>NC_072844.1:2400000-3107680 GCF_013085055.1 Fusarium oxysporum Fo47
TAAGGACCCGAAAGGTTGGGCGAAGTTGCTATGCTGACAATGCGGGCGGCAGCTATTAGATTTCTGGTAAGGGCCCGGGGGACATCATCAACAAACTTTGTGGGAGAACCAGTGGCTCGGTACGTGGGAGCAACGCGTTTTAGTGAATCGAAGCGGTGAGTAGCGACATCGCCGCACTACTGAATCTACCAAGATGTGAGATTCCCGAGCTGTTTCCTTGATACCTATCCGACTGATGAAGTTGATGAGGCTCTTTTTGCTGTGAATCATGACAGCGGATCTACCCAGGTATCCTGGTCCTCACAAGGGGCTGACAGCTGCAGCAAGGGTGGCCTTGTCCAATAGCGAGCAGCGGTGGGTGTTGCGTTGGGGCTGCACGCTGTCAATGAGGGGAAGAATTACGAGGGATGGATGGTATGGCGTAAGTGATGTTGACCTGCTATCCTGCCAAGTTGATTTGGCGCTATGTATGCCACGGACCGCCCCTTTCCAATGAACGATGTCTTGCAGCTGACCGCCTACCTAGCTATGACATGCATCCTGGGCCTTCTTTTTCAGATTGCCGTGAATTATCGGGACTCGTGATCCACTGGATGGGTTCGTTCAGTCTTGCAGATCCATGGAACGCCATCCGGCCCATCTACGACACAGTGGGTAGCACGTCTTTTACATGTTGGGGCATGCATACCTTTCTGAATCAAGTGCAAGCCTAATAATTAACCCCAACGTCATGGGCAATCTACTGAGTTCACCGGAAGATATGTTGATGTTCCAATCAGCTGAGCAACAGCAAACCCCACCAGTCTCGAGCTGAGTGAAACAGTGACAGACACAATTAGGGCTAATATGCTAGACCCTGATTTCTGGAAATGGTTTAGGGGAGCAGCCAAGCCGCGAGGGCGGTGAAGGGTTCTTTGCGATGGATGCGCAGTAGCGAATTGCCTCGTTTTATGATGCCATGTTCATTCCATTGGTGTTTTCTCGAACCGGCTGGTTGGAAAGGTAAAGGCGCCACCGGGATTTGACAGCGAACGATGATCTTGATGGCGTAAAGATCGATGGGTCCCGAGAGGATGGATGAGCGTATGTCGGACGGCAGTTGGACAGAACAGGGAAGTGCCTCTTCCGTGAGGAGGGAAATTCAATTCAGTGGCCCAGCGTCATGGCCTTACGATGGCTAGCTGAAGGCGGAGGATGTCGAAAGCTTGCCTAAGCCATTTGGCTGGAGGCGAGACTTGGGAGGCACCTATCCGTAGACAGGTATGGATTACGAATGGGCGATGCTGGTAGTGGTTTTGAGAATGATCAAAGGTTTGAGTACCTACTATACCTTGGTAGGTATGCACATGCGCTCAGACACCGAGTATTTCGACCAATAAATAACGGAGGGGATTGGGATCACTGGGAGCGGGAGGGACGGAAATACCCTTGTTCTTGTTTGCACCATGTTCAAGAATGGAAGGACTGGGATGCAGACGCGTGCTGGTGATCTAGCAGATTGACTTCTTTAGAGCTCAGTTGTGGATTCCTTAGAACGGTAGGTAGTCGTCGCATCTAATGTCTGATTCTGTCTCAAGATCGCATCACTTCCGCTGACTAAGGTATAAGTGGTCCAGCTCTTGTTACGCACACCCGCCCGGTTCACCTGGCAACCGTAACCACCATGATTGGTGTCATGTAACTCTAGGGCACAGCATGGAGTTGTTGACTAGAGGATGGACTAACATGCAGCTTTGCTGTGAAGATGTATGAACGGTTCATGGCATGACTGCTTCAGAAGAATGCGGGAAACACATCCCCCAATCGATGATGATTTTTTCATTCAAAGTCGGACTACATACATGTCCTAATGCCAGCGGTTACGGAATGTCAACTCTCAGCTGAAGGGCATATGTAGGTTCTGATTGGTTCATGCCATATGGTTACCGCTGGTGATGATACAACAGAAACTTCGAATTGATCGAACCTTTGCAAACGAATTGTATTAGAATCATCTGAGAATCTGGTTTCATGTATTAGCGTATTCGTATCGGCAATCAATCGAGCGGTTAGAACAAAGTACATGTGTGAGAGGCTTAGATGAGCCCCATGTCCCCTCCAACAGTTACCCTTGCTGCGTTTATTCAGTGTCAACGGTTGCTTGGGCAATGCGCCAGCAACGATATAACCCACCACGACCCTATCACCAGACGTCTCGAGAAGCAACCCTACCAACACCGCATCAAATCGACTCAATTCAACTCCACATGTATCCTCCACCAAAAACCGCAGCCTTCTGAGGTAACTAGACATCTTCATCCCCGCATTGCTCCAGCTTTGCTGTCGATCAATCATAGGTCCGTCCATCTGCCGCTGCCAGACTGCCTTTGCAAATCACCACTTCGAACACTTGGATCAACTCCTTGCACAAGGTGCACAACCATAGTGCAGTCGCTTCGACATCTGGAATAGTGCCACGACTGCTGTGCTACTACTGTTCTACACCTCGTATCAACTCTATCAAGCACTGCTATCCAGCATCCGTTGCCCACCATGCGATACAACCTTATCCAGATGATCCTGCGCAGCGTCGCTCTGCTCATGACGCTCCTCCTAACGGCTCTCATCGGCAACGTCATGGCGTCAAATATTGACGCCGCAGGTTCTGCAACGGCTGCCGTCAACTTTATCATGTTTATCGCAGTTGTCTGCTGGGTCGTTTGCATCGTCGGCCTTCTCGCTTTCTTTGTCTCAGCTCTCGACAAACCACTTATGCAGCTACCGTTGGATGGCATAGCTGTTCTTTTCACGTTCATCGGTGCTATTGTTCTTGCAGCAAAGCTGCGTGTCGTCAACTGCGGAGATATTAACCCCAAAGCTCTGCCTGGAGACTGGATCGCCTGGGGCTCAGCGAGTGATGAGGGACGGTGCCGTCGACTACAAGCAAGCACTGTCTTCATATGGTTCCTGTTCGCCTGCGTGTCTGGAAGTCTCTTTTTGACCATCAGAACTGCACGCAATCAGTACGGCTCGCTTCGCAGTGCCGCTTCACGGCCATCAATGTCTCAGATTTCTTCAAGCGTCTGATGAGCCGTAAGCACATCAGAGAACCATAATATAACGGCTCAGCTGCGTACAAGGGTCCCGGTCATGATCACGTTGGCTGTTTGCTCTAGTACCATCAGCGCAAGCGTCATGACCACAAACTCTGTGGAACACTGTGTATGTGTTTCCTTTAGCCCCGTTACACCAGAACCGCCCGAGGGCATCACCAACTCTCGAGTACCGGTATCAAGTTGCATTAGGACATAGAGAGCGTTCAACATTAAGGATTATTATACCAGGATTGTTAGATGTATTTGTCTTTTGGAAGGGGAGTTGGGATGGGTAGTTCATTCAGAACAGGTGTTGGATGAAGGGTAATGATCATGCAGTGAATGAAACTTTAATATAAGGACGGTTTTGGTTTTCAAGATTTCACTGGATATCCGGTTGTTAGTACTAGAGTGTCTGTTGGTTGACAAGAGGAACAAAACAAGGGTATTTGGGATCATATATTATTAAAAGAAAGAAAACATATGCATATTTATACCCCAACACCGTATGAAAGCCATGCATATTACTCAGGTCGTCCATTCATATCGAGATCGGATCGTCCGGTTTGAAGTATGTCTATAACGTTGCCGCTGTTTCCACAACACCCGCCGCCTTGAAGGTCGCCTTATTTGTCAATCGAATGTCGACGTTATGCGCCCACTCCATGTATCGTGACCAACCTAGACAACGACTGGTTAGAGAACTCATCAATCTTGGAGAAATGGTGATATAAGTGAATGAATCAATTACTCACTCCAGTAGGCAAATTTGCGACCAAAGTATTTACCCATCCAGGGGACAATCATCATTGTCAGTATCAATTGTAGCTGCTCGAGGCTGCGCTCCCACTCCGCTTGAGCATCAGTGTCGGAGGTATCGGAGTAAATGTCATCGGTAGATATGGATGGGAGAGAGTCCAGATCGTCCTTGTCATCTGACATGGACGCATCATGGAGGTCAACAAGGGAGGAATCGGCGGCCATGTTGACAGTCGTGATGTGAGTGACCTGAGTACAGATTCGCTCAGCCAATGCAGTTCTGGATATGTCTGTAGGCCACAGGACGTTGAGTATGTCTTCGGAGGTCGTGAATGGTTGGTATTGGGTGTCAAGATCACAGCTTGCTTCCAGCGAGACAGTAGCAAGCAAGGTTGAGAGGTAGTTAGCTATGTTAAAGTAACTTCTATGCTAGAGACTGGTGAGTCCCAGGTGTTCCAAGTATAGAGGAATAAACGGAGGCCGTTGCCGTATCGTCAGATGTAATTGCGTTGCGACAATCAGCAATGGAAGATCGATCGAGGTGATTGATAGTTGTTACAGTTGTAAAGGCCGTAGTCGCATCGGGGCCCGGAGCTAGGCTCCGACAAGAAACTGGGGGAAGCTCTGACGAGCTTCCCCCTTGATTGGTGCGGACCACACTTTCTCAGCATCACGTGGATATTCCCGTGACTCTCTATCGTGAAGCTTGGGGGCCGCCTGCGCTTTGGTTTGGGCTCTGGTTGACTCAAGGTATCGCTCACCCGGCCCATGACGCTGGACTGATCTCCCTCTACATCCTAAACCCACAACTAAATCCATCAGAAGAAGCATACCAACAGCGCGCGCAGACTCTGCGATCCAAGAATACAAACGATATATCATTGCGCGAGAAGCCCCAAGCCAAAGATCTTCACAGTACCTTATACGAAGAAGCCGCCCATTTGCGACACCCACATCCAGCAAAAAACCCCAATAAACCAGCAACTGGCCATTAACAGCAAAATCAAGAAGCAGCCGCATAGCAATCATGGAGGGCGAGGTGAGTGACGAGCCTGCAACAAATTGCACATACATTTTCCTACCAACCCTTATTGAAAAGGCTGCTGGTACATGACACGAAAATACAACCTACCCACTACAATACAGGCCTGGCTTTGAGCTTCAAATGCTTGTGCCATGCTTTGATGGCATGTCTTGTACCCTCTGGACCACACAGGCCCAATCTTTTACCCCTCCAAAACCCTCGAGTGCCTCATCAACGAACCTATCAGGTTCCTCTTATCACTTTTTACCCCACTACCTTTTGTTGGTGCGAAAGTACCTCTGGTATTGTCGTACACCACTTTCTGGGGGGAAAGCAGGCGATTTGACATCGATTTATTTTACTGTTTGGGCCTTTGACTCACATTTTCCCAACCGCCACCTTCACATCATCATCTATCCTCTACAGCCACAAAACAACACCGCATCCCTCAATCGAATTCTTTACTAACCTCCTTATTCTTTTTACTTTATTTACAGGTTCCAACCGAACGCAAATCACGCAAATCCGTTGCCTTCACCGACGAACAAGTTGTTGTCGACGCTGACGGTTCAGTGACCATGGTCAACGCTACCGAAGAACCCAAGGATTCGGCTCAGTCCCATACGCCTCGTACGCCGCCGCTTTCTGCCGCCCTTGAGTCCTTTACTGATTCGCAAACGACAGCCGCTGAGGACCTCCCCCCAGCTGAGGATGGTGGTCTCGACCTTTCCCTGCTCAAGAAGAAGAAGAAGAAGTCAAAGAAGGTCGACGACGCCGATGCCGACGCCGATGCCGCCCCCGCTGACGATGCTGCACCCGCCGAGGATGGAGGCCTTGACCTGACTCTGAAGAAGAAGAAGAAGAAGAAGGCTCCCAAGGGCGATGATGATTTCACCAAGCAGCTCGAGAAACTTGAGCTCAAGGAGGGCGAGGAAGTCGAGGAGATTCCTCAGGAGCAGGAGGGTGATATGAACGAGGGAACCGGCATTTGGGCTCACGATGAGACTAAGACCATTGGCTACAGCATGCTTCTTTCTCGCTTCTTCCACCAACTCACCGAGAGAAACCCCGACCACACTTCCCCAGGAACCAAGAGCTACAAGATCCCCCCTCCCCAGTGCATGCGAGAAGGCAACCGAAAAACCGTCTTTGCCAACATCGCCGATATTTCTAAGCGTATGAAGAGAACCGAGGAGCATCTTACCGCCTATCTTTTTGCCGAGTTGGGTACCAGCGGTTCCGTTGACGGAAGCCGAAGGTTGGTCATCAAGGGTCGTTTCCAGCAGAAGCAGATCGAGAACGTTGTCCGAAAATACATCAGTAAGTTTTTGCAATTTTGCGACTGCGGGTTTCTGTTTGCTAATCATCCCCTCTTTCAGTCGAGTATGTTACCTGCAAGACCTGCAAATCCCCTGACACCGAACTCAACAAGGGTGAGAACCGCCTTTACTTCATCACCTGCAACAACTGCGGTTCCCGACGAAGTGTTACCGCTATCAAGACTGGTTTCTCCGCCCAGGTCGGCAAGCGAAGAAAGATGCAGGGCTAAGCAGCTCCGCGATCTTCTCTTCCTTTCGATGCCGCCCCGCCCACTGCCAACAAAGTTCTCGGTTTGTGGTATTGGGGAGGGCATGTATCGTGGCAGTGTTCCGTTCTAACTATGCAGTTGAGTCTATGCTGCAAATGAGCGGCTTCTTTTTCCAGCTGTGTAGTCTCTATGAAGGATGCATTTTTCGGATTTTGCTTTAGGCATTGCTAATGGCCGCCTACTCCGCAAATTATGGTCTTTAGGGTCAAAAGGAGTGATGCTGGACTCATACAACGGGTACCAGGGTGATGATGTGGCGTATGGATTATGTACATGATGCCGGAATGAATCAAGACTGCAGCCAAAACCACAAGTCGCTTGTGCATGAGTGACAGGAACGACGATGCGTATTTGAATATGTTGAGTGCCATGATTTTACATAGACGTGAGGAGGATGTGTACACAAAAAGTATGCAAATAAATTACATGCCGAAAGGTCTTTATTAACGCGAGAACAGCGTATTTCACACGCCTTGATGTGGTAATCCAACCACGAATCCACCCCTTACTCCTATCTCTGAAAGTTGAGAACTAGTATTCACACCACTAGGGTGTGAGAAACAGCTGGTACATAAAGTAGAAACTCTGTAGCAACAGATGATTTCCCCCAGACACAAAATAAGTACATAAAAACTATGCCCCGGTTGTTCTCCCAGGCCAAACCAATAAAATCCCCTTTTTTGCTGTGTATGTATGCGTGTTTGCGTTTTAATGTGTATAGAAGTCATCTGCGTCGATATATGCCGTAATCATAACACTGGCAGCCATTCATATCTCAATGCCTCTGGGGGCATATCTCGAATGAGCCTTGTACTGTACACGGGAGGAAAGAAATGAGAGAGTGACAAGTCGAGCATCAGCCGCCCCAGCAGCCGACCTAGAGCTGCCCATGAGAATTGGCGAGTTGCCTGCCATAATCAAATATTGAGCCACTCATTACAGCGTTGTTCTCAGTAACTTGGGGGGCAGCAGCATTCTTAGTGGCGTTATCCAGCGTGCTGTCCAACTCTGCTCGAGCGGCTTCGAAGGTAGTGCGGACCCATTCGCTGAGACGATTCTTCTCCACATGCTGATGGAGAATCTTATCCTCATGCTTCATGATGTCGATCAGCTTTGTCCTGAAAGATGCCTCAAAATCGCGGAACCGGCGGTCGAGGTTCTTGGTGAAAGCACCAAGGGCCTCGTTCGGAGATAGAGGTCGGAAAGGCTCATGTGGATCTTCTGTATTCAAGTCAGAATGTGTTCCCCAGAAGTTAGATAAACATTTCACTTACGGAAGCTGATGCAGTCGGTTAGCATTGAATAGAGCTCAGTCTCTGCCAATCTCTCAACCACCTCACGATCATCCTTGAGCTGTGTATCGTTGATCTTAGCCCAATCATCGCGTATAAATAGTCTCCTCCAAATCATCCGCTTAGCCTCTTTGACCTCATCACTGTGGCAGCTACTCTCGGCTACCAAAAGAGCTAGCCAGAATGGGTTGGGAATCTCGGCGCGGGACTCAGGCTTCAGGTAAATCAAGGTCAGGAGGTCAATGAGTGTCATTGCATCCAGAGCCTCGTGCTTTAAAAGCCGCCTCACGCCATCTTCGAATATCTGATGCTGAGCCTTCTGACGCCGGGGTATGTTCATGCTGTGAACCTCCATTGCGAAATTAAGCGCTGCTGCGTCATCCACAGCATCGTATGTGCTGGGGAGAACCTGGTTGTATAGTTGATCTTGGATCCTGATGGCAACTAACTCTTGGTCGACCTTCTTGAGTTTCTCCTCGGCACGTGCCTCGTCGGCGTTCACCTTAAGGCTACCCGAACCAGTGTTCTTCTCCTCGAGCTCAGCAAGAAGAGCAAGCTTTCCGAGACTTAACTCAATCTTCTTGTTCCATACTTGCTGTTCCTTGGTAAGTGCAAGGGTCACGAGAGTATCTGCGCTGTGACCGACGTCTTTCTCTTGCTGCACATCGTTGATCCACGATATTCGCGCCAGTTCAGGCTTGCTACGCAGAAACTGGGTCTTATAACCGAACTTGTCGAGATCGAATTCCAGGACAGCTTCAACTCCGTGTTTTTGGAGCAGGAACTCGTATGCTGGGAATGCAAACGCCTGGCCGTAGACGGAGAAGCTGTTCTCCAGCTTGGCCTTCTTGTTGTCCCTCAGTCGTTTGAAGTTTTGCGTTTCAACAAGTGACAGGTCTGGCTCAGCAAGGCGGTCTTCAAGCATTTGGATATGATCCAGCAAAATAATAGATAGAGCACGGAGGCATTCGTGTTTCTCAGCGATAGAGGCTCCCTCCTCCCACCTGCCTGATCGCGCTAGGGCAAGGGGCTTCTCAAATGAACTCGTCTTGTATGTCTTCGCAAAATCTTGCGACATGGTCTTCAGCTCAGGGTGCGTTGCTGACCAACGAGCATATTCCAAAACTGAAGTGAGCATTCCATCGACGAGTGTTGGCATTTCTTCGGAAATCTTGGACTTCATCTTATGGTCCTGCTGATTTGAAGCCCTAGCCGGTTCACCTACCTCGTGATCCTTAAGCAACCATTGATCTGCGAGGTCGACTAGACGTTTAATGTTGTTGGCAACGTAATGAGAGCCAGTCCATGGCTCGGGGAGGTCGTCGTATCCATCGCGAAGAATACCTAAGCGCAGTTCTTCAAAACCAAGACCGTAAGCGCTCAAGTTGTTCTTTCGGAAATCGAGGGCTGCGACATGCGTGCAAGTGTTGATTTGGATAGCTTCGTAGAGCATGGCAGTGAACTTGGCGTCATCAAGCAAATGCTCCTTGTAGAGCGTCTTGATGACTTGATACGCCCAAGCTACAAGTAACTCGAGACGGAAAACATCGCGAGTAAACCAGTACCGAACTCGATCAACCTCACCGATCTCAGCAACAGGGTTGTGTTTATCGTCTTGGTGAATGAACTCGACAATATAACCAATAAGGCTCTTCTTAGCATTCGCTGGTCGTGCTGCAGTGAAGGCTTCGTGTCGTTTCCAGAGCAATGTAGCCACATGCATCTTCTCGGCATTATATAGCAGACTCCAACGTGTCTTACGATCGAGGTCTGCCCCCATAATCTTAAGCTGAGCTACCAACCTCTCAAGTGCAGTCGACCGCGCTCGGAGATTGTCCTCTAGCGAAGCCGGGAGAGTGGAGATAAAAGGAGTGCTTGAGCTCAAGATCTCGTGGCTAACTTCAAGAGCGGCACGGGCAACTTCTTCGTTAGGAAATTTGATTTCTTGTCGTCCGTCGAAAACCAGAGGGTTGTCTTGTTTGACGCCGTAGAAAACAGCCTGTTCGATCTTGCTCTTCGCAGAAACCTTGGGAGGCTTGTCACTAGCAAACTTATCCACGTCAGTTGTCACGATTCGCACTACACCGGCACCTCGAACCATGAGAACCACGGCGGGATTCTTCGTCCTAGGTCGATGAAGTCGGTGCTCTTCATGGCCAGGAGCAGGCGAAACTTCCTCAAACCCTGAGCCAATGATTTCATGTACATCGTCTTCGCGGAAATCAACAACATCTTCGAAAGCGGCAGGCAAAATGTGACTGTCGGTTTGGAGCTGGGACTCGGGAGACTGTGGTGGTACAGCAATTGATGCGATGACAGTTGCGCGATCAAAGACGACGAAAGCAACCAGGGCAGGGCGGGGAAGATATAGACGTGGCCGCGTGGTATCGGAGGGTGAAGATGGTGCACTATATGAGGTTATGGGACGAATCATGCCTATTTGGCATTCTTGGGGCGTCAGGATAGCTTCAACCAAAGCGTAGCGAGCCGTGCTTCGCAAAGTCAGGCTGACGAGTATCAGAAGATGCTGTACCGAGGAATCGTCGGTGGCCATAGCCTCGCTGAGCCTACTCAACTCAAGGTACTTGGATTCCAAGCCCTTTGGCACGTAAGTGAAATCAACTGCCTCGAAAGAATCATGGGGGTATTCCTGAGATGCGGGATCGGTCTCCTGGAGCGCGGCGATGATATTTTCACGCACGTCTGCGTCGCCGATCACCTCGTTATGGCCTCCGCGGTGGACTCTCCAGGCATGCAGTCGGCCTTTGCTGGTGAGGGCCACGATGTTTCTCTCGCCTGTTCGTGAGGAACGGTCAGCACGGACAGCTGCAACATCTCCTTTGAGAGACAAGTGTTGAAAAGCATGTCGAATGCTGCCAAAGATTCCACCTGTAGGAGGCGACAGGCTGTTGCGGAGAAACTGTACAGAAATGGCAGGGCGGCCTTGGCCGTCACGCACATTCATGTAGGCAAGGCGACCAGAGTTGAAGGTGAGAATAAACCCGGCAGATTCGGCGTTCGTAATAGCCACAACTTTTTCCCCAGTCTGCATTCCCGATATAGTATACTCGACTCCAGTCCGGTCCTTCTTCATGAAGACAAATGTAGCCGCGCTCGCAATCGACTCCCAATAGACGACTTTTCCACTACCTCCCATGACCACAACCAGTCCAGGCTCTGCTGATGACGCGGACGGCGATACGAGGCATCCTACAGGAAGGGAATCATTGGGTTTGGACGTTGATGGGAGATTGAAGGAAAAGGTTTCGGGTGATTGCGATGTCGATGTGTAGGGCCAGACAAGGGCGTGTGTTTGGGTAAGAGAAAGAGCATAGCCTGTGGAGAAGATGTCGGCAGTTTGGTAGGCTATGATGATACGGGTGAGTAGGGTTTTGAAAACTAAAGTTGTGGTATCTAGACTTACCTGACCAATCTGTGCGAATTCTGTCAGGTAGAGCTGGAAGCTTACTGACGTTGTATGCGTTTGTGCTTGTCTGGACAATCTCACTATTAATATGCAGCACCATTGAAACAAGAAAACATCAATCCTTACCAAAACAAGACTTCCGTCGCCTTTATTAGCGGCGCGGTCGCCATGCTTTGCCTTCTTCGCGCGAACATTCAATTCCTTGCGCAGCACTGGGCTGGGGCTCTCGGGAGGCTCGATGTTCTTGTTTTTGTTTTTGTTTTTGGCGGGTAGAGTTGCGACCTTGCCATCGGTCTTTACCTCGATCATTTCCTGCTGGGCATCGGGGTTGACAAAAGTCTGCTCTGTCAAGGGAACTCTCTGTCTCTTGGCTTTTGGCTGCTGAGCGACATGTTCGGAGCTCAAAGGACGTTGGCGGCGGCGTGAACGAGTTGCCGTTGCAGGGCCACCTTGAGCGATAGATGGAGAAAACATTTTGGGTGGACAGGGAGAGGTCGATATCGATGGTTGTAACAAAGAAAGAGGTCGCGAAATAGGACGTGTCGTATTAAAATGGCGATGGAATCAGCCGCGTGGTCATAGAGGCATCTTGCGGCGTCAACGGGACGGGTGATCGTGATGGATCGTTGACGTGAACGGAAGAGTGTGAGCGGTGGACTTTGTGATGGATGGGATGGATGGAGAGAAAACTGGCGCGGCCTACCTTAGGTTGTGCTGGTGGAAGCCTGTAAAGAGCACCTCAGTGACGAAGCGTGTGTATCGGGAGCCAATTGAACAACAAAAAAGCTCGCTGGTTACCTAGCTACGGTGTCTGGCGCGTTGTGATTGGCTCAAAACTGGACGGTGCCTTTCTCGAGGTGTGCTAGAGCTGCTACTATGAGCTGGCATTGCCTTGAAACCCCTTGAAAGCTTCAGTTGGTCAGTCGCACAGCTACCAATCAGAACCTTCGTGTTCAGCCGCTAGTCTGATGTACCCCACTGGAGATCGCATGCAGAAGGTTTGTTGCAGAGCCTCTGTTTAAGGTACCTTTTGGCCTGTGGTACCTTACCTTAGTCAGAGTTGAGGTTGAGACAAAGCCTTGTGTCCAGGTATTTTTGGCCTCGCGATACATTCATTCTGTTGTACTCGAACTCGACCTCGTGGGTGCAAACAACCATCATCAATTGGTTCTTTCTGTTCGTGTCACAAAGGCATCTAATCATTTCACTGAAGGTTTCTGGTTGTCTCCTTTTTAGTGATGATTTCCTTGCGAATATCTTACCTTCTCACTACCCGCCTAGGAACCTCAATGCAATATGCTGGGGACATTGTTGCAAAAGCAGCCTCAGGGAGCAAGAAAACTTAAGACCTTGACAGGGAATGCCAAAATAGACTTACTAAAGAGTCTCCTAATTTTATGATACTTTAGCTGAGTCTTTCTGCCATTTAGGATCAATGCTCCCAGTTTTCTCGCATCCCCTAGGGCAGATACTTTGGGTGTCAGGCAGATCACTGATAATCTCATAGGGTTCGCAATTATTATATCTTTCATCAAGCTGAACTGTGATTCGAGCTGATTGTGATGGGATGCTTTGATGAAGATTGTAACATACAGTTGGGGTCTTATGTTATTGTGCATGTAATTGGAGATATACCGTCCTCCATAATGACTTACATAAGGTACCTAAATTTAAGTCGATGATGCACATGGCTTTTCCGATCTGATAACGGCCGAGTCAAATAGATGATCGTGAAATTCGCCAATCGCCACATCCCATAACGTCCAACGGTTTTATCTTTACTCCAACGTTCAGTTGCCAGATATAATCCCAAAGGTTATACCTCTACCGACGTCTGCATCAACCAGATTAAAGCTTTCATCTCCAGCGAAACCACGTGGCCGGCAAAGATCCTGTTAAATGCCTACTCTGTGCCGAACCCGCTAGATCCATCTGACTATTAGCTCATCGTTCAACGTTCAGGGCGACGGGCTGATAAAGACCTGAAAATGAGACGGTTTTCCACGGCGGTAGTTATAACTGATCCACTCGTCAAGTACCAGGCTCATGTTGCTGCTGGTCTTTACGCCCCTGACCCATCTCAGCATAGGCTTGCACGGCACTTACACAAGATATATAACCGAATCAAAGACTACTCCCCCCAGGCAGAGTATCGTCAGCGCCTGAGTCAAGTAGCCCGCCTTACAGAGGCAAAGCCCAAGGAAGAAGCAAAAGACGATAGTGACAATATCCTTGCATTACGGAATCACTCAATATGGCGGAACCCACTGTTCAGGCACCTCCTCTCAACACCCGAAGGAAAAGAGAGTCTCGCTTTGACACGGACACTCACAAACCATGAGTCTGCCATCGAGATAGACTCACCTCGGGGATTATTCTTATCAGGAGAAGTTGGTACTGGAAAGTCAATGCTCCTTGACTTACTCGCCGACGGCCTACCGACTGAGCGGAAGAGGAGGTGGCACTTCAATACATTTATGCTATACACTATTTCACAACTCGAGCAGCACCGAAAGTCAACTTTCAGAGCCGGGGAAGGCGAAACAGACTACTCTATCCTATGGATGGCAAAAAAGCTGGTCGACGAATCCCCAATCCTCTTTCTTGACGAATTTCAATTGCCTGATAAAGCAGCCAGCAAGATTCTTAGTCATCTCTTCATCTCGTTCTTTCAGCTTGGCGGTGTTCTTATCGCATCGTCTAATCGTATGCCGGAGGAGCTTCAAAATGCCATTGGAGTTGATTACACGCCTGCACCGACAAAGGGGCTGATTCGCAAGTTCTTTGGCAGTGCAGTTCGCGCTCGAGGAGAGCTATATGGACCTACCAGCGACTTCGCAAACTTCCTTGAAGTATTAAAGGCTAGATGCGACTTTTGGCAAATTGAAGGAGCTAGAGATTGGCGAAGAAAGGAGGAAACGATCAGTCCGCCAGCTGTGACTGGAGATGCTGCCGAAGATGAAGCCGATATGCAAGAGGTGCTTACTCAGGACAAGTCTGAGTCTGGAACCAAGAAGCCTGTCAACTATTATCTATCCAAAGATGAACAGGATCAATGGCGACAACGAGTCGAGACGGCTGTGGCGCGGACGGGGCCTCAACCATTGCCATGGGAGCCATCGACAATAGTGGTATATGGTCGACAGGTGCACACCCCTCGACATTATAACGGCTATGTATTATGGGACTTTGAAAGCCTTGTGGAAACATTCGGCCCAGCTGATTACATTACAATGGCCTCTACTTACCATACCTTCATCATTGATAATGTTCCCATTCTCACGCACGCAAAGAAGAATGAAGCTCGGCGTTTCATCACGCTCTTGGATGCCCTATACGAAGCTCGCTGCAAACTGATAATCCGAGCTGAAAACCCACCAGATACTCTCTTCTTCCCAAAGATGAAAAACCCCGCGATCGAGAAAACAAACAGCGCAAATGAGCCAGACAACCTCATATCAGAAACAATTGCCGAAGTCTATCAAGATCAGATGTCTCCATTCCGACCGAATGTTGCTTATTACGACACAAAGTCGAGCACCTCCTCATATGATCCCGACCAGGACTCTGATTTTGGATTACAAAAAAAGGCGGTTGATTTTGCAAACACCAGTGCTTTTACTGGAGAGGATGAGCGTTTCGCGTATAAGCGAGCAATCTCTCGTCTATGGGAACTGTGTAGTGCACAGTGGCATGCCAGGACAGGAGATTGGTGGCAACCGCTACCTATCGAGGCTCGGCACTGGGAGGGAGGTGAAGTCTCACAGCGCTTTGAACATAAGATCGGCGCTAAGCAACTGGGCAAGAATGAAGGCATGGGCCAAAGTTTGGAGGTTGATGAGATGGCTGGATTATCAAAATGGAGGGTCGAGGATCTCAGGAACTCCGACAGGAGAGCGTAGAGCAATCCCGCCCAGTTGAATATCAGAGGAGAAGCAAGCATATAGTGCATACAGTTACTTGAAAACAAACAGACATAGCTCATTTCGTGAAAAATCAGTTGCCCATACAAGAGCAATATCTAGGTAGTCTATGACCGGATATACCGTTATGCCAGACTCCAAAAACGCCATGCACCTGTATCTTGCTTGGTCTACTCATACACTACCCAATCCGAGCTCAGCTTAGAGGTTTGTCACGCCTGGGGTCCAGCCCTCTCCTATCCTCTTCATGTCATCAGCAAACTTGCGACTTGTGATCTTCTTGCCCCCTCTCCCGCCCAGGGGAGCATGCTCGTCCGGGTCATAAAATGGGTTCTGTAACAACTTGACATATGCATGCTGCATGGCGCGAAACACGGGCTTAAGCTCAGCGTCGCGTAGGCCTGCAGCAGCGCCCCGACTTGCAGCTACCGGGGCATTACCATCGACACGCCGACCGCGCATATCGACAAGACAGACCATGCGGACGCCTGTGTTGGTCTCGAAGCCGTAGGCGGCAAGGCGGTCATCGACAGCGTGGAGAAGCCCAAAGTCTCCCGAGAGGCCAACCCCTGAGACTGCGTTGGTCTTTGCGCGCAGATCAAAGACATCGATAGTAGAAGAGAGCAGGAGGGAGAACTGGAGAGGTGTGCGAATCGGAGCGAATGTGTTTGTTACTGGATCGAGCGAGGGGAAGATTGAGATATGGAGAGGGTTGTTCTGTGTGTAGCCATGGTGCGTCAGCGGATGTTCAGTGATAATTATGGCAATTTGGTGTTTTATACTAACATTTCGGCCGATAACGCCTAGACAGGCGATTGAAGGTATTGCGGTGGACATGGTTATTACAGCTTGTTGACGAAGATGAAGGTTGAAAGAGGAAGCTCGGCTTAGTGGGAGCCTCCATGCTCGCTTGGTGCCTGCGGGCAGCCTTAACTTGTAATCCCCACCAGTCTCTAAGGTCAACATAATGAATAGTCTGCAAGGGAAATGAACATTCAGATTGTAGTAAATATGAGATTCGTTTCTGATTAAAATACTGGAAATGTCTATTATAGTTATAGTCTCAAGCTGGAAGCATGATGAGGCGGCTGGAGGCTGGAATGTCTCTCTTTAGTTCGATTGTCTGAAACCGGCCATCAACTGAGAAGCCATGATCCGTACATGTCTATTATTCATGGTATAGGTAGTTAAGCTGAACAGAGCCTTCAAGTGCGTATATAGCACTGCTTGGTATCCATATGTTTATGCTGTCAAAACAATTCAATAATCGTGAAAATTCATAATCGCTTGCTTGATGCAGCATATCCCACCCTATTAACATACACTCCAGATTCATAGTCGGTAGTGAATAGTTCCCAATAAAGAACTATGTGACGACTCAACCAAGGCTTGTACAGCCGTCTCTTATATCCCTGGGACATCCGAGCTCGTGCTTTTACTCTGAATACTCATCATCTTCCATGAGATTCGCCGTATCTTCAAGCCCTCTCAGAACCTCCTCAACCTCAGATGGATCCGTAATAGCCCATACGCCCCCTCCCTTCACAAGGTCCTTGCCGCGCATGCCAACCTCTTTTCCGACAAGATTGCGGCCGACCTTTCCAGGTCCGACGCCCACCCATCGTCGTATGCGCGCCTCTTGATCTAGGTATTTGATGCTATCCCACCAACGAACTGTATCCAGACAGCCGCGGGCCAGCAAATCCTTGAGCTCCTTCTTACAGCAGACTGGCCGCGCAGACACGTTGCTCACGATGGGCAATTTGCCCGGGAATGTCACAACGTCCTCCTTTTCGCGACCCTCTACCCTGCTGGGTTCTTCTAGGAGCTGGCGCATTACGGTGACGGCTGGTTGCATGATGGGACTGTGAAAGGGACTGTCGGCTTTGAGACGGACGGCGCGCGGGTCGTAGCCAAGGAATTGACGGACGTGGGCGATAAGCGTCTTTATACGCTCGATATTTCCGCTCAGTACAATCTGATTCTTGCTGTTTATGTTGGCTATTAAAACTTGTTCAATCGGTGGCAGGTCGGCCTGGTCTTCAGCTGATATGCCGACAAACTCCCGAATGGCCTGAATCAGGCTGTCCATATGTTCCGGATGGGATATAACTGCCACCATGCCATACTCGCCACCATACTTTTCAATTGCATGTTTCGTGGCGTCCGACATTGCCTCTGCCCGTTTACGAACGAGGTGTAGACTGTCCTGGAAGGAGATATAGCCACCCGCGACGACAGCGGCAAACTCACCCAGTGAGTGCCCCAGTGTCACATCAAAGTGGTCGGTGACTCTGAAGTTGAATTCGCGTTCGAGGATACGCAGGATGAAGATGGACGTAGCCATGATGGCCGGTTGCGCATTGGGTGTCTCAGTAAGAAGCTTTGATGGCCCGTTCTGAATGATGTCGGAGAGCTTGTAACCCATGTATTCGTCGATCTCGTCTCGTAACTGCGATGCTGTCGAAGGGAAAGCCTCGAGCCATGGAGTCAGCATGCCAACCCGCTGAACGCCCTGGCCGGGGAAGAACAGGGCTGTTCTGGTGCCGCCGCGATGTGTAGAACGCCATCTTTGTTGTGACAGTTGATGCTTTGGTTGTTGTTGTTGTTGCTGCTGCAAAGCCTGCAATGACGGTCGACTTGAGCTTTGCGGAAAAACAGGAGAGCGAACGTGATTAGCTATTGTGTAAGTGCGACAGCACCGCATCGTGGACATCGCGAGCTTGTCCATTACCGTCTGAGCGGCGGGGCAGAAGATAGAGGTCAGGATGGACAAAGTGAAGACCTCATGCTGAGGTGATATGCGTAGGCAAGTGGGACACAAAAGGGTTACAGGAGGAGAAGTAGCATCCCTAATTGCAATCAACGAAATAAGAAATCAGTCCCAGGTCCCAGACCAAACCCATGAGACTGATCACCCTTTGGGGGCCCCAGGCCTTGGGCCCTCCTACTCGGTCTAGGTCTGGGGTTCGGGAGTTTGCGTGACGTCGGGGTAATGTTAGTGGGACAGGGTACGTACTGATTCCTCGGAATTGGGGGAGTCCTTGAATTGTCATGAAAATCATCGGGATGGGTTTCCCCTTCGTCCATCCAATCATATCGCGATCGCATTATCCGTTGCGTGATGCTTGGGGTTCCGGGACTGCCCCCACACTTAGAGCCGATGCCCCGACCTCATGCGGCTTCGGAGCTCCGTCGCTCCTTGGGAGGCGCTCCGAGGTGATACTTCCTAAATTTTCCTTCCACTCCCGCGGCAACGAGCCCGGTCATGTATGCGAATAAAAATTGCATTAATTACATTACAGAAGTACGCATGCTCACCCTTCTGCGACAGGTACGTTCTTTTTGCTTTTGTCATGACTTCTACCTCTTCTCCTATTGGCCCGCAAGCACGGCTAACAAGACACCTGGCTCAGCACAGCATCTTGAGTCTATGTTCGTGTTTGTGTTCCCAGCTGCTATTCCCCGTCTCGTCTCCTTAATTAACATCGTATCTCCACACCTCCCTTACTGATTGTCAAGTATTTGACACCCTTGTATGGCTTGACACTCTCTCCCAGGCCCTTACTCTTGCGTGTGTCGAGCTGAATACTCTCGACCTTCAGACCACTTGCCAACCATCCCTTGACCGAGAAGCTTACTGAGGCCGATGTTGGCATCAGGATTTTGTTCTGTGCGACCTTCTTGGCGTCCTTGTCGTCGCCTGTGCTCTCCGGGTTCTGCGCCGCCTTGGCAACAGGTACGCTCTGATATGGTCCGTCAAATGTGTAGTCGGTTCCAAATCCAAATCCGTTAGGATCGAATCCCCCATCACCCTCCTCTGTCAGCGGCCCCACCACAGTGCCTCTGAGTCCAAAGTAGCTTGTTCCGCCTGACAGTTCCTTTGCGGGAATGTACCATTCCAAGACCTTCTCTCCCGGATTAAAGCTGGCGTCGCCCTTGCTAGGCCGGATCTCAGATAGGTTCCTGACATCTGCTGGGAGTGGGATTGTCACAGTGAGGTCGTCCATCAAAGGTGCTCCTGGTGATCCAGGATGAGGTCCGCCTAATCGACCTCCACTGCCGCCTCTTCCCAATCCTGATGATGCTGGCGAAGGTGCTCCAAGAATCTTGTTGACCTGTAATCGGACTTCGAAATCAGACCCTGTTGCACCTAGTCCTGTTTTTACTTCCATATTAATCGGTAACTTGAGGTTGTTGGAGCTAAGACTTCCGCTCTTCCCGCTTGAAAAAGGCAGTAAATCAACTTCATATCCAGCCAGGATAAATCTTCCGTCAGGTGGAATGAAGCTGAGTTCGCCTGGTCTCTCTTTCCACCGGTTGAGCCGCACGCATGGGTGAAACACTGGTAGTTCCATGATGCCCCCGAGGTTGTGTTTTCCTGATGGGCTAGTGATATTAAGCGTAATATCAGGAACGCCTGATACCTTTGAGGTAAATGCGATCGTTCCATTGGCAAAGGCAGCGAGAGGTCTTCCTGATGGAGCAAGCGTAACCGACAAAGTTTCGACGATATCGGCGTACATCTCATTGGACGTATGCCGTACGTTGGCTCGTCTCCATGGTAAAGCGGTTGAGTTCGAGGGCAGGATGGATGGTGTGCTTGAATTCGAAAAATTGGCGCCCAGAGGTGCTTTTCTGGCCACAGGTTAGCTCAAATACCAATTTTCTAAAGAGCTCAACGGTTCACTAACCCTGGAAGATTGATGCTTCCCAGTAGTTTTCCAACCCAGCCTTCTTGCTCCACCACTTCACGTAGGGCGTTCGGTTCTGTTGTGCTTATCGTACCTGCATCACACATCTCTGTTAAGAGCTGTGCAACTATGTCGTAATTGTTCTCGATCTTGACGGCCAGAAGTGGCGCGCCAAGAAAATCCTCGAATGCATCTATTATACGGTGTAGAAACTCAAAGACTAGCAACGGTTCGATTTCGGTCGACGATGTAGCAAGAAATAAGAGGTTCGCGTGCGTCAGACTGAAGACGAGCGTCGGGGGGCTCGTATTGGGGAGGTAGATCAGGTTCGGTCGCGGTAGAGGATGTTCTAGGTAGAGGGGCAGGAGATGAGTTGCCGACAATGGCCGCCCTGCGTAGGTATGTGATAGAATGGGGTTTCTGCGGCAAAGCGTTAGATAAGTATCTTATCGTTCAAACGCTTCTACGAGACGTACCGGTTATCATCGTAAATGTGAAGTGCCTCAATAACTCCGTTCATGGTGATAACCTCCCTCGAAGTCAGTGCGTTAGGTAAGGTGAGTAGCTTCGCTTTGCGCCAACACGGGACAGCCCAAGCAATGACGAAACTGACACTAAAGCTCAAGACCCTAGACATGCATGACTCAGCAAACAGCAGTTTATCTGCCCAATCAAAGTTTGGTATCACGCGGCTTCAACCTTTGTAGTTGTGATTAATTCGAGCGTCAGTTTGTATTAGTCGTCCGAATTCCAAGTAGCAGAGCGAAAACACCCAAAATGTCTGACAAAATACCGACAATTCAGGCTCTTGAGAAGCCAGAGAAGCTTGAGAATATCCTGCGTCAGGACAGAGGAGATGATTGTTTGCCTTGCAAAGTCGTTGGTCAGTTTTTTGAATTTGGCGGTTGCGATTTCTTGCAACTCAGAATAAGCTAATATGACGATAGGAAGCGGCGCATTCTTTGGCCTTGGAGCTTACAGCTACTTTTCCGGAATGTCACAGCTTGATAAGCAAAAGGATTTGATCCTACGGAGCAAATCGCCATTCGGTATGAGAAGTCGCAAGTTTGGAATCACATCTATTTCGCTTGCTCTGGTGTGGATGGGGCTCTGGCGAGCTTTCAAGTAATCAAGGATATACATACGAATCATGCAGCGAACTCATCTCAATTCCAACACGTATCCCCTTGTATAATAGCTCCCGGTGCGGCTCCCTACAAGCCGGCTCTAGCTTTCCTACTATCTTCTATTTCAGAAAATCATGTGTTACTACTATATTATACAAGTGGTTGGGTGCTTATCTTGTCACTCAGCCTGCGATACTGAACGTGTACTATGCATATGCCCATCTTCGCACATCACTAATTAAAGCGTAGGGAGCAAGAAGGCGGGGGGGAATACATACAGGATGAATCAATAGTGTTTCACAAAGTACAGTATCTTACGGTACATACTGCGAAAGTCGTAGTTTTAGTCAATTAATGTTGAGTCACTAAGGCCCCAGAATTGGATTCGAAAATAAAAATCCCAAGTAACCGAACAGAACTCCAGTGTCAGTTTACCAAATTACAGTTGTGTTATTGATGGGTTGACGTTATGTCGCTGGAGCTCCGTATAAGCTGCTGCGCTGTGTCGTAAAACACTAAAATCTCAACATGAAAGCCCCACATCGAATCTTTAACCAAACTCACCCATCAACCTCCAAAAAGCGACGACAGAGACCGAGAGGCTCACCAACCAGATACTACAAAACATACCTTGTTGTATCCGAATATAACATATTGAAAGACTTCTCCAAAGCCCTTATACGGTCATCTGACCGCAACAGCTAGCTCATATCTTGCTTTGCCATCTCACGATCATCTCACCATGCCTATCACAATCCTCAGTCCTCAGCCTCCCACGCCTCGGAGGCCACAGGCTGTTGCGGCTACAAACTCCGACTCTGATTCCGACTCAGAAGGCGGTGCTGGTGTTGCGGCTGACGACATTCTCACTCCAGGCGCTGAGATAACTTCAAATGCCCAATGGATGCGGTAAGCTTTCAGCACGTCAAACCTCACAATTATTTATGTCGCTAACTTCTTCTCTAGTGGACATGGTACTTACGTGCCGTCTGGATCATCGTCTATCAAATCTTCTCTTGCTGGTACCCTCACAAAGACAAACAAGCTGCTCTCTGTGCGGCCTCTCCGAGCCCGTTACACTCCGGAGATTGGTGACTTAGTTGTTGGTCGGATCGTCGAAGTTCAGGCAAAGCGGTGGCGTGTCGATGTAGCCGCGTCTCAGCTTGCCATTCTCCAAATTTCAGCCATCAACTTACCCGGTGGTATTCTCCGCAAGCGTACCGAGACCGATGAGCTTCAAATCCGCAGTTTCTTCGCCGAAGGAGATCTTGTTGTCGCAGAAGTCCAGCAGCTGCACCAAGACGGCGCCGCGAGTCTCCACACCCGCAGTTTGAAGTATGGTAAGCTTCGCAACGGTGTCTTCGTCGCTGTCACTGGCACCGGTGGTGGGGGTGGTGTCGTTCGATCCAAGAGACAGGTCTGGACAATGGATGTGGCCAACGCCGGCGGCAAGGTCGATGTCCTTCTTGGTGTAAATGGATACATTTGGATCAGCAAGCACATAGAAAGCGACCCGGCCGCTGAGGCAGCGGGCATCAATCGTATGGAGGAGAATGTTAGCAGCAAGGTCTACTCGAGTCAGAATGATCCCATGGAAGTGTCGACCATGCGCGAGATTGCGCGAATCCGCAGCGTCATCCTGGCCCTTGTTGAGAACGGGCTCAAGGTGGATGAAGATACAGTGACCAGAGGATACAGTGAGGCAGTGGATATGGTCCGTGATTCCATTGATGACGACCTGTACCTGGGAGGCAAGAAGGGACAGCACCTAGCAGCCGTTTTGACTGGCCGTTAATGCTTGTATATTCAAAAATCTTCTGGCCTATTGGCAATCTAATACAAGATACCACAACCTCAAGTTTTACTAGACATGGAGTCATAGTGTCGCGCAATATCAAGTTTTTGTTATTTTGTTTGAATCATCAACACCTTGATCAGGTGCATTAGGATGTACTTCAGAGAGCATAGATGTCGCTATAATGCTTTACAGAAATTAAGGTAGAACTATTTGACCATTTTACATGTAACCGTACATACGAGGGGTATCCTCCAATTACCACCGTAACTGCTTTCCATTTCTCAGCAAATGGTGTTAGACCACCGAGTCTCGGGGAGCCCCCTTGTTTTAGCAAGGCCTTCTCATGATATATGACTGACTAATAAGAGGGAGGGATTAACTAGATGATTATCGTGTGAGCAATTGGCTCAGAACACCTTTCTTTGCTTCCAGTATGGCGGCTGCAACCACGAGGACGGCCCACCTGAGAAGAGCGCCCTTGGACTTCTTTGATCCGAGACCGAGGACCAGCGCAAGGAAGTATGTAATTCCCTTGGTTTTGTTACCGTTGCGATCAAAGTTAGGTTTTGAGTCGGCAACAGCCTTCATTCGATTCATAACGGGCCACTGGTATGGCATGTATCGCACGCGAAAGAGGAAGTCAGCCCAGTAAGGGACTTCGGCGATAGTACGCTGATGGCTAAAAGTTCTGATAGAGTAGATGCCATGATAGTTGCCCATTCCAGATTGGCCAACACCTCCCAAGGGAGACTGTGGAATCTGAGAGTGGAAGAAGGCATCGTTACATGTGGCGCCGCCAGAGGTAACATTATCCAGAACTGTGCTGCGTTAGGTATACTGTCAAAAGATTGGCGAGGTCAACGTACTCTTATTGTTCTCAGCCTTGCTTCCAAAGGCGCTAAGAGAGAGAGGCGTCGGGTCAACTGTATTAGCAATGTCGATGGCCTGGTCGAGGGAATCAACCGCCATCATTGCGAAAATGGGGCCAAACGCCTCTTGGGTCATCATACTGTCGTTGATATCGTCAACAAGCACCGCCGTTGGCTCCATGAACAGGGTAGATTCGTCCATGGAGCCGCCCAGGACAATCTTGCCGTTGGTGCCATCAAGCATCTTCTTGAGGCGGTTGAAGTGGCCAGCATTGACGATGCGGCAAAGATCAGGGCTGTTCTTGGCGCCTTTGGGGAAGAAGGTGCGCATCTGGTTGTTGAGCTCCCCCAAGAATTGAGAAAGAACACTTCGCTCGACGAGGATGTAGTTGTGAGACATGCAAACCTGGCCTGCATTGAGAGATTTCTGCCACAGAAGTCGTCTGGCGGCCAATTTGAGGTTGGCGTTCTTGGTGACAAAGGCTGGGTTCAAACCACCGAGCTCGAGAAGCACAGGAGTTAGGGTCTCGGCAGCCTTCTGGGCAATAATCTTGCCGACTGCCTTGCCGCCGGTGAAACAAATTTTGTCGAACTTCTGCTCGAGCAGAAGTTGAGTCTCGGGCAAAGCACCATTAACATATGTGAAACATTCGGGGTCCAGGGACTCGTCGAAGATCTTCTTGAGCACCATGGCACAGTTGGGAGATGATTCAGAGGCCTTGAGAACAACACAGTTACCACAAGCGATCGCGCCAATGACAACAGGGAGGTTGAGCTGAAAAGGGAAGTTGAAGGATCCAATGTTAAGGACAACCCCGAGTGGTTCGAAGCGAGTGCGGTGCTTCATGGCACGAAATTGCAAAGGAACATTGGGGACAGGCTCATCGCGTAGCCATTTTTCCATGTTATTGACCATGTCGATACATTCTTGCTTGCACCAATCAATCTCGGCCAGAACGGCCTCGTACTTGCACTTGCGAAGATCTTTGATAAGAGCATCTTGCATCAGTTCAGTGTTGTCGACGATGGCCCAGTACAGCTTGCGAATCTGAATCATGCGAAACTCTATGTCTTTGGTACGGCCTGATCTGAAGGTCTTCCTCATGAGATCGACCTTGGCGGCGATCTCATCGAGGGGCGTGTGCTCTAAAGGAGCAATGGTATAGGATGAATTGTTGTCAGCCATGTTGATGAGTGATGTTGAAATGTGGTTGGTTGGCAGGATAGATTAAGTGCTGACGCCACTGCCTGTGTTTGGTGTCGCGGGTTGGGGACGATGTATGATGCGTAAAAGAAAACTCCTTGTCTAAGAAAAGGATGGTGACGTTTTCAGTTGAAGAAGAGTTGAGAATTTTGGTGTTGGATTGAAGTGATGAGTTTGAGAATGCGTTGATCTCTTAGAGGCCTTCTCCTAATTAATCAGGCTACCTTGCCCAGAAGTCGAGATTGGGTGGATTCGTCAGCCCTGGGAGGAATATTTAACCAATATTTCTGCGCAGCCTCACAATATAACAGTCATAGACTTTAAGCAAGACCGAACCAGTTGCTGAAGCGTCAAAGACTAGGTAGATACGACCGCGAGATGTAATAAAGAAAATAAAGGAGCCAGGACAATCAATTTCAAGGGATGCAAATGAGGGGCTCGTTGTATCGAACCCCGGATCGCCTCCCTCGGCAGCCATCCACATCCACGTGCTGAATCATGCCGAGGCACAGTTTCGTCAGAGCTTGAAGTCTGTTTAGGTAGGTACATAGTATGGGTTGAACTGGTTCAATGGATGACAATGACGATCATTTGCAATACCGGTCGGTACCCGCGCGCATTTTGAGCCCTGCACGTTCAAGAGCCACCAGCCCTACCTCAGGTACGCCCGCCTGTTTAACTAGTACTAGCCCGAAGGCCGAATCTCTCATTAATTCAGTGGTTCTTTCAATGGCATCTTAGACCAGTCCTTTACTACTGACTTATAATCAAGACAATAGAGATTAATGTTATCATTGGACTTCATTATCTCTTCTATTACTAATTTTCCTCGATATGCACGGCTCGAATTAAGTTGGCACTTAACGTTATTGCTGTTGTGTTACTCCAAGTCCTGTGCTTACCACCTTTAGTGTAACGCAATGCCACCTATACGCACATCTCGCATGGTGGGTCTGAAACTGGCATAGGGTGCTTTTTGGGCTTTACCCATCTATTACACCAGCATTTTCCGAACTGGCATGATCTTCATGCTTTTGTTGCTCTGTTATCAGAAGCAGCCCGACCGGGCCCACCTTTTAAGGTGGTGATAACCTCACTTTGAGCTCCTCGTGACAACGGTGATAACTTCACTTATGATCCTGCTCCCATCAACATGTCTTTTCCGATTCCCTTCCTTTCCAAAACCCTCGCCGCCAGCTCCTCTACTACATCCTTGACCCCGTCTCCCCAAAGTGCCGACACAACCCCAAACTTAGCCCCTAACAACACCGACAGTTTCCTCCCCTCTACTAACCCCCGCTCCCATACGCTCCCCGCGGCCTCCGCGCCATCGGCCTTGCCAGCAACCACGGCCGTGGGTGGCGCCGCTTCTCCTAAGTGCGGAGCCAGCACTTGGAGCCGTATGCGCCGAAGCTCTTCCAGGCTCTCGATGGAGGAGCTGTCGTATAGAAGAATTAGAGCATCCGCTTCCGTTGCTATGCGGCGGGATTCGGGAGCAGATTGAATAAATGTTGATGGGATGCGCTCAAGGTTGATGATGGTCGGGATGCCAGAGACGTTTGCCAGACGCCGGTCCCCGGATGTTTCGGTAACGGGATCGTACAAGTCTGTGAAGACATCTTGACAATACTGGTATCTTGCTTAGCAAATGCTCTCCCTCATGAGAACGAACACCAACGCAGCAGTATCTATTCGTCTTTTTGCACCGAGTTAACTCACCCTCCGTATGAAGCTCTTCTTTCCAGAAGCCGGAGCTCCAAGAATAATAATGTTGACCAGGTGTTCCGTCTGCATCGTGTAGTAAGTCCCCCTTTATCCTGGATTGTTTTCTCGAGGAAAACGAGTGATGGACGACGCTTTTTTTTTTTTTTTTGATACGAAAAAAACGAGGTTATTTAGATGGGAGTCGATCATATGTTTCCTCATAATTGCTTGGCAGTCATGATGCTCTTAGTCAGCAGCTTCAACTTGCATGATGAAACGACATGAGCCTATTTCCCCAATAAGGTTGGCTGTACAGGCATTTTGATCATGAACGTCCTCCTAAACTGGGTGTTCATTCCACATTCGCTCCATGCGCACTCTGAGAAGCTGACTCAAAATCGCCTGAGACGGCTCAATATCCGTGTGCCTTTTGTTAATGTCCGCTTATATATACACCTGCAGTTGTACATGCTCCGCCTATTTCAGCGTACGTATAATACATATCATCCCCACGTTAAACATCTGAGGGGTTTGTCTATTTATTTCTTATCTCCTCGCACGGCTACCGCCAGCACTCTTACCGGGTGTTGCAGGCACAAGCTCCGCAATCTTAGCCTTCTTCTGGTCCTCGGCGGCCCTCTTGATCAGGTACTCGTCGATGGCCTGTGTTCCATCGATCAGCCGACCGCTCTCGGCGATTTTAGCATCCTCTATCGCTAAGCGTTGGCGGTGGGCATCAAGCTGTTCACGGCGCTCAGGAGACATGCGCCACTCCTTGGGGAATTGCGGCTTAGGCTGAATCTTATGATGTCGGGTATCAAGAGGGATATCCTCAAATGTGTCCTTGGGGTCTTTGGCCGCAGCAATGAGGTCGTCAACTAGATTGGAGAGGTAGCGCTTGTTCTGTGCTTGGTGCTCAAAGCTATCGCTGCTCATCTTGATGATTTCTGTCTCAGGGTTGTAGCGAGGGCCAGCAAGCTTTTTAAGCTTCTCGGTTTGAACTGGGGTGAGCTTCAGGTCATCGGGGGCGAACTGCACCACCACCTTTTTCTCCGCAGGGTGGAATTCGCCCATATAAGAAGTGTACCGCCATCGCAGAACCTGGTTGTCGCTAGGAGGGACGAAGGGCTTGGCATACTCTGCTATAGTATCAGTATAGACATGTTTTGTCAATTTCAGTTCCACTCACTTGACAGAAGAGGCAACTCCCATACTGCCAGTCGTGCGTACTGTCGCATATCTCGAATTTCGTCAAGCTTGCCATGAGCCATAGATGTTATGTCGTCCTCGTCGAATTCCTCAAGTTCTTCGGTATTGGTTTCGGGATCCTCCTCGTCGAACCAGAATGACTGTTTATTGGGCCTTTCACCCTTGTCATCTCTTGTGATATCTTCCAGCACTGACCTATCCTCCGACGCCCAGCCAGGGTGCCATTCCAGCTCATTTTGCAAGTAGTGGTCAATGGAATTATAACCATTCTCTTTGGCCAGCTGATCCAATTGTTTCAGCCCCTCCGGTGTGGAAGCCTCAGCTAACGCAGCCTCCAGCTTCTTCAGCTCTATAGGACCGAAATCATCCTCCTCAGCGTCGTCTTGGCGTTGATCCTCCTCGCGCGCCCATCGTATCGTTGAAGTGGTAAATGCCCGTTGAGCATGCGGTTTTGGGCGGATAAGCTGCTGAGGCCGGGGGATTTGTTGTATTCGAGGGGCCCGACGGCAGGCCATGGCGCATAGCCTTGCGGCTCTTGATACTGAAGCCATTGCAATTCGTCCAAGAGGGCAATGCCAGCGTCGAATTGTCGTCCGTCTCAAAAGGTGGGTTGGCGGGCTTTCAAAATTTTGGCTGCACCAAGCTTAACTGTAGTTGACCAGGTTCCGATAATTAACCGCCATAGCTTCCTCTTACACGAACCGGCCTACCTACCCTATTGCGGAAGAACGGTATAGTTTAAGACTTTGAATCAACAACTCATCTGACTTTGTTTCTCCTCTACTGATTTACTCGCGGGTATGGAGGGGCCTCATCTCGATCGCGTGTGCCTCGTCACGGTTGGTGCGACCACGGGTTTTGGAAAACTTGTTGAATCGGTACTTCAGCCAAGTTTCTGGCAATACATGAATTCACAGAGGTTCACCCAGCTGCGCGTGCAGTGCGGCCCTGACCTTGCCTGGGCGAGCAAACAACTTGCCGGTCGCAAAGTTAATATTCCATCGGGTCTACGTATCGACCTATTTGCCTCCAAAAAAAATCTCATGAAGGAGGAAATGTCTTTATGCAAGGACGCTGATGGCAAGAGACAACTTGGCCTTGTGATATCCCACGCTGGTAAGTCAAACAACGAATATCTCGTGACTTGAACTTACATATCCCAGGTACTGGAACAATTCTTGATGCCTGGAAGATGGGATTGCCTCTTATCGTGGTACCAAATATACAGCTTTTGAACGATCACCAGACTGAGATGGCCAAATATCTCTCCAAGGAGGGATATGCAATCATGAGCTCTGGAAGGTATGTAAACTTATACCTTCAACCGAGCCTCCTTCTCATATTGGACAGTGCCGAGGATCTTGAAGAAGCTATCCATAAGGTGGGACTTCTCTGGGAGGAGAACAAGACTCGTTGGCCTCCTCACATTATCCCCTCCCAACAGCCCAAGAGGCTTCGCTTGTGGGATCTCGCCCCCGAAGAGGTCGCCAAAGAACAGAACGCCACGATGGTGCATGATTAGGGCTTTGACATCGTCAAGCGCGCGGTGGGCCTCTGATCGGACAGTGGATCACTTGGGAGGAGATGTATTTACGTTACGATTTGGAAGGCATATGTTTGGTGTTTAGGCGTATCTATTCGCGCACAACTTGTCAAAAGGTGCATCTATCTAATGTATACTCTTTTTTCCGTGCCGCCCGGGTAGGAAAACACTCGCCAGGTACAGAATATATCTTGCTCAAGGCAAATTCTGAACCTTCCAGATCTTCACATTGGCATCCCCTCCAGCACTAGCAACTCTGCCACCTTCGACCCAGGCAACCCCGTTGACGCCGTCCTTGTGAGCGTTAGCAGCCTTGATTCGCTTACCCTGGTTCCTCTTTTCAAGACACCAGATAAAGACGTTGGTATCAAGGCTACCACTAGCAGCGTAGGCGCCCGTGTCGTCCCAGGCAATAGATGTTACTCGGGCAGTGTGAGCTGACCAGCGGTCTGCGACCAATTCCCAGCTACCAGCGCTGTAAACATAGATCTTCCCGACACTGTTTCCAGCGGCTAGATGCGTGCCATCCTTGGAAAAAGCAAGCGCAGAGATAGTGCCAGTTGGGTTACTCAGCGACTTGACTTCCTCGAGCTTACCATTAGAACTAGCGTTGTAAATGCGGACGGAATTTTCGTCGGCTCCGATGGCAACGAACGATCCGGATGCCGCAATAGCACCAGGGGTAAAGTCAAAAGACTGCTCGCTGACCAGCTTTTCGCCAGAGTACACGGAGACACCGGAATAAGTCGCGACATAGACAAGCCCGTTCGCCGCACTTACACCTTTAGGTTGTGCTTGTAGCTTGATGGAAGTGCCCAAGAAGGTCTTGGCCGACTCGTCAACAATTCTAAGAGTATCATCCCAACCAGCACTGAGTACCTTGCCATCGGCAGTGGCAAACTGAGAGACCTGGTTTGTATGTGCTTGGCCATCGACAACCGTAGCAATCCCTGAATTAACGTCCCAGTGACATACCCGGCCGTCAAAGCTGCCAGACCAGAGGTCAGCACCCTTACCGTCAGATCCAGTTGACAAAGCGGTTATGCTCTTTCCGTGACCATATACAACGCGGGCAGGTTCCGGCTTGCCCTCAGTCAAGTACGCAAGGTTGCCTGCAAGGCTGAGGCTAATGATGAGGCCGTCGCTGCGGCCAGGAACAAATACAACACCGACTTGCTGATCACCCACGCTGACATCCTCTCCAAACTTCCAGGTTTGGACGACGCTGCCCGCATCGACATCCCAAAGCTTTACAGTTTGATCAGCACTAGCGGTGACGAACTTCTTGCCATCTGGCGACCATGACACGGCAAAGATACTTCCCGAGTGCTCACCCTGCCCAATCTCTTTGGTGGGCTCACCCGTCTTCCCATCGTAGAGCTGTATCCTCTTGTCGGCACCAACTGTAACCAAAGAGCTTCCATCAGGACAATAAGCAGCGCCCAGGACAAAACCAGTATGTTGAGCGCTCTTGTTGTTGAACTTATATGGGGCTCCATGATAGAAGACCATGTTACCATCGTCGCCAACCGTAGCCGCACGGAAAGGGCGTTGAGGTTTCATTGCGACGGCATTGACGGACTTGGAGTGACCGATGATCTCACCAACCGAGTTCCCGCTATCAGCTGTAATGCAGCGACCGAATTGCTCGCGGCCATCGCCAACAGCAATAACACGTTGCGACTCGCCGTCCCAGGCAATATCGTTCAGACGACCAGAGATGATTCCGTACTCGCCCCTGGTGCTCTCGATAGACTCGGGCTCCCACACCTTCAGCATTCCGCTTGAGTCGCCACTGGCGACCTTGAAGCCATTAGGAGCAAATCGAGCAACGGTTGTAGGGGCGGTGTGGCCGGTGTATTCCTTTGCGTCCGAAGGGTTGTCGATGGAGCGAACAAATATGGATTTTCCGCACTACATGGGTCAGAGACATCATCTACAGACTGTAGTCTTCTGGCAGAGGGCAAATCATACAGGATAAGCTATCCGTTGACCCTTGGAGTCGGCCGAGATCTGAGTTGGCTGACCACGGTTTGTAACTGGGACTGCCGCAAGGATGCGGTCGAGAGTGATGGATGGAGACGCCATGACAGAGGCAGCGGCTGTTATGAGGTATAATTGTGCAGAAGATGTACCCGTATAAAGCCTTGAAAGTCAAAATACCGTCAGCTTCTGATGCGAAGTTCTTGTAAACGTGGGGGAAACGTTTCTTGTTTGGAGGGGCACTTCTACGTACGTCAACAAGCTGGTATGGGGCACCTTACCTGTTCAGGATGAATGGCCTAGTAGTGAATAGTACTAAAAAGTCGATTTTGTTATTGTGACATCAAACTTCAAATATCACATCTTGACGTATGGCCACTGCCTAAGCAGGCAATCCTTTTCATTGCCATGAACCTCCATGTCACTAGTATAGAATTCCCAATAAACCTCCTTCATGAAGGTTGTTAGCTCTCATCATACAGTGGATCCAAAAAAGTGAATATCTATCAAGCTGCTAACTATGGGTCCAGGCAATAATGAGAAGCCACACAAATATGACCATGATGACAGAAGCGGTCTCTCCTCTGCTCCAAACCTCGAGGCATCAAGTATCAATATCATGTCTGTTCAAATGACTTGGCTTTGCAGCAATACCCAATGGCTCGGACGCCAAATGGTGTAAAGAGCGCCGTCACCTCGCAATAGTGCAAACTATATGGAAGCTCAAGGTTGCATGACTCCAGTGCCCTAGCCAGAAAGAGCATGTACTTTATTTGGACACGATGCTGGCTGCTTTATGCTTGTGTGATTCATCACGTTTTTAATATGAGTGGCATGTCCCGGGCCCCCATCTTATCCCCAATATGATACTTGTGCAGGTTGTACTAAAGAAATACGAGGCGAGTGAGGCATTCATATGCAACGACACCTGGCATCGAAGGCTGCGTCTGCTCATCATGGCATCACCACTTAGTTCTAGTCTGCATTGCTCGATTTGAGTACTACTCTATGCCAAACAAATAGCCATCTAATACTTGAGGAATCTGAGCTGTAAGTCCACCGAGGTTGTTTGGTGGCGCGCCAAGATACACACGGTGGTGTCTGACTGGGCAACCGAACTCACAGCACGAGAAAAGGACATACGACGTTGCAGTTGTGCAGACAAAAATAACTAATCCATAGAGTCTAACCACTCATGAACTGCATAACACAGCATAACACCGCACAACATCGCACTGGTTCAGCCTCCTTGCCCCCCCAAAGCACGCTAGTCATCTCCCCATCTCCATGCAGGGACATCTCCCGGAGCAAAAGCTAGGGATAGCAGCAGCGTCAAAGTCTCCTGTTGGAGGAAAACACACCGAACGACACAGGCACAAGGGTAACATTATTCGATGGTCGGCACAATTGTGGCTAAATCTCCACTTCGACCAACAGTCAATGCAATGCACCGTCGTTACCCCCAGCCAACGCTGGTCAACAACCCTGCCGAAATCGTGGAAATCAATGGATTTGCACTGAATCGTGAATCCTGTTGACCGCCACGACTTCAAAGACATTTATCATGTGTTACTGAGCATCGGTCTGAATATGTCGGTGAAATGAGCTTCAGTAACAACAGATAAGTAGGCAAAAACAGAACATGTCCAAGCTTAAGCCACTAATAATACGAAAACCACCAAACGGCAACATGCATCCAGCCCTTTGTCTACCCCCCCTCAACACTCTATCTCCGGCCTACGTAGTAAGGACTTGAACAAAATCTGAGCAGCCCCTGTCAGCTAGCCCGTACCATGTACAGTTCATACTTGCTATGGGGCGCATTGGCCTCGCCTGGGGGTGGGACGGCAGAGCTTCCTTACCCATGCCCATACGGCAAACAAGACCCTGTTGCTAATATCCCCCGTACTCGCCTGTGTGATTAAAAACGCCTCGAACTCCTCAGTTTATATATCTGCTCTTGGTCTCCCTGTGCCAGGACCCGTCTTTTCTCCTTAACCTACTCTGGATTCTCCAATTCTTCCTACTCCATCCTCAAACGTCAACCTCACGTAACTGCCATCATGAAGTTCCTCTGGTCCCTCGCCCTCTTCGCTGCTGCGGCTTCTGCTCAGTCTTCCACTGACTCTGGCGCTGCTCCCTCTGCCTCTAGCGAGTGCGAGGCTGAGTACATAGTCAAGAGATGTCTCGAGACCGAGAACGCAAAGGTCCAGGACTGCAAGTCTAACGACTGGGACTGTCTCTGTGCTTCATATGAGGCTGTTGCTACGTAAGTGAAGCATGCCTGTACCTTGTGAACTGGACTTTTCATCTAACATCTACCTCCAGCTGCTTCAACAACTGCCCGGACGACCCTCGCGCCAGCTCCGCCCAGAGCCAGGTCCAGGTCAACTGCCAGCAGGCTTCTCTCTATGGCACTGCGACCAAGGCCACCAAGACCAGCTCTTCCACAGCGACAGCTGACGCATCCGATGCTACCGCCACTGGTTCCGGTGCTCCTGATGCAACCAGCTCTGCTACTGAGTCTGCCGCCAGCGCCGAGAACACCAACAATGCTGCCGACAAGGCACGCAACACTGCTGGTGTCCTTCTAGCCGTCGCCGGTGTAGTCGCTGCTATTCTGTAATTGCATATCGGAAATGGTTTATGAGTAACATGGAGTTAAATTTGGTCTGAGCTTACGGCCGAAAAGCGTGCCATCAATGAACTATCTAAGTAATAACCTAATTCATTAATATACACTCGGCTAGGTAAATAACCTCAGCCAGTTGATGATCTGAACTACATGTACGGATACTCCATGTGCTTTCCTGAAAATCATTCCAAGATCTGCACTACTGTAGTACGTTTCGCCTCTAACCCTAATTAGAGATAACATTGCTTAATCCGATTGGGTGGGCCATCAAGTATTCGCAGGGATGTACTCTAGTTTAGTAGCATGTCCAAACCTTATGTTAGCTGAGAAAAGCCATCAGGGGTAGAGACGACCATTTCTTGGCTGAACAACCAATTTGTGAGTCTTCGTAATCGTCAGGAAAGAATTGCTACGTCTGCTTTTGGTCTTATTCATCGTGCTTTTACACTGCCAGCTTGTTACCACGGAGAAATCATGATACAAACAGGCGGAACTGTTTGAAACTAAACTCTTGATATAACTATTCCGATCGTACAACATGTCCCTTCTTGTCTAGGGATAATCGCTCAACATACTAATAACGAAAACAAAACAGAGGTGCAACAACCAAACTGCATTCCAATAAGAAGTCCCGTTCCGTAGCGCCTCAGTGAATATACATAATTCTCTAATTCAAACAAGACCGCACGTTTCCCGTACTGTAATCTCACAAAGCGCCCCCAATAGCCCCAATTTTCGTTTGTGACAGACTGAAACCAAGCAGTTGTCGTTTCTCAATCGTGACCTGTTCCCAGTGGTTGTTCGTAACATATTGACTAAAAAAATATATGGTTGAAAATCGGTGGTTCAAGAAGAAAGGCGAATCCAATGGTTTGTGACTGTATAGCGTTGGCAATAATGGGTGGAAAGATCGGCACACAATGTGTAGATGCTATGTTCCAATAGTTCAGAGTTTACGCGACCTTCGTTCCCTGGCATTACTCTTGACCGGCGTCATCAGAGTGACATGCTTGGGGTCGTCCTTACGAAGCCTTACGGCGCCTGATGCGCCGCTGGATCCCCGACGCAGTGAGCGCGAATCCTGGTCGTCATCCAACGTGATCTCTTCTACGTCCGACACTGACTCGGTTTCGAGATGATCACTTGTGCCAGAAACAGAGGAGCCATCATCTGTATCATCGTACTCTCCATCATCACTAACAAGGGAAGGCGCATTGTTGCTGACCATGGTATTGGGGCTCATGTCAACATCTTCCATGTCCAAATCTTCGTCTGAAAGTACAGGATTCGCATTACGCGATCCGCAGTTTGCAGACGTCTTGAAAGCGATTGGAGGGGCACGACCTTTGCTACTGGCTGAATGGACTGATGCGGCCATGACAGTTGGAGAATGAGTAGCCTTTGCGGGCACGCGCATAACGACTGGTTTTCGCACAGCAGACGGGTCTCCTAGTTCCATCTCCTCAATTGATGTCTCAGCAGGCTCCGATTCTTCACCGGAAGTCATATCGTCCAATGCAATCTTTGTCTTTGCATCTGCAACCAGTTCACGTAAGTTGCCGTCGAACTTCCGACTTTGCAGTAGATGTGAGAGAAAGGGCACATCCGAAGCTCCTGCGACAGAGCCAGTCATTTGCACTTCACGCCCACGAGGTTCGCCATGAAGCGAAGGGATATGAGTGACGCCAGGCAGCTTGCCTTGATGATAAAGCCTAAGCGAATCGGCAATTCTTGATCTGAGAGCAATGTATGCCTGCTGTTCAGTCATATCAGGTTGGGCGAAAGGATGCACAGAAGTGGAAGTCAGAGTTGGCATGGTCGGTGTAGGCGCCTTTTCCTCTCCAACAACCCCCCCTTCTGTTACTTCAATTGGATGTCCGCTCTGAACGGCTGCTTCCTCGTGGCTCTTGAAGTCCCTCTTATGAGCAATGCGGCAGTGATTGATAAATCCCTGAGTACTTGAAAAGTTCTCCCGGTTGCAATCAAGACATACCAACTTTACCGTCTTCCCATCGGCGCGCTTCAAGATACATGGGCCAGCCTTGTCTTTTGGTTGAGGATAGCCACTTGACAAAGATTGTAACTTCTGACTCCCAGCTCCACGGCCTGAACGGGCCTTGAGCGAAGTTCCAGATTCGGTGAAGCTATTTCTTGTCGTCCGCCCTTCAGCAAACGAAGCTCTCGCGCGTGAGGCTTCTGGAGTAAAATGCCACTCGGGCTGTATGCCATCAAACGAAGGATCAGGAATAAGCCACTTGGCATAGTGTCTGGCATATGGGCCATCAACGACACCAAACGGGGGTGCCCACCTTGGTACAGCTTCCCCCGGACGTGACTGAATAGCTGGCCCCTTTCCGGCACTGACATTCAGCATCTGTTCAGGAGTTGGGCAATTCACAGGGTAAGGGATGAGATGACAACGTCGGAGCTGCTCCAGAGCAACCTGACATTTCGCGAGTTCCTGGTTAATGAGCCGAAGTTCATCATGCTTTAGCAAAATTTCAAGACCAAACTGATGGCGAATCTCATCCCGGGCATCGTCCAAACTAGAGGCCGTAGGACTTTCTTGTGGTTTTGGGCCGGATGCTGAGAAACTGTCGCCTATTATATCTAGGTCTATCTTGGCGCGCTTTATAGGCACGTTCATATCGGACGTTTCATCAGAGCCATATACGCTTGGCCGTCTCCGTTTAGGAGGCTGCGCCTCGGGCGACCCTGATACTTTCGTTTCTGGTAACAGGGGTGACTGAAATGGCTTCAGCAGGTCTGCGATTGGTGGTGTTGCCGGCAGCGTCTTGTCGCTTCCCCGTGATTCAGATGTCCAGAATCGAAACATGAGGATACCTCGACAAGAAGTCAAGGAGGAGACCAAAAAGTCACGACGGAAGGGCCGTAGCGAGCTTTTGTATCAATGCGACAGGCAGCAGCTGTGTGTGGGTTTGAAGACGGGTGAAAATTATGGGAGCGGGTGCCAAGTTTGCGAGAGATGTGGCGCAGGTGAGGCTGACGTAACTGGAAAGTAGGTTTGCGGATCGGACAATCGGAGTCGGGCGCAAAGGGGTTTGATGATGTGGCCCCTCAGAACAGGCCAGAACCAGAGAGGAGTTTGGGTCAACCAGCGACAGTAATGACAAGTACTCAGAGCGACAATGTGCCGGAAGAGAGAGAAGAAAGAAGTGATCGAGCGCTAGCGAAAGCCTCGACTTTGTGGCCTCTGAGAGACAGCAAACAAAGAAGTGTTTTCTTTGAGAGGGAGAGTGTGTTGTGAATGAAGAGGGAGGGAGACGAGACGAGACGGGAGAGCGTGTAAGAGGGAAGATTAGGTGGGTTGTGGTAGTGAAGCAGCAAAGAGAAAGGTGGGAAAATGGGGCTGCAGGCGCAAATGAAGGTGCGAAGAGGAAAATCGATAACACATGGGAGGGAAGGTGCGTCGAGGGGGAAGTGGAAGTACAGTGTAGGTGCAAGTGGAATTGATGCTGCTGTTGCGGGAGTCTGACACGACGTCGAGGGAAATGGGGATAAAGTCAAACTGGAAGAAGGAGAAAGTGGGTGGCACTTGCAGTGTGCGTGTGCGTGATGAGAGCACCTCAGAGTTCAGTCCTTCACAGTCAGTACCCGAGAGTGACGCTTGGGTCTCGGTCTCTTGTTTTGGTGCTGCTTGTGTACTGGGTTTCCTCCCTGATTGAATGAGCGATCGGCCAGAGACTTGATTTGATTGAACGGCCGATTGAGTGCCCACAAAAAGCAGACCTGAGGCGAAGCCGTCGAGCAGGCTAAAACAAGCCTAGAAGTCAAGGGAGTCAAGTGCTGGCAGGCTGTTGGTGGGTACGCAGGGGCGAAATTGGGGTTTTCTGGGTCCCTTTGGGGAGTGGACCATCAGCCAAGCATGGAAGGAGCCAGGGGATTGTGATTGCGGTACGACGACGGCCAGAAACTCAGAACCATCCACTAATAAATGCAAGCTGGATCACTTGGCCCTGACAGCATAATGGAAACATCGAATCTTGAACGCTGACTTATCTAGTACCTTGTGATCCCTACCAAGATTGGCAGATAGATTGTCATAAAGCAATTAAAGAAAAATGTGGTTTTGTGGCGGTCAAGTTGGTTGTTTGTTGCTTCAGATGAGTTTCGTCGTTTGTCTCCTGCTATGATCCCAGTCACTTCCCGGCTTGTTGGCAGTGATAACAAACGAGTGCCCAATTAACTCAGGACTGGACAGGAAGAGATCCGTCAGATCCAGTCGATGGCCTAGTCCGAGCTAGTGCAGACTGCTGCACATGTAGAGACAATGCTTCAACATATGCAGTTTCAAATACTTATGCGCTCCTCAAGTAGCAACTCCTAATCGTGATTCGACGAACAGCCCGGAAAGACCTGAAGAGCCTGGGACTGCCTGGGAATGCGCTTCAAGGCACCTGTTCAAGTACAAAACACTACCGTATATACTTCTACTCAGAGGATTTGGCTGCAATCCCAACAACTTGAAGTAAAGCATGTTCCAAACCTAAATCCATCTTATCTCGCGCTTGGCAGCTACACTAGCTACTAGGCAGGTTGCCTGAAAACTGCCTCGCTTGATGAGATCTGACAGGACTGTCTTGCTCATTAGTTCTCTTGGGGCCTTGGAATGTTTCTTCGCCTGTCTGTCTCACCCATCACATGCTACTGGTTTTGAATCTGGGCAATCAGTCCTACACTTGACTTCGGGACGAGTCTTGGACGTCTGACAATGCAACCATCAATGAGACACATTTGGTTAGAACGAAACAGGATGGTGTGTAGGTTGTGGGTCTATCTCTCTGTAAGTTGCTGCAGCCACTTCCAAGCAGCTCGCTTATTTTCCACTTGGCTTGGAAGCCAAGCTGTAATTGTTTAGACTGTGCTAGTGTCCTGTGTCTGTACCTTAACATGAGTGGCTTTCTCTTAGAAGCCTCACTCTGGTTGGTTATTGCGTCCAAATCTGGTGCAGGCTCCTGCATCTCTCACGTTAAAAGTATCAACAGAAACTGCAACATTCCAGTTACTATCATCCGGTGAGCGTTGCGGGAGAACTTCGTCCATGCTATGCAAGGCTGTAAATTGAAAGCTAGGTGATGGGGGATTTTGAAGCACGATGAGGTGATTCTTTTGGGTTCCTCAGGAGCTACCCTCAGCCCCACTAGGTGACTCTGGTCCAAATCGTCATCCATGACATCTTCAAATGGGAGTGCTGCTCGTAAAATGGTCACTCATCTGCTCATCTCTGCTAGAGGGTAATGGAGGAAATTCTGAGATGAATAAATTGGCGAAAGAGATTTAGTAAGTTTAACATTATCTCGCCTGAGCTGCCGAAGAGTCAGACTTAGATAAGCCGAGCTGTGCTTATGCGTTCAAGATCTCAACACGACTTTGGAGTTGTGGCGCAAGCCCTGCCAGCCACTTTTTACCATGTTCCAATCTCAAATCTTGCAATCATCCATAATGAGTTGCCTTAGTGAGCTGTCTCTCATTGCATACAGCCACGTGCTTCTGAGGTTTGGTCCCAAAGGGACAGCCTACTGAGTTGAGGAAATCATCTTACAAAAGAAATGTAGGGGGGGAAAAAAGGGAAGCTCATGGTGCCTTACCAATAACTGGAACTCTTTGAAGGTGCTTACGTAGACTACCTACCTACCTTAGGTAGTGCATTCTGGCAAACTGTCCTGTGAAAGATTCTTCGAATGTATTAGGTGTTAAGCAAGGTACAAAGTGCCAAGCATTTGATCCAATGAATAAACGCCTCTGTACTCCAAATCTACACCAAGTACGGACTTGCATGTGCCCCGCAAAGCTCAAGTCCCGGACTGCAACTTTTCTATCCGCTAGAGCCACCTCGTTTTTTTAACATTTTCACTCACAAAGATGCCCACTGCAACATCCAACCATGCCTCTGGCAAAAGGAAGCCAGATACGAATGTCTCCAAAGATGCCCATTTGCCGAAGCGACCCCGAAACAACGATCCTAAGACTCCAATACCAGCTCTGCTAGCTCCCCACGAAACCATCATCGCCGAGCTCAACTCCAAATATGACATCCTACCTGCTTCAGTTATCTCGTCGACGCAAATCAAGAAGCGCATCATGCAGGTCGCAAATCATATAATAACCCAAGGCGACCGCCCTCGAGTAGCACTGCTGTATGCGCGAACCGCCGATGTCTGCAAGCTCATCACAGTGGTGGAAAAATGCAAGCGGATTGTCATTGAGGAAGGGAGAGCATATTATCAGTACAACCAGCTATTTGACCAACCAGAAAAGTCTAAAAGCAAGGATATTGTTGAAGAGACAATCCTTGAAAAGAACATCCAAGAAGACAATGATTCCGACAACGACGATTTCGAGGTTATGCACAGCCGATTTGAAGGCGCAGTGTTACCTCACCCCTCTCCACGATCTGTGAAGTCAATGAGGATTTTCCTTTCGACTGTGCCCATACAGGAATTGAAAATAAAGAAGGGTGTTACGGTCCAGTCTGGTACAGCCAAGCAGGCTTGATACAATCCCCATAATTCTACTCTGTTCAGGCTGTTTTGTCTACCTTTATGTTTAAAAATACTTCAATGAACCACTCCAGGGATGGTTTATGGTTGAGCAAGTCATATAGCAAATCACAAGATACCCAGCGCAAGTAAATATAACATTCTGCTTTTATTTGTGCCGCTATAATCGTGCAATACTGTGTAAAGAAAATTTGTGATGTCCCGGCTCTAACGCCAATGGCCCAATACACCCTAAGACTCCATTCCCCGCAGAGCCATTCCCGCCTCTTCCATATCAGCGGCCATTATATTCCGTTAGTTGACTGCAACCGCTGTGGTGATGTCCAGTGAGTCTCTAGTTGTCATTGTTCTTGGACTTGTCGGTGATTCGGAGGACAAAGTTGACAATGACGGCCAGTAGAAGAATGATGGCCAGAACGGTGGGACCAAAACGGTCATCAAAGCCAGCCTGGCCCTTCATTCTTATAGACTTGGCTCGCCAATGGTACGTCACCAATGCGTATATCATGGTCAACATAGCGACGCCAGTGAAGAGGAATGCAGAGATGAAGGCGACTCTATCACCGAAGTTAAGCATACCGATGGCGAGGGCGCCGAGGATGACGGTGAAGTTGAGCCATGACAGGAAAGTTCGTTCGTTCGCGAAGAAGACCTTGGGTTCGACGCGGGTTGGCAAAGCAATGCGCTTACCTAGAAGACATGTTAGATAGAGCAAGATAACCAAATGTCAATTGCGAGATTCAATGGGTACTTGGGGCGGACGTACCGGGAGTGGTCTGAAGGAGAGGTTGGGAAGACATGTCGGAATTGCTCGAAATTGGCGAGGTTTTATTGTTGACAGCTCCAGTAGCGAGTGTTGTGAACCCGTTAGCGAAGGAAGGAGGAGGAGCGCTGCCAAGTAAAAGTAAAACTGGTCGTTCTTGAGAGGGGATGAGATGATGGTCAATCGGTAATCCTAGTGCGAGCGATTGGCGAATGACTTCACTTGACCAAAAAATGTTTGTGATAAAGAAAAGGCCCAAGTCGTCTGTTTATGTACGACATGGACTGGACTGCCGAAACGAGGACGAGACGCTCGCCCCACTTCTCGGTGTGTGTTCCTGTAAGTAGCAAGCTTGGATCCTGCTTCGAAGAGCACGTGGCTCATTGGTTGGACACAATAGCAGCACGCGACCGCCCTATCAACTGCAGAAAACTTAGCATTCAGAAGCAGGTACGGATACAGGTGCCGCCGGATCTCTCTTGAATTCCTTCCTGATTACATGGAATCACCAACCTGTACACCGATGATAGATCACATGTTCTTTACAGCTTTTCATAAATCTCTTAATCTCGTAGACCTCACTTGGAATGACGAGTCATTTCGAAGGCAACGGTAATTTTGTTATTCTTAGCAATGCTTACAGGTACCATTGAGACACACCGGATCAGTGCGCAACTTCATATCCAATAAGAAGAAACTGTTTCATGAAAGTTTATCATGAGCTCTCATGGCTTTGGCTTACCAAAAAAAAAATCAAGCATTGACGTTGCTAGAAACGAAGCGAAGACATGAGGTACTCATACACATGTAGACACAAAAGTGCGATACCTTAGTAATGAAGACCAAATTATATCGAATTTTAGAATAAGATCTTGCATTCTAGATCAACACCCTTATCTCAAACTATCTAGCTCTACAATACCGTAGGTAGCTATTGTTGCCAACGATCGATTGCACTCAATATTGATCACGTGCCTGACTGGCTCCCTTGTATGGGTGGTAGGTAGCCGCTATAGAAAGACAATCTGACACAGACTGAGTTAGAATCATCATGATAATAAAATGGTCCCAATTATGGATAGTAAATAACTAAATTTGGTTGTCTTGACCATGAGAATTGCTCACAAATGCTTCTCTCGAGCGCGAAGCATGATGAAAAAAAATTAAGGTTGTTGTTACTGAAGGTGCTAGCCATGGTTTGTGCATGAATACATAACCCGGTTCCTCTGATAACGAGGCTTGTTTTTGTTTACCGACCGTTTTCTACCTGTCCAATCCGATCTACGACGCCATCCATCATACATTAACTCAGCTCCAAACCATCCTCTCAACCCCAAAACGACACCAATCTCTACAATGGCCACTCCTGTATGTGCACAAACGCTGAAAGGATCCTCTATCCGTGCAAGAGTTAATCTTTATCCAGCCGATTCCCGCCAACCGCCTCAAGCAGATCGCTACTGATGTACGTCGCCCATTCATCTCTGCTTACCGCCAACCACAAGACGGCCGCTTCTTTCGACGCGTGTACTAATCACAACAATTACAGGCCTGCAACAGCGCGATTGGAAGCGCTGAATTCTACGATCATGCAAAGACCGAGCAATGGAACTCAACAATTATTGTAGGTTGAAGGCACAACTCTACACAGCGTTGTAGTCGAAATATTGACCATGAATGCAGAGCTCTGTTCTGAAAGCCGTCATCTCTGAGTCAACCCCCGAGGGCGCTTCTGCTCCCTCGTTCAAGTTCGCATGCAACAGCACCATCGTGCAGCACCTCGTACCTACGTCCGCCCTGAACAAGCCCCGTGGTGGCACCGAGATCAAGGCTGAAGAGCCTCACATTTCTACCAGCTCCGAAGCGACTGCCACTGACGGAAAGCCCCATGTCGGTCGACGAGGAATGCACAGTGCCACAGGCGCCTACTGGGATGAGAAGAAGGACGGCATGTGGACCTTCAAGTATGATGGCGGTGAGGGCAAGGGCCTCGACGTGGTCGTTATGCTCATCTGGGTCGCCATTTGAACTACCAGGCAGGCGACGAACGGTCAGGTGTTTTCGTCTTGTTCTGGCCCCAAGTCTGCTCTCTGCGGACGTGGATGGCACCCTAATTCAGCTATGGCGTTGAGGAACTTGGGAAGCGTGACATTAGGAATACGAAGGGTATGATGAGGCTTCCGGTCAAGCTATCCGCCGACGACTTTAGTATTCATGCAGACCTTGGATGTAAAAATACGCTGGAGTTGGTAATATTCTCCAATACCAGAGGACTGGGATCAGCCAAGTTTCTTCTTTTCATGGAACTGTATGCTTTGCCGACCTGAGGTTGGAAATATATAACTAAAAGACTGTGTTTTCACACACCTCTTGATGATCAATGGTCTTTTGTGCTTCGTTGTGTTTGCTCGTCAACATTTTTCTCAACAACCATCGCAGCAAATACTCCTGTTGTTCTCAAGAACGTAGCCAAGTTACAAAATTGAGCTCGACTATGGTTGTCACGGGCAGTACTCCCGAGGCAATTCATGGATGATTGGAGGTTTGCTGCTTGGTGTCGTAGCCTATCAAGCGATGCTTCCTCATCTCGTCTCGTTCACCAGGATTACGTTCCCAGGAAGCATGACGAGCCTCACAAGTCAAGGGGACTTTGTCATCTTGCAAACAGTTCGCTGTCGCCCCGTTCTCATTACGTTGCTTTATTCAGCACATTGTCTAGTGTATTCGAAGTCCTTCTGCGACCCTACCAGCGTACAGTTGGCAGACTTTTTGTCAATCATATATATGTATCGACCAAACGAGTATTAAGTCAGCACAAGCTACGACCAGAAACCTGGTATTATCTTAAGTCTGGTTTATTCTGGCTTTATACATCTTTCTTGGCAACTGTTCTCATTTGTCCAGAAGAGTGATCACAAGATCATAGACTAATTCTTCAGGGTCACCCGTATGACGAAAGTGTGTAGGCCATGAAGTTACAGTGAATTATATAGAGATGCTACACAGCTAATGTTTCATGGGATTTGGCAATTGCCTGAAACACAAAGAATACAAACAAGATGGTACGAACTGAAACCTGATGTAGGGGTTAATGAGCTTCCGAGTCTAATGCAATGCTCAGATCAAAGTATTCGGCTATGGATGGTATGGATGGTATTCATATTGAAGTGCCGCCAACACCGCCAATTCTTTCTACCTATCCAGGCACCACGTTGTGATGTCGATGTGGCTTGCAGTCCCGTCTCACAATGGGAGTAAACAGCCAGGGTTGGGCAAAGAATCCAAGCTTGTTCCAAATGTACCCTTCACTAGAGAACCTTGACTCGGGTTTAACACGACCGAGTCAACGAGCGACATTGGCCATTTCAACGATTCCCAACATAATAGCACCTTGCTTGCTGGTACTTGATCTTCTTGAAGGTAGTTCTTAAGCTTGAGCCTAATGACCTTCCTTTCAAGCAAGTATTAGGCGTCATATAAGGTAGTGTGTGATTCTATCCAGTTCCAAAAACTGTACGCCTACTATCGTCAAATACCCTGATTGGCACGAATCCGATTATTCAGAATCAGGAGATCTTACATGCTTGGTCCCCCTATCTGGTAGCATCAGATAATCTCACCACTGAGCAACACCATGATCCGTGTATGGAGACCTCAGATCATAGCATGCACCAATCGAGAACGGAAACAATGGCGGCTCTTGGGCGTGGTTCGTTCGCGCCACTCCGGTTAATACATGCATAAATGTAACCCAAGTTGGAGCACCAACGATCCATACCTGCATCTTTGGGGTACACAAGTAGCGGTGCTTGCTGTATAGTCACTACATAGTCGTGTGAGGAGGGAAGCTCCGATTTCGAACTCAGGGGGCTCATCATGTTGCAGGCTTGCTTGAGAGCAACCACAGACACGGTTTACTTCGTATGGCTTCATTGTGCACGGGGAAAAGCCGATATCATACGAATGTATAGTCAACTGGTATATGGAGGAGGTGGTGGTACACACCTACGAAGTGCATTGATGTCTGCAACTTCCTGTGCATGTCTTTGTGGGGGCCATGTGTGGTTTCTAACTGCAGTAAATACGAAAGACGGATGGATTTGAAAGAGCCGCAGCACATACGAAGAGGAGAGAAAACAGAGCCAGTGAAGAATGATGCACTAGGCGAAACGACTTGCAAGAGATTCTAAGGCAGCCAAAGAAATGTACATGCACCACCATGAATTCAGTACAGTTGGAAATCGGAGAGCCCGACTATCAAGATGATTACTCTAGTAGAAGTCTCCAAAATGGCCATGAAGCCTTAGTGAGTAGACAGCAGTTTCATCTTCGCCTGCCGACAGTGATATCGTACTTCCAAGAGTCAAATTTCCGCTTCTAGACTCCCATTTCAGCCCTCTGTGGCTGATTGATCTCTTCGCCAAAACCAATGACAGCATCGAGACTTTTGTCGAGACCTTGCACGACCCTGACTTAAGATCGGTCCTGGTCCGCTCCCAGCGGGGTTCTCCGGCCCCGTGCCTTTGAGTTGAGGGGACATGGCCGGGGTCAATCTCCATAATGACGTTGATACTGGGGTTATTAGCGCTCCCATAAACGCCATGGGTTTGATAAAGAGTGTGCTTGATGAACAAAAGGCAGACACTCAACAAAGAGTTGGATGAGTCGACGCCGCTTGTTGCTACCGCGTTGCACAGTTAAAGTTAGTTGCTGCAAGATTAGTTGTCACCCCTTCTGTCTGCATCATGTCCAAGGCTACCCCTCCAAGAGAAGACAGACTTCTCGTGTGTTCGCGAAGCTTGGAACATCTGGAAAGGGTGCCTGTCAGGCTCAATCTAGGCATGATTTGCCCCCCACATGACACACTGCACGACACGACATCACAATCGTCTGGGGAAGGGTTTTCGCTTCTTCCCGTCATACGATGATAGACTAAATACCACTGAGTATACCGGGCCGGTACGCTGCACAACTCTCGAGTTGTGTCTATGCAGTTGGAGTTGGTGTTGCGTTTGATGGACCATATGATCAGCAAAGAGGCCCCACGCCAATTCCTATCCATAAAACATGGATCCATGAAATGATTTTCGAGTTGCCACCATAACTTGAATCAGGGTCCCGGTATCGCGGCCACTGGCGGGTTTCGGCATCACCATGTCATATGGCCAGTAAGACAAGCTAAAAAGAGGCTGCGAGGCAGAAAAGAAAAAGTACAGAGCAAAGAAGCACACAAGCTTCGGCTGTGCCTCAGACAAACTAGCCAGACCAGAATTAGCTTATCATGGTTTTTTCCCGGAACTCTATGTCCCTAGAGTGCCAGTTAACCCCTGGACGGACAAGGACAGAACTCGAATTGGTTAATTCTGGTCCCGGGACCCATCACACCACCCCCCAAAACCAAGCAACGGCATCCACCGACCTTCGGACTCCGACCGGCTCTTGGAAGGCCTGCCCGGCCTTGTCGTCTATCCATCGTCAACGTTTTTATAACCGGTCTACGTCGCCACTCCTTTCACATTTGTCTTTGCCTGGCTCTTTAAATACAGAACTTCAACTTACGCACCCTTCAACTGCTCATGAACGTGTTAGTGAGGCTCTCACTTCACCGATATACATACAACCGACACCGGTACAACATCGTCAACGCAACATAGGAGACAACTTCCTGGAGTGGATCACTTCCCCTCCCAGTTCACCACGTCTCCTACGATATTACATCACAAACAATTGTGAATATCTTCAAAAAAAAAAAAGTACTGCCATCAGCAACGCCGCTCCTGGGTTTTGACCTCAGCCGCATTTAGCATTTACCCAACGGAAATATACAGCACCATTTTTGCCAACCAACCATGGTTCAATTATTGGCTGATCCCGCATTCTCGCCCGCTGGAACACCAACACACGAGGGCACTAATGGGCCTCTTATGAAGCGTCCTGGCCTTGGCAGGACTGACTCTTCAACGCCAATGACCAGGGAAGAACATGCCAAACGAATGCAGGAGCTCAACAAGAAGAGAGGATTGATGAGGGCACCCAGAAGAGGTTGGTCAATGACTGACTACCAAGGCGACCATGTTGCCGGGTCGCACTCAGGTGCTTCTCACATTGAGCGACAAGCACCCATTCCCGAAAATGAGTCGCCTCCTCCATCCACACCTTACCAGCACCCAACTCCCGAAGTACCATCCGAGGATAAAGCGGCCCAGCTTCCTCATCGGCCGAAGTTGCCTCCTCCTCGTCGCTCATACTCTGTAATGGATTATGAACCAGTTCCTCAGACACAACCACAGCCCCCCAAGGATCACACACTGCTAGATCTTCCTTCTGAGCTTCATTACACCATATTCGATCACCTTGATCCCATTGACAGCGTTTGCTTCGGCCTCACAAACTCCAACTTCTACGAAATTCACCGACGACTTCACGGCACAGTTCCTCTTTCCAGCCGCTACTCTGGACCAAACGACATGGAGTGGGCTTGGCGAGGAGCTGGCCCCCTTGTCCATCGACATGAGCGAAACCCTGAAAAGGAGGATCCTATGGGGCAGATGCGTGTCAAGGGCCAGGTGTACTGCAGAAAGTGTGGCATTTCGCGATGTGAGCTGCATCGTCACCTCAAAGACTGGATGGGTGACGGTTATGAGTACTGCTCCATCAAGGAGATTTTTGGCAAGCCCGCAGGAGAGGATGCAAAGCCATACTGCTACATGAAGTCGCCGAAAAACCCGCACCGATGTGGACGTCACGGAGGAAAGCAGGGTACATCGTAATGAACCTAGACGACAGCAAATTAAGATAAACGATATGATACAACAACTCACCCCCATGGGGGTATGACGACATGAAAGCAAAGACCAAGCAAGACAAAGACCTGGATCTGCTTAATTTTTTTTGGGACACCTATAGGAGCGTTACTGTTTAAAGAACTTTTGATTTCAGGGTTATTCTCTCTTGAGAAGTGGGCATTTTGGATAATGGATGCCGCGTTTTAGTCAGATCATGGACAGCAAACATCAGGAGGGGGTGCGCACCAAAAAGGAAAGTGCGGAAAAGAGCTTTCTCATATCATAACATGACGCAATGAAAACATTTCTGATATCATGAGCGTGTCTTATCGTTACTCCAAGGTCGATGAGACCGTGCTGCCTTATTTACGCAGATATCTGGAATTACTGTGGAGCAGGAACACTGCTAGATATCGATCTACGGTAATAATTACCCCTGTAGTTAACTTCAGACGTCATGGACCACTGTTCTCGACATACACACTTCATCATTGAACTACTGGAGCTTACATCTGATAATTCAATTAGTATGATGGAATAGATCGAGAACATCTAGGCGAAGGGAATGTCATTCAAGCTGTTACCAGTAATACTGCCTGTGGGCTTGCTATTGTCAGGATCAGGGCAAAAGGGAAAATAGACACCACGACACTCTGATTTATCAACTTTACAATGTCACAAGCAAGGTCATCTTTGTAATGCTTTTATTTTTATACACCTGTCAGCTTACTTCCAATAATTCTTTCAAAGTCGTTGTGTGCACAAGGAGCTATTGATATGAATCTGTGTCCGCCATATCTCTTTGTCTAACAGTTGTGAACCTGATGTTTGCTCCTCTGGCCTGCTCTACTCTAATCTGACAGATCATGCAACAATGCGCCGACCCAATACCCCAAAAAAAGAAAGAAAGAAAAAGAAGATGTTCATCTGTATCCAAGAAATATCCCTTTATCACGATGCAAATTACCCAATTCCTTAAACGCCGATCCCACGAAAGGGATTACAAAACACCACTCATGATCTTGTTCCACTCCGGTTGATAGTAGTGAGAAGTGCACGTCGAGTGCTATCGCTGCTTAATCCTTCCACTTTGGTGTACAGTCACCCTTGGCGTCGATCCAATCGTTGATGCCTTGCACAAACCAGCCACTTGTCCACTTCTCTTCGGGCTTTTGCTCTTTGCGAGGCTTGCCCCTCTTGAAACTCCTGGCGATACAGCACACGTTGTTGTGGTAACGCCATTGGAAACAGCGCCGGCCAGTGTGCCACTCCTTGTTGCCCTTCTTCTGACTGTAACGGGTCCTGATCATCTCGTTGCGTTCTTTGTCGTCCTTGAGATTGTAATAATCGTCTTCCGAAATATCGAGATTTTCAGCCTCGCAGACCATAGCACAGTGCTCCTTGGATCGGTGAGCGTGTTGCTCAATGGCATTCTTCTCGTTTTCCTTCCTTTGCCGGCCCTTCTGGTGATCAGTGGCCTTGCCCTGAGCTTCAGGACCGAATCCAATATAGCAGACGTCGTCGGACAAGTTATCCCAATCGTCGTGCTCCGCCTCCAGCTGAGGAGCCCAAAACTGGTGATACATTTCTCTGATTTGGATGAACCCCTAACGTTGATAATCAGCTTTATTCCCTGCAAACATCAACATATCTCTAGCAAACATACCTGTTTCTGTCGCGTCTTCTCGAAATGCCAGGCGTCGCTGACTTCCTCGGGATTCATATGATGCATGGTCAAGAGAGGCTCACACCAGTGATTGTTGCCAAATGGAAGGGTTACAGGCTTCTCGCCGTTGAACATCGGGTGTGCTTGTTTGACCTTCTTGCCGGTTTCCATAACAGCCAGGGACATGAGGTAATCACCACAGCATTCATGGGTAGCCATCATATCGTACTTGTGTGCCAAGTCAGGAATCTCAACCATCTTCCTCATAGTGTCTCCATGGATGACATAACCACTGCCGCCATGGGCGAATGGCTTTCCCTTGAGCATGGCAACACTGCCGACGTATGGTGTCTCTGTACCATTGACCCTGTTGCGAAGGTACCACACAAGATTCGACCAGAAGACGTAGGTGTCGGCTTCAGCAAACACGTACCACTCCTTATTGGGACGCATCTCCCAGGCTTTCTCTACCATGTGGAGGAACTTGTACTTATCAAGATTCCAGCCTTCCTTCATATTCTCGGTACAATACTGCTGAGCAATTGGGCACTCAGTTTGGGCTTTGTAGAGGTCAAATTCCTTGCGACCTTTTTTGACGTCATCCTTCACGTCCTTGAGGACGTCGTAGATTTGGTACTTGTCGATTTGTTGGTCCTGTCCAGATTAGTTAGCTGCAACCCTTTATGGAACGGTGGCTTGATATAATTTCATCGGTGGCGCCAAAAAAAAAAAAAAAAAAAGCTCCCCTTGCGCCCCCCCTTTGTGGGAAAAGAATGCTATGTTTACTCACCAGATCAGAAAAGAGAAGATAGTCGTCCAGACACTGCAGGCTCGTCAAGAGATGGGCCGGGAGCTTGGTAAATGCTTCGGTGGCACCGGTTTTCATGACAAGCATGATACCATCGGTGTTGGGAAATCCATCGCAAACTCCAGTCCAGTTTGATAAAGGACCCGAAGGAACATCCAAGTCTGCCGTTTGAGAAGGCATGAACTCACTCGCGATGCTGGTTGTCGCGCTATCTTGATAAACTTGGGCCTTGGTCGCGCTATCGCCGTCTTCGTTCTTGTGGTCATTGTTGTTTTGCGACTGATCAGAGAGCTTGATACCATCAGGCTGCTTGTCTCCATCGTCCTGGGCCTTGTTTTCACCCTGCTGATGCTTGTTCTCACTCTCTTGGGTCTTAGTCTCACTGTGTGGTTGTTTTTGCTCGTCGCCTGGGGCTGTCTCATCGGCCTGGAGTTTCTTTTCACCACTCTGAGGCTGCGTGTTGTCCTGTGGCCGGTGTTCCTTATCGGCCTCTTCGGGCTTGTTTCCATCCTCTTGCGGCTTGGGTTCACCACTTTGTACACCATGCGATTCGGTCTCGCTGCTCTCGGGCTTCGTGGTCTCCTTTGGCACCTCGCTGTGGATCTGGTCGGTGTTTTGAGGTGTATCGCTGTCGCCATGATCAATCTCAAGAACCGCTCCATCGTCCTCTGCATCATCCGGCTTCTTGTCGTCCTCTGGGTGTTGAGCTCCAGCAGGCTTCTCAGCGCTGTCAGAGGCTTCTTTGCCTTTCTCGCCGGTGTATTGTGGCGAATCCGTATCGTATGGAACCTTTTCGGCAGGCTCCTTATCGTTCAGTATTTGGTTGGTAGTCGTCTCGTTGAGGTTGGCGACGAAGCCTTCTTCGACATCGTATGCGGCACCTTCATGGCTGAGATAATTGGTCAAATGTCCATAAACGCCCGGTGAATCGTCGCTGAGCCGATGGAGGGGTACAACGAGCAGCAAGGTCAGGGCGACGAGTGTTACTGTAATCAGCCTCCAGCCCCTGGGGGTGCTCCAGGCAGAGCTTAAGTGAAGACCCATTTGGAAGGGGAGAAAACGGGTTATACAAAACAGGAACACATGCAAGAAAGGATACGAGTATGAAAATACACAAAAAAACACAAGGGAGAGTGGCGCCTAGAGGCTACAAGATGTAGGCTTTGAGAAAGAAAGAAGAAAGATGATAGATAGATGGAGGCTGAGGGCGGGACAGGGTAAAAGAAAGTGACGACAACCCAAGAAATCCGTCTACACACGGAACGGGAATCACGCTGTTTTGTGCAGCTAAGTTGGCATGGTTCTTTTCAAGAACCTCGCTCGTCTCGTCCGGCAACGTGTCGATAGATACGATCGTCTCCACATCAGCTTATCCTAACTCCTTGGCTTCCGCCGCATACTATACGTACGGAGTATCTGGTCTGCCCTACATATCTATCTTGCCCTTGGCTGCATGCGAATCGCAAGTTATTTCTCGAAGGAAACAAAACTCAGCCAGGGCCCCTCCCTAGTCCACTAGCTACTAATCGCTAGTCAGGCCCAGGCTTGATGAGGCGTCCCGTAGAAGCCGGATGGGATTCATGGGAGGACAAGACGCTAGACATGCCTCCACAGAATGAAGTGAAGGCACATGCTGACAGGAGTGGACAACTCGCGTGCATACTGTACGATTCAGGGGTGCTACATACCCTGCTGCCGTGACAGGTAAGGTAACAGTAGCCTTGGAATGGTCCATCTGGCGATCACCCTTTCAAGGACCAAGCGCCCGCATTCCAGACGGTTTGAGTTTAATAGAATACCGCAATCCATTGCCGATAAAGCTCCAAAGCTGCGTGCCTGGAACGTTGTGCTTGGAACGCAGCTACGCAAAAGCTTTCTGCAAGCAGCACAACGGCCCGGCTTGGAATTCAAACTCTGCTTCAACCACGCGGCCAAACGGCATTTTGCGCAGATTGCTCACAGCGCCAGGCGTCGCCCCAATGCCAATAGTCAAGGTTGTGGCTGAAAGTCATGGTTTTTACATGCCCCGGAACGGACAATTCGACATTGACAGTTATGACAAAGTTTGGCCCCCTTTTCCATGACATGCGGGTGGACATTTGATCTGAAAGCAGCCATTGAATAGAGATGGGGAAAATGAACCCTGGATCCAGACTTCGATAGTTTCTCATGAATATTGTTTCGTTTACACAGGTAGCCGCCGATAGTGCCACTATAGCGCCTCTCTGGTCAGCTTTAGAACGTGCCAAGCGCTGGCTAGGTGGGGTCCTTTGTCTTTATTTATTTATTTTAATTTTTTATTTTTTTTAACCTCCATCCTTTGCAGCTGTTATAATGTTTGGCAACAAAGTGCCACCAGGTTTTTCCGCCCCTGAGGCTTGCATTCAGACCCGTTGGGATCTTAGCCTGCAAGGCACATTAGTACGAGCAGCCGCTAAGCCAGGGCTGACAATGTAATTATTGTCAAACTTCCCCTCGCCTTTTCTTGCAAGAGGACGGTGGTCGTCATCAATCTTCTCATCAGCGGCTGCACAAGAACCCACGTTTCAGACGTGTCTGAAACTTGAGTCGACATCCATCTGAATCCGTCACGAACCCCAGTCGTGGCGATGATCATTTCGACTAATGCCGATCCGGCCATCAAGATCGGGTCTGGACAGCATATACTTCGTCCTAGAAACCTTGCTGTTCAATGGCCAGTCCAGAATTCAAGCATTTTGACATGTCTTTGGATGATCTTGAAGAAGCTACCGTGAACCTTAAATGTTCTGATTTCGGCAGATAGCTAAGGCTGCAGCTTTTTCGAGGATCCAGGCTCTCTGACTCACGTCAACTTGGCCCCGGGTACCATCGACGAGTTGATGAACACGGCAGTTAGTGCACTTACTTAACTTCAAACGCGCCTGTTATATGGCTTGACCAGGCGACAAGGGAACAGCAAACATCCTGTTGAATATGCTGTCAGTCCTTGCTATCAACGTTCTCACTTGACATTGATTAACAACATCAGTAAATCAATATCAGGTTCGTGTTATCCTAAGACAGTAGACATATACGATTGGTCATGCAGGCGGATGTTCGATGCAAGATGTTGCAACGGGATCTATGTCTTACAGAAAGGGCAGTGTCCGCAGGAGATAGCACTGCAGGAACATGGGCCCTCAACTGTCTGACACTCTGAGAGGCTTATTCGGTGCAGTTGTCTGCCAAGTTTGCAAGGGTCACTGTGAGAGGCTGTAAATGGTTGCGCAAAGCCTCAAAGGTATGGCGATTGCGTATCGCAGTTTTCACTCAGGCCAAACGATTACTTTGATTGATTCAGTAACTTGTGTATTTGTGCCTTACCTAAGGTACCTAGGTACCTAGGTACTTCTAGTGCCCAGAGGCAGGTAACCTGTAGCTCACGTTGGTCTACGAGGGCTACCTCAAGGCATTTCCGTTCATACCGAGTTGAGGTTGGATTGGAACCATGCCAATCAATATGAGCCGTAACTCTTATTCACGGACAACCTTGATTGATAAGATGATAAGTAACCGTCAACGATAAGGGAAAAGCAGCAACGATCGACCCCTGGGGGAAGCAGCGCTAAGGATCTCATCAACCACGTGCTGGTATAACTGATATGAGTACGGACAAGAACAACGGCAACGATGGCTTTACTGTGGGCTCTAAAGATTACAGTACGGATGTCATGTATCCCTCTCTTCTCCCTTTTCTTGCGAATAGCCCAAACTTGTCCCGCCTACTCGTCAATGCAGATGTCAGCGACGTTGCTGTTTCAGAACTTTTTGTTCAGGGACCTGTCATTATACTCGATCTGCGTGACTTGCCGATCGAGGCATCATATCCAGTGCGCGGAGAAGGCCAAGTAATTACGGTCAACCGCTTTACTCAGCACGGCATTGAATCGCACCGCTTGCGCCATTCACTTCAAGTGGTCCCGAGCCGAGCGCTGGTTCGCCCATCGCTCTGCTTCATGGAATCATAGACTTTGATTCCTCCCTAGACAGGGTCCCGATGCCCCGCCCCCCGCCGAGCAACAATCCGAACAAGAGAACCTGAACCGAGCGGCTATTGCGCCATCAATCGTCAATTCTATAACGAGGCTCAAGAATCGATGATGGAACGTTCATCAAAAACCAGGATTTTCTAACGTTGACGAACTCTAAACGTGACACTGCTGGTATTCTTGTACTTGCAGGACTTCTCGATCTGAAGCACCTATCTGAGGAAGTGCCATGAGAGGTTGATAGTTCGGTACTCCGGATAGAGCCGGGCTCCTATCGCATCCACTCAATCCAGGGACTATGTCTAGATCGGGATTCTTGAAGTCGCTCGCAATCGGGGATCACAACCAATTGGACAGACACAGGCTCGCATCCTCCCCAGATCTCGCTTTCAGAAACGTAAGCTTTATCCATGACTTTGGCTGGGGATCGAGCAAATTCATAAATATGCAGCCCACCGTTGTGGTTTCTTTTCTACAACATAATTTACCCATTTCTCTGTCGGACGTCGAGTGAATTTTGTTCTTCAAATAAATCTCTGAAGAAACACTCGACTAGTTTCGATTGGAGTTTGTGTATGAAAGACCTCTATCTACATGTGATAAGGCCTTTGTGGGTTTTCAAATCGCAACAAGAAAACTTGGAATAAGACCAGAAACCTTTCACTTGCGTTCACAAGGCCACCCGCAAACAGCCATCGTTACAATAACGAGGCGCTGTGCCTTGTGAAGGAAAAGTTGCTTACTTTCAGTTCTGAGCGACTTTCCGCACCCAACACTCTCAGCTCATGTTTAAGCTTTCAACCATCATCTCACATCAAGGGCCTTAGAGATATGGCAAGCCTGTCGCAACCTGGCCATGGGCCAGTTCAGACGAGTGCAGTCGTTGTGCTTGGTGCCTCTTCATGCCTTGCAATACCTCCTCCCTCTCCTCCTACACCATCCTCATCACCACCCGGGGACACCTTCTGTGAACCCATCGACCCACTGAGTTTAGAACGAGAAATAAGAGGAGACTCTCCAATCAAGGATCAGCGTCTGCGAGAAGGCATACATGTGCTCAATACAGAGGCATTGGCCTTGAGAAATCTTTCGCGGCTGTATGAGACAGATCCTGTAGCCCGCGATGGCTTCAACTTGTCGGTCCAGGCTATTACCAAGCAGCAACGGGCGAATGGCAAACTCGTTGTTATCGGCGTAGGCAAATCAGGACACATTGGACAGAAACTCGTGGCTACATTCAAAAGTCTCGCCATTCACGCCGTCTTTCTTCATCCAACTGAAGCCTTGCACGGTGACCTTGGTATCATAGGGCCTAGCGATACTCTGTTGTTTATCACGTATTCGGGCAAGACTCAGGAGCTGCTCATCATGCTACCTCACATCGATGAGTCACTCCCGACTATACTTCTCACATCGCACACTTCTCCGGAAACATGCGAGTTCATCAATCACCGGCCTAATACCATCCTGCTCCCGGCCCCGATTCCAGAACCTGAGAAGATCTCATTTGGCGTTTCTGCTCCCACCACATCGACGACAGTGGCGTTGGCTGTTGGTGATGCAATTGCGGTTACAGCAGCCAAGGAGATCAATGCCAGCATTGCGGCTGTCTTTGCAAAGAATCACCCTGGTGGTGCTATCGGTGCCGCAGCTCGACAACCTCGGACCATTAAAGATATAGCAGTCAGTTGGTACGATATACCGGTAGCACCAGAGTCAGAGGGGGGGAGCCTGGGGTTTGACCTGCTGCGTGCTGGCCTCGATTCGGTCACTGGTTGGGTCAGAGTGCAAGATCGAGTTGCCTCACCAGGTACAATACGAAAGATCAGCAGAGATGACCTGAACAAGAGTTTGGAAGAGCTTCCAGATGCCTTAATGTCCAAGGCTTTGATGCTTTCGCTATCCTCAGATACTACTATCCGTCAGGCACGGGATATCTTGAGGAACATGCAACTGTCACCGAATGACGAAAATCTGGCATGTAAGCGAGAATCTGCCATAGCAGTGATGGAAAAGGGAGAGATAGCGGGGGTTCTTGAAGTTGGTAGTCTCTTGGATTTTGAGGGATGATGCATCTAAGAACATGCATGGACGATATTTCTGGCCCCTTACAATCGGGGCTACACTTATGACTGGCAAGCTAGATACCGACGCATTATGGCAGCGCATTGGCGATTATGACTAGGAGTTATCATAGATGACTGAACAACGCATCTTATGGGGAAATTGGCGTTTTATAGACAAGTTTGCACATGCACACAAACAACGGGTTTACGAAATGCATATTCATGTTTTGCTATGAAACATTACACTGCTACTGCATATCACGTCTCTACTCTTCTGAGGAGTGTGAGTGTGACCGAATTTCGTAAAGCTTAAAAGTGTAATCAAAGTCCCGACGAGCGTTATAGAATCATGTTGGAGGGCCTCCAGGATCAGTACCAACACTTGTCACACTATCGCGAGAAAACATGTGGCCTTGACATGCCGCTTTCACCCGAGGCTTCTGGATATCTTTTGTCCATGTATCTTCAACTTGGTCTTGTGACGCTGGACAGTGAATAGTTAGGGATACAACACATCCAGGTGATGAAGGCTACCCTAGAGCCCATTGGCTGGTTTCGAATACACACGGCTTCGGTAATATCGTCAACTCAATCATGAGAACAGCCTCGATTGGCAAGATTGTGTTACTGAGAATGGTACTTAAATTGTCCAATAAGCTGTCGCAACAAACTCTGTACTGAAGATAAATATAAGAACCGGCAAGGTTGTCCTTTTCCAGTGGTAGAGCAGCACTTTGCAGATAAGAACCGAAGAGCCAAGATAACCAGCCACCTTCCACATTAGTCGTTCATGATAGTTCATAGCCCATGTAGATCACTCTGACTTGGTTCATTGATGACGATCCTGCCAAGTTGTCGTTATCGTATTGCCCTGAGCACAAAGCAGGAGCTCGATGGTGCAAAATTGGCCTCATATACTGAACCTCGGGGAGGCAAGAAAGCTTAGGTAGGACCTTAAGCCCAAGCGACGAAAATGGTTAGGTAATTTAGCCCAAGATTAGGGGACTCTTTACTGATTTTATTTTGGCATCCTCTCTTCTAAAGTCTCAAGTTTTCTTGCTCCCCGAGGTGAACTAATTCGGGAACAATTACGTCTTAGACGCCAAGACCAATATCAACTAGCATATCACAAGAAGGATCCAGGTTAACAGGTCACATGCTCAGCTATGGAAAGGTCCCCCCCCCCCCCCCCCTGGTCCTGCTTCAGACTACCCAGGATCTGAGCAAGAACCCCATGTCGATTGGCTTTAGATATATTTCTCCGGGGTCGTTATGCCGTTAGATAAGCTTGATATGTCCATTGACTCAGATATTTGACATCAAACGGGGCGTTCGTTTCACCCATGGGGCAAACAGTCACTGGACATGTTTCCCATTGTGGACAGCCGGGCAATAGTTTAGTAGTAACAAACTCATGCATGCAAAACCACGCTGCATCGTGGGCCTTCTATTTATTCACGTGCTTGTCTAGTCAATCCTGAACCCTGTAAGCTGTTACAAGCCAAAGGGTGCAGCAGAACTTTCTCATGTTTCTGGTGAATTAACAGGATACTTAACAAGGTATTTCAAGTCTGATTTGCGCAAAAATTAAACCAAAACTAACAAGCACAGGTACTTATCTAGTTCTGAGAAATAATGCCGGTAACGATTTTGGTTGATGAATTAGCAGAAAGGTGCCATAGTTGAGTTACAGGTAATTGTGACAGCAGGGCCTCTTGAGTCATATCAGAAGGGTAGCCATATGAAACATGAATCAAGTTGGCCTGGTGAGAAATCCAGCAAACTGCCTAGTACCCACCAAGTCGTGAAAAGTCTAGAACGTGACACTCACATGAAAACAACATTTAGCAACTGCGTTGTGAATACAAAACATAGTATAACGTGCCGTCCTATCCGGCCTCGAGGGGTATGAGAACTGATTTCGCGAGTGCGGGCGTGACCTATTACTGTTTTTGGACTGCGAATTGCATCTCGTAAACTCTGCGATGCGGTGCAATGCAACTCATGCGCACGGCCCATCGCTAGGGCGGCAGAACGGGTTGTGGATAGATACATGGGTGAATGTGGCCGCATACCCCTGGAGGCTCAATCCATCAGCGGGCAGGTAGGGACCTTTGTACAGACTACAGACTCTTCGTAAATCGACCACCGGGCTATCCCTTCACTCCTCACTTTCAAATCTGAACTGGGGCAGAGTCAGGGTCTGCGATGTAACGGGATCAAGTCTATCGCCAGTAAGGTAGGCTTGGAGACAGAAAGGGGCATGCAGCCCACAAAGCGAGATCCAACATATGCCCGCTTTCGATACCAAGAGCCCTTGGACGAAGTTGCAGCACTCGGACATATCAATGGGACTAGTGTAACAAAATGCATCTGGCCAGACCGAGATCCCAATTCGGCAGATGTGCACGAGATTTACGTAGAGGCTTCAACGACTGCATGCGACTCGACCAATAACATGTTGTAGATTTTTTTTGACAACATGACACCCTATGCAGGAGGCTCACTAGCCCATGGCACCTCTGATGCAGAACCGACGATTCGCGCCTTTTCTCCCTCTGGGTCGGGTTTGATGCTCTTTTTGGGGCCGATATCGCCCCATTATGCCGAAGCGATAGCAGTTCCTTGAGACGGATTTTTCAGCCGCCTGAAGCTAATTTGTCGCTGGTCCGAGAAAGCTGAGTCCTTGGGCTGAGGTGGAACGCCCAAGTGGATTCAAGGGTGTTTTAGCTTACAGTCTTTGAGCCTCAAGGAATAGGGCGAAAGACCAACATCTTCTGCCGTTCCAATTGAAGGCACTAGCTAGACATTCATGTACATCCAAACTGGATGCGACGCTGGGAGGATGATCTGGGAATTATTGTTGAACTAGCGACACTTGGGTATTTTGGGCGGATAAATTTGAAGGCGATCCGCATCGATCTCTGGAGGCAAGTGTCCTTGTCTGTATCATGAATTACAGGGCCGCAGTGTCATTCCCAGCTGCATGTCTGTTTGTAATTCTTCTTATCCAAAGTATTATATTCTTAATTTAGAAGAAGGCCTCGTTGTGCCCCCTGGCATGAAAAGAAATGCATTCTGACCACTAAGCACTCTACTTCTGTGCTAGCAACTGAATTTTGGTTGTTCCTGGTGAGTTGCTAATAGAATTGACTTTTAGGTTGTGTGGGCTTTTTTTTGGTCGTTTGTGGTGGAGAAGTTTTCTCAGTGGAACGGCGGCTTAAAAAGAGCCAGGCCTCTCCAAGTAGAAGCGTGAGGGGAATTCTGGTGTGATTATTTATTTACCCCAGCAGCCAAGGAAAAGTCGACAATCTGGGCAGGGATACTGTCATCCCCATGTCTCGTAGGCGTTCTACCATTCGGTGGGACCTGCCAAGCCTTATTGTCGACACGACAGAGCCAGTAGAGGCAGCACATGGTCCTTGCTCGTCTGGAGAATGGAGGAACTACCTTATTGCGCTAATGCTTTCTAAGCGAAGCACTATGACGGAACAAACTTCAACCCCAGGGCTGAAGAACAATGAAGAAGCTGTAGAGGTTCCGCATCAGTCAGACCGTTTTACTGTAAGCCAATGCACCCTGAAATAATGTTACATCCCATATGAAGTCATCCAAGCCCTAGACCTGCACGATGATGGTCAAGACTAAGTTCGACCGAGGGAATGACGAAGGCACGCCACTGTCCATGCGAAAAACGATCCATAATATGACAGACAAGGATGCGTATATCCGTAATGCAAGGGTTCTGTCTAGACTCCTTGTCTGGCGTCAACAGACAGGGAAAAGCTGGACCGAGCCAACTTTCCACGAGCCGCGGAAGCGAAGCGAAGCCAAGCTAACAAGTCGACAACGTACAAGAGAAGGCAGGACAGGCCAAGGTTCCATGAGGACGAACATACTATGGACATGGAACTGCATAGATGCTTTCCAACAACAAGCAATGGAATAAGCTTTCGAGTCGAGGCTAACTGCTGGCTGCTAGGTTAGTAAGCTGGGAGCTGGGTGTTTGAGCCTCGAAGGCACTTTATTCTTTTTTAAGTTCTCGCGTGACCAGTAACGATCACTTGGTTGGTACCGACGCTAAGGTACATTCCCGGAGGATCGGAAATGTCTTGCCTGCACTCTAACTCAATACCGCACCGGTGGTAGTGAAAGTAGCATCACTGAGAATCATTGACGAATATTACGGTCTCGGCTGTTCTGCACTGTGCTCGTCTTGATTACTGCAATCTGCTTGTCGTTATTCCACATGAAATCCTCGGCGCTGGCGACGTCTTGATGTAGAAGTCGGTAGGTAGGCACCCCAATGCAGTGTACCTTAGGTACTTTCTATCTCAGGTACCCGTCATTGCCTCTAGGTTCTGACTCGGTTGAGAAAAACAGGGTGGCTATGGCTGCGGCCGCGGCTAATACCCGTACGGCACAGTACAGACAGACAGTTGTTGTAGGCAACTCATTGATTCTGCACAAGAATATCATAACTAATTAATTATAAATGACTGGCCATCGGGCCTCGACTCATCCGAGTGGTTACACAACGTGCGGCGGCAACTTGACAAGTCGTGTTTGTCGACCAAGATATGTACGTCCGGATAATATGGATGAGAAAAGAAGGGCGTGAAGAGTTTCCCATCCAGGTAACTTAGCCATTGTTATGTTCCCACCGGTGCCCTGCCAACTTATAAGTTGCGGTACGTAATGGGAGGAACTGTACTCCGTATTCACTGAGTTGCTATAGCTCCTTACTTAGAGGAAAGCTTAAGGTAGGTCGGCATAGTAGAGGTAAGGTTGAGCGGTATCTAAGGTATGGATGTTTAATTCGAATCTCACTGGAAGGAACTGAACTTATCAAAAAGAAACTTAGCCGGATGCAGGCAATAACACCTGGCTAAGGTACAGTGAGATGATAAGGTGGCACAGCGTGCAAGAATACCGATACCGACACAGATAGGTAAGGTACCTACTTGCTACCTGAGGTGATTGTACAAGAACTCAAGAGATGCATAAGTTTGGGGATTTTGCACAGTGGTAGCCATGGCCTGATGCTTGATAGAATAAACAGAGGTACTTGCTGCAATTCATGGGTAAAGCAAGGGGAAGGATCATTATTTGTCTGTAGCCCAAAAGATGACCAGGTATATACACACTGTATGCCTGTATGCCGCGGCCACCACGTTTCCCAAGTTTCTTGCACCAAACTCAATTTCTGATATGCCGAAGCCCAAGAGCCGAGACTTCTGCACATCGCCCAACTTCTCAGTTTAACTTGGCCACTAGCAATGAAGAATAAAGTTCTCCTCGGTAACGACACTGTGCAGTATAGAATGCATCGTGATCTATACACGCGAGAATTGGACATTCTTTTGCTAATGTTCGTTATCGCACCTAACTGTTTGTTATCTTTACCCCTCAGCGTTTCTTCCAGTGTCCTTTGGCTTGCTAAGCCGAGGCATGATGAGTTTCCTGCAGATGATTATTGCCAAAAGGTCCAGATCATGGCAACGATATCTGCATTCCGTCCTATCAAGTATCCGGCTTCAATTGTTCCAACGTCTGGACGGGGACCCTTGATCCTTTTGGCCCCTCCCGAGTCCCTCCACTCCCCCCTCCTTCTCTCCAGCACCCGTGAACCCACCACCCCATCCGTCAGGTCAACAGGGGCGTTGTCGCTCTGGATCGCTGTAGCACGTAATGTAACCTGCTGCGGTGCCCACTATAGCACTGTTACGCTGCAGAGAGATGCAGATTGCTCTTCGTTGCGCTACTGGACGCTCCGCTATGCTCTGTACGATGGATGGATCATGCCAAGTCCAGGGATCTTGTCCGGGTGGGCGTTACCGATGCATGCGAAGCACGAGGTGAGTGGATGAGCTCGACAGGAGTGGTAAGAGGCGGTACAAGGGTGAAGAAAGAGCGAATGGCTGATTCAAAGATATAAACTTGCAACGTTTCCCACGCCTCGCCGTCAATTTTCTTCTAGCTTGTTCGCTCACTAGAACTTTCCAGATCGCTCACTTACTTGTCTGCTCTTTTCAACAAACGTCGGTTCATCGACTCAACGAATCTCACGAAAGAGGCAGTGGGTTTCCTCTGGCTGACATCAGGCTGCCTGGAATTGTGCTGTCTGATAAACCGAGATTTACCAAGAGACCGTGTCTATCACCGAGACGACACTACCTAGCCCAGAAACATTTCTGTTTTGGTTGTTGCGTTTGGCTTGCTTGTTGATTGTGGTGAATCTTGACATTTTTTTGTCTATCCAAACTGCTGAGACTCTTATCTCAATACGAGGGACTATCCTTGTCAGGATTGAGTTCGAGGCTACTGTCTGTCCATTCGTACACCATCTGCGCCAGCCACCAGTCAGAGACTTTGGTCAACAAGAGCATATGATAAGGAGCCCGGTAGAGCCCGACTTCTTTGTCTTCGCCCTTCCTTCGCGAGGCAATTGCAGCTACTTGCGAGGTTCTCTTCTGCGAAGTTCCTTTCGAGCAACCGTCGCAGCGCCAACGCCCGCAGAAACTGTCCCAGGTCAAGGACTAAAACAACCTGGCTCCCGCCTAGGTCACTGTCTAGGCCGGCCCCACCCAATTGCTTTTTGGGCGTTAAAGATCCATTGCCCGTCCTACCACGACAAGCTTTAATCTTTAAATTGGATCTCGAAGCGGGCTGTGTCTCGAGCCAAGCAGGGTGTGCTTCATACCTACTTAGTACCTTACCTACTACTCAGAGTGATATTTGGGTACGTCATTTCCTGCTTCCAATTGACATCTTCATTCCTCACATCCTCCCCTGTCTCCCACAGACAAATGAGCTACTCTGTTTCACTTGAGGACCAAATATCGTGATTGTCTTGGATTGCGCATTTGACTTACAACCCATTCTGCTCTGTAGGTATAAAGATATCAAGATCCACCTTCCTCAATTGAAGTTTTCAGTTCGGCGTTGAGCAGCATCTTCCGCTCGCTTCTCCCGCCAACTCAGCTCAATTCAGTTCGACTTGATTCGATTTGAACCTTCCTCTACGGCTCGCATCTGTACTCAAAGGCCTCACCCGCACATAAGGAAGGGACAGGTAGCAGGGCGAGCTTGAGAATAGGTGATATCAATCGTCCGCTCTTTTCTTCTTCTTCTTCTTCTTCTTCTTCTTCTCTCTCTGTCGTTTTAGTTGACGTCCGTTACCTTGATTGCCGAATTTTGTTATTATTGATCAGACATGAAGTTTGGCGACCACCTCGAAAGAGAGTCTGTTCCAGAATGGAGTCTTCGTAGGTTTTAATGCTCTCCGTCGAAACAATTCCGGTATACTGACCAATTACTTCTTGATTTAGATAACCTCGACTACAATTCCATTAAGCATGAGATCAAGATGCACACGACGCGCGACCAGGCCACGGCTATGGCCATTCCCGGACAAAAGGATGAGGCTCTTTCGCGATTCGAGGATGGCTTATACATGGAGCTTGATCGTCAGCATGAAAGACTGCAGTTATTTGTTTCAAGCAAAGCAGATGAGATTTCGCGCCGATTAGGTATGTCATGGACTTGTAGTTCTGCGCCACGTCTTGAGTGGCACGCGACCACATGCCAAATCTAACACCTCCATAGAATACCTCGCCAAGAATATCGATCGTTGGGCATCAAAGAACCAGGAACAGCTCGCCGGTGATTCTGCCATCAAGCACCACAGACGTTTCACCAAGTACGAGCGTGAATTGGTTCGTTGTGGTAGTGACATTCAATCCCTCGAGCGCTTCGTCAAGGCTCAGACTGTCGCCTTCCGCAAGATCACCAAAAAATACAAGGTACGTCATCATGACTGCTTCGTGTGAATTTGACATCTGGATGAACGTAGTGACTGATCACTCACTTACAGAAATGGACCGGTTCTACAACCCTCGGTATTCGTCTCTATGAGAACGTTCTCTCCGATCCGAAAAGTTTCACTCGCCGTGACTTTTCCTCCTTACAACAACGTTATGACGACATCACATGCACACTGAACGCTGCCGCTCCCGCATTGAGCGAACCTAGCTCACCAGAATCCCAAGCTCAGTCATACCGACGTCAATCTCTTTCAGGATCTCTCAACTCGACAAATCGTCACCCCACCAGCCGCGCTCAACCTACGTTCGATTTCTTGCCTCCACCGCAGATGGAAGAACCTGCCAAATACTGGAACGAATATGACGATGGAAGTGAATGTGCAGCTGATGATGATGGATATGCTATCTATATAAATCCAGATGAAAGCACTAGTTTTCCGGGATTCGGCTACCTGCAGAATATCTTCAAAGCACCCATGAAGAAGGCAAGGGGTTGGTTCAAGCGCAACAACACCCGGGAGCGCCAGTCTCTACTTGGTGCCAATCATTCACCTTACCAATACTCCAGCACGACCTTCAACAGCAGCGAGTCGGACGAGGAAGCAGGATATGCTAGTTCAGATGGCTTCCCCGCGACTGGATATGCCACACATTATGCCCTTCCCAGCCTAAATCAACAGCAAGCACATTTGTACCGTGAGAAGACCTTGTTTTGGGGTACGATTAGCTCCTTTGCCATGTCTTTCCTGCTCCTCCTCGTCGCCGGCACGCTTATTTCTACCGGTCGACACAGGCTCAGAGCTGAAGTTGACGCGGGCGTTACTGTTGGCGTTGTTGCGAGCTTGTTCACCGCCTGTAGTGCCCTCGGTATGACGCTATACCGGCACGACCGACTGTCATTTCCACATCTACTGGCGGTTTGGACTACGTTCGTCGCATCATGTATCCTTAATGGCATGCTGCTGATCTTGGTCGTGGGAAACTCCCCGTAATGCGTAAAGGACGAAAGGTTATCCTGAATCCATCGAACCTTCATGATCTCAAAAAAACTGAGCCACAATTGAGACGCTTAATGTTTGCATGTGAGCGATTATTTTGATGGATTGTGTTATTTGTTGAGCGTTTTCCAAGTTATAGGAGCGATGCTTGGGCATTTTGCTTTCCACGCCGACAGACTGAGAAGCCGGCCGTCTGGTTGGAGGTGGCGTGTACTATGATCGTGCATATGCTTTGGTATACGCATTTATCTTCGATTGTAAACGAATAGAAATAATTAAAACCTCGCGGTATGCCAAGCTAATGAAGCAATATCTCGTTTTATGGAGCTGTGGTGTAAGAGCTCAAAAAGCTGTCAATATTACCAAGGAGGTCTTGCAATTCGTCCTGGTTAATACCCAATATATCGTCGTTTCGGTTGGATGGCATGATGTGATGATAAGCATGGTGCGTTTAAATAGCTTTCGTCGTGGTTGTCTCATTCGTCCATGAAGCACCATTGTGTCTCGTCAGCGTCCGCTAGAAACAGTTCAACCTTGTTGACAAGTTGTCCTGTATAGAGTCAGATGCCTTTCCACTATGTCGTTTTCTGCTCTACGGCTCGATCCTAAACGGCGCGCTTTGCTAGTAGCCTAAGAACTTACCAGCGACTCCCCATCTCTTAGCAAAAAAGTGCAATGACGCAAATATGTTGTGAAATCTTGTGTCAGCTTCAGGGATTAGATGCTCGAGGTGGCTCAGGACCATGAGGCAGTGGTATGCCGAGTATGGCGTGACAGGTGAGCAGGGAGCGAGAAGGTGAGGGCGATGGGCGAGTTGATCGTTCAAGTCGGTTGTAGTGTCGGCAATGATACGAATTGTGAAATTAAGACCGGCGATGGCTTTAGGGGCGATGTCATCGGCGGTTGGAGAAAAGGGTCCTGCAGCGGATATGGTGTTGGCCGCGCGAAGCTGGCGACAGTAAAGGAACAGAAGGAGGCTAGGTCAATTGTCAGTTCGTTTCAAGAACTAGGAAAGAGACATTATTTGGCTGTGCTTCTTGTCCCAGGGTCCGTCTTACCATGTACAAGTGGCGAAACACTCGTAGAAATCTCCCCAACGAGAAGTCTGCATGATCATAGCCTCGACAAGAGCACGTGTTGCAATATCTAGCTCGACATACTCCTCTAACAAGGCATTGGGGTTCCCTTGGGGTTTCGGAGAATAGGCTCTTGTATAGAGCATTGCACATTGACAATTTCTTTGGAATGGCCCCAGAGGTACCGAAGGGGCCACGCTCGCAGGGTGTCGCTGAACAGAACGCGTGGGCGATTGATTCTGATTGTGCCAAATGAGATTGCTTGTTGGCAGTAGATCATCGGCGGCTGGGGACGGCACTTGAAGTGGCATATGGATGAGAGAACAATCGACATGAATGAGACGATCGAGAACGAAAAGACTCCAGTAGACACAGCGACGTTCTTCCTCCTCATAAGGAATATTGGCCTCTCGTTCAGCTTCGATATACTTTCCAGGGCCGATGCGCAGGACCATGGCCATGGTGTTTGCATCTCCAATACTCACATACGCACGCATTACATCACCGTGGCCAAACTCAAAGAGTGCCAGCAGGATGGAACATTGGACAAGTTCAATGCAAGGAGCAGAAAGACCACGTAAGACGCTCAGGGCTCGTTTGGCAGCCCTGTAAGCTGGCATCTCGATCATGTCCTTACCCTCATTAACGTTGGTGCTCGCGGCAGCAGCTTCATCATCGTACTGAGAGACGAGCTGCATGCAAACGATTAGGAGGGCAACAGCAGGGTCGCGGGGTCCTTGATCGGCATTGGAGCTGGCCCCGGACCCTAGGTTGTCCGTGCGGATGGCAAAGAGTTCCGGATGGATTACAGAGAACCAGGGATTCATAGTTTCAAAGTAGCGCTCGGTTGCCTCGCGCCAAGGAATGTTGCGTGATGACAACAACGCCATTACCATTGAGCTGGAAACATCAAAAGCAGGGTCAAATATACCCTGTCCATATGCTTCTTTGGGTGTAGATCCTGCAAGATATCCAGGTTCCACAACAGCGGTTGTTGGGGCCGTGTAGATAAAATCATAGGAGCACGTAGTTGCAAGTCTGGCGAGTTAGTCAAAGGAGATCGGAAAATCGAGTTGCAAGGGCAGTTACACACCTCGTACAGCGAGAACAAGCAGGCAATGCTTTATCACATTTCTTTTTGGTACGAGTACACTTTTCACAGGCTCTGTGTGCACGTTCAGGCTCCATTGGAGACTCAGAGCCCCGTGAAGATGACACGGAGCGAGACATAATGGTTCTTCTTCTGGGATCCGTGGTGGCTGATATGTAGCCCGTAAGATGGGCTTGTACTTTGAGGAGGAAGAGTGTGGTGGGTGTAAGTTAAAAAAGGACTTATGCTGACTACGCTTTTATTATGTCAGACAGCAAGGAGGTAATGGAAGAATTTGAGCTACCTAGACAGAGTGGTTTGATAGGCGTATACCGTGAGCAGGAGCAAGATATAGATATAAATGTGAGTGTATGTGTACGTGTTGTTGAGCTTGATGCAAGCTTGAGACTGTTGTATGATATTGATAATGAGACTGATGGTATGGAAAGAGAGGAGGAGAACCGAGACATTGAGGCCGGGAACGAGGGCTATTTGACGTCGAGTCTCAGTACGAAGAGAAAATGATGCCCCCCCGGGCCACAGACTTGATTAGATGTCGATGGGTCTCTTGATGCTTCCAGGCCTGGGGCCAGAATAGGCCGAGGGGTGGTTGCAGATACGCACTGCAGAGAGACCACAGCAAATACGCAGCACAGCGGGCGGTAGGTAACTGCACGCTGTACGCTATGCCGTGTTGTACATACGGCACTCTAGATGGCGAACCCGGTAGATGGGCGCCGGGTGCCAGGTGCAAGGTCAAGATTGACAGGGACCAAACCAAGGATGACGTCTAATCGGTTAGTCAGCCGCTGCAGGGGGCGATGGTGATGGAGCCCAAGGCTGTGAGAAGAAGGCTGAAGATGTTGATTTGAAAGGATAAGGTAAATATTGGAAATTGGACAAAAAGGTAATGGGGCCTAACTAAAGAAGAAAGCAGACAGCGGAAAGAGCGGGGGCACAAGGGCCTGCCAGCTCAGGGATGATTTGAAATAAGGTGTAATGTCGCAAGTAACCTGAAAGGGAAAGACACAGGAGCCAAAATCCACGAAGCAAGCAGAAACATGGACAGCACATGCCTGGTGGACGGAGAGTTTGAACTAGGTACCTACTAACTTCCCTTACTTACAGGATATCGATCATGGAATGATTCAACTACAGCCCTAACGACCTGGTATTAAACCCAGACGACGACTGCAGAGATGGCTTCCTCAAGAGGCATGATTAACCCTTGAAACCCACTAGTGGAGAGAGATACAGGGCCTAGATTGATTGACTACTCAATCAGTAAGTACATGTTGCGCTGCTTGAAGTCTGAGAGGAACTAGGTACCCATTTAAGATCGAATCCATCCATCAATCACATCTCATGTGTCCGAAATGCCGGGTCACGTTGCAAATCCCCCCTCCCGATTCCCCGGAGAGACCGTTACCTCTCAGCCCAGTGAGGCCATGGTCATGTCATGCCCATGGTGGATGCATCCCCCCATCTACAGCGATGTCATTTGCAGGTTAGCGCGCCCGGACATTACGTGCTACCTGAGCAGCCAAGCTTACCTTACGCTTAGAATTAGGTGTAGTAGTTTGAGGGGACGGACCCTCCGCTATGGGAGTTGGAGTTGCGGGTTGGTCTGAATTAATCATGCCCATCTAAGCAAGCTTGATGACACTGTTCAATGATTTTCTGAAGCAATCAGTCCCTCAGATCTCGATCATACGCGAATCGACTTTATATCAAATCACTTATAAAGCATCTTCAAACTGAACCTTTCAAGCTCATTCTAGCATCAGCTTCGATCGTTCGCGATAGGAACTCTAACGCTTATGACATCACCGCCTCGCTGGCTCCTTGGGTAGCATTCATAAAGATCAAATGCCACCATGCGACCTTTTTCTTTTTCGTACAGACAACACGAGAACCCATCATATTCTAATAAAAGAAACACTGGGCTCTGGTGAATTTTTGTTTACAAATCGCAAGCTAATACCTTTCCATTGAAAGATCAACTAATGCACCAACAATGACCTCTCTCAAAACCCTGGATGTTAACCCATCCCCACTTGACTGTTGCGATCCATATTCAAGACAGTGGAATTGACTTTGCTTTAACTACCTGAGACAGGAAAGAGACCTATCGAGATTGCGAATCGACTGACTCTGCCACGATGGATACGAGATGTCACTTCCAGCAGGGCTATGTGGACTAAGGTACCTACTTCCTTCGCGCTCTTGATGCTGGTATAGCCCTGTCTTATCTTTCCATGTTCAGCAAGTAGTTGCTAAATTAAGCTCACGAGGCTCTAGTGCATGTCTGCATAACTACTAAGGTAGCCGTTGGATATTTCCCGCAACACCAGGAGATAAAAAGAAAAAAAAAACCGCGAGATCAGTCAGATACCTGCCCATCAAACTGAATACAGAGCATGCCATATACACACCCTAATAGGCAGGTAAGCGAGAGGACCCCCTGCCCTGTCAGAGCAAAATCCGAGCGTTTTCGGAATTAACATGAACTACTGACTCACCCGGCGTAAATCCCGTCATGGCAGCTTGATCGACTTATCCCCGCCTTAGGTCTTGCCTAAATGGCTGCAAATGTTGATTGTTATTTACTTGATGTGCAAACTTTCAGTTTGATTGAAACCAAAGTCCATTGTATGGAGAATATTGTTTGCCAATCATTTGGTGACTAGGTCCATTGATCCCTCAAAAGCAAACCCCCTGCGTTAACTCAACACGTATATAACTACCGATACGCAGCTCCAGAAGTTGAATTTGTGCAGTTGATCTCTAAAACACTCCCCGAAGACGGATCTAAGACCTATTTTTATACCAGACTGACACTCAGATCTTATCGCTGGAGTCAATACTCACCTCCAACGGCCATCAAAGCCTATGACATCCACAGAGATGCTCCATCACATCCGCCCCGGCACCACTGCCGATCTCACTGTGGCTACAGATCTCTATATGCAAAGCTTCGACAAAGAAACTCTGCTCGACTTCATGTTCCCAACCCGTCACAGCGACTCAACTCCCTTTCGTGAGTGGGTTACTCGGCGCTTTCGTACACGCTACTGGACGCCCGGCTACGTTCTCACTATGCTGGATGATGCCAGAGGCAGGACTGTGGCATTTACTTGGTGGCATATACCGGACGATTCCTTATCTTTCCGTGAGCGATGGCTCTCATTTCGTAAGACTCTCCATTAAATCTCTGCCAACTATTGCATTATCCACTCAAACCCTGCGAAAACCAAAACCTGATCGAAGCACTAACTCGTCCAGACGCTTGGGTTGCCCCCATCATGTTGGCGGCGCTGAAACTACATTCCTACGTGTTTCCTCTTCGACACGTAGACTCTCATCGACTTGGTATTTACGACCGCGTTTTCAGTACCATTGAACCCGACATACTCAATTCTCCCCGGCGTCGTTCAGCTTGGTATTTGTCTAGCCTTGGGGTCTCTCCTCATGTCCAAGGTAGTGGTTATGGTTCCCTGCTCCTTCAGCATGGCTTGGAGGCGGCCGATCGTGCAGGAGTTCCCACTTGGCTGGTGGGATTGCGTGGGCTCGACAAATTCTACGAGCGTTTTGGCTACGTAGAAGTGGCCAGGGCCAATGTTGGGGAGTTGAAGGACTGGGACGGTGGCATCATCATGTTCAGGGGGGATTGATCATCAAGACTATACACCCATCGCTAGATCTTACAGCATTCACGAATATCTCTCAGCAGAGAAAAACGGATATCACATAGCGTCATCAACCAGAGTCTCATTACGATTCCTCATCGAAATATCGTTCAGATGGGTCATTCATCTATCATCTATCTGGCTACTTATGGCCGCTTCAGGCCAGCAAGGCTATGAACTTTATGTCATAAGCATCTCCATAATAGCAAATCCCATCCCAGACGATGGAGCAATCATAATAATCATGGCAGTAACAAGCAAATATCCGCCTTGTGCGAAGTCATGCCGAAACATGCCTTATTGTTGTGTCGTTGGGCTTCCTGAGGTGCTCCAGTGGGCGATATACCCAGACAACGGGCCGGAAATACCAAAAAAAAAGGGGGGAGGGGGGGCGGACGAATGTCAAGGGAACAACGTTTTTCAGTTCAGCAGTGATGAACAGCCCCAGGCGGGGAAGCAACGCAAATTAGATAAATTCATTATCGTCGTGCAGCTCGTGTCAAAAAGAAAAAGGAGGTAAAGCATGAAGCTACGCAAGTGGCACACAAGGCCAGGCCTCAAAAACCTCGCTCCCTACCATCATTCAGGAAATCTGTTCCTTGCTGGTGATTGCTGTCGGAAGCTCGATCATCATGGAAGTTCTCTTTATCGTCATTGGTTGAAAGATTGTGTTGATAGGCCTGGTAATTGCCTCGAGCGAGAGTGTCGTCGAACTCGGCGGTGGATGCGTAGCCGTGTTGGTATCTTGGACGGTAGGCCACTGCTGGCTGCGTGGTCGGAACACCTTCATCAGTAACCAGATCAGCAACGCCATACTCTGGAACTTCTTCTTTGGGGTACTGGCGCGAGGAACAGAGGCTAGCTTGGTCAACGGAAGCCAATGTGTGCTGCTGGTATTGGTTCATAGAGCGGCCGATCCTAGTGTTCGACCCAGTCTCGGCAGAAAACCAGTAGGGCTGGTGGATTTGTGAACGCGGAGCATCAGAGTACGGGCGCTCGTCTGCCATCGAATGATGTAGCGAGTTGCCTACTCCGCTCATTCTAAGATGAGAATGACGTTCTTCCGGGACTTGATACGAGTAAACCGCTCCTGGAGCCTGAATAGGAGGAGTCCCGGAAGAGGGATAATTGAGGGGCGCGGGCGTGAGTTGAGTATTGACTGTCGACGCAAGGAAGTGGTGGTTGTCTCGGCTGTGTTGGGCAGCATAGCCTGCGGTGCTATACATCTGATCCGCTCTGACCACCATTGGCATAGCAGCGGTATGGACCGAGAGGTTTCTATCAGTCAGTACGAATCCATTTGGGCCATAGTGGTGATCGCCGCTATAAGACTGTTGGTAATAAGGAGCGTTATCGCAGGAATCTCGGTGATCGGTCATCGGCGCCTGCATCTGACGATTAATACTGGAATAGGTCATTGAAGGTGCTGTTGGGTTCTGACTGTCATAGTACCCAAGACTGGGTTGTCGATCAGTGTCTGGCCCGATGCCAGAGTTCGCGAGAGGAGACCGAGAGCCGAATGAGTAGGGAGCAGTCCGGTTGGACATATCGTCGGTATACGATCTGGAGTGATGAACAGGTCGAGACCCGTTGAAAACAGCAGGAGGCGTGGGCGACGAAGATGATTGCTGGCTACTATGCTCACTCGTAGATCCCTCTTCTTGAACTGGTTCGAGGGGCGACGATTCCTTGACGAATGGGAGGGGGGATGGAACTGCCTCCCCAGCCATCAGCGAACGGCCGGATTGGCTGCTGGCCGATGTCTGATGGATCTGGACCTGAGCAGGCGGGTTTGCGAAAGCATCAACAACTTCTGGGAGGAACTCGACAGGAGGGACTTCCCTGAGACCCCCGTGATTGATCTCTTGGCAAAGACGTTCGACAACATCGAGGATCTCATCGTGCGTCTTGCCTTCGCCAAGGCTCTGCATGATCCAGTGAGGGATGGGATCCCGACTGTTCGTATCCGCCAGGCGCTTAACCTCACGTCTTCGAATCGAGAATGTCCAGGATCGGATGGTGATGCCCTCCTGATTAGTTCTGTTGACATTCTCCAAACCTCGGCTCCAGAAGATCATTCGGACGATCTGCTCGTACACCATTTCGATCTGAGTCGAGCTGAATCTAGCACCAGTTCGGTAGCGAATCCTCTGATAGTGCTTGCGACACATGCAAACCCAGACACGCTCCGGGATGCGACGAGTGCAGACCTTGTTGCGGCCAAAAAGATGAGAGATGACCTTGCGAGGAACCGAATCAGTGTCACAGTCGGAAACTGCCATGCAAATATCACCACCCTTGAGGGGAACGTTGATGGCTATATTTCCAAAGGTACGGCATGCTGCAATAACACGATCATTTGGGTTGGCATGGGACGCTGCCTGTCCAGTTGCACCTATATCGATTAGTTGACTTCAAAGGAGAATACTGAAAAAAGGAAAGATTACCTGGAAGAGTCCCGTCGGACTGCATCCTCACAGTCTCCTGGGGCTGAAAGGGCGATTTTGTTGATGTGCTACTAGGTGTAGGGGAGCTCTCTCCCGTATTGATCCAGGGATACTTCTCGATGCCAAGACGCTCGTGAGACGTGTTGATCTGTGGTGATAGTTGTGTTGGAGGATGAAGTTGCCGGGACGTAAATTGTGGCAGAGAAGTTGGTGCTTGAGGAAAAGAATGACTAGAGCCCTGGGCGGGGTTTGGTGCCGAGATGGTTCGCTTATGAACGCGATCTAACGAATTCAGAAACTGATCTTTTGGCTTCAAGTAGCTGAGCAAAAGGAACAGAGTCAGTATATTCCTGGTGGGAAATTTATAGGTTGAAAGTGACAATAGACAGCAAGGGGGATGCGCGAGGACACGAGGAGTGAAAGCTGGACGGAGGGGCTCAAAGAACGGAAGCGTTTTTCAGACTGCCTGAGAAGAGTTACAACACGCAGTGTGATTCACCGGCTCGAGGCCAAGTTGGTAATGGGACAATGCTGCTTTCGAGGGCCAAGTTGCTCCCGCTTAACGGACCTGCTTTTATGACTAAACATAATCCATCCGAGATGCGTTTGCAGCAGGCAATCGTTTTTCTCCTGGCAATAGGAACATTGTCTGTTATTCACGTACTGCCAAAGAGGCACCCCTGAGGCTTCCAGGTGATTCGACACTGCTTTTTCCCTTTTTCTTTTCGGGGGGAAGGGTGCAAGCAAACGATACCCATGCATGATTTGGACGATTGGCAAGGGGCAAACAGTGAACGAACCTCGATTCATGCTGACAGCCACCTTCTTCTGCATAGAAACAAAGAGACGTTGACTTACGTTTGATCTTCTGATAAGTGGTTATGCTTTCTTCTCATCATCCTCGCCTCTAGAATCGTGTCAGATGGGCTACCCGAGTACAACGACCTAGCACCATTGGTAGGCTGACGGGTGTGCGACTTCACAGACAAACCGACTGTTACTGGAGGGAGAGGCGCTGTGATCCTTGGAAGGCGCTCCAATTTTGCTTCCAGGTCAGCGATGCCAGAGCCTACCGTATTGCTCCCGTTGATGGTAGATACCGATGAGAATCTGGAATGGCCAGCAGAGAAGGTCGATGAGCAACAAGATGAGAAACTGCTGCGGCTGTCCGATATCTTATGGCTTCCTGAAGCTGGAGACGTATTGTATTCCGTCCAGAGACTTGATCTTGATTCGTTTTAGCATGTGTACTCTGCGATTGGCCGCCAGTGTGCAAAACATCATTCAGAACAGCAACACTAACATTTTGGCAGGACCGCAACTCACCTTCTCATGTGCTGAGAAGCACGGCGCTCGCTGTGGCTGCTAGTCTTGTTAGTCAAGCTATATCGTCGAATACCGGCCGGATTATACACCAGCGTGGAAGAAAAGAGGTACCTTTTCGGCGCCCAACCGTCTTGATGGACCTCTGGAGTGGAAGGCATTCTACTTGAAGCAATGTCAACCTCAAGCTTTTCATACCCGTACCGGGTTTTGGTTTCGAGTTTTCTTACCGGACTGGTAGCGCATATGATCCTGTGGAACCAGGAAGACTTATGCTGGCTGATGTATCCATTGATACTTGTCTGGAGTGGTAATTCGATGCATTCTGACGTCTTGCAGATTCCTGCTGCTCCTCCCAAGTCACCGGCGCGAAAGGGGGTCGTGAGGAGTTTTTGGGACCAATATCCCTTGGCAGAGAGTAGCCACCAGCATCCCAAGGCGTACGAGTTCGACTATCGGATCGCACACTGGATGTTCTGGACTGAGCGCAGTCGGGTGATGGAGTTGACAGTGAAAGTGATGGGCCTCTCTGTTCCTTCTGCTCGCTGAAAAGTTGTGGGCTTTCTCGACTATCTCTCGCTTTCGTGTCTAGTTCGCTGAACTGATTTAAAATTGACTCAATCTTCATGATTAAGGTCTGTGTAGAGACTTGTCCGAACAGAAGCCGTATTAGAATGATTCAAATGATTATGGAAGTGTCAGAATATGCAATTGGCGCCACTTGGTTCGTGAAAAGACTGATAATGGGCGTATGTATTTGATTACAGCATCGGGATCCGAAGTCGTCTTTCTGGTAATCGTAGAGGCTCAGGTGATCACAATCTCATGATAACTGCCGCAAGATACTAGAAACAGGATCAACCTCGTTCCGGAATAATTATCGATTATAATGCGAAGATACTCCACAGATAGGTGAAGGAACAGAGTAAAGAGGATGAAAACGAAGTGATTGGAGAGACAATTCGTTTAACTGTCAGGGGGACGGCTGTTTCTTGTACGTCTTCCAGAAGACTGGGGTCTAGGTTCGGTGCAGAATAACATGAAACTTGGCAGACGGATGCTATTTGTTTTTTTCACGCATAGCGAAGGGGTGAGAAGAGTGACAGGAGTGTCAGATAGATCGAGTCTGACCCGCTGAACCGAAGATTTCAGGTTGCCGATCTTGTCAAGGACCAGGATTAATTATTGTTCTATCGCTGTCAAAAAGGGTCCTCTCAGCTTCAGATCATCGGAGCCGCTTTGTTCAAAGGTCCAGGCTCCAATTAGTGACGGAGGAAGACAGGGAGGATACTCGAAAGCAGGAGATCTGATTCAGACCCAGTCGCTATGTCAGGGCTTGGTAACATGCGACAAAGTAGGGGAATGGGAAGAGATGAGACGAATCCACTACGACAGAAAAGTATGTAGGTCGCTAAAAGCTATGACTAGATGGATAACGCATGAAGCGTCCGGTAGGGTTCTGAAGACGGTAGTCGTTTGGGGTTGGGACTGGGGTCGGGGGGGTCAAGAACGGAGGGCTGAAGGGTGTGGATCAACGAGACGAGGATCAAGGATCAAGGACTCTTATGAGATGTCTGGAATTAGTAGGCTAAACTGGCCAGGATTGAAGTGCTGAGCAAAGCAGTCCATGATGGAAATTCTGGCAATGGAGATGCCCAGAAGAGAAACCAAAGCGTATACTTGCAGCGGGAACCAGCATCATCATTGTAATTATGCTAGGCTATGAGTGCGGCAGTCGGTCCTAGCCCGGTGGCACAGGCACGGTGCTGCATGCGTTAGGATAATGACTAAAGAGATGCGTCCTTCCACTATTTTCGAGCTGCTCCAAAGTCAACAACAAACATTCGGGTAGCCGTCAAGTCATAGGTCATGGTGCTAGGCTGCTGAGTCCCAGGCTTGTGAGACGAGGATGGGGACCATCCTAGCATTGTGGCGCCAAGGAAGCCTGCACTGAAGAATTCGAGAAGCAGACGAGCCAAGCCTGTCCATTGTTTTGCCGGCAGTTTCGAGCAACGGTCGCCCTTGCTGGTTAGCATGACGGGTTGGTGTAGATCATGGCGTTGAGAGCCCCGTCCGAACCATGATCTCCACAAGGGGATAAATTGTCCGTACCAGGGTCAAGGAATTCCAGTGCTGAGAGACACAAGCCAGCCAGGGTACTTCAGGATAGTCGGTCCAACCTCCAGACGAACATTGAAATCAGTATTTGGATGGACAATTCATCCCACAACAGTAGTCGTGCCCCTTTTTAAACCCTCCTTGCTCGGTGAGGGTCGCCGAGAGGCGCAGCGGCATGTTACCTGCAAGTTGACACATACTCCATTGCGGGAAAACTTCCTTCAGGGGTTTCGGCCGCCTAATAAGCTTCCTGAACATGGTTGTGTCACAAACCTAGACAGTCTGGGGGGTCACTCATGCTGGCAGAATGAAAATTGGCAGGTATGAGACCGTTGCGGCAGCATTGGAGTAGCTGAGCCTGGGACGCGCACAAGCATATGATAAATATGTCTCAAACCGGGAGATGCCGAGGCCAGGCACTGGGACAGGATGAGTGAGAAAGGATGTACTATTCAAGGTGGCCTCTTACAGCATGAAAGTTCATCTTGGTCAAGCAAGATAAGACGAAAAGAAGACAGGGACGCACTGGGTACTCCCCTCAGAGGCTATGCTACTCCGCATGGCCGCAGCCACAGGCACTCGGCCATGATGTTGACGTCGTCCCGTCGGCTGCCGTGCCCGCGTCCATTGATACTGACAAGTTCGTTCTTCAAAACAAGTTGTGGGCAATGCTCCGAGACTGTCCCGTCAAGAAGGCAGCGTCTCCGAGGATCTAGCTGGCAACTATTAATTGAGAGGTGACTTAAAGCAGCAGCGGTTTCTTCAGCAGAGGATGTTGAGGCGATCACTAAGGTAGTTGTTGTTTGGGCTTATGTGTTGATAGATGTTGCGCATAAGGCGGCTACGTCGAGCTGTGCCCAGATAAGGCGAACTGGATGATGCTGGCTAGTACCTAGTGACCCCGGATAGATCGCGTTACATTGGCCGATGCATTGTTAGTCGACGACCCAGTTGTTGTTGAAATTGGGGTGCGTTCCCGACATTTGTCTATTGGCTTGCCGTTGTTGAGAGGTAACTTGCTGGGCGGGTCAGGCACATATGTGTTGATTGGGCGCATGCAAGAAACACAAACGGCGTGGTGTTCTTCAATGTGGGCCCCAGATGGTGTTGAATAAGGCACCCAGAACCCTGAAGTTTTAGCCTCAATCTGGACTGACTGCCTGCATTGCCAGCGGAACGGAGAGAAACGAGAGTTAAGAATAGGTAGACCAAGGTAGCCAGGGGGTCGCAAGCTGTTCCAAGTCGGGATAGCATGCCCCACGCTATCTGCTCGCGACGTCGCAGCACGATAGAGATACAGGCGTAGGCCCAGATAATCGTGGATTGGAAGGGGGTTCTGTTCACGGAAGAGGCTCAATGGTCGAGCCACCAACCAAGAGCAAGGCTAAGCAGTTTCAGCTTTCAGCCGAGTCCGTGGGAAGCTATACCAAGAGGGAAACTGTATGCGCAGGCTTGAGCTGATTTAGCCGCTGTGATGGAAGACAGCCGGCAACCAGGGTAAATTGCTTGCAGGTGCTGTGTCGTCTCTTCGGTCCGGCTTCTATCTACCATTCTATTGTTAGATAGATTTTAGTGTGGTCAAGACTTGGCGTATTTGTAGGGGTGGATGAATGCAGCTAAAGATCTTTGGTTCCTGCAGCAGGACAACCTTGGATTCCGACGTGAAAGGAGAGGGAGAGCGCAATAATATCTTGACTCACTATCCGTAATGCCCATTCGATAGGCACATTACCTGTCAAGGTTGGTAATTAGCTGTTATGGTTACATTCAAATTAGACACGACGAGATGGCGAGGTTCCCATCAGCCAAAATCAAAGGGTCGTCCCACTTCAATCAAAAGCTTGTTCCAAGTGAAAACTCAGCCAGAACAACCAGCATCTACATGAAAAACTGGAAGCTGCATCATGAATCAGCAGCTGAGTCACTTGTTACTTAATCTGGTAAGGTTCTTGCTCGAGGAGCTTCTGCTAGGATCTAGTACATACAACTCATAGGGCAATTGTCAAGTTAAATTGGTTGATCTCCAGAATCTCCATCTCTGATGATTTCTCCCTCCACCTCCATCACACCACACACGACCAGTTCCCCAGATGTTTCCAGCTATTCCGTTCTTGAGATGGCGCAGCCGCGTCAATTTGCTAGCGTGTAGCCACACCGAGCGGGCTGCTAGCACGGACAGCTGCTGATACACGCTTCGACTCATTATAGATCCGCGCTGGTTCAGCTCGAGCCTTTCGTCTCATGTGTCAATTTGAATCTCGGTGGTTCTCAGCGTCAGGGGGGCTGGTTCATCTTCGAATAGACTATCCGTACACTGGCATTAGGCCACCAACTTCTCAAACACGGACACCCCCTTCTCCCGAGACCTGGGACATGTGCTGGTACATGTACCTACTCACTCACTGCATCGCGGAGGCACGGCTGTAAATAGACTAAACCGGGAGTTTGTTAGAGCCGGGACGAAGAGACGAAACGCCGCCAGAAGCGCGGTAGACTACGACTAGAATTCATGGCCGCGGCGCTGGTTTGACCCTCCAAATCCCCATCCAGCCCAAGTTCAATCCTTCGCGGGGCCCACCGCGGCTGCGCTGCCCGCAAAGCCCTGGCTGAAGTCATCTCCTCTCATCCAGTTTGGATGAGCTGCATTGACAGTAGCAGGTCCATCTTCGAAACGTCTCTGACACTTCTCGGAAAGTCGATCCGATGAGGAATCCTACATGCGAAGGAGACAGGGTTGATCAGCCAAGGTCAACATCCAGCCACTCAGCACCCCTGTTACGTTCCGCCCGCATATGGTTCAACGTCCCGGCCAAGCATATCATGACGCTGAACTTTGTTGGTTGCAGAATGGCCTACAGAGAAGCCATGCTCATCCTGGTTACCTGACTGTCCTGCTACTCTATCTTCTGTCATGGTAGGGGTTGTTTGACAGCTGACAATTTTTGTCTCTTCTCTTCTTTGTCTTCCTTTCCTTTTTTGCGCACCATTTGCAGATCCTCCAATGTCCCGCCCCCTCTGGGAAACAACTCAGGCCTCTGTTTTTAGAAGTACCCCAGCATATCCACTGGTCTGGTGCCGTACATTCACACACATCCAGTTTGAAATCCTTGAATCCTAGATTTCCCAACGTTTCTACATCGACGGACCGAAGTCTAAGTGGCGCGTTCTGTCTATAAATACAGTACCGAAAATGACTATGAACAGGGAATATACCTGACACCGTCCAATTGAGTTTCCGAGCAGTGAAAGCAACCAGGGTTTCGCTCTTTACGGTTTCGCCTGTGAGTGCCTTGATAGCAACAGATTTGTCTAAACGTCAAATTCTATTGCATATAACCCACAATACCTTGACCTAATATATTCTTTGTGAATGGTGACACGAGCTGGTGCCATTGGATTTGCAAACTTCTCGACAGGAAAATGGAACTCAAAGGCCAGGCTCTTTATGCCGCCCACTTATCAGTCTCCCCAAACCACGAAATGCCATTTGCCCATCGCGATATGACCTGACACTAATGCAGGTCCTTCCATCCACCGTCCTGGGCGTTGCCGGCTCCTTGCCCCGGGCTCGACTGCATCAAACAAAATGATCTCTAGCCCTCCAAAGCGATGTGGGCACGACGCTAACTAGGGGATCTGCAGGCAACTGAAGAGGATGTTTCAGGTTGGGCAGTGGAAGGCAAGAACACCGAAGCTTTCGAGGCACATGTCCTCCAAAATAGCATCCGTGCCGCTCTTAGACACGCGCGATGCAGCTTGAGACATAAACAAATACTAATAGTTGGGTGGATTTCATGTCCAAATCTGGCTGATCAAGAGGCATCACAGCAGCAAAGCAATGGCTTGAATATCAGGATATCCTGGCTTTTGGCCTTGGTAGCAAGAATCACCAAGAACCGAATTTCAGGAACTCTCTCCATTATTAGCCTTTCGTTGGCCTGTATCGCAAAGGTTTTCGCATCTTCATTGTACTTTAGGTTTAGTACGTCTACATGGTTTGCAGGAACCCTGGCCCTGGAAATGTGTTTCATGCCGGGGTTGCTGGCCTCTACGCACTATTAGACTATTTCAAGATCCGGGCGACCACGGAACAGTATCAAGCTCACGCCTCTAGATCGACAAGTATCCTCAAACGACATGCCATGGAAGAGAGTACAGTATGCAAATTTGCTACTTGCTACCTTGTCCCTTAGCCTCGATCCGTGGTCTTGCGCCTCACGGATTCATCAGAGGCCATAAAGGGGCGCGTATCATCTGCAACGTAGAACAACTCATTACCACAGACCGACGCCCAGCAATTGATAAACTGACGGGTTTTCAATGAACAATTAGTACAGAGAATCGAGGCCAGATGGTCCTTCACCCCACTGCATGCCACCTGATTCATGACATACATGTCAAGTCTCCAAGAAGTCATCAGAGGTCCAGAGTAAACTTCTCGGGGCTTCTGATGATCAGCCGTCCCATCAACTAAGCTTGTTTGACGTTAACTTCCAGGGATAAGGCTCGTTGAAAACCCACTTGCTAATTATCAAAACGAAGATCGGCACATGTGGAAACCCCCCAAGATCGATCATTTACAAACAGCCTCACACCTGGTCCATCACCTGCACCTGAACTTCGGTGTGCAGATTTGAGCAGGCAAGGCTTGTACGATAGTATAAACGCCGATATTCCAAATTGAAGCAGGAGGAGGGGGAGCTGAGGATCCAAGAAACAGCTCTGGCCCCTCGAGATGGGTGGTTGATCCAAGCTTCACACTTCGTGGGCTGCATATGTACGGCTCCAGCGGCTTCCTGTAGATAAATATTTCCATGAAAGCCCAGCTCATCCATTAGAAAGGGGCAAATGTGCTCGCTCTCGTTGGTTTCGATCGCATCTCTTAGTTTTCTGAACGATGAAGAGCTACCCCCTCCCCCTTTCCCTTCCCCCTTCAGACTCTTGGACAACATTGCAGTAGGGTTACTCTGCAGATATAGTGAGGCGGTTGCTACTTTCGAGGTCTTTGGGAGCGGAATGCCACAATGGCGATGGGTCTGTTGGCAAAGTTTGGGTCTCTCATCATTCACCACTTACGTCGTCAGCGTCCTGCGGCCAGTTTTTTGTCCGCCAAGCAATGTTAAACGGAAGCAACCTGCTTCTTCAGCTTTGCTAACTTTGCTAGCTTGGCAATAACGGGTGGCAAAAGTCTGGTCGTCCGTGTGCGTTTATTACGTGAAGTCAATTTTTCCCTGCCACATGCCCACTCGTGTCATCCGATCCAGCTTTTCCATGGCACGAAACTCCCCTTGAGGACACTGGGGACCATTTGTATAATGAGATGAGCCGAAGCAAGTGAGCCTTCATTCCTTTGACAAGTCTTAAACAGAAATGGAGGGTGATGGTCTGGACGACAAGAAGTTGAGTTCCAGAAAAGCGGGCGACTTTCATTGTGTTTCATCAGAGTATCAATTCGTCTTTTGTTTGTTTCAAGAGGGTCGGCACCGTAACCAGGCGGGAGGAAAGCCGTTCGCCTACAAGTCCCGGTCGTTAACGCATGACACATATATGCTTGATCGCTCGATATCGAGATTGAAACAATATACCTTGCGTATATCTACCTGATCTAAGGTAGTTATATGCGTATGCTTAAAATCAACTTGTGTCCGTGACAAAGCCGAACATGGCCCGCTCTCTGCACCAGAAATGCAATTATCGACAAGAAAGCGATGTGATATTTCGCACATCATATATGAGTAGTTTGAGCATTGTATTTTAGATTACTCAGGAGTTCGATATCAAGTTATGCAATTGAGTGGTGGAGCCAATAGAATGTCATGTATGATATATCCAAGGGGGAAGTCCAAAGCCGACATCTCTTATCTCGAAGACGAATTTTCCAGAAAATTATACATATGCCCCCAGAAGATTCTTTCAGGATGCTTTCAATGAACTCATAGTCCAATCAATGCAATAGTCGCTCCCTCACCGTGACTCTTGTCAAGAGAGGACAGATTCAATCTTGAAGTGGAAAGCCACGATAACAACCACTTGATGCATCACCATGTCGAAAATGACAACTTCATGGCCGCAAATAACAAAATAACAAGCAATAAAAAACATACAACAGCAGGTATTCGCTGGTCGTCACCGACCCAACTACTAATCCGCCCCTTGCAGGCTTGACTATGGGAGAGCGGACGGGATCCCGTATTCTACTGCAGGTATGGTCGTATGTGCTAAGAGTGCGTCCTGGGTAAGTTCATGAACGAAGAAGATTTATCTCTTTCGAGAGATTGACAATATATACACGTTGGGGTTACGAAAGAGCAGGTTGTATTGTAGCAGCTCGATTCTAAAGCGGCTGGTCGATCCTTGAGGTTGTTGTGTATAACTGCCCGCAATGGCAACAGGATACATTCTTGAAACCTAACCGCTTCTCAAACAACTGAGAGATGTTTCATTTTACCGTTGTTCCCGCTCTCAGATATACCCCAATCGCACGCAACTGTCCAAACCTGCCCATTCAACACAATATCCCATACAGGCTGTCCCACATCAACAACACTCCCAAGGATCACCGGCATCCTCTGGCCAAGGCCTGTTAACCTACCTTCGCCTGCAAGCAGGTATCTACTCTCTTCAGATGTACCGGTCCGCGCTTTGACTAGGTACATTCGCCGGCCTGGTCGAATTTCCTCGATAATCACTTTCTTGGTCAGAGTTGTCGCTGGTGCCGCACCTTCCCAGCCCTTGACTTCAGAGAGCCAGCCTTGTAGTTCAGCAGCTAACCCACCAGCTATGTATTTCTCTCCTCGACGTTGGGGGGAGAATGCTGCTGGGAGGCCATCTACTGCGGGATCGAGGTCAACAGGCTTGAAGCGCGGTGGCGCGTGAAAGGTTGGCTGCTGAAGCGGTTTTAACTCATTGTTGAGATTGATGGCATCCTGGATACTCTGTGTAGAGCCTTCTGATGGCGTACGTCCACTTTCGTAAACCTCTTCTGGGGATTCGTTGCCTGGGTTGCCTTGCTCTTTTGGTGTGCTAGATTCTCGCCAAGGTGAACTCGATACCCTTCGCCGTTTCGGTTCCCGCTCTTCCAATGAGGGAGAGTCGTATGGCGAAGGTATAGAGTTAAACATCTCAAGGTCCAGAGGGCCTTGAAGAACAGCGTCCGGTTCGTTATCTGAAATGGCTATGCTGCCACCTTGTGACGCAGTGGCATCGTCAGACTCGATTTCGATGGAGTCATGGATTGAGTCATGCTTTCTAAGCTGAATTTGATGTTCATCACTCCCCGGAAGGGTTTCTTGTGAATTATCTCCTACTTCTTCAACGTCTTCAATATCTATGCCGGTTCTTGCCTGTGTCGGCCTCGGAACAGAGGAGGCAAATCGAGGAGTTGACTGGAAACGCGGTAACGTCGCAGGAGTTTGCGATGACTGCGTGCCCCGTTTCGGCAGAAGAAACCTTTTGGGCATAGGTGTCTGATATTTATTAGATCAAAACGTAATCTTTGGATTGATGAAATCTTACACTTGGAGGGGGGCTCATGGTATAGGGTGAATGCGCATGACCGCCATACAACGCAACACACTTGCCATGGAGATATCACTTGTTTAGAATACTTTGTCGTCTTGGGTCAGTATGAGTCCTTGGCCACAGAACCAACAATTATTGCTACTGTGTCGATGGTGAAATCTTGTGAAATATCGCTGAGCGGATGAAGATGTGACGTTCACGACGAGAGAGGCAACGGTAAAAGCTCGGGCCAAGGCCTGCGCCATCAAACACTCTGATGAACGAACCCCAGCACTGAATACCCAAGAACACCATTCCTGGCTGGCTAGTTCTCGGTCCGTCTTGCTACTTGATTACCTCTACTGAAAGAACGCTTAATTCACGCGCTGGAGCTGATGTTCTTTGATATTTTGTCTGATATATGTGAAAATTAGGCACTCCAAACTCCTGACACCCAAATGCGCATCTCTCAAGCCCCCTATATCTAATACACGATGCAACAGGGTCCTTTATAAAAAATTCGCACACATATGGCACTAGCCACCATTAAAAGGACACGAAAGACCCAAGGACGAGAAGCAATGATATCCAGTCATATAGCATGTCTGATTAGCCTGCCTATGAAGCAAATCTTTGCTAAGGCGAAAGTAACAGCTTAACCGTAGGCTAACTCAAAGGTGGTTTCATGATTATCACTGGTTGGCTCCGTATTCTTGACTTGGTGAAGCATAATTGGGGGTAAGCATGGTCGTCCATGCTTCTCTTCCCACTGCGGGCCACCGATGCCTGTATCATGCCAGCCCATCCAATTGTTGTACAGTCGGTTGGGCGGTATCGCCCGGTAGTACCAAGTTGAACCAATGTATCTTCGCTCTCGTCCCCAGCCCATAGGGCTTCCGCGGCCGCCACATTCTCCATTCTCGCCAGGGTTGAACCACTTGTTGAGAAATTTGCCCTTCCAGTCACGGTCCATGAAAACCGGATGAGGAGCATAGACTGCCTTGAGGCCGTGTAGGAGAGCGACTGTTTGTGGTGTCATCTCGGAGGCGACATGGTTGCCACGAAGATTCTCAACGTGCATGATGTTCAGTAGCTTCTTCGACACTCGAGACTGAGTGACGATTGTGGTTCGCCTGGGAATATCTTGCGACTTGTGAGTTGAGTCATTGTAGCCCCAAACTTGATTAGCAATGACCCAGTTGCTGTTGATGGGGTTGAACATGGGAGAGACAGTGACAACATCGGCATCTTCACCAACCCCCCACTCGTAGTTGTCCTGACTGGGACTCGCAACGGGAGGCTTGGGCCCAATGGGGTTGATAAAAGGAAATTCAGGGGCGCCCCAAATAGTATTATCGCCGTACCGTTTCTCAATGTCCTGGCGAAACTCGTCGTCATAACCTCCGTGGAATGTCGGGATATACCATCGCTCGTTTCTCTCCCACATGCCTTTTCGAGGCTGCTTCTTGGCGAATTCTCCAAGCTTATCCAAGAGGTGGTAGTGATGACCAGTGAAACGGAAATCCATCTCCCAGTTCCAGACAAAATCAAACTGTGGGTAGTCTTGGCTAAATTTCTGAACAGAAAGCCACTGTGCAGTGTGGACGTTCTTCGATTCGGGATCTGTCAGTTTTGGATAAAGCTTCCAAACAATGTCATCGTTCCAGAGAATTGTCATACTGCGGAACTCAGGAGGAACGCTCTGCGAGAGGACAGTCTGGTAGACATCGTCGTCTTCAAAGATGCGGAGGTTTGTATCCTTGACTTGCACCAGCAGAAAGACCTCGTACTGACCGCCTGTCTTTAGAGACAGTTCGGATATTAGTGAACGAATATTTTGCTTGTCGTTTTCTGTATAATCCTTGCCAGTGTAAGATCGAAGAAGGATAGCAGTTCGAGGCTCTGAAACATAGCCGGTTGTTGGATTCCTGGGGCTTCTTGGATGTTTCTGTGGACTTGCGAACTGGCTGATAGCTTCAGGGTTGGTCAGGGCAGGCGCGATGCCTGGGTTCGTCGAGACAGGGGTACTCTTGGGCTCTGGCTCCAGGGGAGCATCTCGCTTTGCCATCTGTGCTGGAGCGGGCTCTTGGATTTGTTGAGGTTCCTCTGGTAATTGTGGGCCAATGACAGTTTCGGGATACATGTTGAGGTATTCGTTGACACGCTCTCGGTTCATATCAAACCGCTGGGCATTTCTATGGAGGCACATTCGTTGAAGGTCTCCCCAGTTGACGTTATCGAAGTTGAGTGGCTGCGGTTCGCCGCCAACCTTTTTGAACTGGCGATGCAGCCCATAGGGGCCAAGTCGAGTCTCACGCTCCCAGCAGAGGTTAGGATCCATATTCAAAGCATCGTAGCTACCAAATCGAGGTAGAGGCCATTCGCGAGGCCTACCTTTGAATACGAGCAGATCCTCGACGGGTTCCCCAGTTGCACCCTTGCATGGAAAATACTGGGCGTACCCAGCGTCTTTCCATGCGGCACTGTTGTACTTTGGGTAAGGGTCATAGCGAACTGGCTTTTCAGAGCTGTATTCCACGTCGGCATCTGGGTCAAACTTGAGATCAACGCTGAATTCTTCGGGCCGAGCCTCTTGGTTCTCCAAATTCGCCAAGGTCTTTCCATAGATGAGATTTGAATGGGGAAAGCTGGAAACATGTTAGTCCATGTATGGATTTTGGATGTCAGCAATACTCACTTAGAAGTAACAGAATAAGCGTGTCTCCATTCTTTTCTCATATCCTTCTCATGTTGGAGCTTGCCCAGATCTCCAAAACCTCTTTCCTTTCCATCAGTCTCAAATCCGGGCTCGATATCATTGGGGTCCTCGCCATCGGTGGGATCATGCCAGTCCTTGAGGTCCTCAGCCGTGAGTTCCCAGAGTTCTCGGTGGATGGCGCCGTATTGGTCTTCGGTATCAGGCTCTCCATTTCCAGTAACGGGTGGTGGTGGCGAAGCTGGGCCTTTTGAGTTGGAAGGGACCACCTGGATACTGGTGCTGGGCGCAAACAGGAGGTAGTAGGCAGCAAGCATAGCAAAGACAATTATTATCATAGATCTCGGCCGCAGCTTGGCGCCGAACAAGCGGCGGCTTTGCGGATGCCATTTCTTCATGATGGTGGTAGATCTTGAAGTTGGCTGGTCCAGGGAGCGACCAATTAGTTGTACTGCAGAAGAGAATCGAACTTGGTGTCGAAATCGAGGACGAAGTGGTCAGCAAGGTCGGACAAGATCAGAGGTGCATAGCTCGATAAGCTGAGGCGATGAGACGAGTGTATTCGGTCGGATCAATGCAAGGGATGCAATTCATTAGGAGGTACGTAGTGCCGTCTACTAGTCGTTTGAATATCTGATCGCTCGGTCGCAAAGAAGTCCCCTTGAGGCCGATTGAAGGAGTGACGCGGCTTCTTTCAAAGATAGCCAAGGAAATTGAAAAGTTGAGAAGTGCAAACACGTGTAAATAATGCACAAATAGAAAAGAAAGCCAGGCGCTGCGTTTAGGAGAATGTTGCGTATGATAGAACGGAGAAAGGGAGAAAAAGAAACCTAAGGGAGAGTTCATGGAATGGGTGTGGATGACGAGGCGTTGGATTGGATTGGGCTAACGATAGCCCGTGTACTGTAACTGGACTAAGGTTTCGATTTAGGGGTTGAGCGTAGCATGGAAGTGGCGTAACGACGGTGTACCTACGTACGCTAGCACATCCGTATAATATTGTCAACCATTATAAGTTATCAGATTGGCAATACTAGCAGATTAGAAGTGAATTCAAGACATTCAATATTTAAGGGAGCAAGAAGGTTTTATTTGGTATTTTTCATCAGTTTCTACAAGACTCATCCCCCTGATTGAAGTTCTTGAATCCCTGGCAGTCAATTTTCATTTACACGTGGCTTCGCCTATCATTGATTGTCCAACCCTTACAGCCTTGAGGTTCCTATCTTTGTGATAGTATGTCCATTGGAACTAAGTCGGATGTTCCTTAATGTGACTACAGAATTAAGATTCTGTCGACTTCAACAGCCTTTGACCTAAGGAATCTATTGGTCTGGACTTTTTTCAGTTTAGATACCCTCATGTTACCAACTCATTATGCAGATGTAGCAAACCTTGGCTCAACCATACGGTTACTAGAATGGCCATCCTGTTCCGCTTCAAATACCAGTCGCAAGAAATTGTTATATCAGGCACAGGAGTTGAGGCCCCTACATCCACTTTGCCTGATCCCCTCAGCTCATTTCTTGGATCCTCCCCAAGCGCCATGGGCTGCTCGTCCTTGCCCACCTATACCTCTTCCCCGTAGAAGCTCCGTCGAAAAGATTAAAAATAATAGGCCTGAACAACGCTCGGCTGGATCCAAACTCTCGGTTGCCCCTGAGTATGGCAGTATGGCCAACATTGTGACATGCTTTCGAACAGAACTTGTCTAAAGCTGTAGCAAGACGTCGAATACGTGATATCTTGCTTACCTTCCCCAGGTCACTAAGTCCGGGAATAAAAGTAGTACACATTGTGGTGGGTGCTGCCAATGATTCCTGGCTTGTTTTTGTGGCCTGGTGGGATAGTGTTTATAAACAGTTGCCACACAAGAGGACTTTGCCGATTCGACGTTGCTCGGGTATAAATCTTGTAATTTGAGCCTATGAAACACAAAAAGGCGCCTTCTGAGGACACAAATGGGATGTGGTGCCCCATCAATCACATCCATTTCAAGGGCCAAATGCCACCAGACTCTACTTCCGATATTCGCGGTAATGAGCTTTAAGACGTGTTTCAATTATGAGTGAGCTCCTATCGAGAATCACTATAATGCTATGATGCTGAAGCCTGTAATACTCCATCTCCAATACCCCATCCATACTCCAGACTTTTCCCTGAGTGGCACCAAGAACAGGAGACATAATCCCACCAATGCCGATGTCGTTGTTTTCAGGAAGAGGGCGGGGAAAGGCTATATGATGTTGTACAGAGTGCAGGGTGCTCTAAAACAAGGGGTATAATAACAACAAAAAAGCATGCTAGCCAACTCCCAGCATCTTAACAATCAAATCAGAGTATGTTGCGTCCTGTGCGCACAAGTGATATTACAAATAAAGTAATGGTCCATGTATCATCGCTTAGGGTCGGGTTTTAATCAGGTCGTTACATCATGCCAAGTCGCGTGTTGCGCTTGTTCATTCGTGGTCGAGGACCAGAAGGTCCAGGGAGACCGGGTGCAAGGCGGTTCCCGGGGGGCGGCATGCCATATGGAGGTCGTGGAAGTCCCATACCTGGCCCCATCCGCTGGGCTGGATGGCCCGGAAGACCCATCATGGGAGGTCGTGAGCCGGACGGTGATCGCCCCGGAGGCGCCTTCATAGGAGGATAAGGCTGTTGTACTCGGCGCCAGGCATCTCTTTCGCAGTATGATTTGCCGTCAACCTCAAAGTAACCATCAGAAAGAGATCGACCACAGTCGAGACACCGGAAACATCCGATATGATATTTAATGGAAAATTCATCTTCCAGGTATTGTCCTTCAATCCCCTTCTCACAGCTTCCACAGAGACTGCCATTGAGTTTGTGATAATGGTGCTCGCAATATGGCTTGTCGTTGAGAACATAGAACTCAGCTGATGTGAATGGCTCGGAGCATGTCGTGCAGACGAAGCAAGCCTTGTGGTACTTGCCAGTCAATCTTCCATCTGCAGATGAGATGCTTTTGCCTGTGATGGCAAGGCCGCAAGCTTTGCAGTTTCCTCGAGATCGCACGGGATCCTGGGATCCCTTTCGAACGGGAGGCGCAGTAGGTGGAGGAAGCGTATGTGCACGCATTAATTCTGGGGCCTTGTCGTAATGAATCTGGTCCTGAGGCGAAGTTGCGTAAAGCGGTCTCGGTTGTGAATCGCTTCGCTGAAGAGGAATCTCGATTCGACGTTCATCTTTAGTGGCAGAGCTGGGTCGTTCACCTCTCGGGGAGAGTTCGAGAGGCGATTCTGCAAGAGGCGACCTTGTACGTGAAGGGGCCCGCAAAGGGGTTCCAGCTCGAGGATCCTTGGTCCCCAACGCCTCCATTGAGCTCTCGAGGTCCTCCATCAGGCCGTCCATAGCAGAGAGATCGGACGGATCACGTCGGGGATGAGATTTTGACTGACTAGTTTGAGAACTACCATGGCTCTGGTGGCTGAAAGTGGAAAATCCAGAGGACGTCGAGTCTGACGGTGTGTGATAGGGGTTGTTCACACCGAATTCGGCAGCGAGATCGACGGACCCTGAATATTTGCTAGATTTTGACGGGTGCAGGAGACTCTTGCGCGGCGGCGGGGCTCGCGAAGTATCAGGTCCCATGGATGGTTTGGATGCATGGCCAGGGCCACCGGCTGCCTTGCGCTCAGGCTTGGTACCAGGTGCAGAAGGAGTTCGTAAGGGGGGTTCCGATCGAACACCCAGCTTGGGAAATGTGTCGGAGCGGTTCATCATTCCCAAGGGCTGAGGCTGAAGTCTCGCTTCAGCTGTCGAAGGACGACCAAAACCTTCGTAATCATCTCTTGTCGGTCTTTGAGGGGGGACGGATGGACTACTGTTGCTGTTATCTGTTGGGGATGCAGATCTGCGAGGATTAAAGTAATCCTTTGGTGATGCACTCAGGAAGTCATCTGACTTATCGCCGCCTTCCGTTATTTCTTTGGGAAAAGATGGTGACAGAGCCGAGGGACTGCGAATAGTATCAAATGGTCCCGGGGCGATTGTGTCCATTCTCTTGAACAAAGTCGTGTTAACTCCTCCGTTGGGGCTGATAGAACGAGGCTGGAAGTCCGGCCCATGCTTCTTCTCGCCAAAGCCTCCATAAGCCCCAGGACGATCGACTGGGCGCGGCGATGGTAGGATCAAATCATCCTCATGTGGTGTTGGGACGTCATCAAAGAAGCATTCCATTTCGTTAATTGGTGATGTGCTGCGCGGCTCACTATTTGGTGTCAATTGTCCCTGGCGCAGAAACGGATGGTCTACTGTGTTGTTAGCTGGGTTTATGCGTATTAAACAATTGCAACTTACTGGCTGCATTGACATCTAATGATGCAGGTATGCGCCCTGGTTTCTCAGGGGACGCTGGACTATATGGTGTATACGCCTCATATCGTTCTGGTGGAGGGGAAACTTTGGGACGATTAGTTCATTTCACTGGTTCAACGAAACACTCATGATATTTTCTTACGTTCGGGCGCTGGGGGTGCACAAACATGGTCCCCCATCATAGAGATTTCCACCTCCCGATTACATGACGAGCATTTGATAGTCGGGAGGAACATGGATTCTCGTGGGATCGCCATGATGGCGGTGTGAGCTGATGTGCTGCTTAGGGGGAACGGAGTCGAGTTTATTATGTGCCGCCTTTAAATGTAATTGAGTCGTCGCCGTGGTTTCTCTCCAAATGCCTGAAAGCGCCTTCGACAAAATGACGTATGAGAGATAATCGTATGCCTTGTCGCGGTGGTTTCACAGATGGTGCTTTATGTGAGACCTTTTACATTCGTACCCCAGGCCCGTTCTGCGACCGGTGTCCCTGGGGTTGGTGAAGTAGATTGAGGATGCCAAATGTCGGTGCGATTGCACTTGTTGATCGCATAAAGGCTGTCGTACTGTTCAAAGAGGGCTTTTCTTTCTTTCCTAGTGGCAAAATCGTGGAGAATGATAATCGCAATGTTTTATCTCGTCTGGCTGAGTTAAGTAGGAAGTAAATTGGCGTCGAAGTATTTGCTAGAGACGTGAGAGAAAGAGGATGAGCCACTTCTCGGTTGATCGTGTAATGAAAAGCTAAAGTCAAGAGTAGATTGAGATTCGATTGGAGTGGAAGGGAATCAGATTCAAGAGTCGAAACACGATACTAAAACACCTGTGACGTGAAAGGATAGAAAGAGGATCAGCTGTCGACTTTCAAGAAAGGGACGATGCATATGGTGTCTCGAATGTGGAGGGAGAGTGGGCGGGTTGATGCTAAAGGAGACCCTTGACCAAACTAAAGGCCTTTGAGATGCAGGCTTATCCTGGAGCCCGACCCTGGTTGGCGTTGGTGTTGGCGTTGGTGCTGGTGCCCTTGTTCATTAACAAGTTAATAAGTTGCGCTCGCCGAGAGGCCCTGTCTCCTGTCCTTTTAGCCCCCTGGTTGGCGAAGGACGATTCGCAAACTGACGGGTTTGCGGTGGGTGCGGTGTGGAATTTGCAACACGGGCACTACGGAGCTTTGTGTTTTGTGCTGAAGACAACAAGAGCGACGACATTTTTGACTTTATTCTTGAGAAGCGTTCACTTCTATAGGTTGCTTGTGGATTGTTGTCGAAGTGGCCCAGCCAGCCTTAGTACCCAGCGCTCTGGATGTTGACAAGTGGCTTAGTACCTACGGACGGATCCTCCGTTACTGCTTTAAACAAACTTTCTCTCGTATTGTCTTGGCTAGATCATTGGGACTCCATTGACTCCAGTAACACGGTAGACCACATTCCAGTAAGCTTTCCGGAACTAAATGCTTCCTTGGAGCTTCTGGACCCAAGACAGCGTCCACCCTACCCCCAAGAGGAGGCAAAAGGGCAATGAGACATGAATTACGAAGAATGAATTCAATTATCGATTTGGAGGGAGGGCAGAAAGTCTGGCAGGAACACCAATGAACTCCAAATTAATGGATCCCTCAAAAAGGTTTTGCTGTCTCGCTTGTTAATCAATCAATGTTGCATGTCTCTTTGTGAGGATGGGGAAACAAGGGCAACAAGTCTTTGTTCGGTTAGGATCATCCGCCGCTTGTCTGCATGCATGAGATGAGTCTGGAGGATGATAATCTAAAGCGGAAGAGTCCCTCTTGTAGATGTTAGCCCGCAATTGGCTCCTTAACATCAACAATGATTGCATCCATCTTATTCCTTCGGTTGCGTCCCGTCAGTCTCCTGCATGCGTCAAGCTCAGTGGCCAGAAGTCTGATGCCCTAATAAACTCATTAAAATGAACAACACAGCATTCGAAAGCGAAGAACCAAAGAAACGAGCCAGACTGAGCCCGGCCTCAGCCGAATCAGTCATGGGATGAACGCCACAGTATGTTCTCTGTAACCTGGTCATTGATGCCATATCCACTGTTGCTCATGGATAAGGTCAAGAAGATCCACTGAAAACCGTCGACAGCTCGGGTACCTTGCAGGCAGCTCTGTCCAATGAAGGGGCTTATCTAGCAAACTAGTCTCGTTTTAGACAGACGTCCACCGAAAGGGGATCTGCCTCATTTAATGTTTCTTTTATTACTCGCGGTGTGGTGTGAAAGCTCCGCCTGTCGCTATTGTGAATCCAACTCTGGTAATATGGCCACTGCTATGTAATTATCCGTCTCTGCAAATCAATGTGTTCTCTGACGGCATTGCTACTGCATGGCCACTCCTCGCCAAGTTTTCTATAAGACATGCTTCTACGGAGTAAACTTGGTTTAGTTATCGCATATAGTTCGTGTTTAACATGGCTAGATTATGGGTGCGACTTGCGAGTATATAATTGATACGGCCAGATGATAATTGCCTACTCCATTGGCTCGTCTAATGTGACTGGGGGGTTGACCTGAATAATTACCTGCACTCATTCGGTGGGTAAGCCGTGGATGAATCGTGGCTGATCTTCACACCATACGCCAAATACAGCAGGTTCTATCTCGTGGTTTAAATGTCACTGTTGATGCAGATGATGATTCAATGCAAGTGCACCCGTTTGCTTTGCAAGGTCTTGAGTACCTGCGTATTTCGGGCAGGATCTACTATAGAACTCTTCTTATGACTATTTGCAGAAGAGAAACTAGGCTACAAGCGATGATCCACTGTCTCAGGTCTCTGATCGGGAGATCAAGAACCTGCTACGACATTAATAGACCATGACCACGGACTGCAATCAATCCGACAGCCATGCATTGGCCTAATTTTCAATAGATCGATAGCTGAGGCGCCACAATTGGAAACTTTCAGTGTCGTTAGGCTAGAAGAATTGCAAAACTGCCGCCACGATCGTTGACGGATATTGGCCCTCGATTAACATGCTTGCGGACTAGAGCTGCCCCTGGTGATCAACCACGATGGAGGGGGGTTTGGCGATTTTCTAACACATCAAGACGCCTTGTTATGATGAATAGTTCCCTATCAACCTTATCAAAGGCGTGGGGATTACTCAGTAACACGAATGCCTCTCGGTCAATTGATTTCATCAACCAATATGGGCTTCGCAACTGATGACATTGTAAAAATTCCATTCAGTCTATAAGGGACCTTCAAATGTAACCCGCCATGTCGACACGAGCCTCTGAAGTCACCTTGCCAGTTCCTTATCAAACATTTAATGACTTCAAGTTCAGGATACTTTAGCTTGGACTAGCTAGTCATGAGCTTGAGAATTACCCCTGGCACGTCTGCCTATAAGGTTGACTTTGGCACGTCATTCAGGGCTCTCCAAGGGCAATCAGTTGGCATTATATGACATGGCTGAGACTGGAGTAGTCTCTGAGGCGTGATCGTCGATCGGCTATCGTGACCAGTCTCGGGCACATGGGTCTGTCAAGCAAAAATGCGTCAACAAGTCATCAACTATAGCAACGGCTTCTGGACCCTGGATTTGAATCAAGTCTGCAAATGTTGTGGCATAAGGCCAACACATAGACGAAGACTTTACCTGTATTATTTATTTCGAGGTCGCGGCTGAAACGTCAGCCTGGGGACGGAGAAAGCTATATTTTCCTTCGGGTTCCAGACATGGGAAGCCAGAATTAGGAATGTGCCATAGTCAGTGAGTATAAAGCTAGCTGCTATGGTCATGGGACCCGACGTTGAAGAGGTCTCGCTGTCTGTCCTCGAGGGTCAGTTCGAATGGCTGGAGTATCTGACTCCACTCTTTCACGTCTTCTCCTGATACTCCCTCAAGGCGATTTGTCCCGCATGTACCAGCTTCTCCCGCATTAGACGGTGAGGGACGACATTGTAGAGGCCAGGATTCTCTGACGATCTCAACACCATACAGAAGCCATGTGGGTATTCGGCTCGGCATCGCATCTTTCTGCTGCACTTCCTCGTTACATGTGAATGGAGCTACTTCCCAACCAGCCACCAATGTGAAGAACAGTTGCCTTGAGATCTACAATTTAAGAATAATGCGGCCCTCCTGCGAGAGCTATGTCACGATAACATCCGACGCATTCATTCCTCTAGTCGCTGAAGGCTCTGGGGCATCGTGGCGCTGGGCTAGCGTGGGTTGATCGAGGTTGATCAACGACAGGCACCGGCAGGAGATAACGAGTGACAGTATAGATGATCCTCGCCAGTTGGACAAGATTGTAAGCCAATTGTTTCAAAGACTCTGGATACCTACCTGGTCAATGCAAGTACACGTTGTGATAAGAATGCACGCAACATGCTACCAGCAATCGGGATCATCATCCAAAAGTCCTTCTGTCTCCTGATTATTTTTACCCTAGAGATGACATTTGGTTAATCAGAATCAATTTCGAACGCTACTTGCCAAACGGGTTTCGCTGTCCATGGAACAGACGTCAACAGTCTTGTGGGTTGAGGGTTCTGAAATATTTGTTGATTCCAGTAGTCTCTTGGAATGCTTATCGCGAACCCAAAGATACTCGTTCATAGTCATAACAACAAGTCATCGACGGCTAATAAAGCCTGTAATACACAAGACCTTTTACCCGTTCAAGCTTGACCCTGTGCTCTTGACTTGCTGCCGAATAACCCAACAACATTAGGACAGACCTGTATGATCACCGAAGGTCCCGGGTAGTGCCAATCAAGTTGGATGATGTCGACAGCATTGGATGAGACAATTTATTATGCTTAGAGACAGGCCCACTGCTTTTGTCCCGCACGGGCTAAGAAAGGTCAAGTCAAGTTGTCGAATGCTGAGAGAGATGCACAACGTCAGGGGCTCAAGCCAATGGTTCGGGAGAGGGAGGATTACAAGGCAGGGTTAAGCTGCACGAGCATGGGCGGTAGTTTACGAAAGTGCTTTCGCCAAATCAAACATATTCAACAAATATCAACAACTAGCACATGCCTACTCCGTACACTCATATTGATCAGAGGCAAAGGAAAGAAACCTCTTGATAAGTCGGGGTCAACCGTGCACTCATAAGGTCTTATTTGAAGCTGTCTCCGCCAACTGAACCCCAACTCCATGGATGAAAATCGTGGGAGAAATGTGGGAAAATCTGGAGGATGGAGACGCTATCCATACCTTTTTCTCGGTTCTAGGAATTCAATGGATGTGTGCTAGCATCAGGTGTCCACAGACATGCATGGAAAACATACAGTAGCTTACAGTAGCTCGATATCATCAATACACGCTGTTCCGAGCTCTCCGCGTCCCCAGCCGCTAGAATATCGCTACTCCACTATTGGCTCCTTGTAAACCTCACCGCCCGAACGTCCACGACAGCCAAGCGAGGGAAAAGTGGCAGTACAGCAAGGTACGTCTCCCAGAGTCTGCCATATTTGAACCTTCCCCATCCCCGAACAACACTCCGTTTCTCTCTCTTTTCCTTCACTAACAAACCTCGTCAACTTACAATCAGCCAAATAACATCCCCAAACTTTTCAAAACACTTGTTTCCCATCAAAATCTCCTTCTCTTGACATCTATCTACCCCGCTACCCCGCCATCAACAAACCCCCTCCAAATACTCTTATCATAAAGACCAAGGCCTTGACCCTTGGTCACTACAGTCGTCAAGACGTTTTCCAATCTCCTTAACTCGTAAGTCACCTAATGAAATCCCAAGAAAGACGATGTGAAGATGAATGGACAAATGCTAACCTCACAAAAGGACGCACCACCCGTTCGCAGGAGCCCGCTGCTCAGCCGATTCCGGAGGCTCAGCGGACTCGACCTTTGAACAGTAAAGGTCAAATTTCAAACAGAACCCGTCCAATCTTAATCAATTTGCAAATTTCCACGTAAAGCCACCTTTTTCATCATGGCTCCTCACGCGGAAGTCGGCACGGGCTCCTCGAACGGGGCGGTCTACAACGGCCGAGGTTCCTCAGCTACCCAGGACCTCTTCACCGTCAACTCCCCCAACGTCACCTACACTGATGCGGAAATTCGTTCCCGATACACCTACCGCACTACCAAGGTTGACGTTGATGCTAATGGCAAGTATGTCGCCACTCCAAATGAGACTCTCTATGACTTCAAGGTCGACCGTAAGATCCCCAAGGTCGGTATGATGTTGGTTGGCCTCGGAGGCAACAATGGCACTACCGTCACCGCTGGCATCCTCGCCAACCGCCGTCAGCTCGCCTGGGATACCAAGGAGGGTCCTCGCGAGTCCAACTACTACGGCTCTGTTGTTATGGGCTCTACCCTCAAGCTTGGCCATGATGCCAAGACCCATCAGGAGATCAACATTCCCTTCCATAACATCCTCCCCATGGTTCACCCTAACGACCTTGTCATTGGCGGCTGGGACATTAGCAAGATGAATCTGGCTCAGGCCATGGATCGCGCTCAGGTCCTCGAGCCTACCCTCAAGGCCCAGGTCAAGAAGGAGATGGCCGAGATGGTTCCCCTTCCCTCCATCTACTACCCAGACTTCATTGCCGCCAATCAGGAGGACCGTGCTGATAACGTTCTCGAGGGCTCCAAGGCTTGCTGGGCTCACGTTGAGAAGATCCGCCAGGACATCCGTGACTTTAAGGCCAAGAACGGCCTTGACAAGGTCATCATCATGTGGACTGCCAATACTGAGCGATATGCCGACCTGATTGAGGGCGTCAACGACACTGCTGACAACCTTCTCAAGGCCATTGAGCAGGGCCACGAGGAGGTCTCTCCCTCAACCGTCTTTGCCGTTGCCTGTATTCTTGAGAAAGCCCCTTTCATCAATGGCTCCCCACAGAACACTTTTGTCCCTGGCGCCATCGAGCTTGCTGAGAAGCACAATGCCTTCATTGGTGGTGATGACTTCAAGTCTGGCCAGACCAAGATGAAGTCTGCCCTGGTTGATTTCCTCATCAACGCTGGTATTAAATTGACATCCATTGCCAGCTACAACCATCTTGGCAACAACGATGGCAAGAACTTGAGCTCCCAGAAGCAGTTCCGCTCCAAGGAAATTTCGAAGTCCAACGTCGTTGATGACATGGTTGAGGCTAACCACGTTCTGTACAAGAAGGGCGAGCACCCTGACCACTGTGTTGTAATCAAGTATATGCCCGCTGTTGCCGACAACAAGCGCGCTCTTGACGAATACTATGCCGAGATTTTCATGGGCGGCCACCAGACCATTTCGTAAGTTGATGTCAAGGTTACGAAGACAATAGACTGCGACTGACCATTTTCAGGCTCTTCAACATCTGCGAGGACTCCCTTCTTGCCTCTCCTTTGATCATTGACTTGGTCATCATTGCCGAGATGATGTCTCGTATCCAGTGGAAGGCTGTATCCTCTGATGGTACTGCTACTACCGAATACAAGAGCTTCCACAGTGTCCTGAGCGTCCTTAGCTACATGCTGAAGGCTCCCCTCACCCCTCCTGGCACCCCCGTTGTCAATGCACTAGCCAAGCAGCGTGCTGCTCTGACTAACATTTTCCGTGCTTGCGTTGGCCTCGAGCCGGAATCTGACATGACTCTTGAGCACAAGCTCTTCTAGTCGTTACGCATATGTTTCATGTTCTTGACATTGATTGATTTAGAGGGGGGATATTTATAGGACAGTCTTTACCGGATGCTCACATTGGTATTTGAAAACTGAAAAATTTGTAAAACAGAGGAGAGATCAATTAGCCGCATAGCCAACCAAATTTAATTGTGCCATTCTCCTCATGATATACGAAAACACGATATATATGTGTCATTTGCAATATCGCCGCGCGACATATTGTATGCATGACTGGCCCTCGCCATGTATACAGACCTGAGGCATTTGGACGTCAAGGGTGTTAATTGAATTTTACTGTGGCTGGTAAACTTTACGCGTGATTGATGCGTATCAACGCGTCTCTCCACGCCAACGCATTTCCATGGCCCGCGCGTCGCGTTAAGCTCCCCACTACCACTTAGACCTGGGAGTTTCCATCATCCTCACAGATCAAACATCCACTCTTATGTCAAGAAAATTATTCACTCCCAAGGACTAGATGTTAATTTGCTTGTTGTTTCCGTCTTTTCGCTGACCACTTTCTATTTACATCATAACTACCATCGGTATCACAATGGCTACTCCCCCACGAGCTTCCTCCCGCTTCTCAAAGGGTGGAACTCCCGAACCACTTTCACCACAGTCCAGATTTAAAGCGCAACTTGCAGCTCTTGAGAGCAGTGACGACGAAACATTCTCTTCAAACCAATACACAGACAACAACTCAAAAAATCACCTCGACCTACCAACACAGACCATACCTGATCAAGAAACGTCCGATGAATCGGATAATGATATAATTAGGCCACGAGGCAAGCTGGCGGCTAGGATGCAAGGGACATGGCGACAAAAGGAGTCCGGGAATACGTCTTTGCAAAAAGAAACCACTGGGGACTGCATAGAGAAGATTTACGAGCCAGAGGAGAAGGCGACTGAAGAAGTGGAGAAGGCAGACAATGTTGACATGCCCGATGTTGAATCGCAAGAAGATGACGCTCCTGCTGCACGCCGAAGATTAGTTCGCAAGGCACCTTCGTCGCCAGCCTCAAAACGCACCCCTCGTGGTTCCAGCCCAACACTTTTCGTATCATCACCTCTTCGCCCTTCGCCAACCCGATCGATGCATAGTGGCTCTGATTCTGAGGGTGACATGCCTACCCTCAAATCCGATCGCTTTAAAGCGAAGCTGGAGCGCCGCAGACAAAAGAGGCGTGACGAAGACGCCGCTAAAGAAGAAAAAGAGGCCGAAAAACGTGCAAAACAACAGAAAGTCGCACAGGAGATGGAAAAGATGGTCTCGGATGGCGATAATTCCAGTATTACCGACGATGAAGGCGGCCGACGACTAACACAGGCCGAGCGACCCAGTGCTCGTAAAGCCAGCAAGAAGGCCATCGAGGAGATGAAGAGAGAAACTCAGAGAATGTCGAGAAATATGCAGTTGGTACATGAAGCCAAGACACGAAAGAAGATTACCAAGAACAGTTTATTTGAGCGTTTCAACTTTCGCCCAGCAGGTGAATCAGAACCAAAGGTTACCAGCTCGAGCAGGGTCCCAACACCACACAGCGATGTTGAGATGCAGGGTGTCGATACACCACCGAGTTCTCCGCCAGCTTCCAAAGAGACTGCCACTGCCGTTACAGGCCCAGAAACTGCTGCTGGTGACAATGAATTCGACTTGCCAACTATAGACAGTCTGGCTGAGACAACCAAGCTCAAGCCAGATAAAGGAAAGGGAAAGGCCGTGGAGACTCCAACCGAACAGGAACAGCCCGTTCAAAACCCGAGGCGCCAATTTCGAGTCAAGCTTCCACCTATGAGAGCCAACGTGACCATGGTGGATTCGGATGACGAGTTAGAGATCACAACCACCACCAAGGACAAGATTCGAGCTGTATTCGACATGGCGCCAACAAAGAAAGCACAAGAACCCAGTTCCGTTCAGGCGCTACGCGCCCTTGCCCAACTAAAATCTCCCGGCAAGGAGACAAGGCGAAAGAACGAAAACTACGGCATGACAGCAGGCGAACTCCAGGCCTATCTATACCAGAAGGCTCGGCAGCAAGCTAAGGTAGAGCGTGACCGCAGAGTTGATCTGCTAAAGGCTCAAGGTGTCGTTATTCAGACCGCAGAGGAGCGGGAACGTCAGATGCAAGACGCTGAGGACATTGTCGCTAGGGCAAGAGTGGAGGCACAGATGATTAGGCAAAAAGAGAAAGCAGCCGCCAAGAAGGAAGCGAAGGAGAATGGCGAAGTTGACCCCTTGGCCTGGGATGACAGCGAGGACGACGAGTATCAGGCATCTGGAAACGAAGCTGATGGAGAAGGATCAGTTGTTGAGTTGTCCGGATCTGAGGATGAAGAGGAAGTTAGTGACGAGGAGCAACCAGATGGCAATAACATGGTGGAAGTCGAGGCTCGAGATGGAGAGTCTGGGGCCTCCGCTGATGAGAATGATGAAACAACTCTTATCGCCAGTCAAGATGTTCAAGACGATATCGAAGAGTTCCCTGCTACGAGACATAGACGACTGCGAAAGCCTATTGTTCTTTCCGACGAGGAGGAGGACACAGTCGAAATGACACCCAGACCAAAAGCTACTGTCCAGATGTCACCAACAGTCCCAAACACCCAATCTCCAACTGCACCTAGATCAGTCCTCCGCTCAGCAAAGAAGAACTTTATCCCTGGTTTGCCGGTGCAGGGGCCGGCTGGTCTCGGCCTCACGCAGATATTCGCTGGTACCATGGACGACAGCCAAATGAATTCTGCCAACGGTCCAACCCAATCGTTGATGCCCGATTTTGATCATTTTCCCGACTCCAACTTCTCTGCGACCATGGACGAGCCCATGGAGGACATGATCATAGACAGTCAAAAGAATGACAGCCAAAAGAATACTCAAGACATCGCCCTCGACCTTTCTCAGTCTCAGATGCGCGGCCTGGACAGCTTGCTTCGGGAAGAGAGCACTCAAATTTCCGAAATGATTGATTTCACTCAGGATGGTGGGCTCCAAGACCAAACACCCTTAAAGAACAGATTCGTCGAGGCACCAGTTTCGACTACGGAGACTATGTTGGTCGATCACGACGACCCGACCCAAGCTTCACCACTCGTCCGACGTGGCCGCCTTCGTCGCAGAATAGAGACATCTCAACGCATTCAGGAAACACCAGAGCCGGCATCTGCAGAGAAGACTGATAATGTCTTTGAAGCGTTGAAGGAGGGTGCCAAGAACGAACATAAGAAACGCCTCCAAACCGAGTTTGACCACAAGAACAGCAAGGCAAAAGAGATGGTTCAGGAACAAGCTGAGGAATCCGAAGATGAATATGCTGGGCTGGGTGGTGCAGATGGCGAGGACAGTGACAATGAGTCTGCCGCTTCACTCAAAGACATCATAGACGACACTGCTGGTAACGATATTGACGGAGCCAAACTCGCTGCTTTATATGCGTAGGTACTACATCAGAATCATTTACAGCAAGACTGACATTCCATAGCGCTCGAGAACAGGCAGAAGATGAGAAGCAGGTCGAGAAGCTTTTCAAGGACATCACGACTGGCATGCTTCGCCGTAAACGAGGTGCAGGCTACGACCTTGACGATTCAGACGATGATGGCGAGGCTCGTCGTCGAATGAAGCGTCGACAGTTTGCTAAAATGCAGAAGGCTCTATTTTCCGACGAACGTGTCAAGAAGATAGCCGAGAACCCCGGTAATCAGGCCTTCTTACGAACGATCGAGGATCGTGGCAGTGATGATGAAATGGACTTTTTGGATGCACCGCAGGAGATTGTTGAGTCCTCACAGTCCCAGTCTCAGGACGAAAGCAGCGAGGCTCAGACTGTTCCTGACAGCCAACCTCAGAAGGTTCTCGGCCCTGCGGATAACAGGTTCCCTGGCTATCTGCGTAGGACCAAGGATGGCAAGAAGCCCTCTAACATTGGTGAAGTTCGCGAGACTTTGTCCGATCTGCTGGAAGAACCCCATGGTTCAGTTATCCCTGCAACTGAAGTCGGGTCAGACAGCGAAGGCGAAGAAAATACTACCACAGAAACTCGCAGCGATAAGGAGAATGATATTTCTAACCCCCGCCGTGGCCGTGTCGCTGTCGTTGATCGCATCAGTCTCAAACGCAGTGGTTCTTTGAACGTTAGCACTGGCCGCCTTGCCTTTGCAACAGCATCAAACTCCTCATTCAAAGTCCCCGCTCTGCTTCGCCGTGCCACTACAAATTCATTTGTATCTGGTACAGTCTCTACCACAAGCTCTGGTTCGCCAGCACCAGCGAGCGGATTTGGTGAGGAGGCCAAGATCAAGAAGGGAGCCACCAAGAAGAGCGGTGTACATGCTTTTGCTCGTGATAGCGAGAGACGAGCAAAGCTGGAGCAGAATGAGCGAAAGAGAGAAGAAAGAAAGATTAAAGGGGCAGAGAGGAGAGTCGGAGTCGTGGGTGGCTTATTGGGTAAGGGTTCATTTGAATAAGCTGGCGTAGAACGGAATTCGTTCTTTTATTCGGTTCATGTATGTTAGGGTTGAAACATTAACATGGGATGGCGCGGAGTTCGGATGGACAAGACATGATATCATAGCGACACTATACCTAAGGTGTTAAATATAGCAATTCACTTGTTAAGCCTGTGCATCGCTGGTCTAACATCCACATTTGGTTGTCTTATTCATGGTTATCTCAACAAAACATCGCCTCCGGAGGTAGTTTAGTGATTGTAATGTGGTCACATACTGACTCAAGCTTATGTATGACTATCAGGCTCCTGGGTCCCTGCTTCTACAGCGACCATTTTCTGCAAAGGGAGAAAGGAGACCACCATTATCTATGTCCATAACACAAGACACAAGCGACTGAAGCTGCCAAAATGGTGGTTCTGCCCAGGATCGAACCGGGGCCGTCTCGGTGAACGAGATGGCATAACTAACTCCCACGGAAGCGCCACCTCCACTACCCAATTATAGAGGAAGTCTTCGGTGTTTAGACATACCTAGTTCTGTTTGTCTGGATTAACAACTCACGTTTCACATAGTGATTACTGCAACTCTACCTCCTACTACTATCGTCGTCCCTGAACCATCTTCGAACTGGTGCAAATGAGCCGCCTATGCCTCGGTCTATTTGTAAGTTGATAGGTTCCGTGGTCTAGTTGGTTATGGCATCTCGTTAACACCGAGAAGGTCCCCGGTTCGATCCCGGGCGGAACCACCATTTTTGCAGCTTCAGTCGTCTGTTGTTCGTTGGAGTCACCCTAGCCCTCGTTGGGCCTCATTCAGTAGTTGATCTGGTAGAACCACCAAGTTTTATGACGCCTGTATTAGCCTTGACATTACGATTATAAATACCATCTCAGGCTAAGAATGGGACATGAAGTAAATGAGTCTTTTGAAGAAGATGCGTGCGGTTCTGTTTGTGAGTGTAGAATCGATGAAGAATCCAGCTTGTGCCTCAGTTCCACATCTATCATGAACTTGACGAATCAACAGGGGGAACAATACACAGCGTTTCTGCGTGTCATCGCATAGAGATTCGTACCTTCATGAGAAGGAAGTATAGGCATAGATCTCTTTGCTCATTGCCTTTCTTCTTAGACTCAATATGCACAGATATTAGATGTTCTGCAATGCAGAATTCCAACGTATTTGGAAGACAAAGAGGAAGCAACTGGCTATCAGCATAATTGTACAGTTGAAATGCAATTGTATTATTACTTGATATGAATGCATTGCATCATAAACCTTCTGTGACTGACTTCTATTTGCTCTGTGTGTCACGCCAGCAAGGTGTATATACTCTATATCGATACATCTTCTAATTCGTTGTCATCTTTCACTTTTGTAACGCCGCACCTGAAAACTCTAAGCTGCCTAGACCCAACATTCTCTTGGTAAATAGCCAAAGTTCAAAGGCCTCTAACTTGATCTCCACGCGCATGAAACCAACCCATGCAGCAAACACTCGCACAGCATTGAACGGCCAGAGGAATGATCCGTTTTGACCGATCTCTTCAAGCTTCTCGTGGAATACGGTCTTGGTGCAATATCGTGCGAGGATCATGAACGAACGGATGGGACCCTGCCGTGTCTGGAGGTTCTCGTCCAGGCTTCGGGTTAGATCATTTGTCTTGAGAATTAGAAGGATGATACGAGGCACGCGGCTGAGAAGCTGCACGAGGTCGACAATGAGACCCTCCTGCAGAGCCCCGCTCATTGTCTTTTGCTCATCCGCTGTCCGAGTCTCGAGGATAGATCCAGACTTGCTAACAATGCTGTAGTCTCGACCAGTAATTGCTGAAGCAAAGAGCGGGAAGTCCTTGTCCTCTATACCGGCAACCTCATGTGCATATTTCTTCATTCTATCCATATCGCCATCAATAACCGCAAGCCACATCTTGGCGTATGACCTTCGCAAAGGAAGCTCAATGTCGCGGTAGAGACCATGATCATATAAAATCACATCAAAGTTAGGACCTCGTCCAAGGCCCCGGCGGGCATTGTTCTTGCGGATTGCAATATTGCCACCGTGAGGATCACAGTGCAGGGGTGCACCATCACCAAAGATCATTTCGTTGAAGATACGCGCTAACGTGGCAGATACTTCATCTCGGTCAATACCGTTCTTATCCAAATAGTCCAGATCGTCGAGTCTACTTCCCGCTTCGCACGCCATAACAATGATTCGCTTCTTAGCCCAGATGACCTCGGGGATAATCAGGGGTAGCTGTGGAATCTTAGCGAAGTGCTCCTTCATACGTCGGGCATTGTTAGCCTCTTCTTGGAAGTCAAGTTCTTTAGGAAGAGAAACATCCATCTCAGAAGAGAGCCACTCAAGATCATATTCGGGGAAAAATCGTTTCAGAGTCGAAAACGTGTACCGGGTAAGCGCTAGATCCAGGGGTGCCCATGCTTCGAGCTCAGGATGTTGAACCTTGACCGCAACCTTCTGATTTGACCCCTTGATGGATGCCAGATGTACCTGAGCAAGAGAGGCAGCACCAATTGGTTCCGGGGCGAAATCGGAGAAATAGTCCCAAAGCTCTTCTCCTGTATCCTTGCGAAACATATCCTCGATCGACTCAAGTGAAGATACAGGGCACTTGTCCTGCAGGGGGATGAAAGTGTTTGTCCATTCGGATGGTAAAAGGTAATTCATGGCGCTCTGGCGGAGTAATTAGTCCGATCGCTCGAGCTCCGAAGTTGATGGAGTTCATACCAGATGCTGGCCGAGTTTGATAAAGATACCGCCATTCTTTTCCAACACAACGAGGGTCCGTTCGGCGCATCGTTTGTGACATGCCTTTAGCATGCTCTCCTGTTCATCATGGTCCGCTATCGTTTCTCTGGCGTTTAATGTTGTTCGGTAACTACTCAGCGTATTAGTTTCGTACCGCTTATCCCCAATGGTGAGTAACCACATACTCGTTGATACACACGGCGAGCGCAACCGCAACTCTGCCTGTACGTTCCGCCGCCTCATAACTACTCTTGATGTCGTCGGTGAATGCAAGCGCGGTCGCGCCTACAGTACCAACACCAGCCGAGGCATATAACAGCGGTCGTTTAGGGCCGGACTTGTGACCATTGCTTTTCCTCGAGCCTCTCCGCGATGCGAAACCTCTTGCGCTGAAATCTCGAAAGGGCTTACTTCGGACCAACTGACTTCTACAAGTCGAACAGGTCCATGATCGAGTGGCGATGCGATTCGCAAAGGCCGAAACAGATAAGGCGTTCATCTGACTGCCGATGGACTTTTAAGAAGGAAAAATAGTATGTAGTAAAATAGAATTGTTCATTCTTAAGGAAGAAAAGCTAGCAGGAAAGCAATAGAAACAGGTTGACACCACAGAGGCCAGGCTTAGGCTTAGATCATGTCGTCAACCAAAATCAAGTCGACAGTTTTTTTGCTTGGGTGTGCCGATTCCGACAAACCTCCGTCCATCGCTCGGCTTGAGCCGGGTGCGATCTTCGGGGGCGAAGGCGAATTACCTACTAGCCCGGCAGTATTTTCAAGAGGGGCACTACGTCATGTGACTGCGCGACCGCGACTGCAACGCGTTCAAGGTCACCTCTTTACACGACCACGCATCTCGAAAGTACAACACGAAACCGATGTAATTCTTAAGCTCCCTCCAACATTTACATCGTATGGGTCATTTACAATCTCATACATCATAATCACCACAACTGCACAGTCAGAAATATGATGTCTTTTTCTCCCGCACCCATTTTCTCCGGGTCTTGGGACCATCGCCCTGCTGTCTCATCGCCGCTCTCTTCTTCACCTGTGCGCGCTTCATCGCCACTCTCACCAATTGACAGAAACGTGTGTCCGCAGCGTCAAATTCAATCTTCTCCTATCAAGCCCCCAAAGTTCAAATTTGCTTCGCGTCCCACTCGGCCAAACCCAGTGAACAAGAAGCGGGATGAGCTACAAGAAGGAAGACGGAAGGTCTTCCTCCAGAATGTGCGACAGAGCCGTGAAGACAAGGCCTGGCAACGTAGAGATATAGAGGGACAGGTAAGGAGAGATCACTTGATGTATTATGAATGTTGCTAATGTAATCGCAGTTTCTGAAGACAAATTATCTTGCCGACCGAGGACAGCTGTCTCATGATGCTCCTGACACTACTGAGGCGGATATCGAGGACGCCATGACTTTCTACCAAGAGCAACCTCCGATTCCAGAACAAGACGAGGATGAAACGATGATGGATGAAGAAGAGCAGCTCGAAGCGATGCTTGCATCCTATGAGGAACAGCAGATGGCTTCTTCACAACGGCCACCCTCGCCTCCGCTATCAGACGAAGACTATGATGATGTCTTTGCCGAGCTCATAGCGCAAGAACAGTTCAAACAGAATAAACCGCCCCGACCCCAAGACCAGATGGATACTTCTGGAGACATTGAGATGCAATAATGTTCTTCCTTTGTTCTTTCCTTTTACTATTTCTTTTTTCCTATTCAGTACTTTACGCGTTTGCTCGCTTGGCGTTGGGGTTGATCGGATCACCCAGGAAGGGACACGGCGTTCAGGAAGTGCCAGTGGATATCGTCAGATGTGCACACCTATTATTTTGAGAAAGGGTATATAGATGGCTTGGGGGCAATACCCAAGTTCCTTATCTACTGAGGGTTGCAGGCTTCATCTCCTGGATTGAGGGCATCTTGTGCCGACTGCATGTCTCCAACTAGATCGGAAGGGGGTGATCCTGCTGCTTGCATCTAGACAACTTGTCAGTGATATAAATCTCACCAGTGAGAATAACAGGCAGATGAATCAAACCTTTTGCATCTTATCCACAATGAACTCACGGTCCGTCGCATTGGAATCCGAGTACGTCTTCTCTTCGAACTTGGCCACTATCTCTCGTACAATGGACTGTTGCTCCTCGTATCGCTTCAAGTCCTCCTTCGGTGTCGAGTCACGATTCTTGATAAGCCATTCAGGGAATTTCTCATCGAGTTCCTTCATGGGCTCATACAGAATTTCCTTGTTAGTGAGCTGCTCCATCATGCCCATAAGCATTTTGGAGAATTCTTCCTCACTGCCGTCGCCTCCCAGATTACCAAGGTCACCCGAAGACAACTGCTTGAGCATCTCAGACATGAAATCATCAGCGGATCCCGAGGCAGCAGCAGCGGTAGCTTGGTCTCCCGAAGCTTGCATGCGCTCCATAGTTCGCTTGATAGTATCTTGGAACGATGCATCCTCAGGTGGTGCTTGAGAAGAAGGCCCTTTGGAAGTGCTTGGAGGTGGCGCATCACCAGCACCTTCTGCCGCGGCGATGTGCTTGAAGATATCTTCAAACTGTGCTTGCATGTCAGGCTGTAGTTGTATCAGCAATCATATTTTCGTTGGTTTTTCTAGATGAAATAAAACTCACAGACTGTTCAAGTTCGCCTAGTAGATCGGCCATACCAGCCTGGAGCTGCTTAGCAAATTCATCTTCTGAGAACGCATCCTCCACTTCAGGTTGTTTGCCGGAAGCAGAGCCCTTGGGTGCTTCTGGTTTACTGGAGCCAGCAGCAGCTCCAGGAGGCTTGGTTTGATCTAGCTTGACGGTAGAGAACTCTTCCAGCATATCTAAGAACAGTCAGCTGGGTTTCCCTCACAGCTCTATGCCTTTTCACGGACCATCTAAATCATCCAAGTCGTCCTCGTCCGGGTCTGGAACCTCGTCCATTTCATCAACAGTTATTGCGGCATTTGGTACTGGGGTTGGTAAAGCGTCAGTCTTCTCTGCTACAGCTTCTGTCGTGGCGACTGCTTCTTGGGGGACGGGCTGTTGCGCGGCAGCTTTGGATGATGAGTCTTGAGGAACAGCATCATCAGGAGCAGCATCTCCGGCAGAAGCCTCGTGTGAGGCAGCATTTTGAGGCTTTGAATCTAGAGGAGGAGTCGCTAGGGAAAGACTAGAGGCCGGAGTATGAGCGGTTGGAGCATCAGGCATGAGAGTGTGAGATGAGGCAGCAGCATCAACCTCGGCCTCGGCCTTGAGGTCTGTGGTATCCTCAATATCATCCTTCTTGTCCTCTTTCACCTCATCTTTCACACCCTCTTTAACAGCCTCTTTGAGTCCCTCCGTGGCCTCCTCCTTCAAGGCGACTTCCGTGTCTTTGTCCACGCCCATGATGATATCTGCGTTGTCTTTCCCAGCACTCGAACGCCCCCACTTTTGCCAAAGGAAGCGGATGAAGTGAGATTGATGATGGAAGTCAGCCAAGTTCAGAAAATGCCTTATGAGAAAGGCCAACGATGGCGGAAGGTTAATAGAGTGAAGTTTTGTGTTGTAGGGACCAAGTCGTAAGTAATTTTATACCTTGGTACGTGGGCAATCTGGGGGATCGATGCCCGCCCGCTTCCAGCTTAACTAAATCACTGAGCCGAGGTGACCTATGATGCGGCGCTAGCAGGTTCGCACCTCAAGCGGGCTGCCTTCCATTTGATTAACAAGTGCCCCTCACTAAGGTACCTAGTGAGTAGGTACCTAAAGGATTCAGAAGGTCAACAAGCCGCAACAGCGCAATCAACCCCTGGACCTGAAGGCGTGAGGCCCTGGGCATTTAGGTGACCACCTAGCGGGGTTTGCCGGAAAGGCATCCATGCCCCGACTGGCGTCTTTTCGACCAAGGACAACAGGTTCTGGCCTGTGCATTGAATCATCAACAAGACGTCGTTTCGTGAATTGTACCTCGGGCACGGTCGCGCAAACAATAGGTCCCGGCTTCGAGCTGACTTTCGATTTGTTTCTTTTCGTTGTCAGATATTTCCCCTCTGAAGCGTTTTCCTCACCCAACAACGGAAAGCTTGGCCGTCAGAGCTGTGCAAGCTCCTATCCAGTGACTCTTTATCCTGCCGCAACTCGCGTCGCACCTCAGTTTTCCGATCTCTCACGCGATTCTCGACAAATATTTTCTTCTCATACTCTTCGCCTGCAAATCTTACCGCCCTCGTCCCACCTCTGATCGACATCGCTGAACGACGGAATCATGGCGCTTTGCCAGAACCGATTACAAGAGGAGAGGTGAGATTTGTACTGCATAGTCCCCGGACTTGACTGAAATCTCAATAGGAAGCAGTGGCGACGAGACCATCCTTTCGGGTTCTATGCCAAGCCACAGCGTACCAAAGAGGGTGTACTCGATGTCAAAAATTGGGAATGCGGAATCCCTGGCAAAGAGAACACAATTTGGTCTGGTGGACTCTTTAAGCTGACCATTGCTTTCCCTGATGGTAAGTGCCAACACCACACGATATTGATTGGACCGCGCTAATATTTGTTCAACACAGAGTACCCTACAAAGCCCCCCAAGTGTAAAGACCTTTCAACCACAATGTGTGAAGGCCGCCTTGCTAATTATAAACGTAGGCAAATTTGTTCCCCCGCTGTTCCACCCCAATGTGTACCCTTCAGGAACTGTCTGCCTGTCCATCCTCAACGAAGAGGAGGCCTGGAAGCCTGCGATCACCGTCAAACAAATCCTTCTTGGTATCCAGGACCTTCTCAACGATCCTAACCCCGAGTCACCTGCCCAAGCGGAGGCATACAACCTCTTCAAGAGAGATCGTGCCGAGTACGAGAAGCGAGTTCGCCGTACGGTTCGCGAGAACCCCACACCTTGATGAAACGTTCGGAGGCGTTGGGAGAGAAGAGACCTTTTAGACCAAAATTTTCTTTGTAAGGCACCTCAGGCTACGGCGTTTATAGGGAAATACCAAGGCGGAAAGTTACTCAGAGTCTATGAAGTGGACTCCACGCATTACGGAGGCATGCTATATATCACAGTATGACAAGAAGAGCTTGACAATACAGCAGGAGATAGGTGCTAGCGTAACGTCATCAGAATCCTTTTTATACCGGGGAATGAGCAGGCAGTTCACTGCGATAGTGCGCTTTTTTGAAATTCGTGAAAGCCTTCTTTTCGTAAAGAAACCATTTATCTCGGGACTGTCGAAGAGCCACTACCCTTATCGATTCGTATTTCCTGGGTCTTCATCGGCGAGTGAATCACTTGCGGCTGCGTTGTCGGGATATGCCCCACCCATTCGGTTACGTCGCAAACAAGAGCGGATGTCTTGCGTGTGAAACCTGTCGTGGGAAAGGTTTGACGGGGAGTCCTTTATATGTCCGTGTTGGAGAACAGTTTCTTTTATAGAGTATCTCATATGTTTTGATAAATATACGTTGATCTTCATTCTCGATGACATATTCATAGTTTTTATTAAATTCATCAGAGCTTGTCAACTCTGGTCTTGTGACATGACAATCAAGAACCGCATGTCCGCTGTATTCCCCTTATCAAGTCCGTAAGTCAAAGTTTATTCAGATTATGTAAACTGGGCCAGGAACGCACAAGCTCAAGGGCTGGACTACTTCCTGCTGCCAATTAAGTCTGCCGAATTACAAGCCGAAATCGGCCAGGAGATTTACTCACCTCAAAAATATTTTGGCTTGGCCTGACATGATTGCGCCGGAGAACGGCAAAGCCGTTATCTATCAGGGGACAGATTCTTCCGTCCACTTACAAGCGAGGAAGATGGAGACTCGATTTCAGTTGAAGTAAACGAGCCAAATTGTGTAGATCCTCACAGCACAAATGAACTGGCCCGGCATCTTCACTCATGCTGGCAGGCTGGTCACTATGGTAGTGGGGAGATGCTCATCCGCGTCCGCAGCGGAGTATTTGGTGGATAACCTTAACAAGTTAAAGACTTCCATATGATTGTATCGGCCACGGCCGTTAACCGCTAATAACCTTGCGGCTTTGAAGTACTGGTACTATCTATTCTTGTACCCATGGAGGGTAGGTATCTTAGTACTTGTCGCCTGTTCTGTGCCGGCGGAAGGAGTGTGGAGTTTGCTATGACTCCTCTTTTTTCTCTCGCCCGAACTACTGCTAAATATTAATCTTGCCTCGCCCTTTCTCTTCCTCTTACCATTCTTCTTCAAGCACTCCCCTTCGTGATACACACATAACGTGCGCATTTCCCAGCAACCGCTAACATGTGTGGCATCTTCGCCTGTCATCGGTACGCTCCCTCCCTTGCGAAAATGAACATGGATCTGTTTTGGTGGTTTGGAGGGGCATGAGGACCCCGCCATCAATTGGGATTGGAATTGAAATCACCCCGCGGTCGGAGGAGGAAACGAAGAATCATGGCATGACTAACATTTTGCGTCTCTGTAGTCATCCTGACGTGGAAAAATTCAAGCCCACGGCCCTGAAGCTCGCAAAGCAGTATGTATCACAATGGTCGACTAAGGCACAACCCTCCGAATTAACCTGAATTATGCAGAATCCGTCACCGTGGCCCCGACTGGAGTAAGTAAAAACAACACCAATGCTGCAGCCCTCACACGGTCGCAAGTACTAAAGTAGAATGTTCAGGTGGAAGCGTGATCGCCAACCATACTAGTAAGCCCAATTGACTATCAAAGCACAAAAGCTTTTGGTTCTGACTCTCTTGTTTAGTTCTCTGCCATGAGCGTCTCAGCATTGTCGGTGTTGGTAAGTCGAAAGTCTTGCGCCTAGATGCATCCTTTAGCTTACGATTATTCCTCCAGAGTCTGGAGCCCAGCCCCTGACCAACGCCGACGACAGCATCATCCTCGCTGTCAACGGTGAGATCTACAACCATCGTCACATTCGAAAGAACCTCAAGGAGCAATACCACTTCAAGACCACATCTGATTGCGAAGTTATCATTCCCCTGGTAAGAGGACTAATTGATGGATGGCTTAAGGAAGAATAGCAAGCTCACAACAGATTTCCTGCAGTACACCGAGTTTGATACCGATTGCCCCAACCACCTCGATGGCATGTTCTCTTTTGTCCTCTACGACAAGAAGCAAGATCGCACAATTGCGGCCCGCGACCCTATTGGTATCACCACCTTCTACCAAGGCTGGTCCTCCAAGGAACCCGGAACCGTTTACTTCGCCTCCGAGCTGAAGTGCTTGCATAGCGTTTGTGATAAGATAGTTGCTTTCCCCCCCGGTCACGTTTACGACTCCAAGACTGGCGAGACGACTCGCTACTTTAAGCCTTCTTGGTGGGACCCTAAGAAGGTTCCCAGCAACCCCGTTGATTACAAGGTTCTCCGACATGCTCTTGAGAAAGCTGTTCGAAAGCGACTCATGGCTGAAGTCCCCTTCGGAGTTCTCCTTTCTGGTGGCCTTGACTCGAGTCTGACAGCATCCATCGCTCAGCGTGAGGTGACCAGACTTCGAAAACAGGCTCTTGAGGCTAACGGCAACGTTCTCCCTGTTGAAAACCCTGACACTGGTGAGGGTCTCGTCGGCGTTGACGATGATGATCACCTCGATACTCTGACATACCTCCCTCAGCTCAACTCCTTCTCCATCGGACTGCCTGGTTCTCCGGACAACAAGGCCGCACTTGAGGTCGCCAAGTTCCTTGGTACCAAGCACCACGTCATGACCTTCACCATCGAGGATGGTCTCAACGCTCTTTCAGATGTTATCTTTCACCTTGAGACCTACGATGTCACTACTATCCGAGCCTCCACCCCCATGTATCTCTTGTCACGAAAGATCAAGGCTATGGGTATCAAGATGGTTCTGAGTGGAGAGGGAAGTGACGAGATCTTCGGTGGCTACCTGTATTTCCACGCTGCCCCTGATAAGGAGGCTTTCCACGAGGAGACAGTTCGCCGTGTCAAGAACCTGCACTTGGCTGATTGCCTGCGAGCTAACAAGTCCACCTCTGCTTGGGGCCTTGAAGCTCGTGTTCCCTTCCTCGATAAGGAGGTAAGTTCAGTTCTATTGCAGTAGTTGTTCCCCAGAAACTAAGAGTGATAACAGTTCCTTGAAACATCGATGAACATCGATCCTCAAGAGAAGATGATCACCAAGGACAGGCTTGAGAAGTACATCATTCGCAAGGCTTTCGACACCTCGGACGAGCCTGACGAACAGCCCTATCTCCCCGATAACATCCTCTGGCGACAGAAGGAACAGTTCTCCGATGGTGTCGGCTACGGTTGGATCGACGCACTCAAGGACAACGCCGAGAAGCAGGTGACAGACGAGATGATGAAGAACCCCAAGCCTGAGTGGGGTAACGATATTCCAGATACCAAGGAGGCGTACGTTGAGACCGGTTTTGTGCAGTTGAATAAGACTAACAATGAATAGTTACTGGTATCGATGCATGTTTGATGAGCACTTCCCCCCTCACTGCGCGTCGACCGTCATGCGCTGGACCCCCACTTGGTCCAAGCAGACTGACCCCAGTGGCCGGTACGTAATTTCTCTATCCCCAGAGCTGGATGGTCGGTGGTCCAAAAGGAAACACGCTTGCTAATGTCTTGTTGCAGAGCCATTTCCACTCACAACGCCAAATATGATAACGCGGCTTAATGATATAGCGAATCGAGCAAACATCAAGCACAGCAAGCTTACTTGCCTCATTGTAACTTACACTACCCTATCAGAGGTGTCTGGCCCAAACGAATATGAAGTGTATGTCTGGGTGTCGTTCTCCTGGAAGAAGAGAAAAGGCGTCTTGGATCTTGCTTACCAACTAACCGTGGAATGATGATGGGAAAAGGTACGGAAAGATAGGGACTTGGGAAAGAAAAATAAAGACAAAAGTTCTAGAAACAAAGGATCGCATCATTTGCGTAGTCGAAGCGTCGGTGAATGGTCGGTGAATGGTCGGTTTCACAGCAGTTTGAAATTGGCAGTAGGTGCAATGTGTCGTCCTGAGTTGTTTATGCATGAAGGGTCTTGACGTGAAATGCCCGGAAAGAGGGTGTGGCCGACGGACCAATAGACGAGAATGAAGCCGGACATGGACACGTCGACTTCGGCCTTCAATCTACGGCTTCTAGGAGAAGTGTTTATCAGAAAACTTCTTTGGTATAGGTAGTACTTCACCCTACTTGCCTACTTACCAAACTAATGGGTCTGAGGTGCTGTTTCAACTACTAGTAGTGGTCAGTCAGTGATGGAGTCACATGAGTTGTTAGTTGTTAGTCTCTGAGCTGTTCATGCGTTGACAACATGCAAACTGAATAAGGGATATGGAATGGACATGATGATGAAGGACTCGTTGGGCAGCGAGATGATTGCATGGACTTGATGCCCCAAAACCCTACAAGGCGGCACCTGTACGAAGCCTGAAGTCGAGAGGATCAAGCAATACCAACCTAGGGAATTTGAGGTTGCGATCATAGATGGTCTGTCTCCTCGGGAAATGGATGTGGCCTATCATCCAGTTGACTTCTTTCCCTCCTCTTTGACTAACGCTTCTCGTTGCCATCGTTCATTACCCCTCCACGTGGGCCCTGGCTCTGGGGGATACTGCTTAAATTAATTACATGATCTCCAGCTAAAAGTTGCCTTTTATCACCCGGCCAAGTGACAATGTGACACAGTCCCGACATCAGCCGACTTGGGCTACCCCTGTGCAAATTCCTTGCGAGGCGCCGCACAGGGCGTCTTCAGAGCCTAGCACACAAGAGCTTCCCTAGCTATGCACTGAGCCTGAGCTGGTTCCAGCGGGGTTCCCCAACAAGAAAACCCTGTGCAGGAGATCAGCCCTGTGTGAGTCTTCGATCCCAAGTGTTTTCTGCTAGGCTCCATCATCTCCCACTCTCCTACCCCGTTCGTTTCTCTCACATCTCTGTCGAATTTCCAACTTCATTTTCATCACAACCTTCCTTTGAGACTTATATCTTCCGATACCATCCACCGCAACTATGTCTGTCCCCGCCTTCTCCGACATTGCCAAGCCGGCCAACGATGTATGCTTCTATCTCCCCTCCGTCGTCTCGACACCTCTCATTTCTCTGTTTTGATTTCTTGGGTTGTGACAATACCGAGACTTGAGCAGTTCATTTCTCGCTCTTTCGGAACTTATACCATGGAGTGAATTGGAGCATCAGTCTCAAGATCCCCTATTGCATTGATGTGCTCCGCACAATCAATTGCTACTACAGATTCTTCATATCCACGAGCTCTGCTAACTCTTGCGCCGTTCATAGCTCCTCAACAAGGATTTCTACCATCTCTCTGCCACGACCTTCGAGTTCAAGGACACCGCCCCCAACGGTGTTGCTTTCAAGGTTACCGGCAAGTCGAGCCACGAGAAGGCTACCTCTGCTGCTGTAAGTATTCCCGTTTCCGCAAACTCAATGGCAGGCCGTTGTTCTTCGGGGGTTCGGAAGCTAGTGTTCGGTCAACCGCGGCTTTTGGTGCTGTTGACCAACTCGATTCACTACATCTTCATCACAAACGAGCTCTTATCGAAACTAGAAAACGGCCTTGCTTTTTGGGACGTTCTTTCTTCTGCCTTCAGGTTACTGACTTTAGTCTTAAGATTGAGGGAAAATATACCGACAAGCCTACCGGTACGACATCACCATCTTTTCCTTCAACACCTTCTTCGTTTTCACCATCTCCGTCTCCACCACCCATACCTAAACCCCACCGCAAACAGAATCTCCCCTCTCTCAGCGTCTCGCGAATCCTCGGGCCTAAATCAGGCTGGCCGGTCGGATTTGCGACGTTTCTTCAACCTGGCTATGCTCAGCTGCTAATGTTCTATTCCCGTACAGGCCTGACCCTTACCCAGACCTGGAACACCGCCAATGCTCTCGACACCAAGATCGAGGTCGCCGACTCCCTCGCCAAGGGCCTCAAGCTTGAGGGTCTCTTCAACTTCCTCCCTGCTACCGCCGCTAAGGGAGCCAAGTTCAACCTCCACTTTAAGCAACCCGGTTTCCACGGCCGTGCCTTCTTCGATCTCCTGAAGGGCCCTGTTGCCAATGTCGACGCCGTTGTCGGCCACGAGGGTTTCCTGGCTGGTGCCTCCGCTGGCTATGATGCTAACAAGGCTGCTCTGACCGCCTACAGCGCTGCTGTTGGCTACGCTGCTCCCCAGTACAGCGCTGCCATCACCGCCTCTGACAACCTCAGCGTCTTCGCTGCCTCTTACTACCACAAGGTCAACTCACAGGTCGAGGCTGGTGCCAAGGCTACCTGGAACTCTAAGACCGGCAACGCTGTCGGCCTTGAGGTTGCCAGCAAGTACCGCATCGACCCTGTCTCTTTCACCAAGGTTCGTACAATCAAATTCGGGATGCTGTGGAAATGCGTGACTGACTCGTGCTTCAAAATATAGGTCAAGATCAACGACCGTGGTATTGCTGCCCTTGCCTACAACGTCCTCCTCCGAGAGGGCGTCACCCTGGGTCTAGGTGGCTCCTTCGACACCCAGAAGCTCGACCAAGCTACCCACAAGCTCGGTGCTAGCTTCACCTTCGAGGGCTAAATTTCTCTCAGAAGTATTGAATCTCCCAATAGCAGAAAGCCCTCGTTAAAACATCCGCTTCAGAGCTGTTCTCCCCTCAGCAGCTCCTTGTACCTTTCAGGCTTGCATTGCGGTGGTCTCCGGGGATGTAGATTATGTCAAATAAAAAATCTCGAAGATGATATCATGGCAAGTTGTTTCTCGTACTGCCGAGGAATAGATCCCATCTATGAAATGTTTTGAAGTAATGGTACCGTTTAAAACCTAGGGATGACGAACGCAAAGCCTCATGATGACACTTATTCTCCGGGAGACACACCCGATCTTCCTGTCTGTAGCGTATGCCTGCTTAACTCTTGTTCTTTTTTCGCTGCCCAATGCTCATGAACTGAATATATACGAGAGGCGCCAATATCGCAGTGGCGAGAATGCCCGATATTATGATAAAATGGCCTGTGATGGTTGCCTGAGGCTCAAAGCCAATGCCATCATCACCCATCGCGCGCCTTTGCCTCCTATCTTTGCGCCGTTGGTCCTCTCTCCGATGTGTTCGCGTATGTCCCGCCTTGTCGAAGTGAGGAACATCATTCTGATGTCCAAAAGGGTCATCACCAGGTCCCATTCCTCCATGGGAAGACTCATGACTAAAAGGATCACCCCATGGGCTCTTCTGACGACTATGCGATCCGCCTTGTTCATGTGGTGATGTGCTTCCACCACCTGTACTCTCTTCATGGGCCTTGCGACGCTTATCTGCCTGCTCTCCCCAGCCTCCGCTGCGGTAAAAGCTAGGCGGCGGACCGCGAAAGGTGCCTCTCCTGCGACTTAAACCTGACGGTGCGCGACCGCCAGGCTGATGAGAGTGGTAAGAGCCGCGATGGGAGTGAGTTTGTGGTGGGTGGTGGTGCAAACGAAGGATATCGCGATCGTAGGCTGCTCGGCGAGTCTTGTCAGACAGAACAGTATATGATTCGGAAATCAGGGAGAACGTCGAAGATGCGGTTGGATCAGATGGATTTGCATCGGGATGGTGGGTTTTCGAAAGAGAATAGAAAGACCTGAACTGTTAGCTTTCCGCGCTCCGCAAGCATCGCAGGTAGGGGCAATACTTTTTTATTTCAGCGGGCGTTGCATCGTGCCTTATATTAAGCCTCTCATAGTGATTCTTATGTGCGACCTCATCATGCCGCCCCCTTCGCTGCTGAGCTCGCAGCCCAATTGCGGCGATGTTTGATGTCCGACACCGGAGCAGTTTATTGCTACATGTTGAAAGAATTGGCGCGGGGCGTAGGCTACAGAAGGAAGAGGGACGCAGCGGCATGCCGCATTACGGCCGAGGAAAGAGAATAACTAGGTAGAGAGGGTAGAGGAGAAATTAGAGAAGCTCCGTTAGAAATGTTGCAGAAGATTCGTGTAAGTGAGAGGGAGGCGTAGGTTCTTATTTTCGATGATGTAATCTCTGAAGGTAAATAGCATGCATCAGGCGGGGTGATGCGCGTAGCGGGATGATTGATAGCTACCCAAGGTACCTTAGGTGCTGTTGAATGTGTTCATGGTTCAATGACATCAATTTGCTGCAGGATAGAGTGTTTCTGAATCGTCATTGACTTTATATAGATCATTTCAGTAGCTCATATTCGACTTTGATCCGGTGGGAAACCCCCACGCACACTGTTCTCTCGATATCCTAAGGCAACTCGGTATAGACTTGACGTAGACTTGCTTGAGAAACGTAGGAAGTAATGTTGGAGGATGAAAAGGTCATTACTACAAGTATTTCGTATACCAAGAAAAACAAAACCATGCACTTGTTACACTAGCCCATTAAAACACCAATATCCCATAGCTGTACCGGGTGAAAGCCTGTAGATTAATGGCCAAATTTCCACCACGTTGTCTTTTTCTTGGGAGCCTCAACCTCCTCACCCTTGGGGCGCTTCAAGGGATGAGCCTCAGTGTTGAGCACCCACTCATCCAAGTTGATAACGTTGGGATCATCAAAGGTGAGATAGAAGTACTTGATTGTTTCTGACATCCAGAATGTCTAGCGAAAGTCAGTTTTTGTCAATGGTTTGAGAGCGAGCGCGACCTACCTCCATGTTATCACGCTTGTCGCTACCCTTCTTGTTAACGTCACTAATTGTAGCAAAAGCCTCTTGGGTCTCGGTCTGCTTGACGATGGCCTCCCACATACGCCAAGCGGCAGTACGCCAGACATCGTCGCCTGTGATGCGCCACATGTAAAACACACTCTCGATGGCCTCAGGGCGCAGGCGGTATTCTGAGTTTCGAACACGAATGAAACCCTCGGGGAGCTTATCCTTCTTCTCTACAGGCTTGTCACTCCAGCGGCACTTGCTGGTGATGGACTCGCAAGCTTCAAGCTGAGCGATTTCGGGCATGATATTGGTGGGGAAAGCATCGTATGCCCAGACACAGCCAGCGGTGAGACGAGAGCCGAGGTCAACGAAGTCGCTCCGGGAAAGGAGTTTACCAGCCAGAGCATATGTACCACCGACAAAGCATGTCAAATGCTGCATCTCAGCGGTTAGCTCAGGCTTGCTACCCTCTTCGCCTGCCAAAACATTGCCAGACATCAAGATATCCAGGTCCCCGGGGTTACGAGGCTTATATAGAATATGCTTGACAGCAGTATCGAGTGCCTTGGTGGTCATTTCAACGTATTCAGGATCCAGGCCACCCAACAAAGCATGCATCTTGGGCAAATATTCGTAAAGCGAATCTGCACCAGCGCCGAGGGTAAAGCGAGCTTCACCAACTTTCTCATCGCGGTAGTTCATAACATGGGGCCACAAGCCAGGAATTTTGGTCTTGTCCTGGTTGCGGTAGAAGAACTGCTTAATGCGCTCAGTAGCATCGTAGTACTTGGGGTTGCCAGTGATCTGGGACAGTCGGGTAAACTCAAGGCACATTGAGCCTCCCGCAGCGCCAGACATAGACTCGTCCGCCTGCTGGGAGCCACTCTTGGCAGCCTTGAAATAGAGCCAGTGGGATGGCAATCGATTGGGGGTATCGAACGCGGCGTACAGCATTTCGCCTAGCTCAATGGCCTTGCCGAGCAGAACAGCTTCGTCAGAAAGCTCGTAGGCGGAGAGGAGGCCACCGAGATGACGGATAGCCACCTCGAACAGATTGAGGTAGTCGTCGCCAGTCCGCGACCAATCGATCATGGCGACAACCTTGACGGCTTCCTTGAATTCATCCTTCATATCGAGAATCCACAAAGTGTCGAGGGCATCGACGATTTGGGCAGCCCAACCAGAAAATGTCGTCTTTCCACGGAGGGACACGGGCGCGAGCTCATCCCAGCCCCACGCATGCTTCTTGTAAGCTTCCCAGCTCTTGGTAAATGCTTGCTTGATGGCTGCTTTCCTAGCCGTGGTTTCGCTATCTTCTTTATAGTCTTCGGCGCGCTCTTTCTGAATTCGCGGCAGTAGTTTAAACGTGCCGTTCGGTGGGCTCTTGATATCCTCAACCGGGTGGAAGACCTGTTGCTTGCTCCAATCGTAGCTGCTCGGAAGATAGTCATATGTGCCAATTCTCACAGTACGATAGCGCTCGTAGGGGCGAAAGTTATGGATCAGGAACCATGTGATAGCGATGAAGAGAAAGAGGCTAATGTAGCGACGACCTGGTCGTCCTTGAAATGTGGCTAACATGGTTATGATATGTGCATTACGGGGTGAAACGGTTAGATGTCGAAATGATGTAGTTATCTCAACTGGTTAAAGGCAGGTAGATGAAGAATAATTGGATCAAAGGAGCGACGTGAAGGGCGATAATGGAAGCACCGCGTAGCGAACGTTAGGGAGGGAAAAGGGAAGAGTTAATTTGCATGAGAAATATGTTACCTATCTAAGTAGTAGTAATCAGGCACAGTACCGACCGACCTTAAGGTGCCTTAGGTAGGGAATGTCTTGTATCTCACTAAATAAATGTGCGGCGCAAGCGTGGAGGCTCAATAGAGAGACAAGAATAAGGGAGTGACATTGGTCCTGTTAGTGGAAGCCAGGTCCGCCAACTCCAAGGGAGGGTTGCATATGCGCCTATAAGGGGGGAGGCTTGCGTTAGTTGTTTATAGCTAATGAGCCATGTACATACAACAAATCCTGAACGATTCTCCATAGGCTTATCGTGTTCACAATTGCGACCGTAACGATTCTCAATTGAATACAAAGTCCATGGACGCCCGTCCGTGTCCGTTGACAACAATTTATGACAAAGCCAGCCTGTCCCGACTGGGGGTGGCAGGAGTGTGATCTCATATAAGTATATAAGTACCTTGTGCCCAGGTAGATATCGAGATTTGGTGTAATGGTCCAGGCCCCAATAGTTTGTCCCCCACCACAACCATTCACACTTAACAAAGTAGGTACTGCAGCCATTAAATCCCAAGCCGGCGAGCCCCTGACCCAATCTGCTTTCCCCTGTAAAGGGTACTAGGTATTGGATGGCTGAACGTCTCACACACCTGACTCTTCTATGGTTCTCCTCTGAGTAACAGAAATGGTCCAGATGAAGGCAATTTCGACGTCCACATATTATGCTGGCATACCTCAGGTATTTTGAGCACAGTAGGTATTCTGGTTAAAGACACAGTGGAGTGTCAACCTGGAATATGCCACCTTGTTTAGAAAGCCCATGGGATGCTTTTTTCACATTCCATGAACCACCCCTTGCCTCACAAGAACTCACCTGCATATGGAAGTCACTTGTTCCTGCATAGGATGTTGAAGGTCAAAAGAACGGCTCAAGTTTGTTATCTATCTGGTAAAGACTGACTAAGGCCAACTCGGAATTTCAACGTAGGGTGCCAAAACACCAAACAAGTGAGTGACCCACGAGTTCTTCGATGTAGAGTTTGCCAGTATTATATATATGGCGTTTCTTCCAACATCTCATCTCATATAACGATATCTGAAGGCAGTCTTTCGTTGCTAGCCACTTCTCAACAACTCTTCTAATCACCACGTCCCTTGACCCTTCCACTATTGCACTGCTTTCTCAAGATCAAGACAATCTGCACAGGCCGGGCCTACTACGACCCTGTAAAGGCCGCTGTAGGTTGAGCCTCTGGCAATGCAACTCCCATGTCTTTGCCCCTGGCCTATCCAGCCGGGCGTCACCCATGAAACGGACACGGCACGGTCTCCACAGAAATGGGTGGTCTTGGAGGTGTCAGCCTTGCTGGGAAGACTTCACAAGAAGACAACAAAGTGAACCTCCCTCCGCGCTCAATGATCCGGCGGTGCTGACAAGTCGTGCAGCAGAGCCCTCGGGATGCAAAATTGGAATCATCTACCCGTAGTGCTCATGTTGTCCTTCAGTCGTAGCCTCCTCCAATCTGACTATGGAATGCCGTGCTGACACTCTTCTCGTCATCATCAAAGCGTCGTCCATAACCATTTCCAGGAACCATGCGTCCACTGCTCTCAACATACTGTTTGAGCCGATCACTTTGGCTATAGGAGACAGGCCGCATGCCCGTGACAGCGTCGTGGAGCCCCGCTCCCAGACTAACACCGCCCTGACCGACCCCTTTACCTCCGATGACACTAGAAGATGCATCCGTATATTCGGAGTTGGCCACACTCTCACCTGCAATGCTTTCCGTAGCACGTCCACGGCTCTTCCCGCCTCGGCCTGGGGCAGTGACCCCAGGAAGTCCAGGCCATTGATCAGGAGTGAAGCTCGAGAACATGGGAGGGAAAGCGCTGCTAAGAGAGGCACCTCCAAATGCAGAGCCATGAACGGAAGACACATCATCGGGGATGTAGGAAACCATGGAGCCTGCATCAAAATCTCGACCAGATGGAGGGGGGTTGAAACGTCCTCCATTGGAATAGCTGCCGGCTCCGAACTGCGGTTGCTGATTCTTTTGACGATAGCTGACCTTGGGTCGGCTGAACTGGAGCAAGCATGCCTGCAGATTGGTCAACGGACCTTCGACAAAGCATTTACGATCCTTGAAGTGAACAAGAAGATTGTGCCAAAGCTCATGTTTGGACAAAACTTTGGGATTGCCCAGAATGACGAGGCCATACTTGGCTCGAGTCAAGGCCACATTCAAACGACGAGGGTCAGACAAAAACCCAATGCCCTGATTATCGTTGGATCGAACACAAGATAGAACAATAAAGTCCTTCTCACGGCCTTGAAATGCATCAACCGATGCGACCTCGACTTCCTTATAGTATTCCTTCTTGTAGGTTCCTGAATTCTGCATAGTAGTCACGATGTAGCTTCGCTGGCCTTCATATGGAGTAATAACACCAATGTCAGCGGGCTTAACGCCGGCCTTAAAGAATCGAGTGACCGCCTTCTCAACATTGGATGCTTCCGTGCGGTTGAGGTATGAAGTTCCAGAGGCAGAAATCTCCTCGTGGCCCAGGTTAGACCAGAACATCATGGGCATCTCTCCGACCGGCCAAGGGAAGTCGACGTCTTTTCGAAGGCGATTCTCATGAGTGACACCGTTCTGCAAACTACCATCGTAGAACATGTTGGAAGGGAACTCGGATAGACATGGGTGCATTCGGTATTGGATGTTGAGCCGGATAGGCGACAATTTCAGGTTGACCAAGCGCTCGAAAAGCGACTGGTTAAGGCCAGCCTTGGCCGCCTTCTTGTTCATAATAACAGGGCCAAGCTGCTTGTGATCACCAACAAGGACGACCTGCTTACATCCAAGAACAAGAGGGATCATGCACTCAGGCTCCGCCGACTGAGTCGATTCGTCAATCAGAACATTTCGGAACTTCATCTTCGAAAGACGAGGGTCGCCAGCTCCCACGCATGTGCAGCAGACGACGTCAGCGTTGTTGAGAATATCTCGTTCAGCGATCTTGGTAAGCTGTTTGTACTTCTTCTCATCCTGACTGGACAGCTCGCCAAGCTCGTTCTTCAGCTGGGAAAGTTTGACAAGCTCGCTGTTGTGCTCCGACATGCGCACCTGCTCATGAAGAGCTAAGAAGCTGACAGATGATTCGACATCCTCGCGAGATTTGGCTGTGAGACGAACAACCTTGAGTCCTGTACGGTGAACACGCTCGCAGAGTTGGTCGACGGCGACGTTGGAAGGTGCACATACGAGGACCTGGTTTCCGCTCATTTTGGCTAAGTGGTAAATGATGGTAGCCGATGTGACAGTTTTGCCAGTTCCAGGAGGACCTTGAATCAAGCTCAGGGGCTTCTGAAGAACTGCCTTGATGGCACCAACTTGACTTGGATTGAGATCAGGGAGACCAGGGGCAGACCACTTCTTAGGCAGGTTTGTCTTCATGACCTGTAGCTGGACCTCATGGCCAAGCAACGTGTGGAAAATGTAACCAGATACACTCATATCATCAACAGCAAATGTCTTCATAGCCAACTGCATGCGGTCGTAGGAAGTCGCTTTCCAAACGTAGTCTGCTGAAAAGTTGTGGGATAAGTCAGTGGGCACAAGCTTTTCGTTTCCAGTCTTGCGCAACTCCAGGGTGACCTCATCAGACTGGTTATTCGGGATCTTGATGACATAACCAACCCCTTCCCAAGGAGATCGCAGCTCGCCCTTGTAACGCAGGCGCATCTCATCACCAACAGCAAGCTTGACATCTCCGGATTCGATTTTGTGGAGGTTGAAGCTGACTAGATGCTTATTGTTCAAACCGTAGTCCCAGCGCACGAGGAGCCCATCTTCTGATTGCGCTTCCTTTAGTTTCTTGTCGTAGTCGGATTCCATTTTGACCAAAGGTCCAAAAATGTTTTGGTAGTGATAAGGATCGTCATAGTTTAGCAAGACAGGTTGAGGGTCGTCATCAATACTAGCTGCCTTCTCAAGGTCAACCACTGTCGCCTTAGGCTCGATCTTCCACATCTCCTCCAATTTGGCAATCATATTGGGCGTAAGGTGACGGGCTCGGAGCTGTTCGGAGTCGGATGGGGTCGCGACAAGCCAAGGCAGAAAGGCTCGTTCTTCGATGAGGGGTTGCCATCGTGATGTATCCCAGTTCATGTCCTTGTTAGAGGTATTGGCGGCGCAAGGCTGTCGACAGAGGAGAACAACAACAGTATCGGACTTTGCTGGAATAAAGCCTAGGAGGAAAGCATTTTTGGTTCCGCAGTTATAGCATTCGAGTACAGTGTCACCCAGCGTAGACTCAGGGTGGAGTTGAACCTCTTTATGGCGAGCTCGAACAAGATGATTCACGATGTGGGTCGAGGTGCCGTTGCCTCTCGCACTACAAAACCATTTGTTGCAGGTGAGACATTTGACAACACATCCGGGGGAGTGAATACCGCAATAACTAAAACCATGTCAGCCAGATTCAAATATCAAGGCCATAGATAAACCTACGCGCAGGCATGGGCTGGAAGTTCTTTCTCTTCATCCTGGCCTTTTAATTTGAGTCCCGTGAGTCCGTCAATAGGGACACTGTTAAGACTATCATTGTCGTCTTCTTCAAAAGCCTCGGTCTGGTTATCATCATCATCGGCTCGGCGGCGGCCATTACGATCTCCATATTTGCCATAGAGTAAGCTCTCGTCAGGGTCGATCGTGGAAAGGTCATCGGCTCCAGCTTTGATGGCAGCAGCGGAGTCGGATATCAAATGATTCCCAACATGGGTGAAGGCGCCCTCCATGTTGGTGTTCTGTTTAAGTTATTGGTGGCTCGTAGAGTTTTTCTGCACAAAGACTTATCAGCAGCTGAATGCCCCGCGTCAGGGCAAAGTAAGGGTGGCGGTGACGCAGTGGGCGATGGCGAGGTCCAATACGTTCCTCGACAGCCAAGATAGCGAGCGCGACTCACCTAGAGCTATTATTCTTTCGGTAAGTATCCGTATGGGAGGCCCAGGGGTGGCTCGGATCGGATAGTAAAAGAGTTTGGAAGTTGCAAGTCGCTGGTAAGGCTCACATCATCGCGGGAACGAATGCGCCGGTACAAAGAATGGCCAGGCGGCGAGGTATATACTCGGAGTCAGGCGGGTTTGGCGAGTAGTAAGGATTGTCACAGAACGCACGTCACAAAGTTTGGCGGCAAGAAATTATGGCTTCTGTTGAACAATTATATCCAGGTGAACAGCTGGACCCTCTTTGCTAAGTGCAGTTGGTGGGACATTTTGCGCCCACGTGATAGGCGGTTTTCGTTATCATGTCCGCCTCGATAAGGAACTTTTTCTTGCTGCTGACTTCTTGGGTGGTAGCGTACCTATCTAATCTAGAAATTTTATACATGTTGCAAAAGCTCAAGCATCACATTGTGAAAGCGGGCAGACGCCACAACAATGATTGTAAGTTCTAATAGGAGTTTCTATGTTCTTTCTATGAATATTAATTTTATTGGTATAGCGCAAACAAGCGCGCCAAAGGCGCGATTACCTCTATCGACGTGCTCTTCTTCTGAGGGACGCTGAGATCAGCGAGAAACGAGCCAAATTGAGATCTTCTTTGGCTTCTGGCAAGCCTCTGGATCCTTCAATTGCCAACGACAAGTCACTTCGCAAAGACTACCAGTATGACGAATCGCGACCTGATCTCACCACCAACGAGCAGCTCGACCTGGACGATGAGTATGCTCAGCTTTCAGGCATTGTCGATCCTCGCGTTCTTGTGACGACTTCACGAGATCCCTCGGCTAGGCTATCAGCCTTCGCCAAGGAGATCAGACTTCTTCTTCCCACTGCCGTGCGCCTCAATCGCGGAAACCTCATCCTGCCCGATCTAGTACGCTCCGCTCAGTCAGCTGGCCTCTCCGACGTCGTCCTTCTTCACGAACATCGAGGCACCCCAACTGCTTTGACACTGTCGCATTTTCCGCACGGTCCAACTGTCTCATTCTCTCTTCACAACGTCGTTTTACGCCACGATATTCCTGGAAGCGTACGAGGAACAGTGAGCGAGTCGTATCCTCACCTCATCTTCGATGGCTTTACAAGTCGCTTGGGTGAGCGTGTAGTGAAAGTATTGAAACATGTCTTTCCTCCCAGGGAAGCCATCACGAGCAAAAACAAGGTCGGCAACCGAGTCGTCACATTCAAGAACATCGAGGATAGCATTGAAGTCAGGCATCATGTTTTCGTGCGGACAGGATACGACAGCGTTGAGCTGGCTGAAGTCGGGCCACGGATGACAATGAGAGTATTCGAGATTCGAAGCGGCACCCTTGACAACAAGGATGGCGACGTCGAATGGCACCTCACGCAATACACACGAACCGCCAAGAAGAAGAACTATTTGTGAGAATATCACACATTTCCCATAAGCATCGATCCTCTTGGAGATGCCGTGCCATGGTCACCTCCTGCCCGATCGAAATGAAACCGCTTCGAATCGCATGGCTAGGCAGCCTCTGCATCACGGTTCATCATATGATCTGGGTAGCTTATTGAGTTGAAACATATCGTGAGCAGGGACGACACATGATCGCATAAAAACTGGAATAAGAAATTGGCGTTTCGGAGTTTTACGGTGCAAAATTATGAGGCGGTGGCCCTGAGAAGATGGCGACTATAGTGTTGGGAGAACTGACTTCGACTACCAACAGTGGAAGATGTTTATTGGTTTGTGGTGACCAGCATCAGCACTGAGGCGAGAAAGGTGACGAAAAAGACTCCAGGAAGATGCGAGTCTCAAGCTGAGTCCTGCGGAGGCGAAATCCCCTTGAAACGAACCAGTTCTGTTTATTGTACCGCAGCAGTTTCAATTGGAGTCATGTTGCTATCCATCATCGAAACTATCTAGAATCAAGCCAGTGCCTTGGCGCTGCCAATGGAACCTTCAACGGCTCAGCCACCATTTCTTGACCATGGGGGAAATGGGGAAAGATTCAGGACAGAACACTAATAATTTTCCATAACATTAATCTTCCGTTGTGAGTTGTAAAATGTATAAAATTGCTTGGTAATGCTTCATCAATGTGTTGTGTGGCCTGGTTCATTATAGTCCTGTCCACCGATTTTTAGGTCCGGCGGACATCAATGCTCAGCCTCAGTGGGCAGATGGGGGGATTCGCATTCGCAGTTTGTAGCCATAGCCTCAATGGCTGACGAGTAGTAATCGCTGGATGGCGGAGAGAGGATCACCGACAAGACGAGAGACCCTTGAGCTAGGTCTGTGTATTTCTGGAAACTTACCCATTGTTTCTTTTCCGTGTTTGGTTCGAATGAACACCCGCCACTTGCGTACGCAGGCATCTAACGATTCTAGGTAGATCCGATACTGCCGGGGTTCAGTTTTAGGACCTTCATACATAAGCTGAGTGAATTCCCTCTCGGTCAGCAATTGAAACCTGAACTTGAATGATTCATTCTGTCAGATATTAACGTCTAGTTGCCACATCAGCATTAACCAAGTTGGCGATCTCAATAAGCGAGGGTGTTTTTGTTTACTCATTTCTCTCGAACCTGTTCAACCAAAAAGATCAAGCTTTTTCAGACCCAAAACCTGCCGGGGCACCTACGTCACGTTCGTACCCGTTCACTGAAGGACCCGTGCTCAAAATCCACCAAAAACGCAAAAGTCCACAGGCGCCACGAAGTTCTGGCGCTCGGCCCCGGCCCATATTGTCCAATCCACGTTGATCTTAAAGCCAAGACAAACTAAAGCTCGGTCGGGTAGCTTCATCTCATCATTTCTCACCACCAGCACCAGCCTTTTATTAGTGCTTTTGCTCCTCTCATCATCACCATCCATCCCCCGCCATTGCTTCCTTGTTCGAGTATAATTGATCACCATGTCCTACGATCAGTACAATCAAAACCCTTACCAGCAGGGCTCAGCTCAGGATAACTCCTATGGCTATGGCCAGGTACGCGCAGTCTTGTTATCCCCTGTCCCTCGTGAACTGACCACAATCTTGCTGACCCGAATTCTTCGATTTGCAGGCCAATCCTTATGCGCAAGACGCGCCAGCCCATGGTAATGACCAATATGAAATGCAGGATTATTCGCAACAGGCTACAGCTACTAGCTCAAGTCTTTCTCAGCAAGAATTCCTGAATCGCGTGCAGAAACTCCGCGATGAGATCAAGGGTCTGACCAACGACGTCGACTACATCGGCCAGCTCCACCAACGCACCCTCAGCAGTACCGATGGGTCCGCCAACCATGACCTCGAGCAGTATGTTTCTCAGACCCAGATCCGAAACACCGCTATCAAGGACGGCATCAAGGGACTCGAGCGCGATCTTGCAAAGACCAATGACAGCTCCCGTACCACAAAGAACACCCAGCTGCAGTCCCTCAAGACCTTCTTTAAGTCAGAGCTCGACAAATACCAGAGCATCGAGCGGGATTACCAGCAGCGCTATCGCGATCAGATTGCCCGTCAGTACCGTATCGTCAACCCCGATGCTTCCGAGCAAGAGGTTCAAGAAGCCGCCAGCGCCGACTGGGGCAACGAGGGTGTGTTCCAGACTGCTGTAAGTAATCCCCCCAGCGGCAACCAGCTACCTTCTCGGGCAGCATGGCTAATGAGAAACCCAGTTACGAACAAATCGTACCGGCCACGCCAGCTCCGTACTCGGTAATGTTCGCGCCCGTCACAGTGAACTTCAGCGCATTGAGCAGACTCTTTCCGAGCTTGCCATCCTCTACCAGGAGCTCGCCACCATTGTCGAGCAGCAAGAGCCGGTTATCCAGGCCGCTGAAACCAATGCGATCAACACCGTCGATCACATGGAGAAGGGCAACGAGCAAGTCGAGGTGGCCAAGAAGCACGCCGCCAACCGCCGCAAGCTCAAGTGGTGGTGTGCCCTCGTCGTCCTGCTCATCGTCATCGCTATTGCTGTGGGCGTCGGTGTCGGTGTTTCTGTGGCCAACAACAACAAGTAGACGACTGGCTGATCATCTCAGACTCCGTTGCCGCTGTTATGATGTTGATGCTCTGCTTGTTTTTGTTCCTCGTTTTCCCTTCATAGATATCTCGACGACGCATTTAAGTTCCCATTCTTCCGTTTTTACCCGCAAGACCAGAGGATACGACACGTCTTTAATCCGTATACCGCCTCCCGTATTTAATCATTCTTCTTCCCTTTAGCGCTGAAGCGCTAGGGACCTTGTTGTTGGGGCCAGGGAGGAGAGGATGGAGCTCACCTCATAAACCTGACTATTATTAATGAGAAATCCGGATTCATGTGAGCTTTTATTCTCAGATGGTATTTTTGCTTTGTTTTTGTCTGCTGGCGTTTCATCCCTTTTGCTTCTCTTGTACGATTACTGGTCCGTCTCCAATTACGAGAGGAGAGGCAGACAGATGATGAGTATCGCCATTATTGTATGTATGTACGTTGGAACACAATCCAGAAAACGTCCTGGAGTGCCTGAGGCTATTGGAGTAGAGATTCCATGGTATTAATGTCATGCCTTCTTAGGCTTGTTCAATCATATCGGTCTACATAGTGATTTTGAGTACCAGGTTCACAAAGTAAGTCATCGGGCAGGGCTTGACGAAAGAAATACGACTCATTTTCTTCCTCCAATGCACCAACGATGTCCAAGCCTGCTGAGTACCTGCCCTGCGTCCATCCTCGAAAATTCCCGATATGCTTAAGAAAAACACAAGAGAAGCACTTATTATATACAGGTACAGTTGGGTTCAGTTGTGTGCATTATAGTTCCCAACTGCAGAGCATTGGACCTCACTTGCTGGTGAGGAAGCAGCTGGGTAAGCTCCCTCTGTGGACAGAGTGTGGTTATGTCCCGCATCCCATCCTAAATCAACGCCATCCTTTTTCTCGTCTGCTCCTAATTCGTACACTTTACACGCCTTGGCCAGTCATTGATTGGTGTTTATTTCTCGTACAACATTTATTGGGGACCCATACGAAGGCCACCGGGTCCAGCGCCACCTGCCAACTTGGCTGCCAACTTTGGGTACTTCTCTGTGACTTGAACTTGTGTTCTGGTTGCCTCAGCATATGACAAGGCGTTGACAATCTCACCCTCGGTTCGAGCGAGCTCGGCCGCGCGCTCGAAATACTTAAGTGCAGCAGGAACGTTGTTCTGTTGAAGGAGGAGCTGAGCCATGGTAGCGACGGCGATATCGCACTCCGGGTCGACTAGGTTATTGTTAGGATAATATTTGGCTGCATTGTGTAGGAGAATACTTACTAATAAGGGCCTTCTGGCAAAGAGCCTCGGCTTCCTTAAAGTCTTGCTTCCACTGGAACAGGGCCAGAGCTTTGTTAATCAAGGGCAGGACGTTCATTGACATGGGCTTGGTCTGCTTTTCCATCTCCATGGCTGTGTCGAACTTCTCGACAGCTTCAGAGAAGTTGCCCTGGTCGAGGAGCAATTCTCCATAGTAGTTGTAGACATCAGGTACCTTAGGGAAGTTCTTAATGCATCGTCGGAAAGTAGCCATGGACGAAGCGATTGAGCCCATCTTGTACTGGGTGACACCAAGTTGGATATGGGAGAAGATAAAGTCCTTGTCAAGGTCGATCGACTTCTGGTAATCCTTCTGGGCATCGGCGAGGTCTCCTTTAATGAAATGGGCCTGAGCGCGGTGGTAGTAGACATCAGGGTCGTTCTTATCCTGCTCGAGAGCCTTGGCAAACTCAGCCTCGGCCTTGTCAGGCTCACCCAGCTCCAGGCTGATGCTGGCACGCTTGATATAGCTCTGTGTCATAGAGGGGTCGAGCTCGATGCTCTTGTCGAAATCCTGTGTTGCTTCGGCATGATTGCCTAGCAAGGTCCGGAATGTTCCCCTCATGTTATAAGCAAGCGCTTCGTGCTCACCCAGATCGCCGAGCTCTAGAGCCTTCTCGAAAGCCTGGCGAGCCTCTTCATAGCCATCGCCAGTCTTCTTCTCTAAAGCTTGGAGCCCAATCTGCACTTGCCCCTTACCAGTATCAGGGTCCAATTCTTCCGAGTCCTCAAGGCCTTCGGGGCGAGGCTTAGGGCGGAAGCTTTGAAGGTAGTTGCCGACAAAGATGGGGCTGGGCAGCTTAGGTGGTCGGGAAGCCATCATCTCCTTAGCCTTTTGCTCAGCGAAAGTCTTGAGAAGTCTCTCGACAGCCTGGGCCGTAGACTCGCTCTTGAAGTTGTCAATGATACATGAGGCAGTGAAATCGAGGAGGGCCTCGGAGTACTTCTTCTGGTGCTCGTAGGCAGTAGCACGGCGGTTGATGGCCTTTACGTACTCAGGATCCATGTTGATAGCGGCAGTGGTGTCCTCGATAACCTGGTCCCATTCGCTCATAGCGCTGTGGCAGGCTGCCCGGTTGGAGTAGAAGACAGGGTCGGCCTTGCAGAGAATGGCTTTAGAGTAGAGGTCGATAGCCTTGTTGTATGACTTATCGCCGTAGGCCTTGTTACCAGCCTGTTTCAGCTTGGCGGCATACTCTTCACGCTGTTCTTGGGTGAGGCCAGAGACAGTTTCTTCATCGACCTCGGGCAGCTCGGGCTCGCTCTCGGCAGAAGCAGGCTTGGGTTGAGAGGGGCCACTTGAGGGCGCTTCTTTATCAGCTTTGCGGTCGGCTTCTTTTCGCTTTCTCCTCTCCTTCTTGCTCAACTTTGGTGTTGTGTCTTTGCCGCTCTGCAGTTTCGAATTGGAAGTTAGTCAAGGTTTGTTCATTATTAGTGCTGTGATATCCGATACAGAGCCGCAAGCTGCCCGCAAAAATATCCGACATCATCAAAATGGAGACGGTGGCAATGGCACATACGTTATCATTGAGGTAGTAAATAACACCGGCACCTGTCACAGCAATACCAACACCTGCAATGGTGTAGACGACAGTCTTGTTCTCAGAGGCCCAATGTGTTAACCGCTCCCAGAGGCCAGAGGAAGAGTCGACAGGTACGTAGGTTGGCTGGCCTGGAGCCATTGACGGAATTGGACCCGACATTGTGAAGTCTGTGGGTTATTGAAGGGGATCGGCGTAGCAGGGGGCGAGAATGGAAGTGAAGCCGTCGATGCGGGATTGAAGGGAGTCGGGAAGCCGATGATGTATGGGCGCAGACCGGAGCAGTATCACAGAACCAGATCACAGTTGGTAGCTTCGGCGGGCTGGGCACGCGCAGAAAAAGCTGACGGCTCTGTTTGAAATTTGGCGCGAACAGTGGAGGTTCGCGGGCCGGGTCCACTGAAAGTTTTTCCGATCAGCACCAACTTTAGTGAATTTGGATATGGATGCCCAGACCTGAGTGAGGTTTGACAGTGACGCTATGTGTTTGGTGACGTCCTTCTGGACTTATGCCTGAGGCACTCAGACGGCGGGCTGGTCTCAACAGACAAGTAGGTACTATAGCTATAGACTCAGCTGGGCACTTCTTAGCTTATCTTTCTTTGGCGTGAACTACAAACTACCTGAGTACTTAGGTAACTTGAGATTATGGTATAGAAGTCGGACGTGGTTTATAATCCCTGGCGGTCAACAGACTGACCCAATCGTTCTGTTCTCCCCACGATCCCTGTCCTGATTTTGATGGTTGGCGGTCTGCCGATTCCTCCGAATTATGAGGTGACATGTTGCGGGGATTCTTTCATGATTCGGCACTCTCCTACATGAGATCGATCTAGAAAGTCCTTTCACGATAGAAAATATGGAGGAGAAGTGTACACATGCATGCTTAGGCATGAATACATAATGCTTGGCTCTTGAATACAAGTCTTGTCAAAACAGTCCCTTGCCAAAATTTGGTATATGCAGCATCCATATCATGATTGGCTCTGGTACATTGACAAAGCCTTGTACCCAATTCCCCAGCTCAGAGAGCGGCTTCTGCATCTAAAGGCAATCATTTCGACATCTCATCCATGGAGATGGGAAGATGTTAATAGTCACCAGAAACCTCACTTGCTCTGGTGTGCTATTTTAGTTCAATACGAATTCCATATTACTAATTCTGCCCTACTTCTTCACCTCTAGGTTTAATGTTACAACTTCAGCCATGCAACTCAGGACAACTTCCTTTCAAAACTTGAGTGTCATATCCAACTAACTCCAAAACATGCACTGAGAAAAATGTCTGACGACTTCTCCATTTTCACCTCTATGAGGTACGACGCTAAACTTGCACAGCTAAAAAGTCGGGGATGTGGTGGTGAGGGCTGGAACTTTGAGAACAACTCTCCTCTGTACATGCTTGACTTTCACCGCGATCGGCTCTTCAAGGCAGCGACACATTGGGGGTGGCAGTCCGCAGCAGATCAACTATCCGGTGACGATGGACTGTCATATCTGGCTCAACTCATTGCAAACTGTGTAGGACCATCTCATCCAACACCTTTGAAACTTAGAATAGTCGTGTCTCGTCAAGGCGACATCAGAATCGAGCACTCCAGCACACCCGAGGTTCCCATACAGAACCTCTTACCAGCTCGGCTTCCAGACCCTTTTCGTCCTTCGCTGGAAAGCGAACCACAGAAGGGTTCTGCCTATACTGTTCTCTTGGATCAGGTTTCAACGACGAGGTCCGAGTATACTCATTTTAAAACTACAAAGAGGGCCATGTATGACGCAGCCCGACAGCGTGCTGGCATTAGTTATGCAGATCCCGTAGAGGTCTTGGTCGTAAACCAAGACGACGGTTCTGTGATGGAAGGGACATTTACTACGCCTTATTTCTGGAGGGCCGGCCATTGGGTTACACCACCCGTTGCAGCCCAGTTCAGCTGGGAGGAAGGGAATGGCGGCCAAGATGGAACCTCGAGACGTTGGGCATTAGAACGGTATGACTCCCTGTCAGTCAATGACCAATAAGGGTCTCAATGCTGATTTACGACCAGAGGACTCGCCTCTGAGCAAGTTATCGATTCCAAATCTTTGATCCACGGCGAAGAATGTTGGATTAGCAACGGTGTCAGAGGATTCATTCCGGCAACTATTCGGCTCCTTTGATTAGAGAGGGTCGGGTCAATATGACGGGATCCCCGTTGATAGCCACCATGGCAGCACGGCTTCGTATACGCTCATCCGGTGGCAAGTTGGGTATGGATACAGTTTTGACCGTTAGTTGTCAACATTGTGTTGCAATGCTGCTTAAGCCGCAGACAGTTGGGGCAAGCTATCATTGGTGTACCTTTGCATTTTATGCACTCCAGATATGTCTTGTTGATCTTCAAGATTTACAGCTCTTGGTGGTCAACTCTGAATGATAACTAAACCAAGCGTGTTGCATACTACGGAAGCATCAAGCATATACTCGACCTTTATTTCATCAATATTATCATCTTCTCTCACAAATGGGGCCACTATCATTTTTGTTTGACCTATCGGTGGCCTCGAGTTCTTCTATTTGCATGCACTGCTGGTGTAGATTATATGCCGTTTTCACCTGACTGGGGGAATTTATGGAGTGTGGAAGGATAACAGGACAACGCAGCTAGCTGTCGGCTCCTGAAACAGGCAAGAAATTCCGATTCTCCTGCGACCAATATTGACCATTGCACTTCATCTAGACTTGTTGTATTATTACCAACCGAGGGCTGGTTATGTCCCTAAGTTGTGGCACAAAAAGGTTGGGAAAACGGTACAGGTTGAGTGGCACCAAACACGAGTAAGGTTAACTACATTAGGTGGTAATGAGATTACTGCTATTCTTTCTTTCAATCAAGATGCTACTATTAAGTTATATTCGTCCGGTTTGGGGAAACCTGATTGCTTATTGTTCTATATAAGGTAGAGTAGTTTAGCTGTTGAACCTCTTAAAAAGCCAGACATAAAGTATAATTGTGGTATAGGGTAGCTCAAAGTTAAAGTGAAACTTGAGAAAAACACGTCGTGCAGGGAAAGCTTTAACAACCTATACATTCACCTACCCCTCCACGCAGCCAAGGGAAACGACGCCAGAGTAACGGATATAACTTATCTTCGACTGAGGTATCAATATAATCTGAAGTTACAGCAATAGAGACGTTTATGCTGAGCACGGTTGACCTTTGCTGCATCAGTTGTCGTTTTGGGATACACAAAGTGCAGGTCACTTGGCGATCCTGAATAACGGCACAGGTGAGACAACCTCAAAGCTTCCAATCGCGAAATCGCAGATAAAATGTCGAGGCGGTTATTTGGGGGGTCTTTCGACTCGATCTCGCCACTTGGGAAGCAATCGATTCTCATATAAATGTGTTGCCCAAGCTCTTGTTTCAACGCTAATAAGGGAACCAGGTCATACTATTACAGCTGAAACAAGGCAATCTGCTGTAACATCACGATCTATCAGCTACATATACCAGAACACTATTGAGCGCGACTAGCAATGGCCTCCGGAACTCAAGAGTCAGCTATTGCTGAAGGCCGCCAACTATACGGCGCCAAGCAATACAAACCCGCTCTCAAGCAATTCACCAAAGTACGAGGCCAATAGTGCACAGCCTGCCTGCCCAGTTACTGACTATTCACACCAAGGCAATGCAACTCTGCGTTTGTACTCGACAAGAGAAACGGCCACGATGTAGCTGCAAAAACTTCGAAAAGGTTGCTTCTGAGGGCGGTTCCATCTTCTACGAGGCCATGTATACCTGTGCCTGCACAGTGCGCAAGACATTTAGCAAATGCGATAATAAGCTACACGTACAAGCCCTTGACTATCGTGCCGCAACATTTGAAGAGATGAAGGAGCTTGAGAGAGCTCAAAAGGACGCCGAATGGATACTAGAACTTGCACCACGGCTTCCAGATGTTTGGACCTCCCCACCAAACACATTTCAGCAATATACTTACTTGTTCAGGGGTATTTACGACTAGGCAAAATATCGCGCCTCCAAAAGAAATATGAATTCGCGTGGAAAGTATACACTGCTGGCATCGAAGTGGGAAATAAACACCGCCTTGCTGAATTGCCCAAGTTTCAGGTACGGAGCTGTTTGTTTAATGCGACTGTGAATGAATTTATTTACTGACGTGATGGTAGAAACTCCGAGCCGCAAGACAACCATTGCATATACGATTCTATCGCCAAGACCCTTTGAGAAACCCGCAGGAGATTGTTCAGCGTATCTTCCACTACCTCGATTTCGGGTCTCTCGTCCGATGTACTGGTGTCTCCAAGGAATGGAGGCAGTACCTTACTAGCCATGGCAATGAACGACTGTGGCGTACCTTGTTCTTCAGAGAGAAACTTGCCCATGACCGGCCACCTGGCGTGAAGTCACTCAAAAAATTGATTTCCTTCTCCGGAAATGACGTCCGCCAGATCATCGTCGAGGACATATCTCGCTTCAGACTCACGCAGCACAAATTAGTTGCCCTATTACAAGGGTCAAAGAATCTTGAACATCTTGAATTGAGGGGTTCTACCGAAGAAGACCTAACGATACCGGAAGCAAAGGGTATACTTAAGAAGCTGAACCATATCATTCTGCAAGACATAATCATCATGAAGCCCCACATCATGGTATCACTCTTACAACATGCCCAAGAGAGCTTGCAAACTCTGCACATCGACGGCTTACCCCAAATTGACTCATCAAGCCAGGCCATCTTTCCACACTTACCCAACCTTCAGTACATGCGGCTTGAAGAGCCTCGACGGCCAAGTCTTTTCAGACTGCGTACAGTGAGTGATTCTATCCTCTGAAAAATTGAGCGCCTAACTGACTGAGTGTAGTGGCATCTGGCGTCAAAGACGCCACGCATGCAGCAACTATATCTGAAAGACGTTCAACTTTCTGGGGAACTTCCTGCAGATGCTAAACTAGATGAATTTTGGCCAGAACTCAAAGCAGTTACAGTACATGGACCCAACGATTCTGACCAGAACACTGCGCAAACAATCCAGCAACTAACTTCGCTACGTGGAGGCCGCACGCTGCAATACATTGATTTTGATTTTCGATGGAGACCTGATGATGACGGGCCCCTTGGCTTGATCATGTTGTCCGAGATACTGAATCGAGAGCCCGAGATGTTGGCCACCGATGGGTATGATAAGAAATGTCAGTATTCAGATCTCCGCTCATTACGTCTCCGGCGAGCAATGGTACCGCCATTAAAACTCCAAAAAGTGCTTCGTGATACCCTCACTTCGCATAAGCTCCACACTCTCGATCTTGCCTTTCCCCTCGATCCTCAAGGTGTTCTCGAAGGATCTGGCAGTACCAAACACATTCAAGATCATGCCTGGCTGCGCGGAGAGCCGGCTATCAGGTCTATCGGACTTTCAGAATTCAGATTCCGCTCATACCCCAAGACTATCGACGAGATGTATTTGCCGAGTTTTTTAGCCAGCTTCCCTAACCTTGAGATTCTTGAAATCAACTCGTCGCATTATGAGGCTCGCGAGTTGTGCATTATGATCGAAGCGATACTCAAGGTTACCCACATACAACGGATTTACCAGAGAACAATTCATGGGGAATGGGGAGACAAGCTTCGTAAAGTGACGGGTATGCACGGAGTAGAGCTTATTTGGGGTGACAGGCCAAGGGAATGGCCGCTGAAGATAGATGATTAGTCCCACTCGCCCCCATTAAGGCATTGTATTCAGAATATAACTTTGTCTTTGCCATATGAGATACACTCGCGGGTTTCAGGTGGAGGTGAATCACCTCGCATCGCAGGCTTGCGATTCATGGCTGTCGGCCCCTCAAGACCCCAGTATTGCACATAACATGAGACAAATTATGTGACATGATATCAATCAATTTCTCTTCCGAATGCGTTATATCGAGCATATCGTTTCCTCTTTCGATATCAGCCCAAGGATTTCTGTGCGGACGTTTCATACCCCGATCTAAGAACAACAATCCCAACGCCTGCCCTACAAATATGCATTCTGAAGACAACAATGATAGCTAGAATATCTCAACCAGCGATATTTGTAGTTCAAGCTCTGCCAACCTTGAATGACAAAACCTGCGTGTGCTCTGTTAGTATGAAGTTTGTAAAAATGGAGGATCATGGCATACATCATTCTTGCCCACAGCGACAAAATCGTCTTCAGATACTCGAATATTTCCAGCCCCCTCGACAAAGGCGATAGGTGCATCTCCCATCACTTTGCGCGCCACATCACCAACCGTGCTGCCTTTCTTGACAAGAACACAATCGCGGAAAACAAACTTGGAGTCTGATGCACCAGAACTGAAGGTGGAAGTATTCCGGACGGGGAAAACGGGCACGAGACCAAGGAGCTCAGCGGCCTTCGAAAGGACTTGAACGACACCGGTAGATCCAAAGCGGTAAAGTACCATGTCCTTGAGATTCTCGATTCGATTACGATTTTTCTCATCGAGATCTTTGAGGCCACCACCAGTCGGGTCGCCTTGCTCTATAAGATCCTCCTTGGTGTCAATAAATTCGCTGCCTTCGACATACTTGATGTAGCCCTGTTTAGCCATCTTTCGCAAGAAAATTTCTGAGATGGCTGAACATAACACGATGGTATTAGGGTCTTGCTGCTTGGCGATTTTGGAGATGTTTTTATCAGCGTCTGGGTGATCGATTTTGTTGAGTGCGATGACCGTAGGAAACTTCTCATCAATGAAGGCATTGACGACCAGCTCTACGGTCTCATTGGACCAATCCTCCAGGGGCTCCTTGATACCGCAGCGATCAAGAGCACGGTTCACAATAGTCGATGTTGCACCGTAACCGGAAAACTGTGCTTGCAGTGTTTCTGTAGCAGTTGCCTTAATAGCCTGGTGCCTTCGTCGAATAGATCCCCATCGTTGCATGAGATTGCCGAGAACCCAAGCAACGATTTCGCTTCGTAGCCAAGCAATGTCCACGGAAGGATCATACCCTCTTGTCTCCTTTCCTTCAGCATCGACAGTACCCGAAGCATCGACAACATGAATTAGAGCATCAGCATGTCGTAAGTCATCGAGAAACTTGTTCCCCAAGCCCCGGCCCTCGTGAGCACCGGGGACGAGACCAGCGACGTCAAGAAGCTCAATAGGTACAGAACGACGGCCCTCAACGCAAGCTCCATAATTGGGTTTGCATCTGTCTGATACGTTATACCGGGCACAAGCACACTCGATCTGAAGATAGCCGATTGCTCGCTGGGGATCAATTGTGGTGAACCTAGAGAGGTCAGCTCTCGCAACAACCACGAGCTTTCAGGGTCACAGGCTCCGAGATGCAGAGCAACAAAAACATGTAGTATGAGACAAGGGTGAAGCATACGGGAAATTGCCTATTTCATTTCCGATCAGCGCCAAGTTCCAAGAGCTTTGGCCAGGGTCTTTCTACCAACCAACTTTAGACGTAGCATCAGTCAAGCTGTTGAGCGTAGAGCTCTTACCAGCCGAGGGCTTTCCCACGAGGCCGATGAGGGGATCGCGAGGCATAACGAAGAAGCGTTTTGCTCAGTCCAAGGATTTGATAGAGGCTCGACTGAGGGCAAAGTCGCTAGATTCAGCCCTAATATACAAGACCAGGGTTTGCTTTCGTGGTCGGAGTCCAAGACAATATCTACAGATGTGGAACTTGTCTCTGACAAAATAATGGCAGAACACTGATGTACTGATTGATACTTATTTATGTTCTCAAAAGGGCGGAAAGACTCTACCGTCGATATGATACGAAGGAAATGAGCGTACGTGACTCCAGTTTCATCGTATGAAGGCTGCTCGGCGCAAAATTAGTTCTCGGCCAAAAGAGGCTGAAGTGGGTCAAGTTTCTGTGGTCGGTGGTAATAGCCCGGGTATGTCTGAACCTTTCCATTTGTCTAACGCTTGTGGCAAGCGTAGTAACCGACATTCTCTTGTTCAAACAGCCTTTTCCAACCTAAACTTATCCCGGGCTCACCTTTTCGGACCATGTCTTCAAAATCAACCTTATCAATCGACATTTTCCCCACCTGGGCACGCTTGAATGATGTGGAATTTACCAACGCCAAATTGCAAGAGACGAATGGAAAGGGAATTGGCTTAGTGGCCACCAACAACTTGACAGCAAGTGTAGAAGCACAGGGACTTGAAGGAGTGGAGGACAAACCAGAGAGAGAGGGCCAAGTTTGCAATTCAGATGGGGAAAAGGGCGAAAGAGCTAGGGTAGAGACTCATGGTCATGCCAACAACCACCTAAGAAAGATACTACAGGTTCCCCATGATTTGATCCTTTCAACCGCTTCCATCGAAGAGTATTCCAAGGTCGACCAAAACTTTCGTCAACTTCTGGACTCTGCAGGGCATCAGGTATGTCACTAGACTAGAAGAACATCTGTTCTCTGATACAACAATAGCCATAGGCCGTCTGGGAGCGTGCACTAACAACTGCTAACTGTTCCTCATCAAAGTCGACCCGAGCAGATATTATGATGTATCTCTTGGCACATCTAGTTCTCTCCAGCCGAGATACTTCAAGCCCGAGAGACCTTGCGCCAACACCATGGACAGAGTACCTGAAGTTTCTGCCTCGTGATATCCCGGTCCCAACAATGTGGTCGGAACTTGAGCGAGCTCTGCTCCAGGGCACTTCGCTAGAGGTAAGTGTTCCCACAAACACGCGAGCATAACCAGACCCGAGGGTTGCGGAGCCGCAGGCTCTTCGCTGGAAGAGATTTCCCCGCAACGAAACAAAGGGATTCTAACTGCACTGTAGGCTGCACTGGACGCTAAGCTATCAGCTCTGAATAAGGAGTTTGATGAACTCATCGAAAGATCGTCAGCTCTTCCGTTTTGGAACTCGTTCTTTTGGGAAAGAGAAGCGGTGACTATTGATGATTGGGTATTAGTTGACGCGTGGTACAGATCTCGGTGTCTGGAACTACCAAGATCTGGGCACGCCATGGTTCCTGTCCTTGACATGGCCAACCACTCGCACTCCCAAACCGCTTACTATGACGAAGACGATGAAGACAACGTTGTCTTACTTTCTCGGCCTGGTATGGAAATCTCCATTGGAGACGAAGTGACTATATCCTACGGAGAAAAGTCACCCGCAGAAATGATTTTCAGCTATGGGTTTATTGACCGCGAGTCTACTGTAGAGGGACTGACTCTACCTCTGGAGTCTTTGGCCGATGATCCATTAGGAAAAGCAAAACTCCACATTTTTCGAGGGTCACCAACTCTTAAGCTATCTCGATCAGACGGGGAAATAAGCTGGCAATGTCCTTTCGTCTACTTGATGTGTCTGAATGAGGAGGATGGTCTGGAGTTCAGGGTCCTTCAAGGAACAAATGGAGAGCGGGAGCTAAGGCTTTTCTGGCAGGAAGAAGATGCCACGGCTCGAGCGAATGATTTTGGAGATCTCATCAAGAACCACCCCCTCTGTCAAATCTTTAGGCTTCGAGCTGTTTCGGTCTTGCATGAAGTCGTAACCAACCATCTCATGCAGCTCTCTTCCGAGATTTCCCATGATGAACTTGAGCCATTGCGCCGGGCCGGACAGGTCAGAGATGGCCGCCTCCAACTGGCTCAAAAGCTTAGAGAAATAGAAGCCAGTGTGCTTGAGAGCGCTGCCATAGCTTTGGATGAACAGGTATGTACTACAATATTTCTTTTCATTTCAGCACATCCATTCATGACCGATGAAGTGGCAAAGTCGATAAGCCGAGTGGTTCAGGAGACTATGACTTGCCACAGCTTGCCATCTACGTAGTTATGTTATTTTTTCGAATTCCCATGTTTCATGCATGCGGTCCTGGCCAAGCAGCACTTGAACCAAACACTTCCCCAGATTCCCCGGAAACTCCCCTGGATCCTTGAATGTCCGGGAACGTTCTCCGCATTCTTGGCTTACTAGCCCATATGTCCCGAAAGCTAGCAGGAGGTGCTCGGTAACACACCGAGCTTCCTTTACACTTTTTCAATACATCTGCTTGTACGGTCCAAAATGAGTAAACGACTAACGAGGTGCGTCATCGGGACGGTATAGAGGACCCATCTTTTTGCGGACGACCACGTGGTAGCATATCTCGGATCGATGGAAGTTTCCCAAGACAGGCAAGCGTTTCAATCAACGACCAATGAAGAAGAGGATTTCAGTTGACCGAAGCACACCTTTTATGCTTGTCGGCTATTGTTGAGCATTGCCATCCTGGGATTGTGGGGTAGCCGGCAATTGCTTCACCTGCTTGTCACCACGTACATCCTTGCTTTTCTCTCTGTAGCATGAATGGGCACCCTGTGTGACGAAGCCATTGCGAAATCATCACATTAGCATTCGCGTCAGTTTAGAGAATCCTCAGCTTTCTGTTCACCTATCGTATTTCTCTATCTCTTACAAGAGTCATGTGGTAATTAGACCATGGGCAAGTCTCTGATAACCAGTATGTATGCACCTCCCGAAGTATTCTCATTCTGTGATGTAGAATGCGATGTAGCCTCTTTCAACTTTCGGACTAACTAAACCTCGAGATGGCATCAACTAAAATTCGGGCAAATTCCGTTACCAAAAGTCCATTGTGGGATGAATCAATTAGAGCAGTACTGAGAAGGGTATCCTCCTGCTACTTTCCTAGCCGATCATCTCTAGGATTCGAGAAAGCATCTGTAATATTTTTGTTCAAGGGAGCTGCCTTGCGTATTAGCAGAGAAATAGTTGTGCCATACTTTGAGAAGACAATAAACCCCTGAATAGCCAGTGAAGCCAGATAAATCAGAACCCTTTCTCATTGCTTTGCTTCGTAGAAGCAGAAGGGTCATAAACGTTCTGGGTACCTTAAGCAACATGAAAGCCGTTCAATTCATGCGCCGCCAAGATTGTCGAGGAAAAGTGCGTCACTCTGTTTTATTGTGCGGATCGAGAACAAGGTTCATCGAGATTGTCTATCCTAACAGAACATACATCCTTTCGGTTTCCCCAGATGTTCGCCAGGTTCAGATCCCGTTGAACATGATCTACCTCCCGGGCGGTTCTCGTGGAGAAACGTGGAGAAAATGATGCCACAACAGTCGTGTATTAATCACACGCCTCTATCTACGCTAACGACACGCCATGTCGCCGAAATTCTCGACAACATCATCGCATATGCACTATACTCCCTCGACAAGCTGCACAAATTACTACAGAATGCCCTTATTTTTCCACTGCATAGCGAATGCAAACGTGGGACTCGGGAATGTCCGTTTCAGCCCGTTAGCAAGCTGGCAGTGCCCCAGAGAGATGTGGGCTGAATCGAAGAGACTACAAAAACGGCGGGCTGAGGGGAATCATGGGCATAGACGCGTTGCGTCACGAATTTTTAGTTGAGTAGGTAGTTGAACTTTTTGTCTAGTTACGCAGTATGCTGTAAAAGATCACTGACCCTGGCGTAAAGAAACATCATCCATGTGACCAGTTGGGCTGGAGATAGAAGTGGTGATGGCAAGTTGTGAGCGACGTCTCAGTAGGTAAGAAATCTTTGAGTTTCTAGTCAGAAATTTTCCCCTAGCTTCTGAAAGATAATATATTTGTAGTGTGTCGAAGAGATGGTACGATTCATGATGCCTACAACTCAAGACACCATAGACAATACGGCTGGCGTCTATTCGTGCTTGGGTTTGGAGATTAATGGCATCGACCCCTATCGAGGATCACAAAGAAGAACTTTTCATTAGCTAGAAATCCCCGTCCGTAATTGTATTCAAGCATAGCTCGAGATAGTTAGGTGTTGTTGAGAAATGAAGCTTGTCTTCCAATAGGCTCGTCAGTCTCATAGCCCGAGTTCAAGACAGGTCCGTTTTGGCTAGGACTAGCACCAGGGTACGCTACAGTTAGCTGCGGATCAGTGATCTGCGACAACCTAAGTACCTAGTCAACGACTGCGGCTCCGAGGTGGGTCTTTTGCGGTTCCCCCAGGGCAGGAGGCTTGAAGCTAAGCTTGCTAGGGGAGCGATTTCAGGGCTGACAGTGTTTGACATGCAAATCAAAGACGTGGCCTGCTGATGGTTGTGCTTCGAGATCACCTGGAAGCTCGGGGCGCATGGCAATAGGGCGGGTTAGGGGTGGGCAAAGGCGTCCGCTAATGAGGTTCAACTCAGCTCGCGTGAGCGAACCCGCAAACCAGTCAATTATCTCCTCTTCACCTGCTTCCACCGCGGTGAGTGTACTGTATACCGCAATTTCTTGGTGTTAGTTGGTCCCAGCCTTGCGGAGCTTTCAATTTGTTAGCCTCCCTCCCTTGCCTGTGTTCTCTTACCTGTGCCGCAGTTGTACAGTTCTAATGTCTACAGTTACGGGTCAGAATAGCTGGATCTGCGTGTGCGTGTTTCTCAGTTGAGTCAGGAGCGTTATGAGAAAACGTGTGAGCTAAGGTGGCTTAATAGCCAGCCATTTCTCTCATCCGGTTCACATCAGTTACCCCAGAGTACCCGGGGAAATAAATGCTGGGATGCCCGGGCTTATAATGCTAGCACACACAGCATCATGACCAGTCCATCTCACGATCAAATCTGGGGTTATCGTGGATCTTGGATGAACTGAAGGGTCCAACCACGATCATGGTAAACAGATGGCCGTTGTGGCATCACCCTGTACACGATCTGTCTCGTGAGATGTCTGGAGACGGAGACGTGATAGGGGTGCATGGGGTGGTTAAGTGCCTGCTTACTAGTCGAAACGGGAGCCGCTCTGCTTCTGCGGCTCCGTATGCCAGCAGCCAGTTGGGCTTGGACGTATTTTCAAAGATTGTCAACTCAACCAAGCTAGTGGACGCAATGCGCCAGCAATAATATCAACCTCATGGCTCGGCGGCATCGCAAAGGAGAAGCATTGGCCTATGAGCCACGCGTATCATAGAACTACTACAGGCTTTGTTACCAACTACCCAGGCGTGCCTTAGCTACGATGGAAGTTGAACATCAAGCCTCATTGGAAGGAACAATGCGGTTCCTTACTCGAAGATGGCAGGAAATGAAACCGGAGGTTGCGAGGAGGTGAAGAAAACTCCATGATCTAAGGGGATGACAATACATCAGGAAGTGACTTAGGTAGTTGATCATGTTCCGTCGGAGCCACAGTCTGTAGGTCAAAGGCATCAGAAGAGATGAATAGAATGTATTTACTTAAATTTAAAATAAAGTGATGCCACAAAATGCTCTCCCCATTAATCTGGGGTAGAGGACCCAGACCATAACAACTACAACCAATTGGATAAGAAGCGGCCAGTGCCGGGTGGGTGTGATGCGATGGGCTGTTGTGAACATGTCGGAGTGTTCTAGAGTTTTGCGAGTGGTGCCATTTTCTAACCCCAAGTCAAGGGTCACCGTTGGTTGAGCGAAGATTACCTAGAGCTGAGAATGACCTACGTATCCAGTGCTCACTTTCGTATGTTCAGGTCTCATTTGGGTACTTCTCTTGGTAGAGCTTTATTTTTTACACTTTTTTTTTAATTTTTTATTTTTTTTTAAAAAAAAAATACTCACCTCGCAGTGCTGAGGAAGTCAGGGTCAAAGATTGTACATCCATTGGCAGCTGATAAAAGCTAGGGCCGATATGTTAATAGCCACTAAAGAGAGCATAGGTGAAAACTGGGATCATATATGAAGCCGAGACATAGCCAGAGGCATATGCCTTTATGAAAGAAGCTTTTTTCTTTTTAGCAAGATACTTGAAGCCCTGGCAGTTTCTGTGTTTGGGGAGCTCGCGTGAGAATGCATATGTCAGACTCAGATTACAGCCGACGCTTGCAGAACAAAACACATGCAACATATTGCAACTCAATATTGGATACTACACTGTGAATCGTAGTAAGTTTTAGTCTCGAAATTGAGAATCCTAGCATTAATCTGTCCGCCTTTCCGATTCTTCATATTTCCTCTGTTGCATGTCCTTGTGTCCTAACTTTTTATGGCCATTGACAACTCTAGCAAAGGCAAAGTCTCTTGATTTCTTAAGACTTTTGGCTCTCAAGTCTTCTGGTATGTAAGAAGGAGCAGGCTTGCTAATGAATCGAGCTGAGTCGAGTTGAGTTGTATCGATGTTTCTTCATTTGTAGTATCAATGCACAAGGCCCACGTTTTCTTATACACGCCCACACTAAAACGGATGTCCTCACGCACACCCCCAAGCACAGCATCTCACACACAAATGCTGCTAAATGGCCGCTGCGGCTGTATGTACTCCATGTACCTCTCAGCTTAACTCGTTAGCGCATAGCATATCTCGGTACCTCTCAATGTCGTTTTTGGAAGGGTGTGAACGAGCTTTGCCAGAGTGGTGAGGTGAGCGAGTCGAATCGAGTCAACATATTTTCCCCAGTGGGAGCCGCTCCTGCTCTCGCACTGTAACAGGTAGGGCTTCATTTGGATTTGCTGTGCAGAGAGCATCACATTACCATCTGATTCTCGGCATTTACACCTTTACAGTACGGCAGACTCGACGGCATCCATTCCCTCCCCGGCCATGTCCCTGAAAATTGAAATGGTATCATAAAGTCGTGCACTGTATCCATCGTCATGATCCACGCCTGCCCAGGCCCATGGACCGGGACTGGCATCGGCGTTGACATTGGGATCAAGGATGCCAAGAGCTCGCCCCCATCCCCAGATTTCTCATGGCACCCTCTCAAGTTCATTGCTGAAGACCAGGTTAATCAAGAACAAGCATGGCACTGGCCTATCCACTCGTCCCTGGGCCTCCCCCAGGATTTCCACTTCTTTCTCCACACCTCAAAGAGTCAACGACCGGGCCTAGGCGGGCCCCATTCCCATTTCCTCGTTTTCTACTAAATCTTGCTCTTTCCCACCCTGAAGAATCTGAATCCTCTCATCTTTCCCACCTTCACGTTTACATCTTTACCATTATTTCTCTTGTTATCCCTATTCTTGTCCCCTGGACTCGTATATATATTTATATATCAATCCTACCTCATCGTCCCTTTTAAGATACCCAATAGCAAAAGCCTACCTACTCGGCTACTTCACATTACCGCGTCTTTAAACCCCACCAACCAAATCACTAAATCACAATACGCCTGTACTCACTTAGTCCCGGTGCTAAAATCACTCGACAAGACCTCGGCTATCACCAGTCGACATTTCGGAATTTGACCGTTTCAAGGACACAAGACAATATTGTATATAAGGAACACTGCAATAAACGAGCAACCCTGGCACCCACATCACCGACCAGTCTCCTCACTTCGGCAATTTAGCCGCTTGTTCCACCCAGGTCCAGTCAACTCAACACGACTCAAACCCTTCACCTACACAGAACAACTGCCGCTAAGATGCCCGGAATTCTTCCCATGAAGGTGATCAAGGTGGGCACCAGCTCTCAGAGCCGGATTGCACAGGCTTGTGATCGTTGCAGGAGCAAAAAGATTCGGTGTGATGGAATAAGGCCAACATGTTCTCAATGTGCTAACGTCGGCTTTGAATGCCGGACAAGCGACAAGCTTAGCCGCCGCGCATTCCCTCGTGGCTACACCGAATCTTTGGAGGAGCGCGTGCGACAATTAGAAAGCGAAGTCCGAGAACTTAAGGACTTGTTAGATGAGAAGGACGAGAAGATAGATATGCTCTCAAAAATCCACGGCAACCGACCGAGTCCTTCAATGCCGGCGAGCAGCCCGGCTGCACCAGAGTCCCGAAATGAAGCCCTGGCCACAAAAGAAGATACTTTCCGCGTACAAGCTGCACCTCTATTACTTGGAGTCGAGAATTCTGATTCTTACTTTATGGGCGCGTCTAGCGGCAGAACATTTATTGGTACTTCTCTCCATCCTTTCCTATGAGTCAATGCAACTGACCCGCGACAGAGTCTTTCAAGCGCAAAATTCAAGAAACCGGCAAACCTAGCACCGACTTCAACCCAGAGGCTTTCTTACATATCCAAGGCTGCAAGCCCCTTGGTCCCAAATCACCTGAGCAATCTTTTAGGCTTCCTCCTCGTCTCTTCTCTGACCGCTGTGTCAACGTTTACTTCCAAGAGTGGGCGCCTCTGTTCCCCATCCTCCACAAGCCCACATTCCTCCATGTCTACGAGGAGTTCGTCGCCGATCCTGAGAAGATCAAAGGCAACCACAAGCTCGCACAGCTCTACCTCGTATTCAACATCGCGGGTCTGTCATCAGAGAACCCTGATCTTCCCCAGCTTGCTGCATGTGAGCAGCAATGGCAAACCTCTCTGGATGCTATTCTCATGGAGGATACCATGAACACCCTACAGTGCCTGTCTCTCGCTCTCCTGTACTGCACCATGCGTGCCGACTACAAGCGATTACAGCACTACAAGGGCATCGCTGTTGGCCTCTCTCATCGCCTAGGCCTGCACCAGAGTCAGAAGAGGTTCTCCTTCGGTGCACTCACAATTGAGACACGAAAGAAGGTCTTCTGGACCATTTACACTCTCGATTGCTTTTCTGCCGCTACTCTTGGCCTTCCCAAGCTCCTCAAAGAAGAGGATATCCAGACCGAGTATCCATGCGACACTGATGATGAGTATGTTACTGAAAAGGGCTTCCAACCTACACTTCCTGGTGAGTATACTCGCCTGTCGAGTGCACTAGCCTTGTTCCGTGCGACTCGTATCCTTGCCAAGGTGCTAGAGAAGAACTACCCCGCCTCAAGCTCCTACGAGATCTCGCTTCAACGGATGGCTGCTCTTGAGAGTGAGCTTGATGCTTGGTATGACCAGCTGCCTTCCCATCTGCGACTGAATTTCGTCCAAGATAAGCCGTCCACAGATGTGACTGGTAGCCGCTCACCATTGCTGGCACTGGCCTACTACTACATCCGAACACTTATCTATCGCCCGGCGGTAGGCTCCAGTTTGGGTGCTAAGGCAGCCTCGGCCCTGATGTCAATCGGAGCGTCGAGCAAGCACATCGTTCAAATTGTCCAGCTGCTTGAAGAACGCGGTATGACCTTCTCATTTTGTTTGAACAAGACGGATCTGCTGGTTGTTTGTGGCATGGCGCTGCTCTACCACTCGATTGATCTCAAGCAAGACAGCAAACTCATGCGCGATGACGAACGATTGGTAAATGCCGTGATTCATATCCTGAACAAGACTGAGAGCTCTGGCTCGCTGGACTTTAAGCGTGTGGCTAGCATGCTGGTCAAAGTCGACGAATCCGCTGTCTCGCCAATGCACACTTCACGTGAGGTGTCGATACCCCCCGCGCCCGTCTCCAACCGAGGGTCGCCACCAAGAGGCATGGTTACCAAGCCCAAGAAGAAGGGCAGCGCAGCCTACCCCCTCGGTCAGCTCCCAGCCGCTGCAGCCAGCGAGAGCAACTTGATCGATCACCAGGAGAGGATGCGTCGCATGACGATGCCCTGCGTTGCCGACCAGCGACCTGAATTTTACCGTGCTCGGGGTCGTCAATCCTCTGACAATCTTCAGGCCGAGGTTCCCGTGTTCCAGCGAGGACATCGCATGTCGATGTCTCCCAACCCAGATCGCAAGGCTTCCCCACTGTCCCGTAACCTCGACTTCATGCCCTTTGGCCACTCGTCACAGTCACCGCAACCAACTTCGCCACAACAGACCCGTGCACACTCTCATTCTGGCCCTACAAACCAGGCCCACCACATGATAGAGAGCTCTTCGGTGGCTGCCGCTAAGGTGAACGGGGTTTCGACGACTGAGTGGGAGACATTACTTGGATCATTGGATGGTGGAATGAACAACGTATACGATGCTATCTATGGTGGACAGGGACTTGTCAACGAGAGTGCAATTGCTGTTAGCAATTGTGGTGATTGGCCCCCGGACAATTGGGACCTCGGCGGTTTCAGCATCGCTGAGTTTGGAAACAACCCGCAGCCTCCCCAGAGCGTTCTCAGCATGAGTGACGAGAGCCTTAGCTCGGGTGAGGAGGTCGGCCCCTCAGAACTTGGGCTGAGCGTGGAGAGCGTTGACTATCGCAACCACATGGTGGCTCAACAGCACAGTCATGAAGGATACATGATGTCCGACCATATGGAGACGTTTCCTATCTTATAAGGGTGGTGGACAGAATGATACCACAGGAGAAAATCTCTGGATTCGACATGGGTCTGACAACGGGGTTAATACTGGGGACATGAATTCTAATGATATGATGAAATGGGAGCCGGGCTGGGAATTAACTGTCACCGAGTGTTTTTCTATTGAGCGATCTTTTTTTTTTATTGGCTAACTATTATACCTGGGAGGAGAAATCAACCAGACACTTGGAGGTATTTTGGAGTCTCTTGACCCTCTCCAGAGGAAATAGAGACGTGGAACAAGGATGATGGACAGTTCAAGGACTGGCCTCGCAATACGGCATGCTAGATCATCTAGTTGTTAGTTCGTATCTTGCAAATGAATGAAAGAAAGCAGACAAACAAGCCCAGCCGTCCAGCGGTTTTAGAAACGTGATGCGAGTAGTTGATTCGCACGGGGCCGGTGTGTTTGTTCGTTGGCTTTCAACGGCAAGGGAGCTTTTCTGGCAGCTGCCCATCGCACGTATCTGGCTTTACCGGCTGCCCGGCCTTGCAGAGAATGCAGTACGCAGGGATAAGAATCGACGCCTGCTCAAGGGAGGATTGGACCGGATCTGAAATGCGTTGCCGGTGTCGGAGAAGCCAAAGGACCGGGTCAGAGCCAAGAACATGGGTTCTGAGGAAAACCGCCCTCAGGGAGCAAGAAAACTTCTGACATTGAATTAGGGTGCCAAAATAAACTGGTCTAAAGTCCTAATAAGATATACTAAGTTTACCCAAGTCGTTTTATTACTTAGATAAGAGGTCCTAAGTTTTCTTGCCTCCCCTTGGCCGCATGAGTCTGAACCGGATGGGCACAAGATTGGCTGTAGCCGGTGTGCCTCGGGAACTGACCCGGGCGTACATCCTATACTGTCTTGCAGTTTCATCAAGCTCGTGCCAAACACTGTGACATAGCTCAGGTACTCAGACAGTTGGCCCTGCTCTCAGTCTTTGTCTTTTATCAGACTCAATCTCGACTCCCAGAACTACCTGAATCAGATCATATCAAGCAAGCTACGTTATCGGTCGATAGCTGAGGATGCAGAGAGGCTAGATCATCCACCAGTCACTCGAGCCAATTGAAGAAGAAAGGCACATAGGAATGCTGTTCAGGCCAGATTAACTGTTAGAGAGTCAAGGTGGAATCACATTGGAGTGAGGCTGGCGAAGCCAAGTGTGGCCGTGCACAATATGTGTCAAGGGGGCGGGGATGACGTCTCCAAGTGAATCAGCCCGTCACGACTCCCCAATTTGCTATCGTGTTTCTTTCCTAGCAGTGGATCTACCTAATGGAGAAAGCTCTATTGACCATGGCCAACGAAAGCGCATGAGCGCCCTGGTCTTAAGTTGTCTCGAGAATCCATGACCTTGAGTTTTTTAAACAAGAAAGCGTGTATCCGTCGATCTTTTTGGTCATTTCAGTCATTCCATTGCCAGGGACCCTATTGCGAGCGAGTCCCTTCTAAATCTTCATCAACTTGGCTTAATCGGTTTCCACAAACATCGACAATGGGGGCGGAGCGACAGTCTTCAATCAAGAATGACGCCCAACCAGGGCCTGTTCCTCAAGGTCAGACACGCCAACGAGAAGATAGGCCTTTGCAGCACCACTAAATTCGCTTCATAACAGCACCATGGGCCACCGCCAGACCGTCACCACGAGATCCTTCTCGGCGGCTCCCACAAGCAATTGCTCATCGCGGCGCAAAGCTTGATTGGCCCGAAAACACCATGGCCGCCTTCCGAGGTGCAGTCAAAGCTGGTGCTCATGCGATAGAAACCGATATTCATATCTCGGCCGATGGTGTTGCTGTGATATCACATGTAAGTCAGAGTACTAGGTTCGCTCTCCACCATGGCATGCTAATTACCTCCATCACGACTTGGCTTACTTGGCTTGGCTCGGCTCAGCTTACACTTGAGCAGGATGCATCCCTTAAACGCTGCTTTGGCATTGACGCTCGCATCGGAGAGTGCTCGTGGGAGTATCTCAGCACTTTACGCACAGTAGCCGAGCCTCATGAACCTATGCCGCGGCTCAAAGACTTTCTTCAATGGTTGGCTCAGCCGAAAATGCAAGACATTTGGGTGGTTTTAGATATCAAGGTCCGCTGCATCAGCTCAAGCATGTGCCATAAGACGGAAGCTAATGCGGACCTCCCAGCTAGATGATGACCCGGCAGAATTGATGGCTGCAATTGCGAGGGATCTAGACGGCGTCCAGGGACCTGTGCCATGGGATCAACGTATTATTTTGGGATGCTGGAATGTAAGCTGCATTGCCTAAGCTGACACCCTTAGCACAGTTTCTACACTTCCACATGGACGCTTTGATGATATTGCAGCTGACATGATTGAACAGGCATCATTCCTGCAGGCTGCGCGTAGTCGACTTCCAACTTATCCATTGGCCCATATCAGCACCTCCCTCTTATATTCGCACCACTTTCTGCGTGTACCTAACCTCGGCTTCAATCTCAACCACAAGACTCTCATCGGTCCATCAGGAAGACTCTTTTTACGCGAACTTCGACAGACTGACAAGCTTCTCATGACGTGGACAGTCAACGAACCTCGCCACATGGAATGGTGTATCCGTCAAAATCTGTGTCATCCACGGCGCCGCAATGGAAAGATCGAGGGGCCTGCCTTGATAGATGGTGTCATCACTGACAATCCTCGTTTGTACCTCGAGATGTGCGAAAAGTTTGAGAACGAGATGGATGGCAAGCTCACCAGACCAAAGCTAGCTCTGACTGAAAGGATAAGGAAGAAGGCAGAGATGGTAGCCGTCGTTATCCTGACGGAAACCTTGATGATGGCCTACCATGTTCTCAGAAGGATGCAGGGCAAGTTTGATTTTCTCCGAGACCGCCGGAGCTTGGATAAATAGTAGACGAAATATGATGAGTGATAGCAGAAAGGGATGCCACCAATGGCCTAGGTAACGGTTGACTTTGAATACAGCAACAAAACTTGGACAACTTACTGGCTTTGTGGGCTACGCCAGGCTTACATTTGGCCCAGATGCGCCCATCAACCTCGACAGCCTTGGGTGTTCATAATCAATATATGCGGTCATTCGTACCAGCACTGCCCTTGGAGGGCTAGCCATCACCATATGCTTACGTATTGACCACGACACAGGAACCGTTGGATCATCAGAATTATAGTGACTGTCTACCAAGGTCTACCTGGTCACAGATCCTTTTGGGCTCAAGTAGACTCTGTGTTGAGATATGTATGTAATCCGCCCTGCCCTGTCTCTTGATTCTAGCCGTAACGCACTGTGTAAAAGACCATAACAACCAAAACGCTGCTCATGATGCCCCGCCCCTGTCTTTGTGTTCCCCCTCAAATTTCAACGTCAATATCCAGGTCTAGCGACCCAATCACATCGTCATCCATCAGCGGCTTATGTATAGTAGGGATACCCTTCTCCTTGTGTTTCTCCTCCTGCAACTTTGCAAGATGAGGTAGTAGTTGGGATTTGGCGGCCGCCTTCGGTGTGCTAGTCCCAGGAGTGTTGGTTCCGCTGCCGTTGGCCGCTGGCTTTTGTTCCACTTTCTCGTTAGCGTCATAAACGAACTTGGCCTTGGTCCTAAGTCGTCTTGACATGTCACCTTGGTAGGTTTCACCACGTTTGAGGGCTGCCTCGATCTCCTTCGACTTCGCTTTCTCCTTCAACTGGGCCTTTCGTACAGCTTCCGCGTTCAAACGCCGGTTCTCTCGGTTACGCTCAGCCAGTCGATCTTGCTCAGTTTGGGCCTTGGGTACTTCGTTGTGCTTCGAGGAGCCCAGACTCGTCCTAAATGCTAAGCGCTGGGAACCAAGGTTGTCGAGCTCCTCCTGTAGCTCTTCGGCCTTATCGTGCTCGCCACGTTGTCTTGCTTCCTCAAGTAAGTGGGCTATGCGCTCTCGCTCGGAGGGGTCAAATCGCCTTTTCAGCTCTTTTATCCGTGCAAGTCGAGCCTTGATTTCCTCTGTGGTCCATGAATGATTAATCAAGCCGTTGATCTCATCAATTTTATCCATGAGGTAAGCCTTGCTTGGGAGTGTCACACCCTCATTATGGCATGTGACCTTGTACCGATTGAGCTCGTTCTGTGGCCCCAGTTCAGTATCAATCCAAGAAAGCAGTTTTACTTCAACATACCTCTGTGAACTTTCCGCTCGAGGCAGCGATGAAAGGAAACTCCTTGATTGCCTTACCGTGCGCCGCCTTGACATACTGATCTGTGACGAATGCACCGTTGGGCCCCTGAAGAGCATATGGGCGACTGGTCGTGAAGCCTGTGAAAAATGTCAGTCCTACTGCTGTACTGTGCTATTTGTTACAAACCTTTGATGGCTGCCATGCGATACTGCTCAATGCCACTTTCAGGATGCGGTCCAAGAGCAATACGTATATAACATCCAGTGATAGCCTGCTCGAATCCAGGAGTGAAACAGACCTGAGCGAACTCGTTTCGCCCCAATCGAACACGTTCATAATCGCGTAACTCAGCTGGCGGTTGATCGCGATTTTCGTCGGCATCGGGTGTTGGGGAGCGTCCGCGATTATAGTCATCGTCACTGTCCTCTGCCCCAGAGTTGCGTCTGCGTGGAGAGTAATTATCCTTTCGTCTCTCGAGATCCTCCCGTCGACGTGCTTTCTCTGCCTTGGCTTGGCGCAAAGAGTCCATCGCGGTCTCCCTCTTGCTCTCTGTGCGCGGCCGTGATGCTTTTCGATCGCCATCTTCCAGCTCCGCAGTTCCAGCACTGCGCTTCTTTTTGACCTGTTTGCGCTCCTCATTCTCCATATTGCTTACCATCTGACGGAGCAGCCGGTTCTGTCGCTGACGCTCTATGTCCGTCATACGCTCAGCAATAAGCTGTTCACGTTCAAGTTCTGGCAAGGCCATGATCTCTGCCTTTTCCTTCTGACTCTTGTATCGACCATCAATTGGGTAGGCTTCATCGTCGTCCTCTGCAGCCGCTGCTCGACCTCGCGATGGTTCGTCGTCGGAGTCAGATTCATCCATAGGAGCGGACTCAAGAGAGTTTGGCGTTCCTGGCGCAGACCTAAATCACAATGGGTCAGCATGCTGTAAGTGTATCGCAGTGATCTGGAGGAGCCGCAAACAGGAAGCGGATTAGGGGGCCAGGACAGTGTTCAAGCTCCAGATCATCATGCCGCCGATTTAAGAAACATCACTCACGCCTCGCCCTCCTCCTCAGAGTCATCGTTTCCTCGTCGCGACTTCTTTCCCGCCCCTTTCTTGGAACCACTTCTTTTCGCTGGAGGCGGCGATGGCGATCCGCCCCTGCTCTCGTTGCCAGAAGCTTCATCATCGGAATCCCCACCTGCGAGAGCGAGAAGCTCGTCGTCAACGTCAGACATGGCGACCTTGTGGTGAGCCAGTAACGACACAGAACGCAATGGCTTTAAAAGACAACAGTCGTATGCCCAGGCGCAACCGCGTTCTACGCGTATTAGGTGAACCCGGTGAGAATTTGGTGATAAGAAAGGGTCGAGGGAAATGCGTAATCGTGCGCGCGGGAGGGTTGAGCGATGAAAGAGGCGAAAGTGGATGGAAGAGAAGAGGATTGTGCGTAAAGCAGAAGTGCACAATCGCTTCTCCTTCAAGACTTGTTCTGAATTCGTGGTTTCCACCCAACACCTCATTGGCCAAGGTTATGTCATGCTGCTGCACGTGTGTGGCTGGTGCGACTGCCGGGGAAGCTTTAGTCCGCCCTCGGTGAGCGGACTGCTCACCGAGAATGTCCACGCCCATCATGCTCAACGTTCGATTTCGGGCCCGCCAACAATTGATGATTGACAAGTAGGCCAGGCTTTGTGTAACAATTATGTCTTTATCCAGAACTCTTGCCAGGCCTCTGCGCTCTCTTTTAGTGCGATCAACACCAAGTCTTTACAAGCCATGTGTTCGCACCATCGCCACGGCTCAAGCCTCAGTCTCAACGTCTGGGTCTCCCAAGAAACTCAAAGCACTCACCCAGGAGCAACGTGATTTTCTCGACTCAGCTGTAGGACTTCCGAGACGAATTCATTTTATTGGTGACTGATATTCTGGTAGCTTCGTGTCAATCAAGCTGGTGAACTCGCTGCAGTCCTCATTTATGCTGCCCAGTCACCCATCCTTCTCCGATCAAAGCCTCATCTCCGCAAGCTGATGACGCATATGTATGATCAAGAAGACGGTCACTTTAAGACCTTTAATGGCCTCATTCACAAGCATCGCATTCGCCCTACTGCCCTGTACCCTTTGTGGTCCGTCATGGCTACTGGCCTAGGTTGGTCTACTGCTATGCTCGGTTACGAAGCTGCTATGGCTTGTACCGAGGCTGTCGAGACAGAGATTGGTGGCCACTACAACGAACAAATTCGGACATTGTTGGAAATGATTACGCAGTGGGAAGCCGAGGGTTACGAAGTCGGCGAGGAGTTATCAGATCTTGTCAAGACCCTCAGAGTGATACGAGACGAAGAACTGGAGCATCTCGATCATGCTGTAGAGCATGATGCACAAAAGGCAGAACCTCACTGGCTTCTCACTGGCGTCATCCGCGCAGGCTGCCGAGGTGCTATCTGGGTAAGCGAAAAAGTTTGAAGCCTCAAATCAGATGTATTATAATTGTAATATAGGCCTACGCGAGGCTCCTTGGACAAACATGTATGAATAAGAACTAGGAGATAGAAAGAAACATGCGCGTGTGAGAGAGGATGAACGCGCTTGTCGAATGCTTCCCATGAATAAAGTGCAAAACTACGTGATCAAAACTCCTTGCCATGCCTTGTGCACGGTTAGAGTCAGAATACACCATCTCGAGGAGAGCAGGATCAAGGGCACGTTTAGTTACTTCATTTCGTTAGTATTCTGCCGTCCATTCGAAGAGCTGGACTTACTAAATTGCCAAGGGGGCGACGCCATCGACTTGGTAACCCCAGTTCCCGTTCTGCTCTTCTGTAAGGAGCCAATCATAAGGGAACTGCACGATATTGCCCTGGACCATATTTAAAAGCTCTTCAGCCTGCCCCCGTGATGGCATGTCATCGATACTAAAGCCGCGTCGGCTATTCTTAGTGGTTGCACGGCGTCTGCGCTTCACTGAGCCAAACTGCCCCGGTGGAGGGGCATTGGTATCTCTTGAGGATGGTTTCTCGAGCGTCGAAAAAGTAGTGCGCCTCTCTCTATCCTTGGTACCTGTCTGTGGGTCAAGGTATCTTCCACTGCTGCCTCCATCGAAGGCAGGGAATGGGGTATCTCCGGGCGAGTAGACTGGAGATGGTGCCTCTATGTGTTGATGTGCATCAGAACCATTCTCATTCTCCAGCCCAGTGGTAGGTCGTGATGATATAGCCTCACCATCTTTCATTGCTTGTTTTTCATCAGCATCGCGTTGGCTTTCGTCAGGAATGACGATTTTGATTCTATCCTCCTCATGGTGGCCAAGAGGGAGCTTCTCGGTCATTCTTCCGATTGCCTTCTCCGCTTCAGTTTCAATGGCCTTAGCCATCACCTCTGGTCCTGGTGCACTAACACCAGCACCACCCGCAGTGGATCCACGATGTCTCGAGGATGGAGGAAACTCCGAGTCTTCACCTCTGGATCGGCCACCTTCCATGCTTGCCCGGAACCTCTCGCCGTAGGTCGTGTACTCTCGATACTCTGCCCAAGTGCTCACTTCGGAATCCGGCATGCAGCGGAACACTCGGCGATAGAGCTTCGTGTTGTTTTGAGCAGCCCGGTTCCAAATTTCGTCAATAAAGTTGGGGTTGACTGGATCTACCATACAGTCTTTGTCAATGTGTGCTAAATGAATATCTGCGGCCATCGGATGGAAAACACCATTAACCGGTTTTCCCGTTTCAGGATCGATATGTAGTGGAGGGCCGCCAATGTCAGTATCGTCGCTTATCGGCAAAGACGGTAGCTGTGCGGGACGGGGCAGACCAAGTTGATCTGTAGTGCGACGGTTTAGAGCTGGCACAGGGGGGAGGCCGTCGTTGTGGTTTCCTGGGTCCAGATATCGATTATCGGGCTGAGGACTGTGTGGCTGTGTTTCCTTGGGTGATTGCAGTGTCCCCTTGCCTTCATTGCTTATATTGCTAACAAGGACTTCGCGACCATTGATGATAACAGAATCGCGGCCAGCATCAAGGCCAGATTTCTCGGCAGACTTCCAACGGTCAGGCCCATAACCGGTCACGTCCAGCTCATGCTTTACCTTATCCTCTGCTTGATTGATGACAGTACTATCCACTTCTGCGTTACTGTCGCTGCTGCTGCTGCTGCTGTCGTCTTCAACCTCAACAGCAGCATCTAGGTCATGGTTAATACTTGGAATACGTAGGTGATCGGGGCGTTTCGGTGAAAGCTTTGAGGAATCGGCAGGACCACCATTCTCTTCATTATATATATCCTCCATCTCCTTCTCGAAATCTTGACGGTCAAGCTCTGCCTGGCGCTCTTGCTCAAGTATTTCGTCAACGTCGAGGCCGAGATGTTCTCGCATCAGTCGGAGTCGGAGTGTGTGAGCAAAACGGCCAACCTGGTACGGTCTTCCAGCCATTGTCGAGTTGATCATGTCAGTATCTCGAACGATTGCAGCACACTCCGAGTCACGACTACCAAGCATTGATCGCTCATTAATGTTGGCGGAGCCGATAAGAGCCACGCGGTCATCAACGATAATTGTCTTGGCATGGATGTAGAGTTGCTCGGTGACAAGGACATCGTTACTCATGATTCCCCACTGACGAAGCGAGTAGAAGGCGATGTAGTCTTCCGGCTCAATGCCAGCGGCTCGAAGCCTGCCAAAGATGGACTGTTCACCTCTACAAATACTAGCGTACTGACACATCAAGATCAGGCGAACACTTGTACCCTCCTGTTCATCGACTGTATTTTGAAATCCAGGCATGAGGGGAATAACAATAACGCAACGCCAGTCTTCATCATTCTCGTGAGCCCGTATGATTCGTTCAACGAGAGCGTCGCCGATACGGTTCACGATTCTGGTGTTATATGCCTCAGTACTGGTAATGAAAAACTGGTTTTCCATATAGACAAAATGATCTGACTCCTCGATCATTTTGATGTATGCATTCTGAATACTGTGCTCAGTCTGCTCGATACCCAAAGACCAAGTGGTGGCAGATCGAAGAATTTGGACTTCGCAAGTGCCAGTTAAACCCAGCTCCTTCAACTCATCTACGTTAGCATCCGGCGGGGGGAGCAGGAAGGGCAATGGGCGTGTAGGCTTCCGTCCTCGGCGAAGGTAATTCCAACGCTGGACGAAGTGGCGCGTCAAGTCTCTTGCAGGCTGGCCCACAACTTGCATGGCAACATCATGCCAAGGCATGCGAGGTACTTTGCTTCGGTCGTACATTTCCTCATACGGCTCGTTGAGCCTGAAAAAGTCCTGCACTCGAGGATTTGAATAGTCCTTTCCAGGGAATAACTGGCAATGCTCTGCATCCTTAGGTGTCTCAGACATCTCAAATCCAGTTGGTTTGTCGTCGACGATAGGATGCTGAGGACTATCCCATCGTCCAAAGCACAAATCAATTCCTCCAACAAAGGCTACATCGTGATCCACGATGCAGATCTTCTCGTGGTGAGCGAAGAAGAACTGGTTCTTCTTGAATTGGTTGGGGGATCGTTGTACGAAGATGTTAGGGTGGAGGTTCAACAATGAAAACTTGGTATACTCGGAATCTATCGGAATGGCGGCTTCGACGTTTCGGTACACTATGACAAAGACTTTAACACCTTCTCTAGCTTTCTTCTGTAGCAGTCTATCCAGTCGCCATTTCTGGCTGATAGCCGCTGGTCTGCGCATGTACAGCTCGGGGCTCAGCCACCAATCGTGGATGTAAATGACATCGCGGGCCATATTGATAGCTCGAGAAACGTTCCACATATAGTCGCGGCCGTCGACGAGCCATTGGGCAAATACATGGTTTCGTACTGGAGAGAAACTGTCAAATCGTTTGTTCTGATACCAGGGAGTTTGCTTGAGCATCTGGTTGATGGAATCCTCAAACTGCTTCATCACGGATTGGTTGCGGGAGAAGAGGCGGACCTTGCGTTCAGATGAACGAAGGGTCATAGTATGATGTTTGTCAGGGGGTGCCTCCACAGTCAAATCGATCTCAGCCTTCTTCTCAGCGGAGCCAATCGCCTTGACCTTACTTCGCTTCGAGGAAATACTGAATTTCGAATCGACTAGGTACACATCAAAAATGTTCATGTTTTCGGGGGACTCTACGCAGACGATATAGCTCTGTCGTACGAGGAACCATTTCCGACTGTGTCGAGAGATGACCTTCGCTGGTGTCAAAGCACGGCGAAAGTCTAAACCCTTCGAAGGTTGGATATGAAGGTAACACTCCTTTCCATGGTAACTACCCTCGGCGGCGAGGCGAACGCCAAGGGCCGAGAGTTCGAGAAAGCGGCAGAGCCGGTTGCTGTCAGCTCTGAACATGAGCCATCTGATCATCTCAGACAGGTACTTTTCAAGAATACGCCGTTGCTTCTCAACATAACGTTGTCTCCGCGTTGCCATGTCCATAGCAGGCATTCCTGGACCCTCTGGGTTGGACATATCCCCAGGATCGGTAATGCCTGTGGATCTGCGCCTTGGGCCCATCCCCAGGAAATTGCGAGACTTCCTTCGTGGGAGGCCACCGGGATTTTCGGGGTCACTGAGAATGCCGTCTCCTGCTGCTTCAGTTGCTGTACCTTCGCCAGCTGTCTCTTCTTCTCCGCGAATACTGGCTTGATCTTCTTCATCGCTTTCTTCTCCCTTCTTGCGAGCACCGCGAAGATAAGGGAAGGCCGAGTATGGAAATTTGGGTTGCTTCGGCCGGCCACCCAAGTCCATGCGCCCGGGCATGTACTTTTCGTTGTTGATAGCAAACTTGTAACGCAAATGTAGATTGTAGATATCTCTAAGCGTTCGAGTTACAGTCCAACTCATTCTGCTCGGTCCACTTCCGTATTCCAGTTCTATAGTGAATAGCCAGTGTCGATCCTTGTCGTCATCCTCCATGGGGGAGCTATCGGTAATGCGAAGCTTGAGCTGCTCAAGAAGAACCGGGATTCTCTTATTCCCGTGTTCATCTCTTTGTATCATGCTAGCAAGCATAAGAACGGCGGGAGCACCAGCCCTTAGTTCGGCCATCAGCTCAGCCGATTTAAAATAGTCAAAACGATCTTCTTTCTTCTGTCGAAGGAGTTTTAGTGTGTTCTTGACTTGCTTCCACTTCTGAGCACCAAAAGTGGACGCACGTTCAGAAGTGAAGAAGGGGCGTCGAGGTGTCATAGCATCACCATCCGAAACCCCTCCACCACCAAAAACGGTGATTCGGCGGACATGACCTGTTCGTCGTCCAACCGCTCCAGGGCTTTCGACTTCATCAGTTTCCTCGCCATGGTGTCGCACAGCGGAAGTCATCCAAGAGTTTCCTCTACGGAAAGCCATGCCCAAGCGGTCTCTACCTTCGCCTTCAGAGACACCATAATCAGGGACAGTTGCATCGGGCATACTTGCACGGCGCTTGACCAACTGGTCGAAGCTATCCAACACATCGATGTCGCTCACAAAGCGGCGAGGCGTTCCAGGTGTAGAAGTGTTTGCCTTCTTTGTGCGGCGCATCCTTCTCTTCTGTTTCTTTTTCTTCGATTTGTCATCTCCGGGGCTGCCCTCATCGGCTGTTTCCTCGGCGTCAGCATCGGCGTCAGTGTCCTCCTCTGTCAAAGTGCCAGGGACTCCACGGCTCGGTCGCGTCGGAGAGTTGATGTTCGATTGAATGCCTTGACTCGAAGGTCCAGCCACAGTAGATGACTTTGGTGTCGACACGCCACCGTTGTTGGTGAGAGCCTTGAGTTTGGACATCAAGGAGGCACCACGAGATTTGCCCGGGGTTTCTGGCTCTTCCCATGAAGAGCCTCGCATGAATGTTGGAGGCGTATCAACGCCATCTGGGCGGGTGAACTGTATGCTCGGTCTCGAAGGCGCCTGACTATTGTCTTGTCCGTCACCGTCAACAACCAGGCCAAAGTCTCGGTCGCTAATGCCATGGTCCTTGAGCGACTTGGTTGAAGCTGGGGTGGATCTTGGTATAGCCGATGAAGGTGCCTTGCCCTGGCCCAAAGCCAATTCGTTTGAAGCTGGCTTCGTTTCTTTGGTCGAACCTGGAGGGTCTGACAAGGCTGTAATCTTGAGACCGACAGGAGGTAGGAGAGTATCGGAGGTTGATTTGGAAACAGGGGGGGCAGCAGGTTGGAGATTCGGGTTCTCTGGGGAAACTGAACGAGGACTGACGTCCATGGGCGAGACATCCCCGTCTGGTCGATGTTGCGTCATGACGAGTTGTCGCTCTTGATTCGAAGGTCTGGTGGCAGTCCTATCCTATACTACCTAATTGGCAAGGACAACTGGCAAGCTGGAAAAGGGTATTATGTGTTCAACTGTTGCAGCCACGTAAAACATGCTGAAAGGAACAGAAAATAATCAAACTTGGAAATGGCGATCTATATGCGGTCGTTCTTGTCACAAGCAAGCACAAAGTGTGTGGTTCGTAAAGGGGGGCCTTCAAGCGTCGCACGCACGTATGTTGGTCGCGCGGCGAAGGGTGGTGACGAACTAAACAAGCGGTCGATGAAGATGGATGAATGACGGAACAGCGGAGATGATTTTAGTACTGTAGTCGAGAAAAGGGTTTGCTGTACAGCGTTATCGTCGCCGTCACGAGACTTGTGTCGGACAATAAATATCGGGGTTCAAAGGGAGTTTGACATCCTTTAATCACGGTCCACGTACCAAATTTTTGGGAGACGACCAACCTAACCCTTGTCAAGTCAGTCGTGGATGGACGATCTGTCCAGGTTCCTCTCTGCGCATTCGAGATGGACAAGAATCGAGCTCCACTGAATTTCGAGTCTGCCCGGTTCAGCTTTAAACTAGAAACGGCATAGGCTCTAATTAGAGCATCCTTATTTGCACCTGCTGTGCGGAAAGGGCGACGGAACCCACCTGGATAATCCCCTAAGTTACTCAGGTACCTTAGTCCTAAGTTGCTAAGGTAGATGAGCGGTCATGGGTGGAAGCTACCTGCCAGACTAAGGTCCTGAAACCAACCCGTCCAAACGCCCGCAGCGCCTCCTACCCATCTCGACAAGATCCTCAAATAATGGGTGGGTTTCAGGGTGAAATGGCGATCAACATTGGATTGGTATACATAACTTTTCTGTAGCTGTGACTTCAACAGGATTTGTCATTATCTTATGGCCTCAGTGTAAATCATTTAACGATGTCTTGATCATGATAGTTCCAACGGCTTGTTCGGGCCTCTGGATACCCCATACTGGACCTAGGTCAGAGGAAATTAAGGTTGAAATTAATCGAATTACCTCTAAAAGTTGACTTAACCTTTTGACCCAAATACCTACATATACTATACTACCTTATGTATATGTATAGAAGGGAGTTATGTTCTTCTTGCCTCCGTCGCTCTACAAAGATGCGCGTAGAAGCAGACCAAGGTATTGACAGTACTACTCGTAAAATACTAAGCATACTTGATTGTCCTGGTGCTTCTACATGAATTACATCCATATTCTCATATCTCATCCTCTTTAACCAGGTTCATGTCCCACAGTTATGATTATCTCTTATTGCACAACCAAATCACCGTTATAACAACAGTTACCCTGGCACTGTTACCCGTTGTGATCAATTCCATCTCAAGTTCTCTGTTGGACCTATGATTTGGCCAATGGCAAGCTCAGTTTAATCTTACTATCTCCCAGCCACATAGTACAAGTTGACATAGATAATGTCCTCTGTCTTTGCCTACCTGAAGAATGAGCAACCGGAGTTGGCGAAGAATAAATCGCACTTGTTTCAACTGATGTAGGCCTACGGATGACGTTACGATCCTCGTTTCAGATGTCAGGCCGTTCATAAGTCGAAGTGACCAGCGCCTCAACCAACGCATAGGAGGAACAAAAGTAAAACATATGGCTTATTTCACCAAATTCAAAAGACGATCATTTCGGGTTCTCTTATTTTCTGCCTTCCACCCTCAATAATAGTATTGCTGACATTTCATCAGGCCTGAACTGCAAGCATTTCAACTCAACAGAGTTCTGTCAATACTATGAAGGTCACCCTATACAGTACGCTATGCTCCACTTGACAATCAACCAAATGTCTAGGCATTTATATTGCTAATTTAGATAACTGTTCTGTATCTTATATACACATTTACAAGTAACCTACGACAAACCACTGTGCTCTCAAAAGAAAGTGGCGTGTCTTATACTATTGCTCGTACGTTCTATTTTGTCTCACCTTAGTACGTTCCATAGCTTATACAAGTTCCGCAGCTTGCTCACTACTTTTCTTGCTCTGGCTGTTAAAACATAAAAGTCTGGATTCCAATTATCAAAATATTTCCTGAAGCTTAGTGGGAGGCTTGGCTCGAGTAAGCAGATGATGCCGTGGGGACTGGTGGGAATGATAGCGGTACCATCACTACACTCAATCAGAATATAATGAGGCCGACACCGAACTTTATCGCCTGTCCCGGGTTTGGCCTCTACTGAATATGGCCTGGGGAGTCATTGCCCTCAAAAGCTGACCCAAGGATGACCAAGTATGGATCTCCTAAGCCCATTGCTGACCATGAATTGAGTGTTGCTACGGCCATTGCAACCGCTTCGGAGAATATTCTTATGCTTCCCCCCTACCACGCTGGCTTCTCTGTAAGTATAGCACGAAGCTATGGTAAATCATCAATGCTAACCAACAACAGTGCTGATGCCGTTTAAGAGGACTCAAATTGCGGCAAAATCTTCCGAATAGTTTGGCGAGTATATGCAGGAGCTGATGGACGAAAACATTATTGAAGCCCGCAGGGGTGAGCGTATAGATGGTATGGACCTCATGGGCTGACTGGAAAGATCCAGCTATAGGACTGATGTCGGTCCTCGCCCGCAAGGTAAAGAGCTGAACAAGGGGGCACTATCACAGGATGACATCCGTGGAAACACCTTCATCATGCTAGCTGCCGGACAGGAGACTTCGGCAGGTGTGCTTCAGTTTATCTTGTTGGAACTGGCAAACAACCCAGTATCGCAAAGAAGTCTTCACGGTGCCATTGACGAGACATGTGGTGATGGTGATCCATCATTGTGGGACTATGAAAACCTGATCAATCCCAAGATGGTCAGCATGTTGGGCGCTTGTATTGACCAGACTCTGAGAATGACGCCTGCGGTTGTCGAAATTCCTGAAGCAGTGCCTTCGAAATAGGGTCAGATCATCACTATCGGCGGTAAGAGTCATTTGCCCCAAGCAAAACATTCATATCGTCAGGTGCCGTATCAGCGCACCGTAATCCACGGTGTTGGCCGGGACGACCAAGCCTGACTAACGACGGCAAGGATGATATTAATGACTGGGTCCCAGAGCGGTGGTATCGAAATAGCCAGGAATAAACAGCAAGATGAACAGAGTCAGGGTGCCAGCCCCGGGATGAGGAATTTGGGAGTGCTGCTACAAGCACACTGCTCTTTCGACTGGAGGGAGACTCGTTCATTCCTTTTAGCGATGGGCCAAGATCATGCCTCGGCCGACGGATTTCTCAGGGAGAAATCATTGCTACGCTTGCGGTCTTGTTCAAGGACCACAGCCTGGAGTTGGCTGTAGATGATTGGGCGAGTGATGAGCAAATGAATCGAGAGGCACGGCGCAAAGTCTACGCCAAAGCTCAATCGAGCTGCAGAAAGAAGATACGGGGTGCAACTTCAGTGCTAACACTCAAAATCAGAGATGGACATGTGCTGGTCAGGCTGGTTAAGAGAGGACGTGAAAAGTTTGTGAGCTGGATTTAGAATAACGATGACCAATGGAAGTGTTCCTACGGTGTTTGCATAATACATGCTAAACTCATGATTGGAGCTGTGGTGCCAAGTCGTGTTGATTGGACTACACCACTTCGTTCAAGGTACAGTCCTGGCATCGGTATTTATTAGCCAAGCTCTTGGTAAGGGTCGCGAAGGGATTTATATACTACTAACTACGTATTTGGATCCATGCATCTGTGTGTTTTTGTGTTTCATCTCTTGACTGTCAGTAGTCGACTGCTATGTTTAATGACTGCATGACTACGTAGTTCATAATGGCATCTGCCAAAATACCAAATTTGGTATCGTCAATAAGGTCGATTGCGGCAGATATTGTCATCGGATTGGATTGAATGGAAAGCTCCCCACTAGAAGCTCCTTCAAAATCCGTGGCTGGCTGAAGAAGAATGAGGTCATATTTGGCGCGAGAGAGCCCCAGCCTGGGGTACACTTCAGTTATTAGGTAAGTACTAGTGAATCAGTCAGTGGCACCCATATTTCCTAGCTGGAAGTCCCTAGGAGCTCCAAATTCCCGCCCTTTTATTGGGCGCTTCTGTCACAACATAACCATCCACACCTTTCACTAAAGGGATCTGCGGGGCCTGACCATCAGATCGAAGGAGAAGACACGGGAGAAAAAAAAAACATAAACAAGGGACCGGACCCGCCGCTCATTGTTGACACGGGCCCTTCCGTTCTTCACCAGCCATCAGCCATCCCCCATCCAACGTGGACCCCCCCAAACAACACATGCGAGCTCGTACCTCTGTTCTTCATCACCATCACCAGCTTCATTTGCTCCCTTCTGGCCGTGGCTCAGTGTCCCATTGCGTATACATATTATACCTCCACTTACAACGCCTTGTCAACTGTTGAAATTCGCTTTATGCGCATTCGCTTTCAACCTACCTACCAACATGTCCAACCATAGATACAACTCGTGGCTGAAGACCAAGAAGAAGGGCGAACTCGAGAATCTTGCTGAGTCTGTTGGTCTGTCAGAGTATGTTCATTTCACACCCGATCTACTGATATACGTGCCATTTACGCGCGCACCACCCGTTCTCCAATATTGCCCGCATCGCCTTGCTTTGTTCTTATTTTGCGCCCAAGCATGTCCAAGCGCCTTCGCGACGCGCCCACTCTACCATCATGACCCCTCTATGCGATCAAGGAAACACTCTTGCGCTGACACGAATATGCAGTATCGACGGTTACAAGAAAGACGACCTTGGTGTGGCTCTTGATAACTACCTTACTGAGAACTCAACGCGCTTTCTCGCCAACCCTGAGCTCGCTGGCTACTTCAACAGTCGCTCTAAGGCCCAAGGGTCTCCAATCAAGAGAGAAGTGAACCGTGAAGATGCCCTGAAGGTAGTCCGAAGACGACCCTCCAAGGCCGTGGAAGAAGTAACCCCCGAGTGAGTGACCTCCAATCATCCAAGAGTCCCTGGCGCGTTTTGGGCTTCTTCTGAATTGGGCGCGCGCGACGATACAAATAATGCATCGCGCGTCGCGATTGGAATAACTAAGCTAACAGCCTGTTTTCTAAACCATAGAAGCGACGATGCCTCTTCTCCCCAAGCTACATCGACAGCACTCGTCGAGACTCCTGGTCGCGCTCTGTCCGAGGTCGCATCGCGCATTGCGCTTCCCGCCACGCCCGCTGATGTTGCTCTCGCTGTTGATCGCTCCACTAGCATTGTGCGCCAGCGCGTCTCGTCACTTTACGAGGAGAGTGGAATCACCGAGGTCAGTCATGCGACTCGCGACACTCTCAGTACCGTCACCAGCATCCTATTCTGTGTCGCGGGTTGGGAGCTATGGAACGTTCGGCGCGAAATTCTAAGCAATGTTTACGCGTTTACAATTCCCGCTATCAGCACACTCGGCACATCGGACTACCCTGTCTATGTTCCTGATATGTTCCTTCTTTTAACGTCTAGCTTCTGGTCTCCCGCCTTGACTTGGATACTGACCAGCGTCATCATCCCCTCTTTTGCTGGTTACTTCTTCAACCTGAGCGCGACAAGCCCCCCACCTTCGCGCGGACGCCCTCGCCCAAGCCATGCGGACTATGTCGTCGATCCCTTGACTTTTAGCATCGTCAAAGCCTTGGTTTCATTCGTTGTTTACGGCCAAGGCGTTAATTTTGGCGGTCTTTTGAACGATCTGTCTATAATGCGCCTCGAGAACGCCATATATGGCGGCTATAAGGGTATCCTGACTGGCACTGCTGTCACTGCCGTGGTCAGCATTTACGACGCCGTTCTGAGGAAGTAAGATGTTTCGAGGTGAGCCCAGTGCTGTACAGGGTTATTGATTCTCAACAACCTATTATACGATTTGGGAGACAGCAGCAGAGATGACGAGCAACCCATATCGCTCATATACTCAGCGACACTCGCTTGAGTTACTCAGTCTTGCCGTAACTCGGAAACTTGCATTTGGGCGTCATGGCGTTGGAGGGTTTTTCAGTGTTGAAGGCGTCAGGGGATTTTGATACCTCAGGGATAATTGTGTTCTCTTGGCTTTGCCTCTTAAAGGTGGTACTTTTTGCGAGCTCTTTTGGGTTCAGCAAGCCGTTGTGATGCGCCCTTTGCCTGCGGTCTGAAGCGTTCATCAGCCCTTCGTCGTTGAACGAAGTCGAATGTGACGGGGCAAGGAATTCCCCGAAAACGCACGAAATGGCGAGCGCATATTGCTCCATACTAAGTTGACGGCCAGCCTGGAGCCGGCATTTAGTTCCTTTATATTGATGTTTTGGTGTCATTCTGAGTTGGGACATGGAGACTGGTTAGTTGGAAGAAGGCGCCTTCAATTGAATGGATGATGGCTTAGCTTATAGTAGGGACTTTTGAATTATGAACAGATAATATGCCCTGAATGACTCTTCTTTTCCAGCCCCTGCACTCCAAGAGAACACTGTTCCTCGAGACGAATCTATGTATTCGAATGATTCGCGCACACAACATCCCATCACCAATTCTTGAATAGCAAGATCTTGACGACGAATGAACTAGGACAAGAGAGGCCTCCCTTTCGCTACGAATACTTACTAGGCAAGTATAGCTTTATTAGTGGCATGATGATTCATAAACTCACCTGGCTGAATACTTACTATAGCCCACCCACTCGGAAGAAAGATATACTACTAATATTGTTCTGTCGAAAACAACCGGACTACGGAGAAACGGATCGATGATTGTTGCTTACCCCTACTAACAAAGCTATCCTAAGAATCCAATGGATAGTGTGGGTTGCCACACATCAGTCTTCCCTGTGGTATCAAAACAGTTCATGTGTAAAGTTTGGCCCCTGATCTCGAACCTTTTCCCTGCATTTGTAGCGAGTTTATTCATCTTACATTAGCCCGAAGCTGACTTGAGGCACCCGCCAATGAGGTACCAAAGTTCGTTTCCAAAAGCCTTTAACCATGGGGAAGACCTGTGGCTCTATCGCTGAACTGACTGCCAGCCAAACTGGACCAAGTTTACTTCGGATGTTGCCTGTTGAGCAGCGTTTGGCCTATATTACGAGTATCAACAATCAAACCAAAAGGTTGGTTTCAAACCCAGTTAGAATTTCACACCAAACTGCCACCTCTAATACTAGATCGAATCTATACAAGTCGCACCATGTTCACATTTGTCTTCCCAAAATTCCCCGGTCCAGAACGCCCCGTAGCATGCGCGGAGAACCCTTCCGCGTTTGGTCCTGGATGCCTCGTACCCAGAAACGACATGCCACACTGATTGAGTGACAAAAGTAAAATAAATAAAAGAACAGAGAATTAACAGACAAGTTGAAAACAGTGAATTTTGGGTTTGAAATATGCAGACAACCTCGAATGATTCCCAGCCGAGACGAGAGGGGACGAATTAGGACGACGTTCTGGAAACCCTTGGCCGAGAGAATACCCAAACCTTGGAAGTGAAGAAATAAGTAAGGTATGATAAGGTTCAAATAATAAAGTGTCTAGGTAATTCTAGGACAAGTACGCTGGGTCCGTAAACGGAATGCAAGCCGGACGAAGGAAGGAACTGGATAAAATGGATGCATAGAAATCGCGTCATCTCCCTCATCGTCATGGTGGTACTAGGAATCGGATGTCTTGCCATTCAGTAGTCGTGGGTATATTTGTACAGATGCTCCTGCAAATGCATATGTGCGTGGTGATGTCTGTCGTGTGCGCTGGTAGAGGGAGGACATGTAGCGTCGCCTTGCTCATGACGGCGACAAGGTTGAAGAGGGACTTGGTTTCGTGTCCTAGGCTCAAGGTTTCTCTGAAGGATGCTCAAACTTGATGGGATGCACCAGCATACCACGCAGACATAACCGGCCGCTGCTGTTCTCGTTCATCTCTTCTGTCTTGCCACCTCGCTCCCGTCCCTCATTGGCACGACCTCCATGCTTGCCACGGCCATCTAGCTGGGCATAGCCCAACCATCGGCGCCACATCAGACCAGCGAACTCGCTGTTAAAGTACCAACTGGTGCCCTTGTGATTATGCTCGTTGAGTTGGTCAAAAGGACTGCCAGGACCAGATGTCGAATGATCACGACCAGCGTTGAAGGCTGCATCAATTTCACTGAAAGGGTACCAGGCTCGGTCAAGGAAGATTGGGTGTGGGGCGTACACTCCCTTCATACCATGATGCAGCGCAACGGTTGGAGGGAACATCTCGGAGAACATGGTGTGGTGGTATCGCCAAACCTCTTCATGCATGGACATCAGCAGACGGCGGCTGAGACGTGACGCAGTAATGATGGCGCATCGTCGCGGAGGAGGAGCCTTGTAACCTGTAGCATCATCCGAGAAGACCCAGCCAGATTGTTCGGTATCGAACAGTGGATTGAGAGTGATAATATCAGCCTCTTCACCAACACCACACTTGGATCGATCGGGAGCATCAGAGCTGCATGAAGGGGGCATCATCGATTGACCCCACTCATCGTGTCGTAGCTGTTCCTTACCCTCGAACGATAGCGGGCCGAAGATGGGAGCGCGACCTGAGGCCAGAGTGTCATGCTGCACAGTTTGAGAAAAGTTCTCCCAAGTGCCATGGTAGGGAGGAATGTAGTAGCGAGCGCTGCGTTCCCAGAGAAGAGTTCGAGGTTGCTCCTTGGCCCACTTGCCTAGGCGGTCAAAGAATTCGTAGTAGCTGCCCAGGTATCGCATATCCATCTCCCAGTTCCAGTAGTGTTCATACTCGGGGTGTTGCATAGCGAAAACTTGGAGAGGGAAGTGGGCGCTACGGTAGATGCCGTGAATATCGGCACCACTAGGGTTCTCGATCGTCTCGCCAAATCGTCCGGGGTACATGAGTCTCATTTGAGGCTCACTCCAGAGCGATACTAGGCCTCGGAACTCAGCAGGGACGTTGTCATTGATGATGCGCTGTACAGTCCACTTATCAGACCAGATGGGCTCATCAATGTTTCGCACCTGCATCAGGAAGTGAACCTGGTATTCACCACCGGATCGCAGGGAAAGCTCACTGATAAGCGCCCGGAAGTTCAGTACAGCTAGTTCAGTCCACTTGAAGCCGGTGTATGTTCGAACGACGACAGCAATGCGTCCCTTCTTGTCGCTTGTCTCCGAGAGTTCTTGAGTGTCAGGGTTGACCTGCTTGAATCGATGCTTATTGGCTTTGTAGCAGTCTTCCTGTGCATCTGCCCAGTTGACATCGATGTAGTTGATTTTCCCAGTCTCTGCCCAAACATGCTCGTTACCAGAAGCCTCAGTGTCCAAGCCAGTATCTAGACCGCCCTGGGCTCTGCTATAACCCAGGCCGTAAGGTCCATACCGACTGAAACGATCGAAACAGATATCGTCTCTGAGTCCGAGGAGCTTGTACGAACCGATAGCAGGATCCGGCATGTGCTGAGGAACGCCATTGTAAGCATACAGATCAGGAGCAGGTACCGACTTCTTGGAATCGAGATAGCAGGTCTTGACATCACTGCCATGGTCATAAGGAATGTACTTCTGAGGCTTAGGCACATGGTCGCTCATAGTGGGAGAGGGCATCGGAGCCTTATCAGTGATATTGGGATATTCGGGGACAAGGTTGGCTTTGCTGACAATAGTACGAAGACCGTGGAAGTACCCGTCGAGGCTGAATAGATAATTAGTAAAAGCAAGAAGTTAAAATGTTCAACGTACTGAGGAAATCTCAACCAAGGCATCTTCTCAAGTTGCGCAGCAACTTCTTTCTTTTCATCAGCAGTAACATATTCGCCTTCAGGAACGGTTTCGAGCTTTCCATCACCATCCATATCACCGGTGAGCATTACAACAGTTTCGCCGTGTGTGTTCAAGACGGTAGCGGTCGCAATGGGTTGCTGAGTCTTGGTGCCGCTCATCTTTCCAACACTGTAGCCAGAACTTCGGGATTTTACAAAAATCAGGGTGATGAGCACAGCCACGCCAAAAAGCCAGGTCAACACCCTTCGGGCATGGCAGGGGCCCAGAAGTGACCGCATACGAAGTCTGGGTTTCTTCGTTTTTTCTGAAATGATGGAATAGGGGAGAAGAGGATCGATCTTCCTGCCCGATGGGCCTCGCGAATTATTGTTGTTGCGGGCGGCCATGGTGACTGAATGGCGCCGCTGCATACTAGGCTTAAGAGTCTGGCACGCTTAGGCCGAGGGGTTGTCGGTTCGCTAGAGTTTGTACGGCGGGTGCGTGTGATGGTAGGATTTACTGGTTGAGGCAGGTGATGACGAAAATTAACTTGTATGCGGAGCGAAAGTCGTAGTGGAGCCGGCCGACATCGAAGGGTTTATTTCAACAGGTTGCAGGTGAAAGTAACGACTGGCAGTCGTCGAGATATCCTGGAAGGTAAGTCGACGAAAGATGTTATCCGATAAAGGGTGGAGGATGAGCAGACGAAAAGGCTACCTCGTCATGAGACGACGGCAGTGAGATCAAAGGAGGTGAGGCTGAACAGCACAATCGCACGACGCGACGCAAACGTTTGAAGCAACACGGGATCGGTGCTCGTCGAATTTGCGATTAGAAGAAGAGGGCGTCGAGGAGAGTGACGAACAGGCCGAGCGATGAGCGAAGGCGTTGACGAGGGGGAAAAGAAAGGAGGGGGGAATAAGAGAAAAGAAGTTGACCAAGAAGAGATAGGAGGGAGAAAAAAAAAAGCGAAGCCAGGCCAGGAGAGGAGAGGCGAGAGCAGGGGATTATGGACACGGGACAAGGGGTTGCTGTCCAGGACCTTGTAAAGGGCGATAGGGGGACGAGGGAGGAAAGCACTCAGGGCAGGTCTCTACCTAGGTAGGCACTGCACAGTACAGCTCGGATGTACCTACGGATGGGGCCCGCTAGGTACGGGGCTCCGCTAAAGGGACCGGGAAGGATGGACAGTGGATGGGGCATGGCTACCTATGGAACCTCATTTAGGGAGCAGGGACAGTCTTCTGTAGGTGACATTCACTTTCTATCTCTTACATACTGTAGATATATTTTGTACTGTGTTATTTGCACCCATCTTGACTGAAGGCCTCTCTAACTTAGACCTGCATCTGGTGGTGGCTGTCGCCTAGGCACTCAAGAACTTCACCTATGTCCCGGGGAGCCCGGGACGCACGACTGCACACAGGATGCTTATAGCTGATGTAAAGAGTGCCCATCCAAAGCAGCGCTCGACGGATCACAAATAGATGTTTCTCAGTGGCTGTGTTGAGCTAAGGAGGCCATTGGCAGAGACTCGGGGCTCAAAAGAAAGAGGAAGGAAATAACCCACTGATATCAGAGACCCTAGGAATTTTCGGGATGTGCAAACGGTACGCTGCACAGTGAATGGCGGACAGTACATGTAAGGTGTCTTCATCTTCAGTTTCGGGACCAAGCCTGCAGGGAAGCTTGTACTTCCAAAAAAGCCAAGTCTCGCTACTGACAAGGGGCCCAGGGAACTTGGGCCAACGTCAGGCATTTGGAGAACATCGAAGAATTTGGACTGGAACAGGGCACCATTCAAGCTTTAGAGACTGGATACCAAAAGCTCCAGAAACGGCAATAAGTGGTTCACAGGCACCTTCTTCAGCTCGCTTTCAGCACCGAAAGGTAGATTTTGCCAAATCAACACCTTGACAGGGCCTTTTCCCTTGACGCTCTATCAGACGGTGTTGCCGGGGGTGGAGACAGATATCCAATGAGAAACACTATATCCTTCAAATATCCAACCAACGATCGAAATCAAACGCCTTTGGGGCATATCTGAGACTCAATTGGCTGAGCAATTTGGATTTTGGCAAGTCTCCGCTGATCTGACATACAGTACTATCGATGGCTTTGGGAATCAATCGCTCAATCAATCCGTTGCAGCTCCACCTTGTAAACAATCAACAGGGCCGTTACTGTTGTGGACATGACGATGTCATCGCCGGTTCTACTACCGCTGTCCTGGAGACGGAATTCTGAAGCCTCAGTAGCCGTTCCGTATTCTCTACAGGACGAGGTTTGTCAAGGACAATCAATGGCAATCGCTTCCAGCTAAGCCTTGAGTCCTTGACCCAAGCCTTGCATCCCCTGTCATTGCGCCATATCCCAGCAACGTTCTGTCGCTTCCATCCCAATCAGAAAGATTAGAACGCGCACCGGGCGCCTCATGGAACATGGACCCGTGGGTCTCCGAGCGAGGGCCAGTCCGCCCCTATTGTTAGAGAAGGGAGAGGCTCTCGTGGCTGATTATGGCGCACTTTGTCAATCATGAACCTTCTGAGCTCAAACACTGCCATGCTTGCCTCTGGCGGTGGTTGCGCGTCCTGCAACTCCTGATCGGCGTCTGATTCGAGACCATGGACTCAGCCGCCTGTCAATCACGACAAACCCATCGCCAGTGCGGCTCTTTCTTTGTATGGTGGAAGAGGCATCAAGCATGGAACTCGGAACTGTCCCTATCGCGTCGCGATGTTAGCAGTGTGTATGCTGAGATCTCCAGCTAGCGACCAGCCTGGAAGTCAATGGGCTCAAGGCATGTCTCACTGGCAAATGAGTGCCGATAGCGACCCTCCTCTTTTATGCTTGTTGGCATCTCATTTCGATCCTTTCCGAGAAGTCGTCACTCCAATTCTACGGTAGTAAATTAACTCTGAATCGACAACAAGCCGTTGAAACAATCCCTTTCTTGCGATATAAATCGATGTCGGGTTAGAATCTTTTACTGAACAATCAGACTCAAGACATGAGTCGGTGAATCTTAGCTACGCAAACCCCGATTCTCTCTCCCAGCCACGCCCCCTTCCGTCCAGTCGAAGGACAGGCACACACGGTGGGCGAGGGTCCTCCCGCCACGCGTCCTTGGGGTCTACTCCAATTATTTCTTTTCCACGGATGTCAAATGGTTTATGACTGTGGGCATTCATAACGGAGAATTGTATCAAGTAGAACTGTTGGAGATTGATGCACACTGCTTTTCTGTAACGTTGGTTGCGAAGCCTTGTATGCCGATCCGATCTAAGACAATGTTAACGTCAACAACAATCTGAGAATAGCAACCTGGCCCCCACTATCGGTCTTTTTTAGGGTCAGCCAGCGTACCGATTTGATTTTACAGAATCTCACGATTAGCCATTCAGTCTGTCGCAGTCTAATAAACCGCATATCTAGTTGATCCTACCTAAAGTAGAGCAACGGCGAGTTCACTCATTCTCAACTAATCTGCGCTGCGATTCAGCAGAGGCGAGGATCCATGACCGTTGAAGTTTGAACTGTTTTCCTGGCCAAGCTTTTAGCCATGGTTGCATCGCGAGAAGTCGCCAACGCCACAGGTGGCACCTCTAAATGAAGTTAAGCGACAGGGGGCTGGCGAGGAAAGTTGACAATAATAAACCGCACATGTTATCTCAGATGGACCAAGGTTGGCAGCAGGAGATTGCCAAGGGCTGCTCACTTGCTGACACGAAGTCACAAACTGGGCGTTTTAGTGCGTGCAAGGGGCGAGCGAACCAGTTCTGCAGATGCATGCATCGCCTTGCCTAGTCAGGTTCTTTCTGCTTACAAGACGTTGCAAATCGCTGACTTGTTAATTAGCTCATCGTTCACTGCGATGTATTCTTTTGTCTGTCATCATTGTGTGTACAGCATACTGTGGATATGAACAGAACCATTGGAAACACCCGTGACTCAGCATGTTCTATTGTTGGAGATGCACTACGCTACGTGGTATATGCTCCACGAGGGAGACCCTTCACATAATATCCCCGTTCTCGTGTTTCGTCCGTGTAACGTCTTGCTGGCGATTATGCTGCCACAGGGCTTGCTGACTGGGGATTGTACCACTGGCCATGGTGTGGGGGTTTCCCGAGTCTACTTGAGGGTTTGCCGATGTCGTTGCAAAAGTATAACGCATTATCGTATCCACTGTGTTTCTCTATTAGTGTGTAGAGTTGAATATGCTTGATATTTGAGATCCGATGCCTTCGTATTCTTAAGCGAGTGTTTGACTTGCCTCAAAAGAGGATCCGCCATTTTCTGATCAACATATTCCTTGGCAGTTAGCAAGTTTATCGTTACCTGGTCATTTCCTAAAGTCCCCAATCCCAATTGATACTAGAGGCAGTCGTTGCAGAGAATCCAATCTCCAAAGCTGCGCAAGGTCATTTCAAATGGGGCGGGTCTCGCGGTAAGGCCAGGTTGGAAAGGCTGGTGTTGACCAGTCACCACGCGGCAATTGACCAGCCCTGCATCGCTATCATCTTATTTTGGCGTCTTGAGCTAGGAATTTCTCATCTCAACCACTTAACTTAACTGGGGTTGAGATTGACTTGCGGGCCGGAATCCCTCAAAATCTCACCCAACAGAGACCAATACTAGTGTAGCTCATCATCCTGCGTTGCGTTGCACGCAGGAACTCGACATGAACAGAGAAGGGATTCTTGCATTTTGCAAGGTGTTCATGTATCGTCCCCCCGACCCTATTGTATCATATCGTATCGCACAGGCTAACAGGCCAAGACGTTGAGGCCAAGGTAGTACCTGTGTAACCTTGAATTCAAAGAAAACAACAAGCACATAAGCCTATGTAAGTAAGCCTAACACTAGGCCTAATGTTAAAGTTGCGTTATCTTTCTGCTACACTCCGTATGTACATTTCCATTCACTGCACCCTTCCCAATTTGAGGATGCCACAAAACAAACATGGCTTGCGTTGATACAGTTATCGGTTGGTTACATCTGTCAGCAAATGGGTAATAGTTAGTAGTAAGGCCTTGTAGTGTAACAGTGGCAACGGGGAAAATATTGTAAGGCTGGCTGGCTTATTATTAGCTCCCAGGTTCTTCGGTTCCCATCTGACCAAGGCTGGGGTGAACGACAATCTTTGGCATTTCTCCCATGATATATCACATCATAATATATTGTATCTATGACATGGAATTGATGATTGGTGAGTGCAACGTATTTATCATCTTTTATTTTCTACTAGTCCCTCTGAAGTGACAGCACTAGTTTGTAGGAAAATAAGGGCTCGCGGGAATGCCAAATAACCTCACCACTTCACTTCTATGCCCTTATTAGATTCTCAGTTCTGTTCCAAATGTTGGCGGATCAGTCTCGTTGTCCTCGGTACAGCTTGCGCCTATTTCTGACTAATGATGTCTCCGCAAGTTGTCCCTATCTCGTCCCATTCCTTTGCAAGAATCAGGTCTCACGGCCTATGCTTTGGCTCTGCTGTTCTGGACCACTCCTGTCAAACGCAAAGCTTGGTCTCAATATTTGAGCGCTTTTGTATCGATCTGTATTCATATCATGATCGGCTTTGGCCTCGTTCTCATCTTCCTTAGGACCCTCTAGCCTTGCTTGAGTTCTCTCTCGCCAGCCCTTCCCCCATCGAATTGCAGCCATGGTCGCCAGAGCTGAGCCTATCAAGTACGCTGCTGAGATGGTCGAAAACCATCCGATGCCGACTGCTTCGACTGCTGGCAGAACCACAGCTGAAGCGATGCATCCAACCAGATATCTTGCGAAAAAGTTGGTTGCAGCCACCTCTGCCCCATGACCAGGCATGACATCGAGACAATAAGTGTTGTACGAGGGAAAGCAAAACAGTTGCGCCACGCCCTGTACGAACATGGCAATAACAGGCACCGGAATACCTCCAACCTCCCTGTCGACAGTCCAGCCATATACCAGCATGCTTCCCGGCATAATTGCGCCCATGAAAGGCAGGGTGGATCGAAGTCGATCTTCCGGTATACGGACACCTCCACGCTTCTTAATCCATCGCTTGGCCATCATGTCCGCCCAGTGCCCCCCTCCGAAAGTCCCTACCAGGTAACCGAAGCCGGGTGCCAGGTAAAACAGACCCGACAGCAACGGCGAGTCGAGCTTGAAGCGGGGATTCAAAACATAACGGACCGGTGTTAGGAGGCTGTACATGTTCCATGTTAAGGATGCACTACCACAAGCCACCAGTGCAATATTGAAGAATCGAAATAGTCGCAAGACTCGCATCGGACTGATCATGCCGAGAACCTTCAGTGTCCTTTTCTTGCCCGAGAGGCTTTTCAGATCGTTGATCTTGAGGTGATGGGCTGTTTCGCATACAACAAAGTACACGCCGAGTACCCCGGTAGCAGCCAGTCCTGTCTGAAGCCAAAAGATACTCCTCCAGGACGAATATGTTACAATAATACCACCCAAAAATGGTCCAAATGCAGGACCAACAAGTGTGCCGGTCAGAAACCATCCCATTGCTGCACCGCGCTCTATTGGACGGTAGATGTCACTATTTCTTATCAGTATCAATGATTCTCAGAGCACTCGCTGCTACTGAAGCTCCGTGAAGATCGAGCTGGCCGTTTGAGTAAATAGCCAGACTCCAAAAGTTGATTGCTCAGAGTATGAATACTGAGCAAGTCTAGGTTAACGTTCCGGTCACCAATAAGATGGTTCACTGTCTTACCTTTGGCCTGGGGTCCTTTCAAGGACATGAGACAGTTTATAAGTAGAAGAATGGAAAACCTGGCAACTTACCCAATGCATGCTGGGCCGATGAGAATGAAAGCTGTTCCCCCAAACGCTGAAGCCGCCCGAAAGACAATAAACGAGGTGAGGTCAGGGGCCAATGCAGTGGCTAGGCTGAGTAAGAAGAAAATAGTTGAAGAGGACAAGGCTGCCTATGGGGATGTCAGTGTTTCTTCCTGCTGTTATGGGCACAGCGTCAAAACTTGGGGAACGAATTGACCTCCTGGTTCCAACCAGAGCACCGACTGAAGCACACCACAAGCACTTACACTCCGCCTTCCATAAACCTGGCTCATGGGTCCCCAGAATAAAGGTGATAACGCCATAACAATCATATACGCTGCATTACTCAGGTTTATAATGCTTCCCGTGCTGCTGAAAGTCTTTGCAACCTCTGGTGTCGCTGCTAACACTGAAGTGCTCGATATTGGTGATAGGAACGCCCCAAACGACAGGACGGCCACGATAGCAACTTTGCGTCTTGAGGAAACTTTGTCAAAGATCTCATCACCTGCCTCCCGGTAAGGCACATTGCCATCTGACGCAGTGATAGTGGCAGCCGGTTCGAAAGCATCGTGGCCGGATATGTGTGATGTTGTGCGGTTGATAACCTCTTGTTTTGGGACTCGGACTGCAATCTGTGGACAAGATTCTTCCTCGCTCATGGCAGATGATGATATTTCATCCTGTGAATCATCTAATGTCTTCGGCATGGTAATCGGTGGGCTCTAAATGTTGATTTGGGTTTCCGGAAAGAATGTGGATTTACATTCCCGCTTCAACCAAAAATGATATAACAACTAAATATTTCCTAGAAGTATAGGAATTCAGAGTAATAAAGCAAACGGGACGAAAAGATCAGCAGCTACAAGGCATATTGGCACATGGGAGCTCCACACAAGGAACATGCAGACTTCATCCCTAAGAGCCCTCGATTATCACATCCTAGCAAAAGCAGTACCAGACATGGGATCATCCCCTCTCCACTTCTTCATCACAACCGAACCTCAAGTGATCAATCATCATCGATGCATACATAGTCCCTGGTGTGTCTGTAATATCCACATCGCATCTATTCCCGATCAGCTCCATTACCGGTAAACGACATCCATGACCAAGCGGACAAAACGCGTCCCTTCAAGTCCCCAGGACTGGAGACATTTGTGAGTGACTCTTTAAGAATTCGGAGTGCATTCCGGCGCAATTTCTTACGCTGAATTTTGGGTTGTTTTGGGAGCAACCCGGACATCGGCGCTTGTCTTCGGGTGCGGTCTGCCGGGTCGGAATGGTGCTTCCGACACGGTCATTGTGAATCCACTTTTTGTTCGGAGGTACCGTTCAGGCATTCCGGTATGACAAGATTGCCTAAACAAATCAAACACAGGTAGATACAAAAATCTGGTCAATGAGATTTAGTGGGTTAAATCTCTGTTTAATCTTGTTTCCTATTACAGCACCTACAAGCAAACACCAAGTTGTAATACAAGTTCTGTCATAGAATCAGATGCTAGAACGCCAACTCCTCCCAATGCTTGTGTATATGCTTGTCCAGTAGTCTCAACGAAAAGCCATGCCTCCCCAGGGTATTCTCATATCTAAACATGCGTCCCATAGTTCCTCCGCCATTCTTCCTAGGCCAACAACTTCTGTACACGATTCTGTAGTACTCTGTCGACGGGTTGGCTGCTACGCTGCACAACCACGTTTTCTCTGCCTCCGATTGTAACGACTCGAAGCCACTCCGGGGCAACCTCGCTGGCAATCAAACGTACGCAAGCTGCGCCCTCCTCCTTGGATACCGGAACCCGGAGAGAGTCTTTGAGCTTCTCGAGTATAACTGCCATCGTAAAAGCCTGTCGTGGTAGGGACATTGGGTTGGATAGGCTCAGCATTGAAATGGTTGCTGCAACATCGCCCACGCGGTTAAGAGCCGCACGTCGCTGAAGCTCGGGCCCGGAAGGGGGAAGTGGCTCGTTGGCTTTAGCTAATTGTTTTAATCGTAACCGATCAAGAAGGCTCATCTTTGTGCCATCTGGGTTGAGGAGGGGGCTGTTGGATGCCGCGTTTTGTTTTGCTGCCTTCTCGTGCTGCTTCGTCACAATGCCACTCTTAAGCTCTGACAGCGCACGCTGTCCTTTGTTCAGAATTGGATTCGCTGTTGTTCTGTTGTCCATGTTCTTTATATCCACTTGGGGAAGCTCGTTCAGTGAGAGGTTATCCAACGGAAGGTCAATGTCCATTTCATCGGCGGAGCGTTCGGTGCCTAATGCTCTCAAATTGATCTCAAATTGCTTCAGCAAACGCTCTTCATGGATTGGTGCCATGTCGATAGAAGAGCGCTCAACACAAATCTTTCCCCGGCCATAATCGGCAATCATGAATGGTGAATGAGTGTTGGTTTTTGTTGAAGTTTGTATAGCGATGCATCGTCGGATATCCTCGATGGTGACCTGGCGTTTACCCCACGACTGAGAAATGTGTGGCGCAAGTGTGCGTATGTCGATAGGTGAATTGTTGCCGTTATGAGCAAACTGGATCATAATTGTCTTGACAAACGACCGGTGTATGTCAACGAGCTCAGCAAGATGGAGAGGAAGTGCATCCTTGTCGACCGTGTGTTTGCGCAGCGTTTTGAATACATTGTCGAGTTTGGTTTGCACTGTCTTTCCTTGCCTCTTGCTCTCAGAAAGAGGCGTGGTCCCTATAGGCTTGTGGGCAGTTCTTGCCCTTGAAGGGGTTGTCTTTGCAGTTCGTTTGCCTTTTGCAAATGGTATATTCTTCTCAACCAGGTTTGCAACCAGTTCCTGGTTTCTTGATCCGGGCTTTATGGGTGTGGTAAGTTCATCGTCACTACTGGGTGCGAACGAGGTAGTCCGAGCCTTGGTTCTCGGATGGACATCTTCTCCGTCTGTGGCCGCTTTTCGTTTCCTAGTGGTTACCGAAGATGAAGTTTGGCCGACGATTTTCTTGGCATTATCGTTTGGGGTACAAGTTTTCGAGACACGGGTAAAGTTGGTGATGGAATGACTAGCAGAAGGTGCAGCTTGGCTGCGCCTGGCCGGTCGAGGCATCCTCAAGTTTCTGTGAGAGTTGAAACACGTGAGGAAGCGATTTTAAGTGAAGGAGCAGATGAGAAAATCGAAATATCAAGAACGATCTTTGCAAGAAAGGATGTCGTGGTCATTAAGTAAGAAGACCCAATCACGGAAGTTGCAGTGAAGAAAATTGCGAGGATTGGGAAAGTAAAGGTGATGTCTTGGAAAGTGGAAGTCATATCCACAAAAAGATGGAATGTGCTCCGTCGTCAAGGGGAACGTGAAGACCTAGACGCGTTCTGGCGTGCTCATCGCGTCTCACACGCGTAAAGCTGTCCCACAAACTCGCGAATAAAGTTAAGTGGTGCACGGACCTTTCTAAATCCTCGTGAGCAGCCAGGCCATAAAGACAGATGCCTACTAGTAGAGGTCCAGTATGTAATATTGACCTACTAAGTGTACTAACCTAAGGTAGGCAGGTACTAGGCTGGTACTGTTGTATGCAGGTTCGCATCTCGGCTCCCGTTCCTAAACTTGGTCAAATTCTGCCCTGCTCCCGAGGTGTGGATACGAATCAGCAGGCACAACTGATCTGTACTTCTACGGCCGTGTTGTCATTTCTATAGGCTCTAGGTAGGTACGGTAGGTAAGGAAGGTACCTACCGACTTATAGTACTAGGTAAGTTAGGCATTGTCGTAGGCACTACCTAAGCTTCCGAATGAGATGTTCCCCTAAAGCTTCCTCCGTATGTCTCTATGGCTCGAAAGTCGGTATAAGTGTTAAAGTCTGCCTGTACTCCTAATACAAGGGCAAACTGATCGTCTTTGTAACCCTAGCCGTGCTCCCCCGACACTGGCTCGGGTATTACCAATAAAACTGTTGCTTTACAAGACTAGGTCAAGTACATTTTGATGTAGTGGCCTGATGGACAAGCACACGTACCTATATTTCTAGAGTATTTGGGGTACTCCGGAGGGCAGCTCAACCTTATTTGTAAAATATGGTGGTCCAGCAGGTCAATCAGGGTTATTTGTTTCTCAGCACGCCAGTATTGGATATCATGATATCGCTTGGGTACACATGATTGCATTTCTATCTCGCGAAACATTGTGTTTATATAGTACAAGAGCAGCAGTAATCGTTAGTTCTCCAACCTCATTAACAATATCTCTCAGAAGAACCAAGTGAGAGCTATACATGATTGACCGTCTAAAAGAGACATGAAGAACGGCACCTAGCTATAAAGCTTTTTGCTTGCTCCTTGGATCAAATCAATGCGCCGTTATCCGAAATCCACAGCCTTCATGATGGTTTGCATAAGAAACAACACTTCGTACTCCAATCATTCGATTTGCACCAAGACTCCGGAGCGCACTAATATGATATCGCGATAACGCCGGCAGAACAAATAGCAAGCAATAAAACATTCTCCGAGGGCCAAAAAATTGGTCTCCTGACCCATTTCTATGTACGGGGTACATGGGTAGCGAGGCTTCGCCAGAGCCATTTAAGTTCCCCAGCTAGAAGACTTGCAGCTCAGCGGCGGCCAGACGTGGTCCAATGTTCGGGCCTAAAGCTAACAGGACTGGGTGGGGGAGGAGCAGGTACGGTATAGTCATCCTCTTGGATATGATGGACTGGAGTTGAGGGGCGGTTCGTTTTGGTGGAAAGAGTAGCAGTGATACTGGTGTAGAGGAGGTCTTGCGAAGTGACGACTCTCATGTTGCGAGGCGCAGCCTGGATTGAAGAGGAGCGTTGACCAGGCATCTTTCTTTTTCGCTTCAGAAGACAAGAAACAGAGCCGGGTTTCTGGGTGAATGCGCTGTTAGGAGAATATCCATTGACGTGGGTGAAGCTGACTTATAAGTCAAGAGATGCAGTACACACCAGAATAGAAACAAAGCAGCTTGCGTAAACTGTGGATATGTGATGGAGCTAGCCCCAGTGTGACTTTGTGATACACGTTAGGTCCGAATATCGTATCCTTAGGCTCGAGCGTACACTGATAGCAAGGTTTCTTCTTCCTTTTTCAAGTTTTCTGCGCCGACCTGAGGTTTTGAGGTCGCCACGGAAGGGGTATCCCAGCAGCCGGGATATCGGGCAATGGTTGCTGTTGTTATGTGAGGCCAGGGCTTTCAAGGTCCAAGTGAAAATAACTGAAAGATCTTGCGCGTATACAAAGCGGCCACGGTCAAAGACGAAGCAATGAAAGATCAGTATAAGCTTTTTCAGATAGGTAGGTAAGGTTAAGGTAGGGAAGATATAGGAAAAGAACAATCCGGGGAAGAGGGTGGACGACCAGTTTATAAAGGGGAGGGTTATTGCTAGGGAAGGAGAAAAACGATAGGGATGGGATGAGATAAGTGAGGTACCGTATTATCGACGCAGCCCAGGTACCTCATCTCACAACCCAACCTGAGCCTGATTTGAATGAATACCAACCCAGGTCCCAACCAAAGCCGGGGCAGACAAGGGCGCCACTGTCATTGCACGATACCGACGCCGTCAATACATTACCAGCGAACGGCATTGACAGGGCGAGCCGGCCTGTGAGACGACGACATAACAAGCCAACAACCTAACAAGGGCAAAAGCGACAAAACCTGGGGAACAGCCAACAGGACGGGTGCCATGTCTTGGCTTTGGTGCTAAGGAAGCAGGTACATGTTTCTACCTGACCAGGTATCCATGCACGGCAACACGGAGAAGAGGACACACACCATGTATAACATCCCTGACCTGGATACCCCCAGAAACTCCCGTGGCCCTTTTCGATGAAGTCTTGCATTGTTTTGGCGTTTGCTGATGACGGACAAAGTTACTATGCACCTATCTATATATGTTCGTAGGGAGGAGACCACTTCCGCCCATCAGAAATCTTGGTGTGTATCGTTGAAACCGTCTTGATATAACAAGCACCACGGCGAGATTATGCAAAACATGCACGGTCTCTCTCCTTCCTCAAGAGCCACATTATCGAAGGGGGAAGGTATAGATACAAACACTGACTAGCAACCCATTTGAGTCCACTTAAAAGAAAGAAAGAAAGAAAGAAAGAAAGGCATTGGAGATGTGACTCTGATTTTGCTGGTTTACAGCCAATAACTGCCCGCCCGTGACTGCCCTACATCATGCCGATATCATTGGAAGGACTTCAACCACTGAACAAGTGTGTTGTTACCAGGATCGCCCCGAACAAAGGTATCCCAGTTCTGTGATGCTGCCGCCTAGCACGGAAAGAAAACATCAAACACGCCTAAAAGGGGAACGACAAGACGGAAGGCCAACGTGCAAAGAACATCAAAGGCCGTCATCATCAGCTGATGAACGAGGCCTCGGTCTGTATCTCAGAACCTGCACAGAAGGAGAAGACAAGTATCAGATACGTTCATGATCCTACGACTAATTACGAACCAGCCATCGCCAGCACCAGCTTTCTGGACCACAGACAGCGAAACGTCAGTGAGGGAGATGCATGCCGAGCAATTTTCTTTCTGGTGCAATTCTGAATCGATTGTGGGGGCCATAGGCCTGCTCCCGAACAGACAGGGCAGCCCCGGCTTCTTAGGCAATTCGATATCTTCTAGAAGGCCAGCCACTCGCCCAAAGCAAAGGGGTAAGCGAGAATTTATTGCTAGCACCGTGCGGTTTTGTCCCTGGCAGTTATTTGGGATCCTTAGTATCCAGCATTGACAGCAAATCAATCTTGGTCTCCGTGCCATGGATGGACCACAATCAAAATGACACTTTTTGAAATGATGCCTTGAAGGGCAATCGGTAAGCGCAAACTGGTGGATATTCAAGTCAATGGTCCGGAATATGCCCAGTCAAGCCGCGTTGATAAGAACTCAACACTGATCCATTTAATCATATCCCTGGCGGTGTATCGAGACACACCCGGCCACGTCGAATATGCTCAATGGACTGGTGTTGCCTAGGCGTAACGATACGTGCCACAACCTGAGTAGCCTGCAATCACAGCACTTGAGTGTCTCTGGCATAGCAATGGATGTCTCATTACATAACGGGCACTGAGGAATGTCTATGCAACAAACAACGCGGTAATTAACCTGCCAAACCAGGGAGATAACCACACTTTGAGTCAAAAGGGGTCAGTGGAATCACGACTGTTTTGATTAATCAGCCAACTGGAAGTTATTTACCGAATCCAGTGTAAGTAGATGGCTGAAAGCCGCATACATATGCATATGCGCTGAACACAAACGTCAGGCAGCTTATCCGTGGGAGAATCTGTTGAGGGATACGAGGCGATATGAGGTGTCTGTTGCTCCGGCCTATCATTCCGAAAAGCTGGTCTAGCTTAGGAAAGCTATAGACTTACCCGAGATAACCATGTAGGGCTCAGCGGATCACCAAACATACCATAATACCTCAAGAGCAAGAGGTTCAAGGCCCTGGGTAATGGACATAGTCGTCCCCTATGTGTATTGAACCATACCTAGGCTCCAGACGAGTGAAAGTCCGTTTTGTGTGTATAAGCGACTGGAGAGAAACATATGTATGACGATACTTCCAACTTATTGGTACATTATTCTACCCGCATCACTTGCTTTCAGCTTTTATTTCATGTATATCTGATTTCCCCACTGCTACTGAGTGAGGTAGGGTCGACTCCTTTATGGCCATATGTCAGCGCCAAAGGGACGCGACATAGCATGGCCCCAGCAGGGAACCATTAGCGCTCCGGCGCCCCCGAGAACTGGCCTCGCTGTGAGAATTAGTGAATTGTAATACTTACCTTACCTATAACTCACCCCATGCCTATCCTGTCGTGTCTTTTCTGAGCAGGTAGCAGTTATGTTTACTGACTCCTGTACTTGGCAGAGACTGGGCTGCAAAGGTTGGTGGGGCACCGGAAGATATGTCCGTGGTGGGGGGCTGGGATTAGGGGGAGTAAGTTAGAAGCGGTAGTACACCACTGCACTGTAACCGGGATCTTACGAGATTTCCTAGATGTGATGGTTGACGCCGTGTCCATGTACCTGGGTTTCCGGCTGATGTCTACTTACCTTCTGATCAGGGCGAGATCAACCAGGGGAGGGAAACATAGATATCGATACGTCAAGACGGTGGTTCGTACTAGGTATGATGAATGAAATTTATGGTGAGGAGGACCCATGAGCTTGTTCCTCTAACGTGACTTGCAAGGAACTGACGCCTTGCTATTAGGTAGCCGTTGAAGTTATGGTATACGATGAGACGAACGATAAAGATGTGCGGACTTCAACTTGAGCACAAGGAATGAGAGCATGCTCGTTACTCATTAACCAACGCTCCCAAATCGTGATAGATCCTGGACTCATAAGGGTGAAGCGTTCTGGTCACCCATCAAAGGTCTTTCATCTGGCATTCTGCTGTCTCATGGGACCAGTAACCCTGAGGGCTCTGCCGATGTTGTTAAGACCTTTTTTCCTTCGAATTGTTGTATGCAATATCCTATCATATTTGCTAGGTCTGCTTATGGTTATGTGCTTACAAGCCATGTCTAGAACAGCTTTAGATAAAAGGTAGGTAGCTAAGTAAGGTCTGCTTACGATTCAGTAACTGTAAGACAGGACAAGCATCCGACTAGCTTATGAAATGATTGAGATGGTCTGAAACAGACAAGCAGTATAGTGCTGTAATGGGAATGGGGGGTTGTATATCAATATGTAGTTGTTGATAGCAGATTTGGCAAAGCGATATCACGGATTCACTACCATTTAGTGGTCCCACACAAGACAATCCATGCTTCATCAGTTCAGCAGTGATGAGGTACAGGGCCCAGAATCTTTTCCAATCACACTTGACAGAAATGGACAGGTAAAGTCTAGCTCAATATCGATTATATTGATTTGGGCTTTGCGTCCTTTCTCTAAGTAACAAGGTAGAGGAAGACATGATGGACCACGTAAGGAGCAGTAATGGCAGTGTCATCACGGCCGGATCATGTTTCACAGGAGAAGTAAGAACATGGGAACAAGAGTCGTCCCACAGGTGCATGAAAGAACCATGGGCTTTTGAACTTTTTTCCTACCTACAAATATAATTCTTTCCATATCAGCATGCATGGCAACTATTGCAACTTCCATGATCCATGCCCAGACGAAAAGGGCCCCCTTCACTTCTCGCCTCTGTTTGTAGAAGCACTTCGCGCCGTCGTCGCAGTTCCAGGAGCTGCCTTAGTCTTCCGTCGTGTCGGCTGATAAACGTCGTTGAAGTTCATGGCAACACCAAGGAATCGCATATCCACATCTGGTTGATATGCAAGATCACCAAGGAGGATCTGCACACGAGTTCGGAACGATGCACCCAAGTGTCGAAGACGCTCTTGTAGAACGGGGAACTCGGAGGCCACGCCACCAGAACCTGTCATCGGCGTGTCACGGCCATCGTGATCATCGTTGTGTCGTGTAGTACTTCTTACATCGGCCTCCTGACGTTGCGTAAAGTCTGACACGCTCCAGCTGTAAAGTCCGTCAACAGAGTCTCTGTAGCTGAGCATGAACCGCAAGATTTCACCGAGCTGCATCATATATGTCGTACGGTCATCTTCATCAGAGCTGTGCGTACGTCGTTTTGCCCCGAGAAGACCTTTGTGAGTGATGTCGTTGAGGTACCGTGTATGCGCCTTGATCAGGTCGTCCAACGTGCAGTCCTCCTTCTGGATCCGTTTTTGAAGTTCGCCCCACGAGGATTCGATGACCTCAAATAAGATGTAGTATTGGAGCTGGCCCACAAAGTGAATCATCTCGGCCAGAACGCCGCGTGTTGACTTCCACGTTTGAGAGACGGCAGGGTCGGAGTTCTGAAGAACTCCACGAGCACCTGTCATGCACTTCCGCCAGGTTGACAGTACTGCAAATTCTACTCGCTTGATACGCCAGAGAAAATTGAAGACTTTCAGGTATTGTCTATTCCCCCACTCTGTCACGACAACATCGACAGGTGCATCGATCTTATATTCAAGGGTAAAGCAATCCCATCCGATATCACCATGAGATAGTTGCAGCATGCGGGCATCCAGGCGCCGTAGAACCTCGGGAGAGTCATACTGGGCATTTGATCCTCGGATAGCGTGTTCCAATTGCGCCGTTAAAGTATGTCTGTACTGTGCCCCAGCTGGACGGTCAAGGTTGGCAGCCAGAGATTCCATCAGGAGTGCAATAAAATCTCCCTGCCCTAGGAGGATGTAGTTCTTGAGCGCCTGGAGATGTTTAAATAAGTGAAACTTATTGGCCATCAAGTCGATAAGACGCTTCATGGTGGTCTTGTAAGCTTCATCGATCCAAGCTTCCAAGGTAGCTGTGTCGCCATACCTTAACTCTTTGGAAGCAGCTTTAGAGTAATCCTCAACCCACATGGCATCACCGCAGCTATGTCGGATGAAGTTTAGTGACTTCCCGATTAGAAAGACCTTCTGGGCAAAGTCCTGAGTAATGATGCTGGGGATCATGTCTGCAGCGATCTCGAACTTGTCCTCCCAGACATTGCCTGCGCCCTTTGCCTTCGCTTGGTCTTTGTCAGGAGCCTGCTCTCTAACGAAAAATTCCTGGAAAGGATCGGACAGTTCACCGTCATAAATCCAGTGCCGTAAAATGTCGTAAAATGGCCGTGTGAAACTTCTTAATAGTCTCTCTGCGAATGCGGCCACCACAGGATCTCCATGGGAAGAAGAGAAACTATGAATCAGGGAGACAAGCTGGCCCCCTCTGTTCTTCTCAGATTCCTCAGCAATGAGGCTCATTAACCTGAGGCCCATCGTTGCTTCGCGTGTCCATACTACACATCTTTTGAGTGTGACACCTGTTCTCCCAATACCTTCTCTTGGAGCCTCCTCGTCAAGAGATGCAAGTGCTCTTCGAATCTGAGTCTCAAGAGTTGCTATCAAACTCAAATATGACTTAAGCTCACCGTGGATAGCAGCTCTGAGGCTTTGACCTAGAAGCCCTTTTGCAGGAGTCTTGCAAAATCCGTCGAGGCCGCGATAAAGCAGCGAGGGCTCAGCCAGAGTATGAAGTAGGGAAATGATTGGTAAAGGAAGTGTCGCCGGTAATTTGATAAGATCTGATTTTGTGAAAGGTAGATTGGTTGATGATAGTCCCTGGAGAGTAAAGGGAAGATCTCTAAGGATAACCGACTCCGGAGGCTCTATTTCCGAATAATTATTTGCCAGCAAGGTTGATTTCAGTGAAACATCTCTTTTTGCTGGCTCAAGACGTGGATCCCCCTCTTTGCTGGATTGCTTGCTCTCTTTTTGTGGAACTTTCTTGAGTCCCTCTGATTGAAACGCCTCCTTGAATTGCTCCTCTTCAAATCGAGAGGCCCTACTGGTACGTTCCCGACCTTGCCGTTTGATAGCATCGCGACTGATGGCGTCTCGGTAGTTGGGCGCCGAAGGCTTCACCGGGCTCAGTGGGAGCGGTTCGCTAGGGTCTGGGGAATCAGCGAGCTGATAAAGTAGGTAGAGTATTGCCCATTTGTGTTCTAGAACAGGAAGTGAAAGCAATCGGGTATATAAATTCGAGAAGCGCAGAGCTTGGGTGGGATTGCTCTGAATGAGCTTTCGTTTTATAAGGTCGGAGGCGTGGTTGACATCAGAAGAAATGGCGGGGGAAACTGGGCTAGACCGTGAATGGTGAGTTTTGGCATATTGCTCGGATACATTTTAGAAAATGTACATACCTGTCTATTATAGATTTGACAATTTCGAAGCAAGTATCGTGACGTTCTTGCGCAACATCTTCAGGATCATTGGGATCACTGGGTACGATGTGGGTTATCAGGCTGTCAATAGCGTTGGTGATGCGATCGGGAGCCATGACGGCATCGTCGCGGGCCACTCAAGTGTAGGTATAGGGCTGGTGATCAATATAATTGCAGAGAATCTTTGTTCAGGAGGTAATTCAATCAAGAAGTTTATGCGCAGGCGAAAGTTCTGGGTAACTTGTCCAATATCAACGTGATTGGGATCATGAAGCTCAGACGCGACAGGCGCGACAGACAAAGTTGGTAGTGATGCAGGGCGAGTTGCTTAGTGCCTTTTAGAGGTTGAATGTAGCGGGGACCTGGTCTCCCTCGACTATTAGGCGACGATTCAAGTACAAAAAACCTTAGCAATGCACTGATATATCCCTGGCTGGGTGTGCTCGCGGCAAAAAACCAACTACACTCGAAACCATCCATTCACCTTTAACCTCACGTCAACAGCAGAACGAGTCGCCCATCAACTTACACGACGCAACATGCCTTTTTCATCAGCTTAATGTCACCATAGTGATCGCATCAAAGCACCCGTTCGTTTCGTCCAACTCATGTGTCTTTTTATCGCGCCGCGCCGCGCTATTTTGTCGCACGCGACGCTGTCGCTTATTCAACTCCTATCAAGATGCCAGACATCGACCCCGCGGCTTTGAGCCGTCCATCTGTCAGCCTCTCGACGCCTATTTTATCCAACAAGACACTTGCTGGGACTATCTCTGGTGCGCCAAAGATAGCAAAGTCTAGTCAGATCATTCCCGCCCGAATTGATCTCGAACCGCTGTATACTGCGCTCAAGGCTGCCATTGGCAACGAGAAATGGGCAATATATAAAGAATCAACGACCGAGTTCCTGATAGGTAGATGCTACGACATCTATCAAATACACATGCGCGATTGCTCACATATCTTTAGGACGCTTAAATCAGACCGAATATTCTGAACGAATAGACCCTATCCTCGCAGGCCCAGGGGACAAGGAACACCTACACAATAATCTCATTGCTGCCATATACGGAAATGTTACTCGGGAGATGCCCGATCAAGGGCTGGCACCCTGGGTCAGCGCCAACGATAAGCCTGCGGCGACGACAGGGACCAAGCCAGTATCCGGGGATGCTACGGAGCGGAGGTTGAAGGGAGATGTAATGCAATTGCCAACCCGAGACCGCAGGCGCATCAAAGATTTGGTCCAGAACGATGTCAGTGTCTCCATGCCGCCTCGTATCCAACTGCTGACCAGTAACAAGTGGGATCCTCATGAGAGCATATCCAACATCTTTGCAGACACACGTCGCAAACTTTCTACAGTAACAGATGCCACCCCGACAGTAGGAGGCATAAACAACATGAGTATGTATTCTATCGAAACCCTTTTACTTTGGCAAAGCTCTAACAAAGTGCAAGATTTCGACTTAGAAATTCGAAAACGTTATGCTCAACCTTTGGCGGTCGAATCTGGCGAATTCCCTGATATCAATATGATCTCCGGCCGAATGCTACCCTCTTGCTACGAGGCAGGACTGGTCAATGGGCACACAGTGGATGCTCCCCAGTTTCTGTCGGTGGCTGTGGAAACTTTTATCAAGGAGGTCCTTACGCAGGTCTTCAGCCGCACGAGGAGTAATGGGCCTGGCGAATCAGGTAGTGCTGGGTTTGGCGTCGGGACGACATGGATTCAAACGCAGAAGTACAAGCGACAGCTGGAATACGAAGAAGAAGCAGCGATACGAGGCGAAATCTCCAGAGACAAGAGCGGGCTTTTGCCGATTGAATCCAGGGCTGCGAGCGAAAGAGGCCCTTTGGGGATGTCCGATCTTCGTCTGTCCTTAGAGATGGCGGACACAGGCATGGCACAGTTCCCTGTGTTGATGACACAGGTTATATACGGATACCGGGAAGGGGAGCTGGAGAATTGGGATGACTATACCTGGGTGTGTGATCAACCACCTGAAGCCTATACAGACGAGAAACATGATTCAGAGGCAAACGGAGGACATGTTTTTGAGCTTGCGAATGGTTACCCTGATGCCATGGATATAGACACGGAAGCATGGTGGGAAGGTGCGGAAAGTCAGGATGCCGATATGCTGGATGGCATATTGGACTCGTGCCTTGCGGCAGGGTCTTGAGACGTGTCCGACGAAGCTGAAAATCTCGACTTGACTAACGTGGAGGTGGAAGGTGGACAATGCCAGACGTTACATCCATGCTGAGTCCAGCTCATCTGCATGCAACAGGGTGGACAGCGTCGATACCAGAAGCAAAAGGACCCAACTCATCGAGCCGATTTCGCATATATATATATATATATATATAAGCGAAGCGTCATCGTTTGGCTGCGAGAAGCGCAGACTGGCGTTACAACCAAGGGGGAAAGGAATATGCTAATAAGAAAGTACGGGTAAGGCAAACGAGGCGTGCAAGGAGCCGGCGTTTGACGAAGAGAGTCGTGATTCAGTACAACAGCTCGGAATCAAGGTTCAGACGAATGCATATAATCGGACGGCTTTATCTTTGGCGCAGGGGGTTTTGGCTGATCTCATTTTTGCTTCTTCATTTGGGTTGCGGTCGTGGAAGACTCGTTTTCATGGTGTTCATATTGTATGTATTTCTATCGCTCTGTAGGGTTGAAAGTCACCCCTATACAGCATACTATCAAGAGGCAACGAAAGCTTGCCGCGGACTGGAGTAATGGGGACGTAGGGGAGGCGGTGGGATTTTTGTACTTTTATCATTACAGGAACGATACCCGAGTAGCTCGATGAGAGTAAAGAAGAAACCACTAAGTACCTATCAATGATGGCTTGAGGGCCACTCGTTTTGTCGTGTTAGGTTAGCAGCTGGAGGCCTTATAGTTGGCCCAAAAGGGGTTGAAATCGAATGAAGTCATTGAATGCCCTTTAAATGAGAGTTCAGAGATTGTTGTCAGTTGGTCTATGAAGAAGTCATTACCTTATTAATCTAAGCGAATAGAACCTTGCTGGGAATGAACAATAGTGATAAAAAAGGTAAGTGTCGTAGCATGTTAGTTGGAATCCTTGCTACTGAGTTCATCGGAATGAGAGAACTTTGTCGGGAAATGCACCTTAACGAACTGCCAGAGCCAAATTGACGCTTTAATCAATATATTGGCCTTGAATGATGTTTGCATAGGACCAAGCAAAGAACGGTAGCGTTCAAACCTAACGAAACTTCTTAGCATGCATCCCTGCCATGCAATTCTCTATTGCCCACCGTGGGTGGGAACAAGAAACGTCGGGATTGTTAGGTGGCTAAGTACTAGCGAAGAACCAGCATCTTCATTGCATGCCAGAGTCGCCCGTAGATGGAAAGAGATGAACGTGGCGGGGCTCCGAGTTCCTAAGCCCCTGTGTTGTTTTGGGTGATTCTGCTTTCGGGAAATAAAGGCGTCAGCTCAGAAGCCTTGCTAACTAACACCAAGCCAGGAAACCAGCTTCTGAGCTTGTGAAGAAAGAAAGAGAAAAAAGCAGATACAACCTGGTGCAGCCATCGACTCTTAAAACCCATCATAAGTGACGAGCACTGACAAAAGCTAACACAAATCATCAGTTTCTATTAGTATTGGAGAGAGCTATTCTGGATTTGTGGCTATGTGCTTCGTCTCTTGGGTTGGTACCTACCTACCTTAGGCAGGCAGCCTTTGTAGGTCATTAAGCTGTCGAGAGGAGGGAAAGCATGATGGATGGATGCAATCAATCACCTCCAGATCCACTCCAAGAAGAGGTTTCTCGGCGATGTCATGATAGACCATAAAGAATCGGCACGCACAGTAGGACAAAATCTACACAGTCCATCCAATCCTTTCATTGAAAGAGGAAGCTTGGATTCTTCCCAGTTCGGGAGCTGCACCGAAGAGCAGCAGAAGTGTCTGTAGAACAAGCGCCTGAGAAGCTCGAGCCCTTAACAGGTCCGTGCACATCTTTCTAGAAAGCTTCCCTGACGGCAACCATCTCCCAGCTCCCAATCATCCCCACTTCTCCCCATTCCGTTGGTCAGGTCTTTGGGTTTGACCAGAGAAGCTCCTTCTCTCTCTGCGCTGGGATCTATCTGCTCTACCTTACCGGCCTAGCTACCTAGCTACCTTACTTTACATGCCCGCGCTACGACGGGAGACAATAACTCATCTGTTGTCTTTCCTTGTCCACCTGACTTTATCCATCTTTTCCTGAATTCGCTCATCCTGCCTCGCGTTGCCGTTCCTTTCGTAGCTCGTTTTCTCAACACCCGCATCTGCTAAGCTCTTCATCCTTTGTATCTTCAACTTCCTCCATCGCCATCAGTCTCTTTGACGACGAGGCGGGGATTGGAGCAACAGAACCCCACTCGCCCTGCTCATCACCTCTTCCCGACCCCTTCATCATCCCTCTCAACATTACGACATCGTGAATCTCCAAAGCTGCTCGACATCCACCTTGATTCGCGAGATTCCTGTCGCCTTTTGATTTTCTCTGGTCTCTTATTATATCAAGAATTGGGCCCTTGTACCGCGCCTGGTCCCCTGATCTATAGAGCCCTACAGGATATCGTCATCCTGCTTGATCATATCTCAGGTTGAAGGGTCTAGTTACCAGGATTCAACGTGAGTGATAAGCCTGTTTCTTCCTGTCCTACCCTTTCCCACCTGCAATGGAAATTTGGTCACAAGAGCTGTGCGCTTAGAGCTGTCTGGGCACTCCATTCAACGAGAAATCGTTGAGGTTGCCCGGCTCTGCACGTATTAATTGATACCCAAGCTCTGCCGTTGCACCCATCCCCCCAATTCGAGTTCCTTTCAACGTTTCACCATCCCCTTCACCTTGTCCTCCGTAGCTTCATTTCTTTGATCTGTGCATGGGCTATGCACCAGGGTCTTGATCTTAGGCCCCGCCACAACACGTCACTTTACAAGCGTGGATTGCAGCCCACGTCCAGCTTCACCTCTAGCGCATGCCCCCCGGGACTTTTCCTGTACGCAACATCCCTTGTCGTCCAGATGCCATTGATGTTCGTTCCTAGCTTCAGCTGCAGCTCTCTCTGACACTCCTACAAGCTTGTCTACCTGTTGATTTAGCCATAAGAGCGCCTCAGTAGCTGTAAGTCAAGACATCATTCCTGTGAAGCACCACGTTGCCACTTACTATTATCTCTTCATTTCCTACGCACATCCCTTGTTCGCTTTTGGTTCCAATCATTGACCTTTGACGACCTTAGCCCATTACTCGATGTATTTTCTATGGTAAACATTTTCAAAACTGGGAAGCTAACGAAACCCGAAAATAGATAATTGACGACGAGTAACCTCTCATTCGCCCCGCGATACCCCTCACCTGCGTCGACCTTCGATACTCGGCAGGGATCGATTCTCTGGCTATTTGTCGATAGCTTCAGAACACATCTGAAGAAAACAAACTTTGTTTCAACTCTAAATCATGTCTGGGCCCTTTTCCAGCCCCTTTGGGGAGAACAGCAACCCTTTTGGAACGGACAGGGGAAAGAGGACGAACACTGCAATCCATGCTGTTGCCGAAGAAGAGGAGAACGATACCATCACATCTCCTACAAACCCTCGATTTGGGTCTTCGCCAAACTCCGCCTCCATGTTCTCTGGCCCTTTCGGTGGTGGTTTTGGAGGAGACTCTTCAGCTGAGGCACCTCCTCCATCGCGTAACCTCCCAAACCCCGATAGCTACCCTGCTCAGTACAATTTTGGTCGCCGAACATCAGTTTCTGCCGAATCTCTGAAGCCAAGTGCTGATTCATATGACAATTGGTCACCGCCTTTTCACGAGAAGTCTGCGGACCAGCTTGAGCGTCTTAAACGTGCTATTGAAGGAAACTTCCTTTTCAGCCACCTCGAGGATGAACAGAGCGCTCAGATTCTGGGTGCTCTTGTTGAAAAGCCGATACCAGCTAAAGGTATCAAGGTGAGTAGTGCATACACGACGTTGAATCGGAATGCTGACAAGATGCTGTAGGTTATTAGCCAGGGCGATGCGGGGGATTATTTTTATGTCGTCGAGAAGGGATCTTTCGACGTATATGTCAATCCTACTGGCTCGCTTCAACCCGGTCCGGATGGCATGGGTAACCAAGTCGGCAACATTCAGGCTGGTGGTTCGTTCGGAGAACTGGCACTGATGTACAATGCACCTCGAGCTGCGACTGTTGTCTCAGCTGAGTCCGGTTGCACTGTATGGGCACTCGATCGTGTTACCTTCCGCCGTATTCTTATGGAGTCGACCTTCGCTCGGAGACGCATGTATGAGAGCTTCCTTGAGGAAGTTCCACTTCTTGCAAGTTTGAACCCATACGAGCGCTCCAAAATTGCCGATGCCCTTGAAACGAAGAAATTTGCAGCAGGCGAGGTCATCATCAACGAAGGAGACCCCGGCCATGCATTCTACCTTCTGGAGAGTGGTGAAGCAGATGCCTACATCGGACAGCCTGACAACAAGGTTCGCCATTACAAGAAGGGTGATTACTTCGGCGAGCTTGCCCTGCTTAATGACGCCCCGCGAGCAGCTAGTATCGTTGCCACGTCTCCAGTCAAGGTTGGTAGCCTGGGTAAGAACGCTTTCCAGCGACTTCTGGGCCCTGTAGAGGGCATCTTACGAAGGACCAAGTATCAGGGTGTTGCAACCGGTGTCGAAGAGATGGATCCTCTCCACACCGGCTAAGTCAATAGGGAGGATATATGAAAGCATGAAACTGAGGTTGTTGGACACGCCGGGAATCCCTATCACTGGCCTCAGTAGTGCTGTTGGGTTTGCCTCGTGCTGGTCGGGTGTAAATGTTGATGGCGATGCGCCTAGGGTTGGATTGAGAAATGAACGACGGAGGAATTAACTTTGACATGGCGTTTTGTGAGATTTTCTACCACCTTCGCTTCCCTGAGACAAGTATTGCTAGTGATCAGAGACCTTGGTTGACATCAATATCATTATGCTATATCTCTGCACACCATGAGCAGTAAAAGGCAACAAGATTGAGATTAGAAGTAACCATTGACGACCAATCTGTTAAATTAGAGGAAATCCGTTAGACTTTAGTCTGCGTGGCTTCCTTTAAAGATTCTAAACCGAAGCTTGAAAAGACAATTTTGGTATCAAAACGCCTGAGTTAATGAGGAATATCCTACAAACCGATCGGACTGCCTCTACATGTTCCATGTTAAGCGTACTAGTTACTGCCCCTGATCGTCTGTGGCCCTCCGCGTGAGCTCCTCCCGAGCCTTCCTCCGAAGTTCTTCAACCGCAACCTCAGTCTCTAGCACCCGGCCGACGCCAGTGCGCCAAGTATCATCCAGTGTCTTGATCTCAGCCCCTACAGCGTTCTGCCTCTTCTGCCTCTCTAGGTTCACGATGTCGATTTCACGCTTAACGGCTACAAGCTCACGCTCCAGTACCTGGAGCTCTGCCTCGAGTCCATGGTTCCCTAAGAGCCAAGCGTTCTTTCCCCACTTCTCCAGAAGCTCGAGGTTTGTGAGGCGTGAGGAGAGGTAGCTATGTGCGATAGCGGCAGCAGGCAGGGCGGTCGCTGGAGGGGCGCTAGGAGAAGGAGCCTCGTAGCGGCTTAAATCGAGCGGTGCAAGTGGCGTGGATTTGGAGACGCGCTCAAGCTCGGCTATCATGGCGGGCGTGAAGGAGGGTTCTGGATTGGAAGTCGGCAGGGGAGGTTGAGAAGATGCTTCGGCAGCGATAAGGTCACGGGCTGCGGCCAGAGCTTCCAGGTTCGGTTCCTGGTCAACATCTAGAGGCCATTTAGCAAAAGAATGAGTAAGGGAGACTTGGAGAGCATGACACTTACAAGGAAGGGATTCGTGGTACGCTGGAGGAATGGGCATCTTGAGTTGTGTGTCGCGGTGCGCCTCGTCAACTCAGGCTGACTGAAAGTGGTGAATCACTTGAGAAGAGGACACCAGTTTGTATATATGATTTGTTCTCCAGCTCTTTCCGACTCAGGAACAGTATCTAGCTTTGAGCGGAAATGGTAATTTTGAACAGGCAGATATCTGAGATACAATTGCGATCATAGCCTTGCAGCCACAAACTTGCACAAATTATGAGTAAGCACGGACCACGAAGTAGCCTTATCCGGTCTGTTCGATCAGCCTTGGTGGCTGAGCTTAGCAGTGCAGCATGCGGGGATAGCTTCCCCCATGTAAGTTTGTTTACTGGCTTAATCATGCTGAATCGGGATGGTAATGGAGTCGCACTCCACCGATGAACGGCAAGTAAAGTGCAGCGGAGATAGGAACAACGACGTCAACGCCACCAAGCCGAACTTATGTTACAAATATATGCATGATAGAAAACCCGGTCATTCCTATGCTCGAGGCTTTCTTGAGGTCTACAGCCATAACGCAGGAGGATATTATAAAAGCACATGTCTATCAACTGCTTTTTGTCGTATTCCTTGGCTCCTTAGTACTCTCACCAACCAGTATCTCGTCCTAATAATTACCGAAGCGAGTGAGTTGTACCAGAATTTGACCCTGCGTAAAACTCAGCACGCTCGAGCACAAAAAGGCTGCTCCCAGTGCTAGATATGTTGTAAGCGGCACTGGGTGTTTTCCTTTCATGGCATTACTACAAACCTGATAATCGATGAACAAAGTGGTGACCGACACTGCACAATCAAGTTGAGAATTTATGTGCTCGTTAATCGAATAAGAGCTTGGTAATTTAATATTCTTTTATGTAGGAGTTGAACGCGTGGTAAGACTCCTTCCCGTCACTTAAGGTGTTCAAATTGAAAAGGCATCTGGTAATATTAACTGTGCCTAATTTCGGCCACAAGCAGCCTTGTTGTTCGCTTCGGTGCGAAAGGTAGGATAGTTATACAGTAATACATCGTTCCGCTGGAAAAGACTACTTTCGCAGGCGGTCATCAAGCCATGCATGATCCACGTAGAGATCTGAGTAAGTCACGAGGGTTTCAACAATTCCGCCGATATCCCTTTCCATATTCCCCAAGACATTTCATCCGGTGACCCCACCACAAGGCAGTTTGGTTTCTGTTATTTCATTCGTTTAGTCTCGTGTCGTTTCGTAGTTGTAAAGCAAAGATCAAGCTCGCGTCGCAATTCCAATACATGTGAACCCTCAAAGATGCCCCTGCCATCGTATATATGACAGCAAGCAGTGACTACCAATCTCTTGGTAAGGACTTGATAATCTGATTAGGATGAGGACCGACCGCTCTCGGAAGAGTCGGTCTTCGAGAGATCCTCCTGGTCTTCTTCCTCAGGGCCATGAAGTGACTCCTCGAAGACCGGCTCGGGCTCATTGACCTCAAACTTGGTCTTGAGGTCGCTCACGTGGTGAGAGAAGCTGCTGCTGTTGGAGCGGCGTCTGGTGTTTGTGAAGGTGAATTGTTCGTCAGCGATGTCGTCGTTGACGGTTCCCCTGCAGGTCGTGTAAGTGAAATGTGGAGACGGCGACATGGGGGTGCATTGGGCTAACATACCAGTTGCCTCGACCAGAGCCGTCTTTCTTCACCTTCTTTGGGTCGACATCGGCAAAACCGTTCTTACCAAAGAAACGAGGGACAGTTTCCGTGGGGAGTGCGGTTCCCTCGGCAATACCCTTGTGGTCACGGTCGTTGGCCTTGTGAGATCGGGTCACTGTGAGCAGTACCTGTTAGTACCATGGCAAGACAAGGAAGTGGTCATAGGCTGACTTTTGGATTTTATGTGAAGGCGATATGAAGAAGAGGTGAAATTGTGATGGTATGGCGAGATGAAAGATGTAAAATGATGATCGGGATGATGAATGATGGAAGGAGGGGTTGAGGTACGCGAGCATTGGAAGGGGAGCTCATCTGCTTTTAAACGGATTGGACGGGCCAAACGTCACCAACGGCACTCGCCAGTGAACATGAGCATGCCTCTGGAGTCTACCTAAGCTACGCCAGGTGCGGGGTGCCCAAGTACTCCGTGTATATACGTCGCTATACGGAGAAAGGGGGAAGCAGGTAGAGTAGGCGAGAAACGAGAAGACTGCGAAGGATTTGAGAAACTCACTTGTGAACAATGGAGATATTTCAGAACTGGCTCCAGGCGATTCGATAACACGCGGTCGAGTTAGGATGCGTGAGCTGGCGTGGAATTGAAAGAGGTGGTGTCGAGTCTCCGAGTAGGTAGGTTGTCAAGGACTCAGAGGGTTGGGACTCAGATGAGTTGAGATGAGGGGATGGTTGTGTATGAGTGAAATATTGCGTAAGAGAAAAGGGGATTGTGATAGCAGGATTTTTAGTGTGTAGAACTGTTGATTCAAGACGAAGCAAGAGAATTTATCTGTGATCTAGGAACCTGCTTGTTTGGAAGGTGGTCTTGCCTTTATATCCCGAGAGTCACGCGAGGGACGATGTGTGATGGCATCACCTTGTATCCAATCAGCTCATTGCAGTCCGATGCTCCTTCCCGCCTACCCAGCATCATTTTACACGAGGGGAAGCTACGGCAGCTCCCCAAAGGACGACAGGCTCTCAATTGGACAATTGCGACTTACGGAGAACAAAGACGAGAGGCGGAGGGGGTCAGCTCATGAACGGACTTGATTGACCTTGCCTCATCATGGTCCATCATGGAAAGGCCAGGCCTGCAGATTCACCCAGTGCAAGGACCCACCTCTCTACCTCCGCTGTACTGATGGATACCAATAAGTGGGCCTCGCATGTCCCACCCCGACCGCCTATCGCGTGACCATGCGCAAGCAGCCGCTGGCCGAACTCTGCCCGTGGTCCAACAACACCTACCAAGCTACAGTTTAACGTACTATGTAGCTACAGCTTAAAGCACGTTACAACCTACTGCGGGGGACAGCTTCCAGCATTCCATTTGCGAAGGAACCTAGTGGACTGGCAGAGAAACTATCTGATCTCAAGTGAGACTCCAACTGAACGTAACAGACATGAAAAGTACCTATTCAATTCCATCATGATGTTGCTCTCTGTGCCATCTCTCCCGATCAATGCGTGGAATTGAATTCGGCCCCTGGCCTCCTCTAACCTCTCAAAGCGAAGAGGGGTTATGCTATGTGCTCCAGTGCTTCTGAGTCTTTTCTGGGAACACCATTAGGTTTCCGCAAACACTAATAGAATTGAAACCTACTGATGCTGAAATGCAAGGTCCCTAAATTCGTGAACCTCGATTCTCGATGGTCTGAATTGGATTATCACCGTCCTTGAGGTATAACAACTTCTTGGCATGTGACTGACCTCACGGTCCAGTGTCAATGCAATTGATATCGGCATCCATGTTTCTACAATCAGTACAGGTCTTATTAGTCTTTGACTCTTTCTTGGCTTTTTGGCTGGCCCCAGAGGTTGACGGCTTGACCCACAAAGTCATAAGTGACAATCCCGCTTATAATTATGGGACCAGATCTGGGGTAAGCCGGTAAGACACGCAGGTACCGGCGGCTTGTCTTCCGCTGAAAGTGATATTATACCATCCATAGTAGATGGTAATGGCTTGTGGCGATGGGCAAGAAAAGCTTATTGGACAGTGGGAATGGCACACGGAATCTTTCTACTGAAAGATATGCGCTGCGATACCCCGCCTTTAGATAACCATTGTTCACATACAATCATACAATAGGGAGCCATGACACCTTACGTTGGACTCAGCCCCACCATATACGGCTGAAAGATTATACGTTCATCCCTAGAGGAAATCATGAGTCTCAAAAAATCAGGCTTAGGGGAAATGGTATTCCAGGTTTGATTATACCGTCTCCGATACCGCCCCGACCTCGTGTCTGCTCGACTCAGCCACCAGCGATCAATGGATCTTACAAGGACTGACTTAGTGCCAACACGAAGCTGAAGAGCACATGACCCCTTCTCATCGGCCCATTCTATATACCACCGAAACCCGCCAATCGCAGGCGCCAATCGAATTCAGAGCTCTTTTCAACGCTTATCGGTGACTTTAATCCGTTTTCAGCATACTTGAGAGGGTTTCGATATCCAGATCGCTACTCCTGTCCCGAACGGAAACCCTGAGCAGGATCCTCTTGATTCTAGAAACGCCGCCAAAGACTCAGGTTTGAGGTCTTGTGACCTTCCCCACTGCTCCATTTTATTGTCGTAATGCCAAACAAGGCCAACTTCTTCACAGGCCATCAAGAATCACTAAGGGGGACGAAGGCGCCATAACCAGCTCTGTGTACCTAGCATATGATGAAGGTTATGACAATGTAAATTAGATAACAAAGACCCAATGAATATTTTGTTACGTATCTTAGTATTGCCTAGACTTGGTCATGCACCCATCATAAGAAGAGATCTTTTTCGGCGTTTTACTCTGACATTTAGCATAGGACTGGTCGAGTTCGAAAGAAGTCTACAAAATTACAAGGGCGGGAGTCTTGAATAACTCGCTTCTCCACCATGAATAGACCGGAGGAGGTGTCCTTAAACCGCTGGGATCAATACTATACATAGTATTATCTCATTTTTGGCGTGACCGAGCAAGATCCTCCTATCAGGTAGCTTGTCCGGGAACTTCCCCAATGGATTTTTTACTCGCGGCAACGGGGTTATCATGGATGCCTAGACTAGATCATTCGCTATCAACACAGATCAGTTAACATTGAAGCCCGGGTTGTCTCATATGGCTGGGTTGCTTATACATTGAGACTCATCAAGTACACGTCAAATTGGCTTCTCTTAATTGCTGGTTTTTTCCCCCTCCCTCGCCGTATCGAGACGACGTCTAATGCAACCCCTTTGCTTATTTAATAAAGAAATATCGTCGACTTGCGCCTCAATGATACAATTGTAGCGTCATCCTCGTCCCAGAAAATGCCCATTCTGCGTAATCAAACAAATAAATTTCTCCCTCCCCCTCTCAGCATATCACCAGTGCATATTACAAGAATAGGCCCCCATTTCCTACCGGTGACCCATCTTGGAGAACTCATTCTGATAACGCAGCTTAAATCCGTTGCATAGCGCTCGCATATCAGGATATTGATACCCCTTGAGCTCAAAGCCCTGTGGAATCGCGCGCACTGGCAATGCAATCACCCTGGCCGACCTACTGGCCTTGAAGCACAACCAAAAGTATCCAGGATGCTTCGTGTCGATGCAGAACGCGTAAGCCGATCGGTTGGGATTGGCGTCGATGTACGTCGTAAGCCATTTTTCTACATCTATCGTTAGCATCATATCTTGTCTGTGAGCATCAGGGTGTGTGGAAACTTACCCGTCTCTCCCCGGGATCGGTTCTGATACTTATCGTGTCGCATCAGTTCCTCCACTTTCCGCGCCATGGCCTTGACGTGCTCCACGATCAGTTCGTCCAGGTCAGTGTACGTATATTTGCCGCCCACGCGCAGCAGCTTGCCGACCGAGAATTCTGTTTCTTTCTGCATCTCCAGGACGTCAATGTGTTGGTAAACACCGTCCGCGACCTTCCAGGTCACTGCCAGATGATCGTTACCCTTGGATGAGGGTCGAATGATAACCTCCCCGTTGGGCTGCGATCCCAGATATTCTTCTGCTTGCAGGCCATTGAATGGTTTGAAATTGGGGTGCTTGACAACACGCTGGGTTCGTCCGGTGGTCTTGTCCTTTTCTCGCAGCTCCTCTTTATCTGCTGCTTCAAGGGCGTAGTCCCACCCATCTCGACCGAGGTTGATCGGGCGCTTGTACGGAATACGTAGGGTTTCATCCCGCATTGATAGCTTGGCCATAAAGTCTTTATAATTGATGTCCAAAATCTTTGCCTGCGTCGTTTGTCCAGAGGTCAGGGCATCCTTGATGGACGAACGATGGCTGACTTCATGACCCTCAATACGACCTTCGATACCACAGTCGAGCTTAACAATGGCGAAGTCATCCTTCACAACCCGAACATTGATGGGTACAATCATGCCTTCGCATAAAGTCTGCTTGGTCTCACCAGTGAACATGGTGAAGATCTCGGATGCTGACAGGAGGGCAAAATTCCGTCGAAGTTCTTCGTAGGGCGCCTGGAGTTCGGCACGAATTGTCTCCAACGTAGCTCGCTTGCGCTGGCTGTAGTTTCTCTCCAATTGCTCTGCATACTCTTCCAGGACTAGCTCGTTGACCTTGTCTTGTTCATCCTGCTTGAACAGCTTGCGGACGATCGCTCCGGGTCCATTCTCGTCAGTTTCGGCTTTGACATCCTCTTCATCAAGCTCAAGAGCATCGGCAGCCATTTTACGTCCGAGCTCATAATCTTCAGGATGAACTCGTGTGTTGTCTAGGGGGTCCGAAGCAGGATTTGTGGCCTCGTATTCGATAAACAGAAAGCTTGCGCAGTTGTTCCAAACCCTGGGGCCAACAACGGGAAGCTTGCCGCTATCTGGATCACCCACGAGTTCATCCCTTGTGCCTACAGCACCGCCATTGGCGTTGATGGCCTTGATGACGCTTGTTGCCTTGCGGGGACCCAATCCAGACACGTAAGGAAGAAGGTTGGCGGTATAGGAATCGTTCATGGCCTCGTTGATATCAACACCGCAGAGGTTGACCATGTCAACCATGGCGGAGTCGAGGTATTTGGCCAGTTTGTCAGGTGGAAGAAGGTTTTGGCAAGGGTGGTAAGAAATGGAGGCAACGTCTTTGCCGAGAGCAGCATATTCCTTCATAGGGTTCTGCATATATCGCGCCAGAGCAACACAGTACCTCGTCACAGGATTCAGACTTGGGTGCTCAGCAAGTGCACGAGGGCTATCCTTGTACAAACGAGCGACCTCATCATTGACCACCACAACCTCCAGTGGCTCTGTTCGATAGTCATTGGTGTCTGGGTCCTCAAACTCAGGGCCCATGAGGCCCTTCTCGTTGACAAGGCTCTCCAAGTCACGTACCAGCTTAGTCGTCTCAGCAGACCAACCGCTAACACCAATCACATCGGGTCGACGACGCTTGACCAGCTCCTCGAACTCTTCTCGTTGGCGCTCATCTCTGGCAAGGTTCCCAAGCTTTCCTTGCTCAATCACACGGCCATCTTCCTCAACCCATGCCCAGCAGATAGGATCGCGGGCAGGATCGGCCATGCCATTGGAGAGAACTAGGACACGAGGCGTAGTGCCCAGTATCATGCCCTTGGGCTTGTAGGGTGCCTGATCGAGCCGTTTTGCATATTCTTCTCGACACATCTTGAGTACCTCATCTTGGCAGAAAGTTCGAATGACTTCTTTGACATTCTTTGCAATAATCCTTTCGAGTTTGGGGTATGCAAGATCAAGTACTTTCTTGCGCTCCTCTCGCCACTGTTCGGCCCGGTCACTGAAGTTCTCAGACTCGAACTCCTGATAAAGTTGTCTCCGGAAGTCATATCGGGCTGGCATATCAAGCTTGATAGTGACAAGGCCTTCCTCCTCGGCCTTCATCATCTTGAGGAAAAGCTCTGGTTGGTGGACTAGATCAGCAATGGCTTGGTTTTGCAAATACTTGATCTCATAGTATGGGTGAGAATCATCGATTCTACGTAGGCCCTTCTCAGTTCGTCGACAGCTGATCTCAGCAGCTTGGTAGTACGAATTTCGAAAATGTTTGCGCATCCTTGGGCTTGCAAACAATTCTTCCGAGTACATCTGTCGAGCTGCGTTGATAACTTGGTCGCCTGTGTCGAAGTTGTCGTCAACCAAACTGTCAGCCAGGTCCATGGGATATTGAGCGTCATCATCAGGAGTGATCTTCTTTCCATGTCGCAGGGCGTTCTTGGCAAGCTGATCCGCTGAGATTCCATAAGCACGGACGAAGCTATAGGCCTTGCCTTGGCGGACTCGTTCAAGCAAGTTCGATTTTGAGCCCGGCCGTTTTGTTAATGAGAGGTTTCCAGCCATGGCAGCAAGGTCCTTGAGCTGTGGACCGTACTGGAACTGCAAATAGTCTTGCAAATCTTGAAGTTCTTCCATGGTGGTCGCCTCTGGAATCATCTCCTCCACAATCGTGTCGTGAATTGCCAATCCTTTGAGGTTTTCAAAAGTCTTCTCGAGAGCATTTCTCTTGTCCACAAAAGAACGAAACTTGATGTCCAATTCCAAAATCTTCCAAAGGTCGTCTTGATTCAAGAGCTTGTCTGCACTGATGACGTATTCTGGCGCATCAGGGTCATCACGATTCGGGTTCCGCGTCTTTCTGGTGTGAAGCAGGTAGTCTTTGCGGTGCTGGAACACATAAGGCACCTCAACTTCGTCAACAATGAAGAATTCGAGGACCTTGCCAACAGCTTTGCCGAATGGGATCTGGAGGTCGGCCGCCAAACCTTTCTTTGGCCACAACTGGTTTGTGATCCACCTTGCCTCCTCCCTAAACTGCTCTGCAGTAAGCTGAAGGGTCTTGAAGCTCTTCCGGTCGAGTTGAAATCGCTCGGGCTCGTCGGTGAAACGAATCTCGTTATCTTCGTCGGTCAAGAGCTTCTCTTTAAGTTGCGACGGCTCGAACACGTCCTTCAGCTCAATGGCCTGTTCCTCTCTTTCACGATCTTCCTCCTCCTCTTCCATTTGCAGCGCCCAATCGTAGTCTTCGCCATTACCGAAGATGGCCTCCATATCGTCTAAGGCATCCTTATCGAGATTACCAGTATCGGTGATATTTCCAATAACGCGATCTCTGGGGCGAGCAACCTCCGCATCTTCTCGTTGTTGTTCTAATTCCTCGGGGTCTTCGGGGAAATCCTCTTCGATGAAATCGTCGAACTCGTCGGCTTGGCGGTATGATCTGCCGTACGGTCGCTGCTCGCCTGCGTCTTCATCCTCGTCCGAGAAGATATCGTCCAGGCCACGGCGTTGGTTTCCCCGTTCTTCGTCGCGGTAACCACGCTTGAGGCGCTTGAACTTGGACTAAATACGAAGTTAGGGGTGCTACTAGGTCATGGTAGTTTAAGTAGCGTCAGGGGAAACTCACCTGTGTTTGGGGCTTGGGACGCTCGCCGAATTGCTCGCCGATGAGATCCAAATCTTCTTCATCAAGCTGCTCCTCCTCTTCACGGTCGCGATGTTTTCGCTTTCGTTTGTGAACGGGGCGCACATCGCCATCTGACTCGCCGCCTTCCTCCTCGTCCTCATCCTCATCAACAATAAAGCCTTCTCGGACCTGAAAGTAAGGAGTTAGGGAGCGTGTCTTTGCGCATAGTTTATGACGATACCAACCTTGCGAGCCTCTTCCTCATCGTCGTCATCTTCCTCCTCCTCACTAGAGTCTTCCACGGCAGCCTTTCGTCTGCGCTCCTCACCACCCTCATCAAAAGACTCATCCTCTTCCTCGTCATCAAGTTCGGCCTCGCCGGAAATCAAGTCGCGCATACTGTTGCTCATCTTGGCGGCTTGCGATGCTGCCAAGCAGGCAACAAAGCTTTCTTTGTCTGCTGTAGTTGTCGGTGATTCGAGTTCGAGAAAATTTCGAAAGAGCGAGTATTTGGAATCTCGAGGCTTTTCGTTATAGATAAAAGGACGACAAGAAAAGGGAATTATGATTTGTGCTTTTGTTGGAAAGCTTTAGGTATTTAGGATTTTTTGGCGATGCGCTGCAGAGCTACACGTGCAGCCTTGTCGCGACTGGCAAGGATGCGAGAGCGGTGGCATGATAATCCGCTTCCGACAAGCGGGTGATTGAACAGGAACCGCCAACTCCACTCCTACCTACCTCAGGTAAGGAACTCGGATACAGCTCGACTGATCGCAGACTTTTTGGCCATTAACAGCATTATCATTTTTTTTATTTTTTTTTTATTTTGGCATACTTTGACCACCCACTAGGCATGCAGGTATGTTCGTATGTTTGCCGTTCGAACTTCACCCCTACCTCGTACTGTGCTGGCTAGTGGTCCAAATGTTGTTTAAACATGTTTGAATCGCCCGGTGTCTGATCCATCTTCTGTTCTCATGCTTCGTTTACTTTTGTATCCCATACCATGAGACCCCTATTTTAATCACCCTTTTATTCTTCTCTAAATGTCGCCATAAATATCCTGCGGGGTTGGGGATTTTTCCTTTCTTAAGATCAGACCATTGCAAATTCTTGTGAGGTATTGAATGGTTCGCCTATAATCGGGGTTGGATATATGCTGCCTTCAGACTACAATGTCAGAGCTTTGTGCACTTCTATAGTATCCAGGGCGAGCGATATTGTGACTGATCTAAAATATTCAAGAGATGCTTTATAGGTTCAGAACACCTGAGCCGAGTATGGAATTGTGTCGTATTAGTCTGGACTAATGATTTATCACAAACAACCGACGACCACTATCTTATCACGATTATGAATCGATAACTGTACGGAGCTCGAGGCGTGAAGTGTCTCAAGTTCCGAGAATTTGGCCAGTGGCCATCCTAGCCTAGCCTAGGTTCCTACATAAGGTACCCAGACAGACAGGGCATCGCGCCTCCTGGACGTTGAACTCAGGCTCAGGCCTCGCCTCGTAGGGAGATGTACCATAATTACTCCGTATTAATGGATAATGGATGCTGGCCTCCGTGTCTGTACTCCATGGTGTCCCCTTATGGCGAATGAATGGCCCACTAGATTTCAGGTACATAATTTCAAATCCGACACGCAGTTGCTGTAACTCCTTACACTCTTCATGGTTTTAAAAAGTCGTGATCACATCTCCTCGCCAAATTCTCCCGTTCCCCCCTTTCCCCCATCTCGTTTTACCGCCCAGCTCTGTCTTCCTTTTGTGGTTTGTTGCGCCTCCAACTCCCTCAGAGCGCAACTCCAGCCACTCCCGTCACGTTGTCGCTGGCTAGACCCCGCCCTCCACTGTCCGCGCCTAACCAGCCAGAAGCTGTGAAAGAGACTGGGACAAACCCCCCATTCGCAATCTTCAGCGACGCTTTGCATAGACGCCCCTGATAAACCACGATCAACTCTGGTCGAAAGGTTTCTCTGTGTTTTTTTGTATCACCGCCATCAACGACCTTGATTCTTAGCGATAGAATCTGGACCTCTCGCTACGGCCCGAAATTAACGTCTGCCAGCGCTCGCATCATCTCGGCGGTAGGCAAGGACAAGACGCTTCACCTGAACTGCGTCCATTCAAGCTTGGATACCACGAGCAACTCTTACGACTGCTCGGCCGGATCGATATTCTTTGCGGCCTGGTGCGGTGACTCCTCTGTTCTAAGCATCGGAAGCCGTCCACCCGTTGTCAGTCACTACACGATAAGACCAGCCCGATTAAATCTTCGGCTTTTGCAGCACTCAGCTTGCCTTCAGTTTTTCGAGCCTCTTTCATCAACCGAGCTGAATTTCGCGCTCTACTCTCCAGAATGGCCGACCCATTTGCTCCACGCTCTATGAAGCGCAAGAACGTCAAAGGACTTGCACTTAAAGCGGCTGCCCCTCGACCCCCACCAACCGCCGAAACCAACCATCATGAGTACAGCGGAAGCCAAGATGCAGGTAAGGATGAACAGTTGGAGATCGGTATCGAATACAAGTTGGACCTAAGACCCGAGGATCTCGAAATTCTTAAGGAGTTGGGATCTGGTAACGGTGGTACGGTCAGCAAAGTGAAGCACCTAACAACGGGAACTGTCATGGCTCGCAAGGTCTGTATTTTGTGTCACTGAATTAAGGAGTTTTGTGTTAACCTACCTGGCAGGTTATTCATGTGGAGGCCAAGCGAGAAATACGGAAGCGAATTGTTCGAGAACTCCAGATTATGCACGGCTGCCACTCTGACTACATCGTGACATTCTACGGTGCTTTCTTAACCCCAAATAACGATGTTATAATGTGTATGGAATACATGGATGTGGGGTTAGTTTGATATGGGTACATCCATGGCGATATGATAGCTGACACTAGACCAGTTCTCTTGATCGAGTCTCGAGAGTTTTTGGCCCCGTTCGAGTCGATGTTCTGGGTAAAATTGCAGAAGCGACTCTTGGTGGTCTGACATACCTTTACACAAAGCACCACATCATGCATCGTGATATTAAGCCATCCAATATTCTCGTTAACTCGAGGGGTTCGATCAAGCTTTGCGATTTTGGTGTTTCTGGCGAGCTTGTCAATTCTATCGCTGACACCTTTGTCGGAACTTCCACTTACATGGCACCCGAAAGAATTCAGGGTGAGAAGTACACGGTCAAGTCAGATGTCTGGAGTTTTGGTCTGAGCATCATGGAACTTGCTATTGGCAAATTTCCTTTTGCTGCCAGTGAGCAACTCTCAGATGGCGATTGCGCTCCCGCGGGTATTCTGGATTTGCTTCAACAGATTGTTCACGAACCGGCTCCCAAGCTTCCAAAGAGTGATGCTTTCCCTAGCATTCTGGACGATATGATTCAGAAGTGTCTTTACAAGGAACCTGAACGCCGACCAACCCCCCAGGAGCTATTCGTAAGAAAGATTTCCAATCTTGTTTGTTTTGACATGTGCTAATGTTGTCAGGACCGTGACCACTTCGTACAAGCCGCCAAGCGTACTCCAGTTGATCTTAGAGAGTGGGCTGTCGGTATGATGGAGCGTGATAATAGAAAATCCCACCTGGCGCCTCAGCTCTCTCCTGCAACCCAGGATCTTCTGCGCTCAAGTGACTCACCCACCCAGTCCCAGCAGGCACAGGCATCGGCCCAACCCGAAGAACGCTCTCACACTCCCACTTCTGGTGAGATCCCAATCGGCGGCGCTGGTATTATTTCCCCTCGTGATCAGTATGGCTCTGGCCAGAGCCGATCACCGCCTCGCAACGGATACCCTTCTTCACGCACGCCAGCTTCGGCGCACCCCGGACTTGGACCCAGGGTTGTCACCACGAATTCTATTCCCAAGGTTTCAGGCTATCCTGACAGTGCTGGTCCTGTGAGCGCGAACGCTGCTACCTTCAGCTTACCTGTTCGACCAGCACCCCCAGGCGGACCTCTCCCCCCTCCGCCACCTCGAAAAGAGACTCCTGATGAGCTACGAAGGGAGAACCGGAGACAGGCAACGTTTGGGTTGCCACCTAACCCTGGATATAACATATCTTAAGGCTACGTTTTTCGAATTGTTCCCTGAAGCTTCATCTCCCGGGATAACCTTGCCGAAAATATTGGGACAGCGGCCTAACCCTGAAGATCATTTAGCATACCTCGGCGCACTGTTTTGAAACCTGCAGTGGTCTCTGGCTAGATCACTACACTTAAATCACTTCATTATACCGTCTTCAAAACCCAAGGACCTGGTTTAGATTTGAGGAGGCGAAGATCTGTTGATCTCGATTCCCGAGAGTCTATCTGCTGTGTCTAGTGTGGAGGAGAGTCATGTACAGAAACCGGGCCCATGTAGGAAACCTAAATTAAATCAATTCGCGGTTGAGTTGGCACCGTGAGATCAAACACCGGCGAAAAGAGGTGTGACAAGTTGTGATTGACATTTGTGAGCTGACAAGGGTTCGCGTCGACTTCTTGCTATTCTGGGCCGGCGTCTCTTCCCACGAAGCCTTGTTCAAGGATATCAACGAGCTCATCCAGCGTAGTAATGACCAGATCAGTATGGGCATGTTCAGCCAATGCTCGATTTACGTCATTCACGAGCAATACAGTAGCCGCGCCAGCCTTTCTGCCTGCGGTCATGTCGTCGATAGAGTCGCCCACCATGATAAGACCACTGGCGTCACCCTCGCCAGATTCGTCGTGTAAGCCCCAGTTCTTGGCGATGTGCAGGATACCGGCAGGATCAGGTTTGGGGGGGCGGAAGTCTCGCGTCACGATGGGATGAAAGCGAGAGCCTTCGAGAAACTTCTCCATAAGATTCTGAACAGGGACATCAAAGTTGCGTGTGCATATCGCCTTGGGGATGGCATTGGCGTCGAGGTACGCCATGAGGGTCATCAGACCTGGTTGAGGAGTCTGGGTCTTCATGGCTTCGCGCTCAATATTGCGGATAGACTCAAGGGCAGTCCCTTGTTCGGATTTCGGGAGAGTATCAATGTGCTCGAGTATGTCTGTTGTTTTTGTAATTCCTAAAACATCTCTCATTTCCTTGAACATGTATGTTTGAGGCTCGCTATATACTGGGTTAGCGATGCGTTCGTTGTGCCAACTTCTCTTAATATGTTGAGAATAGTATGTATGCTAAGATGAACCATCTTCTATGTGTTTCAACCACATCGGATAGCGGAACAAAGAATATCGTCAAGTATTCGTTTGTAGGAGATATGTGAGTCAAGGTTATGTGCGGGAAATTTCCGAGCCACAAAATAAGAGTAGAGTGAGTGCAGATCTTACCAAAGGGTGCCATCCATGTCGAAGACCACTCCTCGAAGACTGGGGGTGTCGGCAGGAAAGCTATGCTTGCCCTTCTTCAGTGGTATGAATCGCTTCGGATGTGATGAATTCATGATCGAGACTAAACGGCGTAGCATAGAACTGAGCCTGAGGCGCCTTAAAGGACAGTAGAGGAAGGTTGATTTCAAGGTCGAGAGTTCTCGGGAAAACTATATGCAATTATGGAGTCAATGGAGTATCCCTCCTTGCTTCTTCCTCTCATCGATGATAAAAATGAGACCAGTTGGCAATGGTAATGAGTGCTTTAACTCAGAGATGACGCTCTTATTGGGGTGGAGACAGAGAGAATTCGGGGCTAAGAGTTCTTACCTTCCCTTAGGTTACCTACCTGTTCCAGGGACTACACCTACCTGAGGTATCGAATACATGTACCTATAGTTTGTTGGCCACGGTATATTGCGGCACAATTGAACAATCATATCTAACAAATGCTTTATTAGCATCAGATACCACTGCACCATTTGGACAACAAACCGCTTAACAACACTAACTTAGGTACTGAGGCAGGACTGATTAACGAAGCCACTGTACTTCTTCATATCGAGATATGGATATTTCCAATTCATCGATACAGTATACTAAAAGGTCTCTAGAGTTTATTATAACGCCTCTTCCACTCTCTTCCATTCGTCTATGTTGACGAATACCAGCTATCAGTTCAACTTTTGCCGAAAAACTCTGCTAGCTAAGGAACCTCATCAAACGGCTTTATAAGCGTCTTTCATTAGAACTGCAGTCTGTTCTCCTCGCCACTGCCATCGATTCATACTCATCAAGTCCAACTTCGCGACCATGTTTCGTCCCAACAACCACAAATTGACAGCTTTCATGTCCAGTGTTGAAACAAGGCTCAAATACCTCCCAGTCGACCATAGGCCCCAGCCACACAATGGCTTCGACTTTTAGACCCTGCTCAGCAATGACTTTCATATATCGCGAGATTAAAGCAGGTTGGCGTGGATAGACGAACATCAGAGCTGTCACATCTGAATCCTGCAGCCTCGAAGTGACATCCCAACTACCACGAACAGTGTGTATGGCTTGTTCTGGAAGATAGCTGTTGACATGGTCTCTCATACCAAATTGCTGAACTTCAACTCCTTCAATGTTAACCATAGCATGATCAGAGCTACTGCGTTGGCGTTGCGAGTTTATATAAGCAAGGAAAAGAGCTTCCAGTAGCCCGGATCCGCTTCCGATCGAAAGCACAGTTGGCGTTTCTCCTGGAAGCTGTTAGTCAGTCATATACCAAGAACAGCTTGCCTTAGGGAAGGGGTTCCCAGACTTTCGGCATGGTCTAACAGAGGCGCGGTGTTGGGGATTGCGTTGATTAGGTTCCGGAATAATTTGTACGAAAGGCTTAGACAACAATCCGGAGTGCGGATAGGTGCTCCTTGCAAGTCGAGCTCAGGAAGGTCCATGTTTTTTATGGTGGGCTTCGAATGAATGAATCAAATACAATAATATTAATAGTAAAGTCTGCTCAAATGCACGTTGGAAACCCGACCCTCAATTTTAGAGACGAGTGAAGTCTGCTCATAACACTAGATTTGTTCTGTGGGTTTGTCGAAGTGGCGTCCGGCCGTTGGATGGTGGGTGTAACACCAGAGTCAATAATTCACCTCGCAAGTGAACCTATTTTCATTCGAAATAATTTCCTTCACTGCAGGATCACTTTCTTTGTGATCAATCGACTATGGATGGAAATGCAACGAAAAACATGCATCTCACACAAACCAACTACGAAGAGGTCGAATCAGACTGTCAGAATGTATCGCCTACCAAGTTCAACACCTGCTTTCATACCGTCGAAGAAATTCCAGCACATGAGAGCACGAATCATCTTTCACGTCCGTCAGAAGCACCTTACTCCTTCGAGCGACGGCTACCCCTGGTTCTAAAAACACGAAACCTCGATGCAAAAGTTGCACAAATTGTCAAACTCACACGAGCAGAGGCCAAGCTCGTCGTAGCAGCTTCGGGCACCTCGATCATCACTGGTGAACACAACCGAGCATATCAAGAAGACATCCAGGAAGAAATCATCCCGCATCTATCGTCTCTCGACTTCCCCGCCGAAGGTCTCTTTATGCGTTTGGATCGTTGCTCACCTAAAGATGGTCGTCAAGCCGTACCGGGTAGGCTGTCTCTTCACTCCACAACGGATATAATTATTGGCTTGATCACATCACAGCGAGCACGTAATGGAATATTAAAGAGTCTTGAAGGGGGGAGTCCGACTGTCGACTTGACTTTTCTACCATTCAATAAACGTATGGGGAGCGAAAGGGAATACCGAGTCTACTGTGTACCAGAGACGGGAGCCGTCTCCGCAGTAAGTCAATACTGCTGGCACAAGCAATGGCACTTTGATTGTGAAGAGCACGAAAATCAGACAAGAGCAGTGGATCAAATCTGGGAGGGAATCCAAACGATTCACAAATCAATCCTACATGATCTGGATCCGGATGACCGGCTGGATCAGCTGCTTTTAAAGCAAGGGCTGTCGTTCGATGTGTTTTACGACGAGACAGACGAGACATTGCAACTAGTCGAGTTGAACGTTTTCGGTGCGAGGAGCGGATGCGGATCGTGCTTGTTCCATTGGATCAATGATTGGGACCAACTCTATGGCCATTGCGAAAGGGTCGAGTTTCGAGTCGCACGAGGGAACAAAAAACACACAAGCGTCAGTGGCGTTACAGGTTTGTCTGCTTAGTTTCTGCCACAGTCATAGGCGTGCTAGGCCTCTGACACTATTTTCCCGTTCCTGATGATCTTGTGACTAGCCACGAGCTTGGATGGCTGGATGGAATTGCTTGGCCCTTGTTACCCTCGAGATCTCATGCTTGTCCTGCCAGCCCGCATTTAAGCAACGGGCGCAGCCGGCAAGTGTGCATATAGCCCCACTAGGTATTAGGCTAAGAGATCTCTTCAAGAGTGTTTCCCTGGTTTAGGAATCCACGGAAAAATCTAGACTATTCCTTTGAATGATAAAACAGACAATCTTCGCACATTATTGTTCATGGGAAAACTTAGCATGGGAGGGAAAGTACGAGATGCTTACCTCTAAATTATCCTAAATTGTTGCCATATACAACTATGAAAACAACTTTTGTTCGTCGGTCGTTGAAGAAAGAGCTTGGAACAGATACCATCCATTTCTCTTTTGCAAATCAAGCTGTAATTAAACTACTCCCGTCTTTTTGTAGGTAGCTTGAGGTACAGCCAATACGAGGCCGTCTCGATAGCTGATCGAAGCCCCACACTAGCTGCCCGGGGTGCATGCATGCTCAGCGTCATCCTTATTTTCAAGACTATAATACTCGGTAAGCTGCATTGCTTTCCATATATTCGATTTTACACCTACAATACCTGTCCCTGGGCTTTCTACTTTATACACCCAGGAGGGAAAAAATAACAATCACGACCGTGACACCCTATTCCTCTCAAAAGGCTGACTTTTGCAGATCAGGCTGCCGATACTGCCACGATTGCCACTGTTCTTATGGAGCTCTAAGATCTAGGAGAATGAAGCGTGCCTCACAATCGTCTCACCACTCCAGACACGAGTACCATCAAAACAACCAGCCATGAGCTCCGCCACAGGTTCCTCCAACCTGGCATGGCCGCCTAAACAGCGACCTTCCCAGCGAACGGTACGAAATCACTCGCTCTATAATTTCCTGCATGCATGACAGCGAGAATGGGTAGATATCTGATGCATCAGGCAGAAATTGAAGAACGGAACCTTTATCATTCCCAGGACTGGCGAACGATCGAGGTCAGAATTCTCGTTAAGCACATCTACCAACGCAGTAGTTGCAGACGATATCAACAAGAAACCGAAATACCAATCCTTCGAGGCCGCTGAATCCTTTGGTGACCGTATCCACATTATCGCACATAACGTCAAAACTGCATTCATCTTGACATGGCTGTGGCTACATACTGAAGAAGGCCATGGAGTTCTCAAGTGTACACTTGCCTACGTACTTGGTAGTATGGGTACTTTTTTCCCACCCTTGACAGCCTTTCTTGGCAACAGAGATGGAAAGCATGTCTCTGCTACCATTACCGTTTACTTTCACCCAGCACGGACTGTTGGCTCTATGCTTGAGGCAACTGTTATAGCAGTCGTTGCTGTATTTTACGCGGAAGTCATATCGATGCTGTCGATGGGAATTGCAATTGCCATGAGATCCCAACTTGGCTTGACTGCCGCTGCTCACGTGCTGATCCTCATTATCTGCATCGGAGGAGGACTGGGCTTTGTGGGTTGGGTAAAGCAAAGACTCAACAGCCCCCTCGTTAACGTCGGCTCAACCTTGGCATCGATCGCAATCATCTCCGTAATCACCAAAGAGGAGGGCGTACAAGGAGGCTACTTTGACGACGACAAGATCGTCCAGGTCTTGAAATTGCTTCTTGTTGGCATCACTTGCACTCTAACAGTTAATGTGCTAGTCTGGAGAATCTCGGCGAGGCGTGTGCTTCGTAGGTCTATCATGACCGCCACCAGCTCTCTAGGCGACAAATTATCGTCCATTACAAAAGGATTTCTCAGTGGAACGGAAGATGAATTCTGGACAAGTGAGTATGGCCGAGTCTCTGCCCGGTACAACAGCGCATATACAACGATGAACTCAACACTCCGAGAAGCCAAATTTGAGTACTTCTTCCTGGGCCGAGAAACCTTTTATCCGCTTGATAAACGTCTGTCAAGATCGGTTGAGGCACTCTCCCAAGCCATAGGAGGACTGCGAAGTGCGCTCGAAAACCAATTCACTCTACTCAGAGAGGTTCCCAACCTGGAAGATACCTTCCCTTCACCGAAGCCCACAGGGATGACATCCACCTTGAATCGAGCCATTTCTGCATATATTGATGGTGGAGGTCAAACATTGTCTGACATTGATGAATCTGGAGAGAGTGAGGAAGAACGGCTGGCGGCGAGAAACAAATCGGATACCGCTCTAGACGTAGCCCCCGCTTTCCAAGAGCCTTCTGACATCTTTGCCCTCTTCATCAACATGCTCGGCCCGTCAATCAAGTCGCTAGCTCATACACTATCAGAAATCCTGCGTGAGCCTGCATTTGGACAGGACCCGAACAAAGACATCGCGGTAAACGAACAGTTGAGGGAGAGCCTTCGCGATGCTCTGAATCTTTACAATAATGCAAGATCAGAGTCGTTACAGGAGCTTTACCGTACCATTCAGATCGGACGTGCTAGATCTGAGAAGATTCAAGCGGACATCGAAGAAGTTGCTGCAGCCTGTGGGCATTTCTCCTTCAGTTTACAGGCTGTAGCTGAAGAGACTGATGCATATTTGGATGTACTAGAGGACATCAAGTACACGACTGAGACAGCGCCGCGTTCATGGAGTTGGCTCAAATTCTGGAGGTACTTCGGCCGGACTGAACCTTCAGACAAAGACAGGATTGAAGATCCGGAACGCGAGAGCTTGATACAGAAACCACCTGTGCCGAGACTGCGGAAATCTCAAATGCCCAAAGGTATTCCAGATACAATGGTCGCACGGCGAGATACCTTCAACTGGGACGCTGCCCCACAGTCTAGCAGAGTCAAAAGAAGAGTCGCTCAGAAAATGCTCAAGATTTCCCGATTCATCGTACGGGAGGACATACTTTTTGGTATCAAAGTTGGCATTGGTGCTCTTCTCTGGGCCATGCTTGCTTTCATACCAAGCACAAGACCTATTTATCAGACATGGAGAGGTGAATGGGGTCTCCTTTCCTTCATGATCGTGGCGGCTATGACAACTGGCTCAGCGAATACTACTGGAACTGCCAGATTCAAAGGTACCCTGATTGGCGCAGCCTTTGCCGTGGTGTGCTGGACTGTCAGCCAAGGTAATGGCATTGCACTGGTGTTTCTGGGTGGCCTTGTAGCTTTGTTCAACTTCTACGTGATTTTGGTCATCAAGAAGGCTCCACTGGGTAGAATTGCTTTGTTAGCATACAACGTGAGCACCCTTTATGCCTACAGCATCTCGCAAGATGTCGACGATGACGACGATGACGAGGGAGGATCCAACCCCCTGATTTTGGACATTGCCTGGCATCGAGTTGTTGCGGTCACTCTAGGCATCGTATGGGGTATTGTCGTTTGCCGAGTCCTCTGGCCGATTTCTGGTCGAAAGAAGTTCCGTGAAGGACTTTCTGTCCTGTACCTCCAGATGGGTCTCATATGGAAGCGTGGCCCTCTTACTGTGTCGCTTAATAAGGATAGCACACATAATAACACGCTTGACTACATGCGCGAGGGCGAACAGGCGGCTCTTCAACGATATGGTAGGCACTCACTGCCACATCTTTCTTAATCGCGCTAACTCTGTGACAGCCTTCAAACTTGCAAGCCTGCGAACGGCTGCGAAGTCCGAATTTGAGCTTCGCGGTCCATTCCCAGACGCAGCTTATGGGCGCATTATGCGCTCCACCAAAAACATGCTTAATGGTTTCTATGCTATGCGTCTCATCACATCGAAACGAAATCAATTAACAGAAGGCGAGCGGGCATTGTTAGAGTACACAAGCACTGAGAGAGCTCTCCTTTGCCAGCGCATATGTCACGTCTTTCAAGTTATCGCTTCGTGCCTTATGCTAGAATACCCCTTGACCGATGCCATCCCTACGGTTGAGAACAACAAGGACCGACTCTTAGGGAAAATCTACCAATTCCGCAAGGAGCACATGAATACGGATCTTTCGGGCGACGAGTCCCCTCTGGTTGTTCAAGAGAGTGATTATGCTTTGCTGTACGCATACACACTCGTTACGCTACAAGTGGCAGCTGAATTAAACAAGGTGAGGGCCGAGATCGAAGCCCTGTATGGAGTCTTACACGAGGAAGCTCTGCTGCTGCAATAGAGGAGGAAGGCTTGTCAAACAGGAGGTACATGGTCTTTTGCATACTTAGCCATTCATGATACCAGACTTCCATGTTCAACGCGTGGTGAGTTGGCGCGTTTTCTGTGTCCTGTGTATTCTTTCTCGTGCGTAGGTAAATAAAAGCCAGCATTTTATGATATGAGGTTTAGATATTACTGTTCTTCGTGATGATCGAAAGCTACCTGTGTTCGTATGGGTTGTCCATCATACCTATCATTACCTTGTATGCCCCTTAATCCTCTGACGCCATGAGCCATCGATAGCAGCAACTAAATAATATGTAGATTTGGGCGTCCATTCTAAACTGTACATTCCCTTAACCTGCCCAAGCGACCAACATCATACTCTACCCATCGAGCGATTCCCTTGCGTCCTGGTACGAGCACACTGCCTGGGTTCATTACATGACACCCCTCGTATGTGACGCAAAACGGTGGGGCTGTTGTGTCGAGCAAAACCATGGCTGTGGGAAGTGGGTATAAATGCAATGCTGAGGAGTAGTCCCAGTGAACGGGGCGAATAGCCTGGCGGAATGGTGCGAGGTAGCCTTGATCAAGAATAGTCTTGACAAGTTTCTGGGCGGCATGAACGTCGTGAGGAATGAGAGGTGTGACGGGCGAGCCGGTAGCGGTAGCGGTAGGATCATCATGATGAGCAGCATCGATATCCATCGGCTGAACATCTTCGGGAGGGGCAGCACTTGAACCTGGTGCCTGTTCTCCACTGGCATCCTTGGCCTTCGGTTTTAAACGGACAGAGGCTCGACGCAAACGAGCAGATACATCATCTCTAAAGACGACAAGTTCGTGGTTGGGGCCGAATAAACTGATTCGGCTTGGGTTCGAGGTCCATACAGCAGTACCATTTGACTTCCCTCCCACTTCCGCATTGGCTGTCGCAAAGGCTCGACGTATTCTCGACGTGAACATGTCTGGTACTTGCTTTCGAGGCAAAGGAACAGAGGCGCCAGCTGTAAAGGACGAGACCCATCCGTCATTGTCTCCGGGAACAAAGACGAAGGTAGACGACTGGAGCAGGGTTGGAAAGTCTCCCAGGGTTGAAGCCAGGGCATCAAAGTATTCCTTATATTCGATACTTCCGCCACTGCCTCCTCGTGCCAAAACAGCGTACTGAGTGAAGTTGCCCATCAGCACGAATGTTAGAGGCGTTGAACCCTCAGGCTCTGAGGCATATCCTGATAGGATCTTGCGTAATGCTTGGAGAGTTCGTGGTTGATCGAGGTTCAGCTCGCCAATAATAACAACGCGCCCACGCGATGGTGCAGTATCCTCCTCTGCTCTGCTGCGTAGAAGGCGCCTTTCGAGCCTGCGCATCTTGGTACCCACGGCACGCTCGCTGCCTACACCCAGGAAATCGATCCAGCCAAAGCCCCCTCCTATGGTCTGCTCCTGGCCACCATCGGGTCCGCTAATGCCCAGAGTCGCTTGACGACGTTCACATGGGGGCTGGCCTACAAAGAAGCCTTGGAAGCGGCCACCTAGTGTACCTCCAACGCCGCTGCTGCCGCTTAGACCCTTGCCCACAGATTCGTCTTCTTCTTCATAGACACCGTCAACCAGCACGATCATCCCAGGACAAAACCATGCTGAATCATCCGGGATAGCTACCGCCTGGGATAAGTCCAAGGCAATAGTACCAGTCAGGTCGCTGATGGCAAGATCGCCGGTAGGAAGGACAACCAGGAGCCCTAGTAACATATGGCTGCTGCCATGACGACCAAGGAGGTTCGCGATTGGCGTGAGTTTAAGTGAATGCTGGTTGGAAAGGGAACGGCTCAGGCTTTGTTTTCGAGAGGAGGAGACTGCTGAGGACTGGAAGGTTTCGTTACGGAGAAGACGCTGATGGATTACATTGTAGCGATTGCGGAAAACCGTCGTTTTGTGTGAGGCCGGTGGTAGTAATGAAGGCGTTGAGGTATCCCTAGGAAATGTTAGTCGCAAATTCAGTTGAACCACCGAATAGACTATACTGACTTTTCAAAGTGCTTTTTGCCAACATTGTATATGAATCTGGGTTGGTCATATGCGTCTATGATCTTAAGCCATGCTCGAGGATCGCTCGTCTCGCTTTCTTCTTGCTCCTCATCCACACCAAGTCCCGACATGCCGAAGCTTGTGTTGCTATCCTCCCTCCTGATTTCTGCCGGCCGTAGTCCCAACCGTGTGTTCAAGGTCTCGTTATCTTTGAGATCAAGCATACTATCCCCACGCGGTAGTCCTCTTGTTGGGCCAGTGATTCTGCCGCCGCTCATGTTACCCTCAAGGGTCTTGAGAATTTCCTGGAGCTCTTTACTCGAGCCCTCGACAATGACACCTCCATTGCGGTTTTTCCAGCTTCGTGCAACCTCTTCAAGAACCCGCTCGGCCAAACCTTCTTCACGCCATCCTGAACCACAATGCCTTCCAATGAAGGAAGCTAGTTCTTGAAGGGCAGAGGATGTCAGTGTTAAAGAATGTTTTTTCGTGAATGTACGGAAAGCGAGCGGTCGAAGTGTCGGAGGAGGGAGTATGATCGGTAATATTGCAGCCTTGGGAGCATTGACGGCAAATGGCTTCAGTGGATGGATGGGGGTACCGAAGGCGGGAGATGAAGATGGTATCGCAGAAGACGGAGGGACCGCCCCTCGTTGTTTTCGGAATATAGGAGCTGGTGTTTTATCCATGATCTGGACCACTAGCTTGGCATGGCAGAGAAAGAAAGGAAAAAAAAAACAAAAAAAAACCAACTTTTTGTATATGAAATCAACGTGGTTTGCTAATTGAATTTCGTACACGGTGCTCTGGTTGATTTGCCTACCTACTTTGTACCTCGTTGCGTAGGTCGTCTTGAAGAGTTCGCGCCGACCGCGTAGACGCGTTTAATTGATTCGTTTGATACATATACTCTCCATAGGCATATATCGCGTTGTACTAGGGTCCTACGAATGACCTCATTCATGATCAAGGTCGAGTCAACACAATGATAGCTTCATTTAGCCCGTTGCATTGGATTGCGGACACAGTAGTAAAATCGATTTGAATTCCGAACAGCAGCAAAATGATAGGGTCAACATTTCGAAATGTTGCTCGCCAGAGGGCTGTACCTTTCAGAGCCATATCCAGTCTTTCTAGCAACCCTAAAATTGTTTGTATTCAACACCCAAGCCAGCACCACTTCATAAACACGCTGACCATGTTGTAGAAAGTTGTGAAGAATCCCAAATCTCCTTTTACAAACTACTTAAGCTACCTCGAGAAAGAACCGCCTGACGAGCGCCTAGCGATTGGGACTACTAGCGAGCTCCCTCCCACCCCTCAGTCCTTCACTGAGAACAAGAACTTCGTCAAGATTCTCAACGAGGTGATAACCGAGTACGGTCACGAAGATGAGGATCTTGTCAACCAAGCCCGCGCATTTGCCAGTCCGGGAGGCTTCAATCTCGGCTCAGGCGGAGCCTTTTTCTCACAAAAACGACCTAATAGAGGTGGATCTCGCAAGCAGGGAGCTGGAGGGGGAGCTGGAGGTGACGGTGCAGGAGGCGCCAGCGCTCAAGGAGGAGCCGGTGGTGGTGGAAGAGGAGGATATGTGCACCTCAGTGACCGAAGGAATCCCCCCGACTTTGGACGCATTGCATGGCCTGAGGATATCTTGGGAAGTGTTGAGGTGGACGGTGCCGGTACCATCATCGGCAAAGTACAGCCAAGTGGAACGTACCGTATTCTGACGAACGAGGGAATGTAAGTCTAGAGAACATGAACACAGTCACGTCAAGTCGCTAACAATTTGTCAAGCCTGGGACTCAGCCCATTCTTACAAACAAAGTTGGTGGAGAGGCTGAAGCAAGAAGAAGCCAAACAAAACCCAACAAGTTAGTGGAAAGGAGAATATTCATAGCCTTGTCGAACAAAGAAATATCGATTGAGGGAGCCAATTATGCTCAAAAGCTCTGAAAACTGGAAGAAAACGACTTATGTATCATGACTGTAGGTAGAGATGAGTGTAACAATACTGTATGGCATTTGGGTATAGCTATTCTGAGACCAGAACCATGCTTGCATATGCAGACATGGGCCAACGCATGTCAAGTTTTCATGGATGACTGTTGGCTGGTAACTAGAAAGGGTCAATAGATAAGCATGATATTGTGGTTTAATACCAGATCTTTTTGGTTATAGAAACAGATTCCGATCTGACTACTCGTGAGCCTGTGTCGACAGAGTTTTGAGAATTGATTTGTTGGGAATTCAATGCCATCAGCATATGAAGTGCCGGCTGGTATAGGTACAGGTTGGCGGGGTTAGAAATGTGCAAAACTGGGCTTTTACCTACCTCTATTTACTACTTTATGTTTCTTATTTTGATTTATATATATTAAATAAAAACTAAAAATACTATTAAAAATAGTAATATAGGCAGAGATTTAAGATTATTATAATAAGATTGTCTGAAATAAGTAAGAAGGAATAATTATGATATAAGTATTAATATAAATACTCCAGGGCTTTTACTAGTACTAACATTTCCAACCCCGGCAACCTGTAGGACAGTGAAGACTACTTAGCTAACGTGGCTATGGGCTGATTGACACGACTACCAACAAGACACCAAAATGGTTTTATTAATTGTTCTCCGGGTGACAGGTCAGACAACAGGAATGGATGTAACAAATGAGGAGAAAGATAAGTTCTCTGATATAACATACAGCGAAAAGCCGACAGGAATATATAATAAATTTCAAATGAGATAATTAAGATCTATTGTGCTATAAATTCCTACGCCAACTATCAACATCCATATCCAACGTGCAAAATACTGGCTGGTACCAAACCACCATTACCTTATATTATAAAGTGATGATAAGAGAGTCATTAGCCCATGTCTGGTTCCACTGAGTTGACCCCTCCACGACAGTGACGACTACCTTAAGGTAATCTACCCGAGGCCAGTCGAGCTCTGCATCTTCGACACCACTAACGAATACACAACATTATGATACGCTATTAGAATAACCGGTCACCTACCTCTTCCATTTCGCCGCTTCATTTCCACCCACTCTTCTCTTTTACATCAAACCACCCCGCGCTCGCTTCGTCAAACTTCGTCAATACCACTATCCCTGTAACTCCTGTACGACTGTCGCACCCCGTTCCTGACAACCGAACCAAAAGCTCTGCAGCTCCGAAAACCCCGCCGACCGATCACTTTTCGACCTGACCCGCCTTGACCTTGGGTCAAGGCATCACATCGCCATGGCTCCCCGAGGCTTCGAGGACGAGGAGCTTACCATTTCCCTATCCTCCTCCCACATTCGTCGCCCTCAACAGCAGCAACAACAACAGTCACAGCAGCAGCAGCAGCACGCTTCTAGTGATGCTCCTACACCCGGTTCCCGCCCCGCCGATGCGCCGCTCAAGGAAAGAATCAAGACGGAACAGCGCATCGGCGCCTACAAGGTCCTTCGAACTTTAGGCGAGGGCTCTTTTGGCAAGGTTAAGCTTGCTATTCACAATGGAACCGGCCAGCAAGTTGCCCTCAAAATTATCGCCAGAAAGAAGCTTATCAGCCGCGATATGGCTGGGCGTGTTGAGCGTGAGATTGAATACTTACAGCTCTTACGCCATCCTCATATCATCAAACTGTACGTTGCGCGCCCAACCTTGGCTAAATACATTGGTGTCGTTATGACTGACACCGATCTTCTAGATTCACCGTTATCAAGACACCCAATGAAATCATCATGGTCCTCGAATATGCTGGCGGCGAGCTCTTCGACTACATTGTTCAACATGGCCGGATGAAGGAACCTGAAGCTCGCCGCTTCTTTCAGCAGATGCTTTGTGCCGTCGAATATTGCCATCGACACAAGATTGTTCACCGTGACTTAAAGCCCGAGAACTTGCTACTCGACGAAAATCTCAACGTCAAAATCGCCGATTTCGGCCTAAGCAATATTATGACCGACGGTAACTTTCTCAAGACAAGCTGTGGCAGTCCCAACTATGCTGCTCCTGAAGTCATTGGTGGCAAGTTATATGCTGGTCCCGAAGTCGATGTGTGGAGCTGCGGTGTTATTCTCTATGTTCTTTTGGTTGGTCGACTTCCCTTCGACGATGAACACATTCCCAGTTTGTTTGCCAAGATTGCAAAGGGCACATACAGCATACCGCAATGGATGCCTGCCGGCGCCGCAAACCTCATCAAGAAGATGCTGGTGGTGAACCCTGTGCATCGTGCTACAATTGAGGATATCCGAGCCGATCCCTGGTTCACCACCGATCTGCCTGCTTATCTTCAACTTCCCGTTGAAGAATTCTTCAACACTGGTGTTGATCCAAACAAAGCCATTAAGAAGAACGACATCGCACCGAATGCTTCAGAAAAGGTTCAAGAGAGATTGCACAATGAGGTTACTGAAAAGATTAGTAAGACTATGGGTTATGGCAAGAGTGATGTAGAGGAGGCCCTGCAGGCTGCCGAGCCGTCGGCAATCAAGGACGCCTACATGATTGTAAGGGAAAACAAGATGATGCAAGTGAATCGTGAGTTCCTCTCTCTTTTTATTACTAATTTCTCGACGTATTGAAACTGATTTAGATAATCCTGAAGCCCTCCTAGCAGAGCCCGAGGGATCGAGCCCCATGCTAAGCATGTCTTCTGCCCGCTCAACGACTTCTCAAGCTACCACCACCCCTCGCCCGTACGTGAGCAAGGTCGGTATCTTGCCTTCAAGTTTACCAGCTTACCACAAGGACTATATGGAGCGGGAGAAGGCCGGTAGCGTCGAAAACTCACCACCCAAAGTACTTATCAACGACGAACCTCCCAGCAACAGAACAGATGCGGAAAAGGAAGAAACAGCGCGCCGTTTACGGCCCCACTCGAGAAGTCAATTGCGTATGGACGAAGCCAACACAAGGCCCCAAGGGATGACTCCTATCAACCCCCCTAAAAAGAATAAGCCAGTTCGTTGGCAGTTCGGCATCCGATCACGTAACTCGCCATGGGAAGCCCTCCTGTGCATCCACAAGGCACTTCATAAATTGGGCGCGACATACATCCCCGATGAAGACTACGAGTCAAGAACTGCAGAGGAGCGAGCTGAAGCTTCAGGTGAAGGTAGCTTTGCGGATTCTCACGATAATAACCGGGGCTCAAGTTCGAGCATCGATCCTAAGAAACGTTACAATCTTCCCGCAGATCCTTGGCATATCAATGTGCGCTGGGATACTTCTGGTTGGTTCTCAAATCGGTTGTACTTGAATGATCAAAACTGACATCTTCCCAGCCATCAAGAAGAAGGCGGCCAGCGTTCCTGGCACTCCCAGTTCGCCGAGCACGCCAGAGGGACAACATCACCCCAAGGAGCCTTTCGTTGCGCTACATATGGACATACAAATTTACGAAATGGAACATGGCGTGTACTTGGTCGACTTCAAGTGCTCTGGATACGAGACAGCCCATGGCCGACTGCTCGAGGAAAAAGACGTCACCAGCCCCTTTCCCTTCCTGGACATGGCCGCCAAGTTGATTATGCAACTTGCCGAGGCTGATTGAGAAACGTCGTTTTGAAAGGGGCACCGATATTCCAAACTTACACCAATGGACTCGATATGTTTGGCTGCGAGCATACTAGCTCTGCTTCTTAACCTGCCAGACGGTTCTAAGAATATACACATTCAAATTGGTTCGTGAAATAGCAAGTGATCTACTGCTTGGGTTCCAGCGGATTTGCAGTCATTACTGTACCAAACGAAACGAATCTAATGGAAATGTTGGTGATGTAACACTATGGACATTAGACTACAACCAAGGGGATCTGTCTCATTGCTCGGTTTCCAATTTCCCATTTCATTTTGATAACGGGCGTCTTACTGTTTAGCCTTGACGCTTGGGCTATATAGACACATTATGCTGCTACGATTTTGGACCAACCAGTCCCCCCTCCCTCTTTCAATGTTTTTTCTTCTTTTTCATAGTTACGACTGGGTGGTTGGTCAGGCGCAGGATGTCTATGCTCCACAGAAGGGTATATTGAAGATGAGTCAAACACAAGCAAACATATGTAATGATGTGCACATAGTTGCTTATAAGGCAATGTGTAGAGTATGATCACTGTTTCAAGTTCTTTTCATGATGTTTTCTTGCTTCATGCACTAGTAGTATATATCAAGGCAAATGCTTGCCGTATGCAAAGTAATATGGCAATTAAAAATCGGAAACCAGTAGTGTGATATCAAAATGCCCCAAAGACAAAGAACTTGCCGCTGTTTTTTTGCGCTCCCACAACAACCTCCAGTCATTCTTCAGCCCATGTTGATCTTTATTCATTTATGTGCTCCGTTGTTGTCCACCTCTCCCTCACCAGCAGTGATTTATTTGAACTGGTCCTCGGTCACACCGGCGCCCATGGCAGCTGTGGAGCTGATGCCACCTGTAACCATCTTTTGCAACTCATCAACGTAGGTTGCGCCACTCCACTTCTGGTGCTTAACAACATCGACTTTCTGCTCCATTTCAGGCTCTTGAACGAGCTCGCCGTAAGCGCGCATACCGACGGTGCTGTATGCCTTGGCAAACTGGTCGCTGATAAGGGCTGTTGTGTGCAGGCCTGCAAGCGTGATGAACTGCCAGCAGTAGCCAAGCTTGGCCAGGCGGCGGATGTAGGTCTCCTGCTCGTCACGAGGCATGGCAGTTTTCCAGTTGAATGATGGAGAGAGGTTATAGGCGAGCCTAGTCATGCCAATGTCAATGCGAAATTCTGGAGCTTGGTAGGTTGGTAGAGACTTACTTCTTCTCGGGCCAGACGGCGTGGACACCTTCGGCAAACTCCTTAGCCTGAGCATAGTCGGGCAGCTTAGACTCCATCCAAATGGCATCGCAATAAGGAGCATATGCAATGGCTCGATTCACAGCGCAGTCGCAACCACCCTTGAGACGGAAGTAACCCTCGCGTGTACGGGGGGCGTCCCAGTCGAAAAAGATATCATGGCCAAGTACCTGGCGAGCGATGGCCCTCGCCTCAAGGTTACTCTTGCCTTTCGCTTTGGTAAGATAGTCTCGCCTGAGACCAGCCTTGTCAGAGGAAGAGCCTGCATCAATGGCAGCGGTCACAGCGTCGTCGAAGCGGCTCAGGTTGGCCTTGGCGAGCCACTCATCTTCAATGCGCTGCAGCTCAACGCCACTCTTGCCAGCACCCTCAGCGGCGATCATGAGATCGTTGAGGGGCTTAAGAGTAGGGTTTGTAGAGCCGAGGATGAAAGCATGGTCGCGGGGGTCGATGTTGGTGGAGAGTAGAGTTGCGGCCTCGGCGTCGGTGCGTGCAATGGCGAGGAGATCGGAGCCTTTCACATGTCAGTTGTGTTCTTGGAGTTTTGGTCCCACCACCAACATGTGATGATTGGGGAAGTCTGGGGAAGTCAAAACTTACCCATAATGTCAGCCTGCGCACGAATAGCAACAAGGCGGTTTATGTGTTCCTGAATAGGGACAAGAACCTTGCCTGCCATGTGGCCACACTTCTTTGTGCCGGGGGCTTGATCCTCAATGTGAATTCCAGCTGCACCCTTCTCAATAAAGAGCTTGGTGAGCTTCATGACGGCGGTGAGGCCACCATGACCAGTATCAGCGTCAGCAACAATGGGACGAAGATAGTCAATGTTCAAAAGGTTGGCGCGTTGCGCCTTAGGGACGCTGAGACGCTCTTGGCGCTGCTTGCGGTCATGGAAGAGTTGGGCCATGAAGAGATGGCCGACCTTGTTGGGAACAGTGGTCTAAGTCTGTGTTAGACAATGCTTGTATAGACATGCATGATGTCCTCCAAACTCACGTAGGGGTAGTCGGCCAGATCGGGACCAGGTTCATCAGAAGCAGACGCTGTCGATGACGATTGCCAGCCAGAAACATAGACGGTGTCGAGGTACTTGGCCATCTGGGTGACCATTGTAGGTTCTAAGCAGCCGTAGGTGTAGCTGGCATCTCGGGTCTGCGAGGAAACACGTCAGTTTTTCGCTTTATGATATAGCAGGATGCCTTCATCATGGGAGAGACTCACCTCGAAACGGTGCTCAAGAATCTTCCACAACTTCTTCGCCTGGGCATTACTAGCATAATCGACAGGGAGGTATCCGCGTTTGGAGACGATCTGCTCAGCAGTAAAAGGGCGCTTCGTGTGTCGCCATCTTGAGTCGGACCACCAAGCCTTGACAGCCTCAACCTCCTTCTGGAAGAGCTCGTCTTCGATATCAGGGTTGACAGAAGGGTTTGCCATATTTTGTGACGCCATTGTGACCGATGTGTGAGAGGTATGAGACCTTTTGGGGGAGAGTGCTAAACAATGTAAGTGCGTATAAGAGGGCCTCAAGATGTAACTAGATGGCACAACACTAAGGAAAGTGAAGTTCGAAAGACGAGAACAATGATGGATAATTTGAGGAATTTGGAAGAAGTGGGAGGAGAAGGGCAGACCATATAATAAGTATCGTTTCGCCCGGGAATTATAGATACTCTTGAGTCACTCTTGGTCTCCCGTCCCCCGATATTCCAAAGGCCCGTTCCCCATGGATGGATGGGATATGCCCCATTGTCTCGCTGTCTCTCCGCACCCGGCGCAAGCGTTTCTGGACTTTTTGGTGGAGATGGCTCTGCACACCGGTGTTAATCTAGCAATTTGGAGTCAAATCTTTGATGCAGTTGGTAGCCGATGATGAGTGATGAACGAAGCTAGGGGAGTGAGAGTTCCTCGTTAACTAACTAGTGAAGGGGACCCAGAACTTGGCGGACCCGCTGTTGATGAGGCGTTGGAGAGAAAGAACTGCGCTTCGGTCTTCCATTTTTTGAGTCACGAGGGTTATTCTACTTAGGTATCTTTCTATCAAGCAAAGGCTTCTTGTTGCTTAATGGGGTTTTCAGGATTATAGAGAAACACTGCATCAGTTCCAATTGACCACGTCAATCATACCGTCATTACTTGAGAAACTCTCTCTCTCTCTCAATAATCAGGCTGGGCTCTGAAATCGAGACCAAATTGAACGTCTGCAATTGCATTTCTACTCTAGCTCGGCTTTCCACCGAGCACAAGCCAGGCACGTTTTCACCTCGGCCATGGTCTAATCATGGATGCTTGTGTCAGATCAGCCTCTCCTATCTGCCGTCACGAGCCGCAATCGAGCCCAGTAGAGGCGAGAGTGCCGGTAGGTCAGAGAGTACGTACCTCCGGACAGTCACCGAGCGCCTCAAAAGGTGACCTACAATAGCCAAAGGAAGCATCAATTTTGGAGGCGCGTTTTGTTCTGTAAATGGAAATTGAAGCCCGCCAAATCAAGACTTGCAGCGTGATCGTGATGGGTAACTGGTCATGCATGAGAGTGCATGCGGCCCTGCAGAAGCCAGGACAGTTCTGTACCTGGTCTTGTTATCATGACGTCTTTGCTATTTTTCCGTATCCTTAAATTTGCGTATCTGTTCGGCTCAAAGGCTCGATGTTCAACATCCGGGATCCCTCACCCAGGGAGGCCGAAAGCCGAAAGCTGTACGGCCTACCTGTTGTCTCTTTTGCAAGCATGCGGTTTATAACTTTAATTAGAAAACATAGCTTGTACGTGTCGTCGCCAACAATGCTGATCTGGCGCCTAGTTCTTTACACAGCGCAACAACTCGCGGCATATGGATGGGCCCCAAATTTAAGACGCGGGACTTGACCTGTAGCCCCATCCTTGCAAAAGCATCACTCCCAGTAAAATCTGGGGAAGTTATTCCTCACCTTGGCTCACCTGGGATTCTGCTCATTATCCCGCTAAACCTTAATCGCCAAGTTTCAAAGGACCGTATTTTGCGGCATCACCACAATCAAGCCCTCCCTCTGTTAGCCCATCCTGATTTATATTCTGCAAGATAACTACAGGAAGTAATATGCCTTCAGCACAGAAAAATACAACAGAAAGGGAAAGAAAAGAAGAAGAAAAAAGCCAATAGGAGCTACACTCTGAAACAAGTAACCTGGTATACTCTTCTATATCAATCAGTTTCTGACTGTAATTTCTCGGCCTTCCTCCGTCAGCGGATACCCGCCTGGCCCCGGAATGACGGAACTTGGCCGAATCTTAGGTCCGTCTCCAGCTCCGGAGCAGCGGAGGTTTCTGGCATGTGAAGCCGTGCCCCTCCTACGTTGAAAATCGATCACTGAGCTCGGCAATCAATGTCCTCACGACGGCCCCCTCAAATTCATATCGATGGATTTCAATATCCACTGCCACTCTAGTCTTTCTCATTGCCGCCTCTATAGCTTAGAATAATCGCCTTACCTCGGTCATTTTCTTGCCGAGACTCGTCATGGAAAACATCACCACTGACACCTCACATGCCCCATCAACCGCTTCGGCAACTACCCGAGGTCAACGGCTTTATCCTTTTTCCGACCTCGTCAGTTCTCTATTGCCATATTTTTGTGTCAGGCCATCAGCAGTTATTTATTATGTTCCAGATTATTCATCCATTCCATCATAAAGTCAAAGGATACGAAACAGGATCCAGGCTTTCTCGTCATTCTTGTCATGTTTCGGTGCCCAATATGGATTGCTCTCTCATCAACAATTTTCAAGGACTCCACGAACCAGCATAGCAGACAGGCACTGTAACATTCTTCAGGTATCCTATGGATATCGATAGCTACACCGTTTTCCTTTTGCCACGAGCTTCCTAGTCTACAAAAGCATTACCCTATGGAGCAAGCAGACCAGCCAGCGTCTTCTCTTCATTCTTCTCAATCGCCCTGATCAATGTCTGATACGGTGTCAGTGCTCCAAGTGCCCTGCGCATGTGCGCGTTGATGATTTGAAGCCCGTAAATGTAACTGGCGTTAACCCATGCGAATCTAAACCAACGTCAGTGAACCGTGTCTGAGATTAGTAAGTGGATGTTCAACGTACCCTTCCTTGTTGACGCCTCGGAAGCCAAGACCCTGATTGCCGTATTCCGCATCAACTCGGTGAGGATCGACCGGCCGGGTGACATCGTACTTCTCGACCACTACACCGTGGAAATCGACAAAGGCCTTAGTGACCATGAAGAGCCACTTGTAGGCAATTCGCTCTGCTTCCTCTGTGAAGCTATAACGAATCAGACCCGTCCAGGCCAGCATTTGCTGTGGAGGCCAGCCGTAGGGATAGTCCCATTGTCTGTTAGGCCGTTCGAGACCGACCGCTCCACGCGATTCCTCCGTTCCTGATACTAGGCCGCCGTACGCCTCGAACTTGGGGAGAGCTTTGCGAACCATCTCAGCCGCTTGCTTGGGAGTGGCAATGCCTGCCCACAGAGCCCAGAGAGTTGTGCAGGACTCATACGTGCAGCGTTCACGCTTCGCGGTGTCATAGTCAAAGAACATGCCCTCCTTCTCATCCCACATCAGCTTGTCCACTGTGAGCTTGCGTCGCTTGGCTCGTCGATCCCAAGCAGCTGACGACAGAACCTCACCAGGCTGGTAGGGTGTACCAGCGCAAAACTCCTCAGGCATCGTAAGCCTGTCATTGAAAACGCTGCGAATAGTTCGTGCAATGTCAGTCTCATACTTGAACAGGAGAGAGTTGAGATCAATGGTCGCCAGGTTTGCGCAAACACCCTCAAGGCGGTAGGATGTGTCATGACCCGACTCTCTCACGGCACGGTCGTGCATGAAGTATTCATCGAGCTCAGGCTCCTCAACTTCGCCATGGTTGTATGCTCGAACGAATTGTTCGAATGTCATTTTGTGCTTCTTGATATAAGGGTCAAGAATATGCACAAAATGAGTGGCCTCCGTCTCAGGAGGCACTCCACGACCTTCGGGTCGGTATCTCGAGAGACCTGTGCTGGGGTCTAGTCGAGGCTCTGACATCCATACACTATGATACTCCTTGATGGCGGCTAGAATAGATCGTCGGAGGAATTCCTTGGCATCTGGCTCGTGCTTGATCTTTTCATAAACACGAAGGGCCATGTCAGTCAAGAAAGGAGGCTGTGATCGACAAAGGTAGTAGGATCGAGTAGCGTTCAGTATCTTGCCGTAGTGCTCAATGCAAAAGCAAAAATTGATGACCATCGACTTGGCCAGGTCGACTCGATCGTTGATGAGAAGACCTAGAGATGCCATATAACTGTCCCAGCCATAAAGCTCGTTGAAACGGCCACCTGGAACAACGAAAGGCATGCCCTTGAGAGTCCATCCTGAAGGGTGTTCTGGTTCTGGAACTTCTTGAACATCCACAGCCAGAAGACCAGGTGCATCATTCATGTCGCGAACCAGATCAGGGGTAATCTTCTCGGGTAGCATCTGAACATCCAGACGCATTTCTGGTCTCTCTTCAGCAACTCTCTTGTAGAATTCGTATTGTCTGGGGCATCGATACGGGATATAAATGCGAGGGCGAGGGTCGGCTGTCCAATCCTTGGGGTCTCGAGCGGCGATATCCACGGTCGATGCATCAATGCGTCGTGTCAAGTTCTCCCAGAAATGATCACGAATCATACGGGACAAACGATCGACGGGATTCTCGTTGAGACGAGCTTCATCCAGAACAATCTGTTTCCGCCCATACTCTTTTGCCAAGGTCAACTCCTGCAGGAGGTTACTTAACATATAAGTCCCTCGGACGTCGAAGCGATTATGGCCAGCCGAAGCGGCGGTACGCAGAGAAATAACTTTGGGACCATTATCTTCGATCGTAATTTGCATGTCTCCATCAGTGTCCTCTTGCAATGAAAGACTTTCCAATGTTGAATCGACTTGAATCAGGAAGCGGCGGTTCTGTTGTGAATTCTCATCTATTGAACAAAGAGTTAGTAGAAATACTCGGCTACGCGGAATTGATGTTTCTGACCATGGCTGCCACGTCGAAAAGGCTCTCGGAGATTGACTCTTTCAAAACGGTGCATCAAACTGTTCTAGTTGCCGAAAGTCAGTCTACGTCATAATACGAGAGTGGGCAGATACTCACCTGAGAGTAGGTGCGAGTTCGGGGTCCCGCGCGGTTCATATGTCGTTCCTCAGTATAGTAGCTTTTGGCATCGTCGAAGACGCCCAAGTCATCAGAACCGCGAGGTTGGTGACCGGAGGGCGCGGCCATGGTGGTTGAGTTACCAACTTATTGTCAGGAGACAAAGCGGGGTTGTGATGATAGAGCTAAAGTTAGACTGAGTGAGTACTTAGATGAGCTGGTAAAGTTGTGACTATGTCCAATTGCGTCGACTGTGATAGTGGGATAGAAGGAGGAGGAGTGAGATGAACCAGGGACGTAATGTAGGACAGGCCACGAAGAGGTATAAGAACAATGGAAGGTAAGGTTGTAAAGGATTTGTAGAGATGAGAACGAGTATGACGGCAGAATATGGGGGCCGTTATAAGAGAGAGGAGACGAGAACAAGGTAGAAGTGGAGAGGAGCGAGGAAGAAAAGTGGCGGAGACAGAGAGAGCTTGGGTGGAGGAATGGAGCCTGTAGTCCTGGGGTGACGACAGTGACAACTAACGAAGTGGTTCTCTTAGCTTCCCACTCTGTTTTGGCGGGCGAGAAATGGGAGACAGTGGAGATGAACATGAACGACAAAACAGCAACTATGATCAAAGGTGTGCGCCGATCTCGGTCACCGAGCCTCTCTGACCTTGCCGTGGGAGAGAAGAAAAGTTCAATAAGGAATAATAGAGCGGTGAGAAGGAGCGTGGGGGTAGCACACCTCAAGCAATTGAATGCGAGATCTATGCAGAATTACTCGGTACTCGGTGAGAGATGGATGCAAATAATTATGGCTGTACCTGAAGTGAGGTGCCTGAAGGTGCAGCGGCAGAGCGGTCCCTTGGTTTGCGGCTCGTCTCAGTTTAGAAATTCCTGCCCCTCACCCCCCTCCATTGGATGCTGTTTTTATCGTGTGGTTGTCCACTGTGATGATATTGCACAACAGGGGTGCTCCACCCGGAGGGACAAGCCCCACGCGTTGCCGTTGACTTACACCAGCAGTGACGGGGGCTAGGGGCTCTCTGCAACAACACCACATAGTAGTACCTTAGTTAACTGTTCGATTAACGTCCCTTGGGCACCCTTCACCCTTCTTCCTAATATGCTTTAACGCCTCCATAACACCAAACCCTTGGTCGCACGATTGCCGCTATGCTGGAAGCCTTTCCCTCTATTGTGTGGGGCCGTGTATGTCAATCAATTATGGGACATGGGCGAGATGATGCTGGAGTTGAGGTCAAGCTGGACTCGATATAGATCTTGCTATCAACTACCTTACCGGTGAAGGTAGGGAGCCCAGTGGGCCGGATTTATATGACTTTCTCTTGTGCTCTGCTTGCCTTAAATCTCATATACTCCCCAAATTGTCCACATGACTATGTTGATACATATACCTAACTATGCCATGATCGCCTACCAATCCACAGCATCCATCAGCTGGTCGCCTTTAAAAACACGCTGCACGGTATTATGCCAAAGCCCCTCGTTGTGATCTTTCAAGTATAAACACTTGAACGAAATTGGAGACAATATTTGGCGTTTGACGATGAGGCATGTCAGTTGCCTAGCATCATCATAACAAATCTCAGTCACACAGCGGTCCAGACGCCAGGTCTAGAAAAGCCTTATACGCCACCATGACAGTCATTTCTTTTTATCAAGTGAAACACAGACTCGATTTGAAACAATCTCTAAAATATGGGGAGAAGTCAAAGCCGCTTCGTGAGTTGGCGCTCCTTTGTTTCTGTCCGTCCATCTCTTCAGGGTATTTATCCTATCCCGTTATCGCAACCCAATATCCATCCCTTGACGCCTATCCAATGCATAACTCAAGCCCAGTTCATGATCTCAAGGCAATACCGCAGCAACGATGACTACTCGTCGCTCTCGGCTTGGCTTCGACGTGACACGATTCTCCTTCGCCTCTCTTCTACGACCTCAGGGTCCCAAGTCCCTGCAAATATATCTTCGCATTCATCATCATCATCAGAATCAAATTCAATATCCTCTTCCTCGCCATCCTTGCCTGGCGTGGCAGTCTCTGCAACATCCTCATCAATTGCATCCTCCCAACTCCGGTACGTAACCACTCGTTCCATCTCGAGGATGAATTTTCCAACTTTGTACTTCTGGCCTTGTTCTTTAGCGTCCACATACTTCCAGCCAAGTTTTGTCGAGCATGACCCGCAGTTGATGTCTGCAACGACATGCCATCCTGTCACAAGCTGGCGATTCTCACTCTTACCAACTCGGATGTTGCTCAATGTCTGGGCCGCAGGAGGCGCAGGCGGGGCCACAAGAAACGCACGACCGTACCGGCCGGTGAAGCCTTTAGATATGACCTGAGAAGCAAAAGCAACATCGACAGAGCATGTTGAACAACGAAGCGTATTCGGAGATGTACGGGACAATCGACCTCTAGGCGCTTTTGCAAGAATTCCTTCGTTCGGGGGCGAGCTCGCTGGTGTTGTCACCGCTGAAGATGCGGCAGATTCTGCTGAACTCGAGGAGACCGAGTGGCGTCGGGAGAAGGGAAGCTTTATGCTGGGCAGTAAGAAAGTAGGAAAGACTGGCTTGGTAGCCGAGATGCCACTCTCGCGAACCATCTCGGCAATGGTCAAGTTGACGCCTCCTTTGGAGTTGCTGAGTTTAACGTCCTAGAAGAGATGGAAATGCCCTCTCGACTTTTTGGAACTTTCTATCGAAGGCTAGGGGACCGATAAGGTGTGGAGAGCTGTTCCACTTAAGGCGCCAAGAGCTCCACAAGTGGCGTAAAGTCCTTCCAGATGTGACCTGGGAAGTTTTGGCTCTGTCGAAGATGGCATTCGAGACAAAACGTTGGAGAGACGATGGCGAACGGCGCTACGGTGTCGTGGCTGAGTTTACAAACGGCGGGTTTTCCAGATGGGAGTTTCAAAGATAGTCCAGGAAGGAGAGAGGTTTAATATTAAGGCGTAGGTAGTCATTTATTTGGTCACTCTCTCCGACTCAGCCGGGCAGCGATCACCAGACTCACAACCAGTGATGAAAGAGGGGCTGAGGGGCAAAAACAAGTCTCCGTGGGCGGCGGTTGCGGCGGGCGGGACAATGCAAGACCAAAAAGAGGGGCCCTCCAACCAGACCTGGGAGCTTCCATACCAAACAAGCGACCTCCCTTCCTACCTAACTACGGTACGTATCTTATTGTTCACTGGCCTCACGGGTCAGTTTGGTTATTACGAGATCAAGGTGCAAATGATGACAGCTATACGCAGGTTATCGGTTCTACGATGCGCGGACAGTCGTTGGAACAGATTGGCTCACAAAAGACTGCAGTGCAATATTTGGTGTCACTGTCAATAGTATACCTCGTAAGGGAATCCATAGTTTCGATTCTCATATGATGGTACGTTAGATATCTTACATTAGTATGGAGAAGTTAAGACTGAGGCTCCTCAGCAACATAGTGTAGATAAGCGCCAAGCAGCTTAATACCCTCAATGTAGTTGCGCTTGTCGAGCTTCTCGTTGATAGAGTGAGCGCCGTCTGTCGAGCTACCCATGGGAAGCAAAAGAACATTCTTGCCTGTGGCCTCCTCAAATGTCAGGGTAACAGGGATGCTGATCACTATGTTAGCGGCGAAATACCACACGTTTGGGTCAGAGTAACTTACCTTCCACCTTCGCGAGTATAATCGGGCTCGACACCCCACACACGTTCGACAGCTTTGGCTGCAGCCGAGAAGTTCCAGTGTTTTGGTGATGCAACCCACCACTTACCAGTATGCTGAGCATACACCTTGAGGGTGTTCTTGCTGCCAAGCTTGGCAAACTGCTCCTCAACATATTTGTACACAGCCTCGTTGGTCTTGTCAATGTCCATGTCGGGAACAGTTCGGATAGAGAACTTTCCAATAACCTTGGCAGGAATAACAGTCTTAGCTCCAGGAGCAGAGAAAGCACCCTCAACACCATGAATAGACAGGGATGGGTATCTCCAGCGACCCATCAGAGTACGCTTCTTATCATCGAAGATGGTGGTCTTGCTACCCAGGGACTCATGAATATTGTCCATAGTGAATGAAATTCCATCATAGAGACCCTCCTCATCCGCCGTGACAGGTGCAACCTGCTCTTTAATACCGGGAATCTGGATCTCGCCGCCAGTGTTGACCAGAGATCCCAGGACTCTAACGAGGTCAGTCATGGGCTCCTGGGCGGTACCGCCAAAGACACCACTGTGAAGATCGGCGCCAGGGCCGGAGATCTCAACTGAGTAGTAGTTGCAACCACGAAGACCGTAAGTTAAGCATGGCTTCTCGGTACCGAGCCAGTAGTTATCAGATATGCAGACAGCCTCGGCATCAGCAAAGTACTTCTTAGCCTCTTCCTTGATGAGGTCATCGAGGCCTTCAGAACCGTATTCCTCCATACCCTCGAAGCACATCAGCAGGTTGACAGGGAATTCAACGCCAGCCTTTTGGTGAGCCTCGATAGCATTTAACCAGCCTAGAACAGGACCCTTGTCATCTGTAGCTCCACGGCCAAACATACGACCCTTTTCGTCGACAGTAAGGTCAAATGGCTCAGTAGCCCACCCGTCGCTCTTTTCCGCAGGCTGGACGTCGTAATGTCCATAGACGAGGATAGTACGCTTGTTCTTGTCGCTTCCGTATCGTGCAAGGACAACGGGAGGCAAGTCGAGATACTCCTTATGAGGCTGCTTCCCAAGGGGCCGAAGCTCTACAGAGGCTCCAAGAGCTTTCAACTCCTCGCCGAGCCACTCTCCCATACGAACGACATCAGGGCGACGGGCATCCTCAGCTGAGATAGACGGAATGGCGACAGCCTTGCGCAGGCGCTCGATGAAGTGGTCAGCCGAGCTATCGACTTGCTTGAAGAAACCGTCGAGCTGGGGGGCCATCTTCTTTGCTTGGTGTGTACGAATAGAGTCTGTAAGATAGGTACGAGAAGAAAGGCAGAGTTTCTGAGGAAAAGTTTGCAGGACGGGTACTTGTAATGAGATAAAGCGCCTTTTGGGTGGTGCTGTTACCACTTGAGTAAAGCAAACAGCTGCCCTATCGAGGCGTACGGTGCGGGGCATTACACGGGCAGACTTGCCAGGACCTGCTCGATCGAGCGGGCAATGATGGCGGGGCACTTTTGACAGGCACTCCAGTGCAATTGGAATCTCCAACACAGTGGAGGGAACGGCTAGTTACGGCAACCAATGGTAAAACAGGTGCGAGATGATTAGTCAGTTAGAACAGAGAGAATTTGGTTCGAAGTTGTTGGGCGAACTTGTACTTGGTACACTATAGTGGAGTTCATCGGATTAACCTAAATGCGCTCAACATAACAGCTCCGTGTCATGATTAGTCAGGTGGAAGGGGGTAGGTTGCCGCTTACCATTCTCTTGACCTGTTGCCGAAGAGTCTTCCTCTCCCCACTCTCTCTGTCACTCATCCATCAATCGTCGACGTTCTTCCTCGCCATCGGTATAGCGACATACGACATCAAACGTAGCCTCTCGATTGCGCTCTATCGTCTTTCTTATATTTCGGTGGTTTCACAGTTGGCTTTTTTTTTTTGTCTTCGCGCAACCTACGGTACACAACCCATCGGCACGATCCTGCTTGTTCTCACGCGACCGCCGACTATCCCCCCTTTCGCTTAAGATCCTCGCGTATAACGTATTACTGGTCTGCTCTTCAAGGGCGTGATCTTGGGACGCCTGGCTAACATTAAGGTCGCTGGTTCATTGGTTTTGACAAACGTGGTGACTGGAAAGTGAGGTGGAGTTTCAGGGTTGTCTCTCTTCTGGCTTGTTTTGGCCAGCTGTACTCCTTATTCATTGCACCCATTTCTTTTTTTTTTTGACCCTATTGCCACTATTGTTCCCTCAAAGTACAATCAAAATTGATTATTTCCATTCACCTTGAGTTGAAAGAGCACGGCAGTGCGAGAAAGAAAACCAACAGAGAAGAAAACAAAGACTTTCATTGTTTGCAAACGCAAGAACAATCAAACAATCAAACAATCAATACTTACATAGTGCTTTGTGCGACCGACCCCGACCTGACTTTGGGATTCTTTTTCGACTTGCGATATTTGAATCTCAACAAACTTTTTGTTATCACTTGTACTGTGCTTCATCTGTTCCTGTAGGAAACACCCAGCACGTATCAGCCAAAATGACGTCCTCCGTCTTTTTCAAATTCAAATCTCAAAAGGAACCTACTCGAGTCGAGTTTGATGGCACCGGTATCTCAGTATTTGAGCTGAAGCGTGAGATTATCACAAAGAGTGGCCTAGGAGATGGTACCGATTTTGACCTGCATATTTATACCGATGATAACAGCGAAGGTGAGTTAATTCAATCGACAGTAGGCAATAACATTGCTAACGACTTACTAGAATACGACGATGATACGACTATTATTCCAAGGTCAACGACAGTCATTGCCCGACGCCAACCTGCTCTCAAGCCAGGTGCAGGGCGCGCAGCTCGTTATGTGTCTGGAAAGATGCCTGTGACAGCCAAGAACGCTGGTCGCAAGGAGCAAGCGGCGAAGGCCTCCTCATCCAAACCCAGCTCTGATGCCATCAGCCAGATGAACAATGCTATGACTGAAGAGGAGAAGATGGCTGCCATGTTTGCAGCACAAACCGAACAGTGGTCTGCTCAACAAGAGGAAATGTCACAGTAAGTTTCAGAAGTCCATACAATGTTACACGGAAACTAATAGTTCGCCAGCCAAACACCCGTGTTCAAAGCTGGTGCGAAGAGACCAGCAAACGTCCCCGACCATGACCCCCCGAACGGGTACATCTGCTACCGATGCGGTAACAAGGGTCATTGGATTCAACTGTGCCCTACTAATGACGACCCTGAATTTGACAACCGCCCGCGTGTCAAACGAACCACAGGTATCCCACGTTCATTCCTGCAAAAGGTAGACAAGTCTGTTGTCCTTGCGCAAACTGAGGGTGATGAATCCAAGCGTCCGTCAGGTATCATGGTCAATGCCGAGGGGGATTTTGTTATTGCTGAGCCCGATAAGGCTTCGTGGGAGCAGTTCCAGGCCAAGGCCAAGTCTTCATCTACGGCTAACGCACCGCTTGCTGAGAACAAGGAGATTCAGGAACAGGGCTTGGAGTGTTCGATTGACAAGAAGATGTTCATAGAGCCAATGAAGACTCCATGCTGTCAGAAGACCTTTTGTAATGATTGCATAACTAATGCTCTCATCGAAAGCGACTTCGTCTGCCCTGCGTGCCAGTCAGAAGGCGTATTGATTGATGACCTTCAGCCAGATGAAGAATCTTCTAAGAAGATTCAAGAGTATTTGAAGGACAAGGAAACGGCCAAGACCCCCCCTCCCCCGTCGCCCAAGACTTTGGCAGATGCCAAGTCAGATGGCGAGAAGCAGGAGAAGTCAACAGAAGAGACTATCGACAATATGGAGCAAAAGCCTGAGAATGAATCAAGTGACAAGACTAAGGACTCGCCCGACAATGAAAAGTCAAAGTCGCCGGTGTCTCAAACTGCAACTGTCAACTCACCTCCCGCGGGTCCTAAGAACCTTGTATCCGCGTCTCAAGATACGAACAAACAACTAGATAATCTCAAACCGGCAGATACCAGCTCCAAGAAACGGCCCGCAGATGATATTCTTGACAACCCAAGGATTCCCAAGGGTCCTAAGGCCATGCAGAACCTGCAGAACCAACAGAATATGGTGAACGGCATGGGCATGAATGGGATGGGCATGAACATGGGCATGAATAATATGATGTTCAACGGAATGCCCATGATGCCCAACATGATGGGCATGCCAAACATGGGTAATATGAATATGGGCATGCCAAATATGAATATGATGGGAATGCCTAACATGATGGGAATGCCCGGGTTCCCTGGCATGAATGGCGGATTCGGTGGCATGCCTGGTTGGGACATGGGCATGAATGGCATGAATGGCATGAACGGCATGGGTAACATGAATGGAGGAATGAACGGCTTTCAGAACGGCAACTTTGGACAGGGTGCTGGCGCGGACGAAGACGCCTACTTTCGTAAGCCAGTTAACCCTCATCGACACCAGAACAAACAGCGAAGAGTGCGACCAAGCGACTACCGAGAGCTCTGAACATCGATTCGACTATCATTCCTTCTTCTAGCGATTGCTTCTCCTTTGTTTGTCTCATTTATCACAATACTGTTCGCCACTAAAGCTACATCGTATAAGTGTGGCCACATACTTTTTCAGGCTGTCGCATTTTGGATTGGGACTCTAGGCTCATCATGATTTGCTTGATTTTTCAGCATACTTACCGTCAGGCTGAACTGACCGGCGTTGGGGTATGGCCTCCGGGGATTCTTTATGACAGGTTTTCATGTCTACGTAGGTACGGCCAAGGGTTGGGGAAACGGTGCATTACTTAACAAGACCTTGAATCAAGTCGAGGTCAAACAATGAATAAACAAACAAATGAACGATAACTCAGAATCGTTGGGTACTTCTTTTTTGTGATTGAATGTGTTTGCATCTCAATTCTAGCGTGTATTATCGTAAGCCATCAATCAATTATTTCACAACTCCGCGCCACCGGTGCTCTTTTATATGTGACACTATCTAATATCCGTTCTCTCGTATTCCATATCACGGTCTATGTCTCGCTCTTAATACCAGCCTTACTCAGGAGGAACATAGGGCGTAACAAGCATTTCGCTAAACTTCTCAAGCTTCTCCTTTCCTCGTACCTCCTCAACAAGGAGAGGCATCTTGACGACATTGAAGTCCTCAGCATATAGTTCTTCATACTGGTCAAGATACTTGCGCTGCATCTTGCGACGGGCGTTGCACTGATCGCAATCGCTAGCCTTCTTGGGGAAGAGCAGCTGGTTGACAACGATGGAGTGGGTATCGATACCATAACCAGCAAGCTCCTGAATCATACGCTCCGTCTCGTAGAGACTCAGAAACTCTGCAATGCACACACAAACAAATGTGGTGAGTTCGGCGTCCTGGAACTGAGTGTTGACCTCGCCGATGGTCTCTCGCAAGGATTCAAGTTTCTGAATCATGTCATTGAGGTTCTGTCCGTTGGGTAGCTGGCCTCCAGAGCCAAGGAATCCGTTGAGGAGAGGACCATACTGTGACGACAGCTGAGAAACCTTTGCGAGAGCCTTCTCGAGAACGGTGGGAAACTGAAGGAAGCGCAGGGTGTGGCCTGTCGGGGCTGTGTCGAAGACGATGGTCTCGTATGAGAGGGACTTGACTTGTTTGAGGACTTCGGCAAAGGACATAGCCTCGTCGATACCAGGGATCTAAGAATGTCAGCTCGACAACGGGACAAGCATTCCGCTTCAACCTACTGCGAATGCCAGATCCTGCATCATGCCTCCCAGAGGGCCACCAGCCGCAGCGTTGACATCATCGGCCTCGCCCTGGCCTGCTAACATATCCTGAATGCTACCATTCGGGTCGATCTCCATCGCACTCAGGTTTTCAAACCCATTGACAAGGCGGGCCTCTTTGCCAAACTTCTGAGAAAAAGCATCTGAAAGGTTGTGGGCGGGATCGGTCGAGATGAGAAGAACAGAGCGTCGGACCTTGGCAAGCTGAATCGCGAGGGAGCAGGAAGTCGTGGTCTTGCCGACACCACCCTTGCCACCGACAAAGATCCAACGAAGGCTTCGCTGGTCCAGGAGAGACTGCAGAGAGGGCTCAAGGGCATCCTCGGCGGAGATGACTGCGGTGGACATTTTGGGCGAACTATGCGATGAGGCTGCAGAGTACAATTTTTAAGTTGGAGTTAAGGAAACAAGCGATAAGGGACCGTTTACCTACCTTACCTGCTGGCGGTAGGCTAGAGTAGAGAGATAAATTGTCCAGGGCAGAATCAGGATTTGCGTCCTGTATGTTCTAGAAGGTCTTGGATGGCGGAGTTGGCAATGGTTGTGATTGACCATCGACTTGGAGGGGTAGTAGCAGACATAATCACGAGTCAGTGATCTCGTTTCAGCCAGTTAGTCATGACTCCTTTATTCTGTCAGCATGCGCCACATGACTCCCCAAACTCGCCACAGCGTGTGCAGGGTAGGCAAGGGCAAGGTGGCAACTGTACGGCCTGAAGAAAGTTGACTTGAATGAGCCGTCAGGATATGATACTATATTTGTCGTATAGCACCTGACTGGGACTATGTTGCTGCTAACAAGAGCTGAAGCTCTATTACACGCGACTTGACTAATTGCACAATGTTGTTCCCTCCCAGGGGCCGGCTCCGTCCATGCGATAGGACTTCAAGTACCGGCGAACGGCGTAAAGCGTGCGGAGCCACGCGCAGGGGCTCGTTCCTGAGTTGAATCCTTTTGTAATTCACAATAATATCATTGCTATCAGTTATATAGCTCCTATGAATTGCTTATCTGCAGAACCATGGCTCAAACTTTATAACTGGGTCTTGATTACATACTTAGGTACCTTAGGTAGATAAGGTAGGTAGGTACTCAAGCACCAGCGGCAGTAATCAGGTAGTCCTTCAGCTGAAGTCGCTGATTCTCTGCAGCAAGTACTTTAGGCTGCGCAGCCGCAAACAACTCTCACTGCCTCACTCACGTCACCTTTTTACTTCGATTCCCCTCCCTTTCCTTCACAATTCTGGCCTTGGCCTCTCTTACTTTATAAACACGCAACCCAATAAGTTCCAGAGGTGTCGACAGAATTCCGATATTCTCATCCTGCCTAACTGAGCTGCTGTCAGCTTGCACCTACCCCACCTTGACGCCAACCTCATCGAATATCTGATCATATAACCTACACCACGGTCAATCACTTTGCACACCAAATTCAACCATCACGATGGCTTCTCCCACCAAAGACCCTATTACGTGTCACGTTCTTGATACGCAGGCTGGTCGCCCTGCTCGTGGCATCCGTGTCCGTCTCGAAGGCCCCATCCCGCCATCGACCAACCCTCACTCTGCTGCCCAACCTCGACCCAACACCTTCGAATCCATGACCGACGACGATGGCCGCGTTACGGCCTGGTTACCATATCTTTCTGAGGATGTTGCTGGAGAGCCTCCTCTTCAGACTCTCGTTGAGGTGCTTGAGGATCGCAAGGGACAGGGTTCGTCGCGATGGACGCTTCGCTTTGATACGGGAGCTTACTTTGGCGAAGAAAATACCTTCTTCCCTGAAGTGACGGTAACATTTCGTGTCGAAGAGGGACAGACGTATCATGTTCCCCTGCTGTTGAGTCCCTATAGTTATACTTCCTACCGTGGAAGCTAAATGGGTGGTAGCAGTCTCCGTATTACACGGAGCGAAATGACCAGAATCAGGGGCTGAATCTCATGAGGAACAATGGATGCCAAAGCGATTTTTAGAATCCTATTCATAAAACATCACTTGCGTAATACGACGAGAGCACAGACGACGACAATGTTACGATCATAGCGATAAAGCTACTTATTAATTCTTAAAAGAGTGTCCGTGTCGGCTACTTCCTTCCAAGCCAAGCCAAATGGCTATATGATTGACATTGCTGTCTCTGCCCTACCAGAGGGACTTTAATATCCAAGTATTTGCCCTGTTTGCCAGGCGATACTTTTCCTTGCCGATCAAGAAACCGTGATCCAGGTAAACGCCACGCTGTCCACAAAAGAAAAGAAAAGAAAGTGATTTTTCGGAAGAAAAGCATCTCGGTGATGCGGTCGTCACAGGTCATCAGGTTCGGCCGTATACGTCGTTGTAGAAATCATGATTGTTCCGATCTGAGCGAGGTGTTGTACCGTTTGTTCGGAGGATTCTAGACAGAACACCTCTAGCTCCTCCGAAACTTGCTCATAAATCCTTTCTTAGAGCGATGGGTTGGTACGTCGGGCGAAGTCGGTGGTGTGTCCTCTTCGTCTCTCCTCGTGGTCCTAGACGCGAGACTATCGGTCTCGTCCTTGGAGAGTCGGATGCTTGATGTAGATGGGCGGAAGCTGTTCATAGATGGATTGCCGGCTCTGATACTCTCGTTATCTCCAACATCAGATTGAACCAGGGAGAATACACTGTAGAGAGCTTCCGAAGTGGGGGTAATGCGCCCATGGTTGAGAGTGCGTCGTTTCTTCCTTAGGAAAGATCGCCGAGTTCGCATAAGTGCCCGGTCAGGATCGATATCTTCTTGAGTGAGACAAGCGTTGGGTGAAAGATCCGCATCTGGATGTGGGAGTGTGGTGTTTCGGACTATAAAATGGTTAGAAACAGATGTTCCCTTGCAGTAGTTAGGTACCGACTAAATACTCACCATTGTTAAAGGGCTCCGGGAATCCTGTGTCTCTTGGTTCTCTCGATTCCCTTCGAGGCTTGGCGGTACTCGTAGTAGTGATAGTGTCCGCCATTGTTTCGGTAGATTTGGAGTGTGTAGAATGAGAGGTCACTTGATGGTCGGCCGAGAGTTGAGTGTGTGTTTATGATAAGAAGAATTAAAAGGAAAGAAAAAAAAAAATAGCGATTTTGCTCAGTCCCTAACTACATCGACTCTTGACTGTGGCTGTATTACCACATGGGGCAAGTTCAGATGGACGTGAGAGAGAGCGTGGGTGTAAGCGGGCGCGATACCGGTTTTGTCTCCCGCCAGAGCAAAGCCTCAGCGGTTGCACGTAACCTTGAGCTTTTCAGACAAAAAGCACTGAGGAGAAGAGTGCAAAGAAGGAGAATGAGACAGTTATGTTGGTCTGTCACTGAAGAAAAAGGAGATTTCACTTTCGCTTCAGTGAAGAGAAGGCCGGAAGATTTTTGGTCAAATTAAACCAGCGGCAGGGGACGAATTTGGAGTAGTGCAGACAGCGCTGTAAGTCTGTAAGAGCTGGGCTGAAGTTGCTGGGGTAGGAGATTTGGGTAAGGGAGCGATAGTGATAGTGAGCGGCGGGCGATGGGCGATGGGGGATCAGACAGGGTTATATTCCGCCCACAGAATGATGAGCTACATGGAGCGATTACGATTAGCTTCTTCGTCTTGGTCACTGCTTGGCCTACAGCCTCCTCAAGCGCTGAGTTTGATCGGATCTTCGGCGCGTCCAATGTCGAGCTTAATCGTGAGGCTTGGCTCTCGCTATTCGGCACCTCAGCCAAGAGAGACTGTGAACAACCAAGCCCAGCCAAGAAAGCAGCAGTGGTAAAGTGGCCCTTTGCCTGCGCCCCCAGAGAGAGCAAGTCCCAAAAGACAGAAAGGACAGGGGTGCGAAGAAGGGCAGAGTGCGTAATTGACAAGGGGTGGAGTGGTTCCAGAGGCAGGTAAAACTCCGACAGACAGACAAGTTCTGTGAACAAAGAAAGGCAAAACGTGAATGAATATTACTCACCTTGACTTGTCTTACAACGTCTTGTGTCTCTGATCACTACCAAAGACGGATTTGATGAGCACCGCCTAAGGAAGCACGAAGGCTAGGCAAACAATGAAACTCGATGGAGCTGAGGATCTGCACAATGGGAATTTGCTAGTCGAACCGTCTCTGTTGTATCGCAATTTACGCCCGACAACATAAAAGCCGGAGACGCTTTCAGTGGTCCTAGTGACCTGGGGTACAGGCAAGTTTGTATGCGTCAAGTGGCGTTGCTTCTGCTTGAGGCTCGGCCCAGGCGCCTTCGTTAGCGGGGCTTTGTATCCGTAAGTGGTGGGTCGTCGTTCGTCAGCCGAGAATTGGCTGTTCTCGCTTGGCGAGAATGATTTGTTGGGCAAAAAGGGCGACGTGACAGTAAGAAACCACCAACGGGCGACAACGACGAAGACTTTGGTACTTGGTAGACGCTGGCCAGCGGGCAGATGTCTATTATTGGGCCAAGTTCTGCTTATCCTGCGCCTCTAGAGACAAGACACAACGGTCAGATTCTAAAGGAATCGAGTGAGAAACGATGGATAGTGGAGGGATGAGCAACTCAAAGTTCAATTGCCGCCCCGTACCCGGCTGGGTTATTCTGTTTTATTTATAAGCTATCAATTGCCAGTTGCGCTGCTCCTTGTCAGCGTCACAAGATAGTCTGGTTTGCCCACCTATGTGCCCAACTGTCTCTGATACTGTATCGTTATTCATCAGTTCACTCACTGCTCTGTGCCGACCAAGCGGTTTTCCCTTTTCCCCCCTCTCTGTTCTTCCCCCAACAGCCTAGGATATGCCCAGTAGTATCATGAACAGGACCCCAGTCCAGTACACATGACGACAAAACGGACCGTGCAGCTGGACTTCAGCCGGTGTCTCGCAGGCCATAGTGTTAGTGGCTCGCCAAGCAGTTCTGCTGTAGGCCAAGGCTCAAAGGGGCCCGCTCCTCGTCGAGCGTCAAAAGAGTACGGGTTTCCCAATTGTTCAGGTCTTGGATTGGTAGAATCGTAAGAGACGGCAAGACGGCATTCGATTTCGATGGCGGGGTCACCCATAGTCCGCTCACTGACAACGATATGTCTCTTCTTGGCGCAGCACTCACGTGAAGTCTTGGCCAGTCTACCGAAGTCTTGTTGCAATGCATCAACAACAACACTGACTACTCCGTACTATATCTGTTGTCGCTATTCCCGGCGCTGGGCTCTGTAATTTTAACATCTAACCCCTCGGCCCCTGATCAATTAGGTCCAGCTCCTAGTACCCCGTTCATTCCCGCTAATATGGATGGATGTACATCATATCAAATAATAAACACCTTACAGGACGGGAATGGAGAATTGGCTCCCTCCCAATTTCATCCCAGTCCTTTTCATCCCGGCCCCTGATTTAGGTCTTGGGGACACTTACAGCAAAAGATCTACTAACAACACTCTTGATCGTGTTGGGAGGGGCAAAGATTGGAGCCATGACTACTAACATTATACCGCCAATTCCTGTAACTTCAATGCACGCCGCACATGTACATGTACTGGGGGTTGCTTGGCTGCGAAGGAGGGTGGCTACCAGTTATCCAATGACAAGAAATCCGCTAACCATCGAATCGGCGTGCCTATTCCAGAAGGTCAAGCGAATACGTACCGCAAGTCCTGAAGTACACTCCGGTTGGCTTTGCAATCTTTGATCCTGAGTGAAGCATGATTTGCTAGACAATCTACCAACGCAACGCCTTGACGAATAGTATGGTTTCAACATTCGAACTCTCCCGTCCGGCACAGCCCTTTATCGAGGAAATCGAGGCTCTGCGTGGGTAAAGGACGCCACACCAGAGCTGCATTTTGATAGGTCAGCCCGTATCCTTGGCATGACAGACTTCCAACTATCGAGTTGCGTTGCACCTCGTAAACGGAATACGAAACTGCCCAGCCCGTTGACACTTGCTTACAAGTTACAAGCGCTTAAGCGGCACGTTTCGTTCCGATCTACAGAGTACCTCGAGACCTTTCAGCACCTGCGGTTGCAACATATATATGCCGAGTAGCCCTGAGTGTATGCGATCACCCAGTTTTGTTTATGTACCGAAAACCCTTAGACTTTAAGTTTGCGGTCGTCGGCAATTCCGCGTCTAGTCGATCTTGTGTGGAGAAATTGCTCCAGCGACTATGACGATACTGCTTGGTCTCCTGCGCTGATCACGCCCTATCAGCTCTCAAACTAGCCATGCCGAGTTTCATGTTGCGAATGAAGTTTTGATCGGCATTGGGTGCAGACATTAGACTGGCAAGACTGGCAGATGAGCAGAGGAGCAGATGAGGCAGATGAGTGAGTTGGTCGGCAAATCATGAGATGATCCCCAAATTGTCCCACATCTGTTATGAATACAACTCACGTACGTGTTGGTTGATGGTTGTTTTGCCAAGCTTTTGATGGAAGCATCATAACATGTTGGGAAAATCTATTTGGTATCGATACCTAACTTCTTCTCTTACTTCCCTAGAATGATAAAAGACAAATCCATTATGCTACGCCATAAGAACCCATTGACCTCAGACAAGTTCAGATTGAAAGCAAGAACAATGATCCTAGTTACCTCTCCGGCCACCAGTGCTCATGAGTGTGATTTTCTGTTTCTTCTTCTTCTTACCCCCAGCACTACTACTGATTCCTCCTACTCCAGCAGCAGTATTTGAACTAACACTACTCTCCGCGGCTTCAATAGCCTGTATCTGCATTGCTAGATCGGTCGTATCAAACAGATCCTCATCTCTGAGCCACCCGTCATTGGCGTTCAAGGGCTGTGCAGATGTTATCTCGGGCGATCCATTAATTGCTCTTGTGCCCCAAACTGTCCTTTGTGTTGAGGGGCTGGTCGACATTTCAGCTAATGTCTCGAATCCTGGTCGGGGATCCGGGGGCGTGGTGCCTGAGTGCCCGCTCAATGGTTGGAAATCCTCCATGTCCATTCGAGGCGCCATATCCTCCTCTAACGGCTCAGGAAGCCTCTGATATCCAGTAGTCTTACGCAGATTCGCGGCTTCAAGCCGCTCTGCTTGCAGACGCTCCCGTTCTTCCTGTGTCTCTTTGTCACGGTTACGTCTCCGTCTCCGCTCAATGTCGCCTGCGAACGATTCCAGTGTCTCTTCTGGTACGATGTCGGTCCAATCACACTCCAGAAAATTCACAACACATCCACGGGGAAGATGGCCAAGATATTTTGCTCTTCGCCGCATTGTGTCATCAACCACATGGCCAGTGGAGATATGCTCGACGCGGGGGAGTAGCGTGGAAGGAAACGAGGAAAAAGAGCCATACTTGGTCTTCAGGATGCGGATATCCAATGGTGAGAGATATAGGTGAGGTGGGGAGCTGTAAAAATAGAAGTCGGCATCCGAAGAGGGTTGAGCCGACGTGGCTGGGCTTGCAGCAACCTGAAGATCAGCCAGTTTCTCTTTCGCGACTGTGATAGCCCGAATCGCCTTCTGGGACCATTCATCAGTCTGTCCGAAAAGGGTCTCGTCCTCCTTAGCTTGTTGACCCAGCGAAGCAATCTCCTCGTCAAACTGGGCTGTCATATAATCAGCTGTACCTTTCATCATGCGAGCGTAGTCTAAAACATTGGCTGCAAAGTGCCAAGGAATGTCATCCTGTGCGTACAGCGCCTCGGCACCACTCTCTCGTGGAAGGGCCATCGTCGAATTTGCATTCCGTGCCATTAACCGCAGTACGACGTCGTCACCAATCCGGGGAAAAGGACTTTCTTGTCCAGCATAAAATCTTACAGGCCGAACATCTTGCATATAGATAGAATCTTCGCAAATGGGACATTTTTTCCACCTGGGTCCGCGACCCTTCGTTTCATCTTCACTCGAAATTGAGTTCATAAACCGAATGAGGCAGGGTAGACAAAAGATGTGACCGCATTTTGCCATGCGAGGCGCCACAGGCTCTGAAAGACAGATGGGGCATGATGAACCCTGCGACTCGCTTGAAGCAATGATTTGCATGACAAGAGACCAATCAAGGTGTGTGTCGGCATCTGTGGCTTGCTTGTTGTATGTGCCTTCTGGTGAGAGGATGAATCGGTAGTTGGCATGAACGTATCGAGCCTTGTCGCTTGCATGATAACCGGAGCCTGGTCCCCATGTTGGAGTTCTGCGATAAGATCTCGAATGTGCATGATGATCCTGTACCGGGCGTGGCATTGAGTAGTTGAGTAGATGGGTAATTGAAGTTTGGCCCCGCCTGCTGTTGGGATTTCTGAAGGCCCTTAGTTCGGCCATGGCATCTTCGTCATCTGGGCCAGTATTTGACCTGTCACCGAGTCCAGGTCGCCGCTGACTCCGGTGTTGTTTACGGGCGCCCTGTGACTTGCGAGGCATCGATTGCGGGTTCGAGGAGCCGGCCTGTGATGGGCGACGAGACGATTCGAAGCTCGAGGATGCCGGGGCTGCTTGAATGGCTGTGGAACTAGACGGTGCAGGGGCAGTTTTTCCCACGTTCGAGCTAGAGGAGCTCATTTTCGTAACGAAGGTTTCTGGGCGACTCTAACCGTCGTCGGCGAGACAAAGGATTGGTCAATCGTGCGATGGATTGCGCTCTGTCCCCAATGGTTGGGATGACATACAAGTTGGACAAGGGTACCGTCAACGGGTTGTGATTCCGAGAAATGAGTGTTGTTGGAGAGATATAGGATAAACCCAAGGTGGTGTTATGAAGGTAATTGAGATGGAAAGAGTCAAATGAGGTTCACGAAGGGGTCCAGCTGGGACGGACCCCGTTGATGGATGGAGGATCGAGGTGGATCGAGCGAGTCACTGGCGGGGCAAATCGTGACGGAGTTGACGGCTAGGCGGCGCAGGGGAATGGCGTTACCGGCTTCTGTTGGAAGCTGACATAACGAGCAAAGTTAGTCATCCAATGGGCGAATGGATATCACATGACCTTCAGTGACAATGGCATGAGATAACGTGATTTTGAGATGACTGCGAATGACTTTAGATTACAAGAGCTTCACATAGATTTATCCAAAAACGATATCCTTCTTTTGACCTATCAGAAGCTATCATACATGAAGCCCGGTATCAATCAAAAGCATGCACATAAAACTGACTATGAATTAGGTATATGACAGAGATCCACGCCTCCAGCGATCTCGACCACTCTCCTCTTACTCATGGATCCAGGGGAATCATTGATAAACGAAGACACCAACCGCAAGAAAACAAAAATCCATGAGACGTGTCTGACCCCACAACGTTGCGACATTAGCTAAGTTGCCTCATTCTCTCATTCTCTCATCTATTTGTCGGAAAGCTTATGCTTGATCTTGCTGAAGATTGAGCTGAGTCGGTTGTGCTTCTTCTTCTTTTCACCATTGGCTGTCGAGCTGCTCCCGTTGGCTGGTGTGGTAGCCTTGGTCTCTGTAGCCTTGGCGCCATTTCCAGTTGCTGTAGTGCCGTTACCGGTTGCTGAGCTGCCGTTACCAACGGCCGGGGTTTCTGTCTTAGCCTCGGCCTTGGGCTTAGTCACAGGCTCAGCATCAGGCTTGGCTTCCACAGCCTTTGTCTCAAGAGGAGCAGCAACAGGGGCAGCAACAGCGGGAACAGCAGACTCAGTCTCCTGAGGCTTGACCTCGTCAACAGCAGGAACAGGCTCGGCCTCTTTGAGAAGCTGAGCTTCGACCTCCTTTTTGTTCTCAACAGCTTCTGCGCTAGCAGCAGCCTCAGGGCGCTCGCCAGCCTCCACGATGGACTCCTTGACTTCGGTGGGGACTTCAGGAGCAACCTTGGCGGTCTCATCGATGGTCGCAGCAGGCTTAACCTCCTTGAGAAGTTCAGCTTCAACGAGCTTCTTTTCCTCGACAGCCTCAGTGTTGGCAGCAGCTTCGGGACTCTTGCCAGCCTCCGCAATGGAGTCCTTCACCTCGACAGGAACCTCAGGGGAGACCTGCTTTGGTTCCTCTTTGGGTTGCTCAACAACAGAATCATAAATGCCAGTTACAGGCTTGACCTCCTTGAGAAGCTCATTCTCTACCTCCTTCTTATCCTCAACAGCGGCAGTATTAGCAGCTGCTTCAGGTGACTTGCCGGCCTCGACAAGGGATTCCTTGACCTCGGCGGGGACCTCAGGGGAGACTTCCTGTCGAATCTGCTCCTCGTTCTTGGCGGCCAGGGTCTCTTGGGCTGCAACAGGAAGCTGCTCTTTGACGGAATCGGGTAAGTTTTTGTTGGCAGTATCGGTAATGGCGTCAGCAGCGCTGTTAAGCGCAGGGCTGGCCTTCTCCTCCACTGTCTCCTTGGCAGCCAGACCAGCAGCAATCACAGCACCACCGGCAGTAGCAGCCAGAGCGGCGAGGCTAGTGTCCGGCGTGTTCTCAGACTTCTCGGTACCAACACCAGCGGTTCCTACTGAGGTAGCGGGTGCCTCGGGCACAGTTCCCTTGAGCTCTTCCTCAACCATGGTCTTTTCCTTGACTTCCGTAGGGTCGGTGCTGGCCTCAGTAACAGCGCCAGCCTTCTCCTGGCTCTCTCTTACAACCTCGGGGACGAAAGCACCGTTGGATTCGAGGGGAACCTCGGCGGCAAGGCCGGCAGTAGTAGCTGTGGGAGCAGCGGAGTTAATGACAACATCCTGTGCGCCGATAATGGGCAGACTGGATTCGGGAATAGTATTGGAAGATACGGGGGGGAGCTCGGTCTCAATGCCAGGGAGAGCGTCGCTCTTCTCGTATGATTCCTTGTCGAGCTTGACGTATTTGTCGGTGCTTTGAGCGGTGATGGATTCGGGGATCTTCTCGCCAGGCTCTAGCTTAATAGGGTTTCCGGCGCCCTCAGAAGCGGGCAGAGGGTTGATGCCAATGGTCGTGTCGAGCTCGTTGGCAGGTGTAGCGGGAAAGCCACCAGGAATGTCAGAAGGGGTCTCGAGGGGCAGTTTCTCGTCTTGGGTAGGCTTCTCGGAAGTCAGTATATTGCCATCAGTAGCAGCATTGTCGCTAGTTACCTTATCACCCAGCGTCTTCTCCTCTGTGGGTTTGTTCTCAATAGGTTGTTCGGCAGCCATCGCAGCGGTTGTAGACGAAGGAGTTACAGTGTTGAGAATAGCGGCGCCAGGGGTTTCGGTGTTCAGTTGATCGGGAGTGATGAAGTTGTTGACGTTACCCTCGAGATCAGGCTCGTTGGGAGCTGATTGATTGATGATCCAGTTACCGTCGACGATGAACTAGATAGAATGCTGGTGAGCGACGGACTTTACAGTGTTTGCGACAAATGTGTAGGAGTGTAGGAACAGCAATTGGGTTCAAAAGAGGGGATAAAGTGAGTTTAATGAGCTGGTGCGATGACGAAGGGGAGGAGGGAGCTGAGAGCAAGAGCGGGTCGGCAACGCAGGCACACTAGCGCGCAAGCAAATCAAGCGCTGACTTGAAGACGCCTTGGCAGTACGAGGAAACTTTGTCCCTGCGCGACGCAACATCGTCGCCTGACGCCACATAATTCTACTGGTATGACCAGGCAGAGACTTGACATGGGCTGTGTGTAGCGGACTTTCCACCGCTCTCCGCTCACTAACTCCATTCCAGAACTGTCGCGATCGTGGTCGCCTTGCGTCATACTAAACGGCGGGGGTTTTGGTTGGGGACTGGTGCGAGATGCTAATGGGCCGCAGAGAACCCATGACATGACAGGCAGGGAAATGAACCAGGGGTTCAGACCCCGATCCTGGCAGCGAAGCAAACTTGCAAGAAAAAAAACCATGGGCAGGGGGCTGGGATTACGGCAGCCACCGCTCTTGCGCCTCCAAGCTCTTTAGGCTTAAAAAGCCCTGCAGATTGCGATAGCGATGGGCGCAAAAGCACGGGTTCCTGGGCGGCACGGCCATGACAGCTATTCGTCCATCTTGTTCGAGCAATACGGAGAAGCAAACGCGCAGGATAGGCTGTTGATGCCAATGGTTCTCCCCGCCATCTGTATATGACTCAAGAACTGCGAATGTTTCTCTTCAATGCTGGCGAAGAGGGCAGAATTTGTGTTGTACCAAACCAGTGCCAAATGCAAATTGAATGTCGAAAAGGAGAGATGCTGTTGGGATTGCGGGTCGAGGCTCGCTGACGCTGACGCACCTTGTAGTAAATCTTGCCCTCGGGCTCCTTCAGGTCGACTGTCTTGGAGAAAACATTGCCCTCCTTCTCGAGCTGAACGCTCTTGGTCCAGTTGTCGAATGTACCCGTCACGTAGACCTCGTCGGCGGGATGCTCCCTATAGAAAATTTGGGGTCAGTGTCGGGTGTCTCAGACATGGATAAAGCTGTCGCGGTCTGCAGCAGCTTGTCTGCAATATGAAGCCGTCTCAAGAGGCGCATGCATGGGACAAGGTGAACTCTTGAGACAGAGCTCAATTGACTTGTCTCGTGCTGAGCCAGGCAAAGTGCGACTCGGAACACTGTCGAAGCTATCGCGACGAATTCGTCGGGCAGCGCAGCGCAACGCAACATAGCACAGCAACGTATCAAATTGCAACTTACCACTTGAAAGTGAAGCTGCCCATGACTGGAATCTGGGTTATAATCGGTGGTGGAATCTGCGCAAGGGGATCGAGAGAATGTAGCAGTGAGTTAATAACTTTAATGCGTATAGAAGTAAAGTGAGATTTTGTTTTGTTTGTGGGAGAGATGTTGGGTTGGGAAAAGAGCCAGGTCCAAGTCGTTGATGGGACGGGCAGAGACCAGGACAAGTCCGGTTTGGCGTTGGTCGAGGCTGGGGGGGACTGGAGCGAAATTAAAGATTGTTGGCGGCTACGGGGGAGTACCAGCGACACGAGAAAAAGGTACAGACGGTACAAATCGAGAGCGCTGAGACCGCTTCGACCGGACCGATCGATGCAGGGATTGGTTATAAGCGGTTTGAGAGGATGGCTTCGCCGGATGCAGAACAAGGCAAATATTGCGATGATACGCAGACTAGATACGGTGAGAAGGTTGGTTTTATGGTGAGGAAGATAAGAGAAGCTCATAGAAGGAGTCTGCGAAAGCGGGAAAGATAGGTAATGAGGATGAGGATGAGGATGAGGACGAGGACGAGGACGAGGATTGATGAAAGAAGCAAAAGACGAGCACGTGGGGGTTTGATTTGGTTTTTGTCCAGCAAAATCGATGGTGATGCGCAACAAGAGGAGGAGGAGTTGCAACAGAGTCAGTAGTAGAACAGAGGCAGCGGCAAGAAGAGATGAGTCGCAGCCCGAGTAGGAAAAGTTAAGATAATTGAGGCTGTTATCAGGTATCAAAAAAAGCTTGTGATTCCCTGGGCATGAGCGCGTCTCGATGGATCAGCCAAGCTCAGTACCTAGGTACGGATACTGCTCCTGTATGTATGTACAACGCATATGGATCTGATGTGACAAACGGTAAGGCTGTTCTCGTCACCCAGCCTCCAGTTTTGGTGTAGCTGACGAGGAAATACCTTTGTCACTGGCATTTCGTGTCGTTGTTGACAGTATCATCTCACGTTTTCCATTTCAACTGAATATGTTTTCGATCTTGACTCTGATGCTGATTTTCAAGATAGTCCAATGCGCAGTGTTCAGGTAGTCTAAGTACCCATTCGGAATGATCCATGACAAGTACTCAACCTGCAGTCTTGCATCTGCAGAGTGGGCATGTAGCTGCAGTTCGAGAGCTGTGGGGGCTTCTCTGACGACATGTAAACTGTGTCATGGCGTTTGTTGGCGGTCGGGTTGGCTAGTGGGTTTCTTCACTTCTGCAACGAACCGCATCCGGGACATCAAGCAGCACGCTGCACATCAACACGGTGATAGTGGCTGACGACGGTTGAATATTCTCTGATCACCATACATCGCATGCTCTTCAAAACCGTGAAACTGCCCTCTCAGATATAGCGCAATTTTGAAAAGTTGCACGTACTGTACGCTCCGTTGTCACCGGAAGCTATTGGATGCAATGCTGGGGTAGCTTAGCAAGGTCGCATTGCCACGAGTGCCTGGCCTAGACCTCGTCATGAACAACGATGGGGCTTTCCAACGTTAGGCTGGATGCGAATTCCTCGTGAAGAGGTTGGTGAAGAAATCGCATTGATACATGTCGCAAAGCCTCATTCGAGTTCAATGGCTCGCCGCTGTGATAAACCTCAAGCATGATGTGTCTTTCTTGTTCGTCTGGAAGAATTTTCCTTTGCATGGCCTCTCATACGATGGCCACCGCAACCTCCTGCATTAGTTGAATGACTCTTCATGACAAACAGACCCATATCATGACAACTCAATCCTGCATCGTGAAGCTGGTGTCGATCCGATCAAACACACAACACCAAAGGCGGTGTGCGCGGAAGGAATAGTCGGTGCCCAGCGCACCAAACCAGGATCATTCGTCCCTGCATAGGTACATATGAGTCGTAGATCAGAACAGCGGTCAATGGAGAGATCCCACTGGGTTTTTTCTTCGAAGGATACCTGAGGATAGGTATATGATGACAGGTGAATATCGTGCTCTCTCAGCATGATACCTTATCTATGGCATCTACCTCCAAGACCAGGCAGGAACAGACAAACCTTGACGCCTACCCGATAGTTAGGCTGGTATTGGCTTTTTATGTTTATTTTTGGAGATGAATACCCCTCTGCCCCTCCCACATGCACAAGGCCAAATGCAAATGGGTGTTCATCAAGTACAGGCACAAGACCCTTTATGCAGTTATCCCTCTATTTACTAATATTATTTGGCTACAGAAGAAGATCACAAAAGCGTCCACATCAAGTGAGTGGGCACTGAGAGTTTGCAGTCAAGTCATTTCAACATTGAGCATGGAAAGATATTCAGCCACGTCTACCCTACAGCTCCTCTCTTGATGCAGACTTTGCCTGGCCTTGTTCTTGACCACTCCTGGCTTCCTTCGTCTTCAGTGCCTGGACTTTGATGTCGAGTTTCGTCTTATAGTTCTGGGGTTCAGTATGCATAACCCAACCAACAACCCCGCCATCTGAAGGCCTGGGCTTATACTTGCTCAGGTCGACAAATTGATCTGTTATTTCAGTGTAAGCAACTGTTTCAATCGATTGGCTGAATCTGGTGGCATACCCTCGCATTTACTTGCCCCTGCCGTCCACAGAGGAAGGATCCCATACAAGGCGCCAGGTGCGAATATGGCAACCTTGTCCTTGTCATTGTCGCGATCGATCTTGTCAGCTTCAGGGAACTGAACAACTTTCTCGATCTCATCCTCATCGTTCTTTGGCTTCTCAAGAACGGCAAAGAGGGCCTTCCCCTTCCCATCAGTCCGTTCCTGTTGTTCAATCCACCTGCGAACCAGGAGAGGCATTTGATCGTAGTTCATCAGCAGCAGACTTCGGCCATTAAGGTGAGGATCGAGACCCAGCCACCCTCCAGGGTATTCTTTATCAGCGAAGACCGCCTTCAGGCCCTTCGACCATGGCTTCAACCCCTAACAAAAAAAAAAAAAGAAAAAATCAAAAAAAAAAAAAAAACAAAAAAAAAAAAATAAAGCAAAAAAATAAAAAAAAAAAAGATAAAAAAATCAATCAAATCAAAAAAAAAAAAAAAAAATCAAAAAACCCCTTGGGAGGAGGTTCCATCAAGTCTTTGAGGGTGTACTCGAGAGCTTCAAACTGAGCCTTGGCCTCGCAGGTAGGTCGGAATGAGGCCATGGCATCGAGAGCAAAGGGGTCCTTCCAGTCGAAGCCCTGCACAAGCTCAACAGGCGGCGGCGGTGCCATACCGATTGCATGAGCGAGTCCAGCCAGCACAGCCGACGTGAACACGAATCCAGCGGAAGTGGTCTTCATGATGGCAATGTGATACGTGATTGACGGCAACTATTCAACGTAATTCGGAACCACCATAGGCAGAATTATGAAACTGGACTTGAATATCGAGAACCTGTCTTCTTCCATGATATTTATGCTCAGGATCACCTTATGTTGGTTTCTAATGTTTTGTTGTCCTTTTCGGAGTCTTGGTCGCCGAGTTTCCTTTTCAGGTTTATATCTCGGCCGATGTCAACGGGGAATAGTGAGTATTGTGTATCTGGACGAGCTACCTTAGGCTAAAGTATCCATGGCTGCAGGCTAAGAATGAGTTAAAATTGCTTACTTCAGAGTCCAGCGTTCTGTAACAAGAAAGCCATCATGGTTTCTGATGGTGCTTTGGTAGTTTGGCGCAAAACATCAGCCGAATAGCTAGGCTTCACAACCTATCAAGACTAGCTTACGGAGTACCTTTATTACGTATTCGTCCATTTCAGGGGAACATGTGAGTCCTGATATAATTAGTGTAGTCCCTTAAATGCGATTGTCGCCATCGTGAGTCCGTTGTACCATGTTGTTAGTTTGCAAGCGCATCAACAGGAGCTCAAGGTGGGATATTCTTTAAAGAGAGGTGGCTATAAAATGAGAAAGACGTCGACTGATATCGATGTTGACACCAAACGAGTCACTGGCATGGCTATGCTTTGTCTAAGTGATACAAGGAAGGAAATGTAGAGCTGTTAGACCACAACTGCATTACGCAATTTACGGGGCTGAATCAGAGTTAATAACTGGGTACTCAACTATACGATCCAGGCTGAGCCATATGGAGACTGATCTCATTGTCCTTTTAAGCGGCCTCTTTAATTATGTGGCATAAGCCTCTACCCTGTAATGCCGTGCTAGCCGGGATTACCAATTAGACGAAACATTCGTGCCGTAAAGTGTGCTCATGGAAGAGCTGAAGGATCATGTTCCATGAGATGTTGAAAATGGCAGAAGGTGAATTGTGTGTTACACCGAGCTCTAGGCCCTGATGATGGGTTCTCAAGTCCAGAAAAGAAGAGACGGGATGGAATGAATGTTTCAAATGCGGTGATCTGGGTTATATGAACAGCAGGAAACAGATGTGGTTCGCCAACCTAACTCAAATTCTGTCTCGTTCGGGTGCTCCCGAAGCCCTGTAAATAGCAACGGCATGGAATGCACCTTGCACTGGGTCCTCAGCTAGTTCTAGACCGTAAGCTAATGGCTTGGTGCTGACAGCAGATCGTCTTATCCATGCAATATTTCTGCTCCGCCCTGACTCTTGAAACCCTCTTGGACTGCTCATGGACCGGATGAGGCTTAGAGCTCAGGTGCCTGGCATGTAAAATTGAATGTTTGCTTATTTCCCCCTACCTTAAAACCTCGCTGGAGCCAAGCGTCGCCAGCTGATAGAACAAGTCTATCGTGCACTCACATTGCAATCACAGTTATGGCGACAAATGCAGCAGCAGAGGCTGCGACCTCAGAGAAGCCGCATGTGGCAAAAGCAAAGCGATCCTGGCCACTGTGGAAGAAGCTCACTGCCTTTGGCGTGACACTTTCAGTCATCATCGCTCTGGCTGTTGGACTTGGTGTTGGCCTCACTCGAGGAAAGGGAGGAAACAACAGCGACGATACTGCTAACTCAGAGGCCGACGATTCAACAGAACCCTATCTCAAAGCCCGCAGCAGTCTTTGGCAACCCAAAGTTGGCGCACAATGGCAGATTGTTCTCCTCAAGCCTATAAAGCTCAACAAGGACGGCTCCGCCAAGGATCTCAAGCCCAACGTTGGCATTTACGACCTGGATCTCTATGATAACGACGCTGAGACCTTTGCAGCCCTACACAAGGCTGGCAAGAAGGTCATCTGCTACTTCAGCGCCGGATCATGGGAGGATTGGCGTGATGACAAGAACCAGTTCAAGAAGGCCGATCTTGGCAAGACTCTCGACGGCTGGCCTGATGAGAAATGGCTCAACCTGAGAAGCACCAATGTTCGCAACATCATGAAGAAGCGCATCAAGCTTGCTGCTCAGAAGGGATGCGACGCTATTGATCCCGACAACGTCGACGGTTATGTAAGTAGTATCACTTATTCTTAAAGTACGTATAAGAACTAACACGAGCCGTAGCAAAATGACAATGGCCTCAAGCTGACCAAGAAAGACTCTATCGACTATATCAAGTTCCTCGCTGCAGAGGCTGCAAAGTACAATATGTCCACTGGTCTCAAGAACGCCGGCGACATCATCTCCTCTGTTCTCTCCTACGTCCAGTTCTCAGTCAATGAGCAATGCGTCGAGTACTCTGAATGTGAGACATTTGCGAAGTTCATCAAGGCCAAGAAGCCTGTTTTCAATATTGAATATCCCAAGGGTGCGCCCAAGGTCAAGGAGTCCGATCGCAAAGCCATTTGCTCGAAGAAGGGCAAGGCAAAGGGTACAGAAGGTTTCAGCACTGTTATCAAGAAGATGAATCTTGATGGTTGGGTCATGTACTGCACCGGGAATACCTATCAGACTGCAGTCGAGAACTGATACACCCGGGGAAGTCCACAGAGGTTACATCTCATCATAAATATCATGATATCACAATTTAGGTTTGCGATATATTTCAAATCCTTGATATGAAATGATAAAGGTCCTATCAATTGTCGGTCGTTCTTTATTGTCATAACCCGTGAGTCGTAATCCTAAGCACTTGTCGTGTAGACGTTATTAGCTCCAACCTTTATCCACCATATTTTCACTTCCAAATTTATGTACAAGTTTCCAACGGTATAGCCATAGAGCATCTTGTCGCGCTAGCAACTTGAAGTCCGCTAATATCCTAAATAAGGGGTATCCTGATAATTAAAATCCGCCCAGAACTCAAAATGATTTTCAACACCGGTGAACAACAAGAAGCTTATGCTGAATCGGCGCTTTATGTAGCTGCCATATACTTGGGCCCTCCCTCTTGTTTGAACAGCCAGTCACTGTTGGCGTCGACCATGAAGTTAGTTATATTAAACTCGTTTGACGCCCCCAAGCCCGTTCCGTTCTCGTTGGACGCGCCCATCTCGGCTCCTGGCGGAGCCGGTGTTCCGTTGGTGCCAGAAATATGTTCACCCCCAAAAGGGAGTCGAGGCACGTTGAAAAAGTCGAACACGTCAAGATACTCAAGCTCGTTGGGAGCGGGTGTCCTCGCGGGTGTGACGCTGGGTAACCTACTCAGAGCACTAGGCTGTCTGGGCTGCCGCGAGATGAGGAAATCCAAGTCAAATGCTGTGCGTCGCATATCAGAAAGAATTTTGACCGAACTGGGCGTAATCCCGTCACCTTGTCGCTCGCTATCGTGATGCTCATCCAAGACTCTTTGCAGCAACTGGGAATAACGTGCTGCAACAGGCCAGTAACGACCCATTTCACGCAGACTATCGACGAAGAACGGAAGCTGCGGTGAAAGTTTATGTTCAACTGTTGAGCCATGAACAAGGAGCAGACGAGCCGAAACCCAGAGAGTAAAAGCAAATGGTGGACCCAGCTTTGCTAGCATCCCATTGTTCACAACAAATTCTCCGAGGGCAGCCACATTTTCAACTGCACCATGACATCGTTGCGACGCGCTATATGATGGAGTGAATATGGGTGACCTCGTTGTAGGATAGGCAGCTGACGAGTGGAGGCGAATAACGGCCGTATGGTAGGTGGCATGAAGCATAACCCAAGCGCAGTTGATGCTTTTACTTCCTGGATGGAACAGTTTTGCCATATTTCCAAACTCACCAGGAAGACTGAACTTCCAGGATGTCAGCATGTTGTCCAGTTCCTTGTACCGCATCTGCCATTGTTCCACATCGCTCAAGGCACTAATATCGACTGGCTGTTTAAGAAATTTGTGTATCTTGGATAGAATACCGAGAATTTCGATGTAGTAGGCAAATGCACCCAGGTTCTCTGGCTGATCAATATCATGACCGGGTGAACCAGAGTGTAGGTCAGTGCTGAACCATCGGGTATCGACCTTTTGGTTCTTGATCCACAAGTCGTCGCGGCACGGTAATGTCCTGTCAATCTCCTTGTCGTCCAGAGCAAATTCAAAAGCAGTTGCAAGAGTCGCATATCTGTCCAGAAGATATATCATCCAAAATAGACGCCGTCTCGCCTCTTCCTCGATAAAATCCTTGGGTTCCGAGAGTGTCATGGCTCGAAGTGTATATATTGAAAGGTAATGAGGCGACACAGTCGAGGAGGTGATTTCAACAGCGAGACCAAGCTGTACTACAGAACGAGTGATCAAAGCCATGATATTCCACCCTGGTGGACCGTTACTGCTCCCACAAAGATCAAGCGCCAGGATAACGAGAGCTTGCAACGCCTTGACCGAGGAATTTTCCATGCCATAAAGGAGAACGCGTTCTTTGGAAACTCGGTGATAGTGCTCTCGCCGCTCCTCTGTTAGCCTAGCATCCGTCGAGTAGCGCATTGTGGTTGCAACTATGGCGTGGAGTAGAACTCGATCTGTTTCATCAAGGGCAGACGGTCCAAAAAGGCTATCTAGAGTTGTTTTTCGGTGTAGAATGGGGCACCAAGTATTGATATGCTTGAAGTAGAGATCAACAAGTGCATAGAGAAGGTCGTAAGGCGGCATGTCTCGATCTGGGGTCGATGTGCCTGGAGCCGATGATAGTTGGGCCGTGGGTGAATGAATGTTGGGTTGCACAGACGTGTAATAGTCTTGAGTGACAGCGGCATGTTGCATGGGTGATAACTGGGAGGATGCTGCCACACCTGACATCGACGCCTGGTTCTGACTCTGGTAACCATCGTTCATTCTAGGTGTATGAGCAACGTTGAAATCGAGACTCTGTGTGCTCGGGGCAAAGTTGGAGCTGGGTGCCTTCTGACCAAACATAACAGGATCGGTTTGGGGTGTTCGAACTGGTTCTGAAGGTCGGAAGAGGTTTGGGTGAGTATCTCGTGGAGTTCCTTGGTCGCTCGGAAGACTTGGGTTACTATGCCGAATACTGGCAGCTAAGACAGGATTTGTGTTTGATGCCAAGTTGCCGTGGAGAATCTCAGCATGGGAGCGCAATATCTCCTCAAGCTTGTCGAGGCGCTGCTCAAGCTCGCGACCATAGCCTGCTCTTAAACCAGGCTTCTTGCGTTCTTTGTATTCGCATATAGCGCCATTGCGGCTACACCAGCCGCACGATGGTTGTCCACGATCACACTTAACCTGGCAGGTGAGAAGGATCAGTATTGATTGACATAAGGAAAACACCATGAGACAAGATCGTGTCACGGAGGGCATACCTTTCTTTGCTTACATAGCTCACATCTGGGTACAATACTGTTAGTCTCAGTGTCGGCGACAACCTGTATATTTGAGGACAAGGTGGATTGTATTTGTAATGTGGTATAGTAGTTGAGATTTTGTGAGGGCGGGGAGCATGAAGCATGAGGCGATGAAGTGGCCTCAGATGGCGGCATGGTGTTGATAAGAGAGTACAAGAAATGTAGATAAGACTCCAACATGATTATCAAATCATGGACTTATCAAGAGGACAAAAGGAAACCTTATCAATACATGGACTCAACGAGAGTGCAAGGTAAGGTACGATTCACAAAGTATGTAGAGGAAGCGAACGGAGACGAGTAGAAAGCTGCACTTACGAAACCGAGACAGGACGCTTTCTCTTCCCATTACGACAGAGTGTTTCGTGGTCGCCGTGGTCCTCATCCTCGCTAGGGAATTGGTTGGCTTCATCACTGTCTGCTTCTGTAGAGGGCGGGCGATTTCCAACCGAGCCCTCGCCCGACATTTTGCTGGCCCCGTTCTGCATGGCTGAGAGTAAGATGTTGGGCTTTGGGTTCCCTTTTCCCCAGAGCCCTTGCCGCTGGACGTGTGTCGGTACGATGCAAGAACGAGCTCACCAGCGGTCGTGTGAGAGTCGATGATAGTGAGGCCGAATAACAGGGGTTAGCTCAGGCAAAGCAAGCATGCCACGAGATGATGGATAGCAGGTATGCGCGCGAACGATGAGTCCGCGTTCGTTGCAAAGGAGACCTCGCGATCCGGGATAATGGCCAGCGGGATCAGGAGAATGATCGCCCGAGGATAAATAGGCCTGTCCCGTACTAAGTACTAAGAGAATGGGTGTAGGACCTGCGCTGCAGTTGGGGAGTGGCCTACTATTGTCGGGGTAATGCAAAAGATTTTGACCAATACCGCGAATTACCGAAAAGCACGAATGCTTGCTGTTAATGTTATTTATGAGCAGCCCTGTTCCCCTTTGCCTATCACCTGTTTTTCTCGCTTTTCTCCTCGCTTTCTGCTGGCTTTGTGCCTCGGACGGATGGGAAGGTGGCGCCGTGATGACCGGACCAATTTGAGGTGGGCCGAGGTGGACTCGGGGCTAAACAAACTGCCAGAACTCGGTTTCGTCGGTGTACTTCCGTTGGCCGGAGCCGCAGAATAAATTATCAAGAGTCGCAACACAGCTATGAGAGACTCTTTAGGATATTGATTTGTTTTGATAATGAACCGGGGATCAAAGGTGGTGAGGAAAAGGAGAGACACAGCTTGCTTGCACATGCAACCGGATATCCAACTAAGGCAAGGTAGGATGGGCATAAAACTTTCAAGTAATGCGGAGAGAAGGAGCTGATCTCGCGCCGCACGCGTACCTTCCCAAACCTTCTTGCCTCGACTTCGCCCTCACAAGCTCTTTCCTCAAGGGGTTGAGGCGGGGAAATGAAAGAAGCGGTATAATCTGATTTGTGGAATGAGATATACAAGTGGATCAGTTGCCGAATTCATTGCCCCAGACCGGATGTAGCACATGCTTCACCCATGTCAGTGCAGCATTGTTCTGTTCAGCCTCAGAAGCGGTCACTGTTTTTGAGCACGTCAACTTATATCAGACTCAATGACCTTGATAGAGCTAACATCCATCAGAGTACGGGTGGCAGGGGATATCTTATGCTGTGAGACGGAAGTGTCTATATCTCCGTCCATAGGTATAATTTTATAAATATGATGTTGATCGCTTTCGAGCCACGACTGGTTTTTCTTTTTACCCTACCTAAGCTGCTAACGTAATTATATGCTCTCCACAGTTGCCGACTTCTTATGCCTTTCCTCCCCTGTCACCCCGCAAAGACTGGGCTCGGCTTTCAAGAGCCTCCACTGGGTGCGAGATTAGGTCTACCAACAGCTGACATAGACTTCAGTATGACTGCAGGTAGTAATGGGGATCAACAACAAGAGCTCAAAGGCAAAACCCCCCCTCCCCCCCAAAATGCTCGTAACTTCCAACTGCCCCAGAAAAACAACCTAAGGGAAAAGCTGGGAACCTATGAGCCGCCTCTAAGCTACGTGATCATAGCCTAAGGTTCCCTCAACTCTTGTGGAACCCCGACGAGGACCGAGAAAATATGGAGATGACCCTGTAATTGGGGAAGGTTCCATCATCAACACCAACTTCGGTGCATCTTAACCCGATATCTGCTTTGCCCAGAGGGGATTCCGGCGCACGTTTTGCCGGCTTCTGCCCTCGGAATGCTATCACAAGACTTACTGGCCAGTCAATCATGAGCTTCGCGACTAAAGCCATTGGCTCCTGTGTTCCATGATCCGCGATCGGTTACAATTGTGTTTTCAAGCCCACCTTGTAGTGCCACAAGTGCATCCTTTGTAAATAAGCCCATCCCCAGCTCGTAGCCATCTTGTTTTCTTCTTCATTCAACGCCTTCGTCAGAATCTCCTGCACATCTTCTGAGTAGTCACTCTAAGCATCTCACAATTCATCTCATTCTCTTGGCTTCTCTTACATTATTCACAATGACGTCTGTTAAGGACTTCCCCAAGATCAAGGCTGTAAGGTCATTCATTATCGGTGGCGTTGGCTCAGGTATGCCGTCTCGCTTTCTGCGCAGTGAAGAAGAACTTGGGGGGGGGGGGGGGGGAGTATTTGAGCAATGTTAACGAATTGCGAAACAGGTGGTGATTATCACAATGTCAAGGGTGGTCACTGGTACGCTCGCTCACCCTGTCTCTGTAAAACTGGCCTCGATCGCATTACTCACATTCTATTTGTAGGCTCATCGACAGCGATATCTCAACACCAGCTTCAAAATGGGAGAAGTACAAGAAGTCGCGTACTAGCTGGGGCATCAACGTTCTGGGGTCATTTCTTGTCGAGATTGAAGCTACAGACGGCACAGTTGGTTTCGCAACTGGTTTTGGAGGTGAGTTTGAACCCCTGTGTCAAGCCAATGACACAATTACTCGAGACCCTTTAGAGTGCCTAACATTTGTCAATAGGCCCTCCCGCGTGCTGGCTCGTTCACGAGCACTTCGAGCGTTTCCTCATCGGTGCCGACCCCCGCAACACCAACCTTCTTTTCGAGCAGATGTACCGAGCCTCCATGTTCTATGGTCGCAAGGGTCTCCCTATTGCCATCATCTCAGTTATCGATCTCGCCCTGTGGGATTTGATCGGAAAGGTTCGCAATGAGCCCGTGTATCGTCTCATTGGTGGTGCTACCAAGGAGCGCCTCGACTTCTACTGCACTGGCCCTGAGCCTACCGCTGCCAAGTCGATGGGTTTCTGGGGAGCAAAGGTTCCTCTGCCTTTCTGCCCCGACGATGGCCATGAGGGTCTGCGAAAGAACGTCGAGTTCTTGCGAAAGCACCGTGAAGCTGTTGGCCCCGATTTCCCCATCATGGTCGACTGCTACATGAGCCTTAACGTCACGTACACAATCGAACTTGTCAAGGCTTGTCTCGATCTCAACATCAACTGGTGGGAGGAATGCTTGTCCCCCGATGACACCGATGGCTTTGCACTCATCAAGCGGGCCCATCCTACTGTCAAGTTCACAACTGGTGAGCACGAGTACTCACGATATGGTTTCCGCAAACTCGTTGAGGGCCGCAATCTCGATATTATCCAGCCTGATGTTATGTGGCTTGGTGGTCTAACTGAGCTTCTGAAGGTCGCTGCTTTGGCTGCCGCCTACGATATTCCGGTTGTTCCTCACGCGAGTGGACCTTATAGCTACCACTTCCAGATCTCTCAGCCCAACACCCCCTTCCAGGAGTATTTGGCCAACTCTCCCGACGGCCGCAGCGTGTTGCCTGTGTTTGGAGACCTCTTTACCGACGAGCCCATTCCTACCAAGGGCTTCCTTACCACCGCTGACCTGGACAAGCCCGGTTTCGGCTTAACCATCAACCCAGCTGCTAGAGCCAAGCTCATCCCCAGTGATTATCTGTTCAAGGTTCCTCAAGTATCATCTCTGGCGCCTTCTGAGGAAAATGAGAGCAAGTCAAGCGAGGAATCCGACAAGCCCAACGGAACGATTGACGCTCTCGCTGCCAAGGTGGAGACCCTCGCAACATCAACAACTTCTTAAAAGCGATTGTCATGCTATCATATCTCAGTCCTGGATTTGTGGTTGTGTTTATGTTTTGCGGCCGCCTGAGTAGGTCTGGTGAAAGGAAGGAAATTGTACATCGCTATGGTGTTGTTGTTATTTGGATATAGATGACGTTTGGCAATTTGCATGGTTCTCCATTGCGTTTTTAGACGTTTCAAATAAAGTAGATTGAAAACAATTCGAGTCTTTACTTAATATGGATTTGATAACGGGCTTTGCATGCTTCTGTGATCATTTTGGATGTAGTAAATCATTGCGAGGAAACGACAGCTTCTTGTCATGCGGAGGCCAGCCATCCATACAACTTCATCAAAGTCACGTCGATGTCAATGATCGACCAAAATGAAACTTCAATAATTATGAGTCGCATAAGATGACCCAGAGGAGCATACAAGATCTTGATAAACGTGGCACACTCCACTTGAGAGGTGTGTACACGCCCCACGACAACAGGATAGACGCGACGTTGAGGTGGCCGACACTGCATCGTGAGATCCTTTTTTGGGGGTCAAACGGTGACCGTTAGGCTTTCAACGCCACCTCGAGACGGTGGCCGTTCTGAAAACCCACATCGTGGCAATGGAACCCTCACGATACTGAACGGCCAGTACCCCAGGTCCCAGTAAAGAGCCGTTGGCTTGAGCTTTCGGGGATATGTGGGCACTGGTACCACAGAGGGAATCACATACAGTAGATGCCATTATATGTATCGGTTTCACGATACCAGTTTTGTTTTCAGTTGGTGTTTTGGTTCTGTCTCATGGCATCCACTAAAATGAGATTCTACTGTTGAAAATGGCCCAGAACCCCCCATCTCAATTCTTGGCTAAGAAGATTTCAGAAAGCATTTCTCCCACTTTAGTTGGGTTTCCCCACCGGCATCTCGCGTTAAAGCATACCGAGATGGCAACAAGATCCATCATGTCGAAGAAATCTGGTTCACTAATTGACCCCTCGCTGGCCAGTCTACCGAGGCTTTCTCTCGCAAAGTTCTAGATCTAGCAATGTGGACTCGGGCTCGGTGCGAAGGCTCACCCGGAAGTAAAGAAGCCTAGGTATTTCTTTCGACACTTGTCCCACCATTTGCGCGGGTCTTGATTGCTAACCACCAAAGGAAGAGGGTCGCAGGAAAAGGTGGGAGAGTTCGGTACTATTAAGAGCCGTTTCCCGTAAATGAGGGGAAGAAAGCTATCGTAATCATCGGTTTAGAAATCTTCAACCCTTCGCCGTTCAAACAAACCCCTTTACAGAGTTATCATTCTCATAAAATAGAGTCCATCATAGGTCTCATCATAGCTTCACTATTCGCCTTCAACGCCCCTAACGTTCACATATCGGTCCCTCATCCTCGGTATTCCTTCGACCGAACGACGCGAGGTAGCAGACAGAGGACAAGACAAAAAATTGCAATCCAGATTGAATATTTCCGTTCTCGTGACAACAATTACAACAAATACTCACAGCTTATTGCCCACTCAGATAAGCAGTCATGTTGATGCCAGCGGGTCTTCTCGCCAACAAGAGTGCCATCATCACAGGCGGCACAACTGGCATTGGCCGTGCTATCTGTCTCGAATTCCTGCGACAAGGGGCGAATGTTGTAGTCAATCATCTAGGCCTCGAGAAGGATAAACCTCATCTCGACTCTCTCATCGCTGAGGCCGACGCTATCCGCAAAGCATCATCCACAGCTGGTCTTCTTGATCATCAACCAGGCGATGTTCGCGATCCGGCGACGGCAACAGAACTGGTCAAGAAGGCCGTCGAGCACTCTCCCAAGAAGCGACTTGACGTGTGTGTGTCAAACGCTGGTATTTGCACATTTGCCGATTTCCTGACGCTCGAGCCGGACCTGCTGTATTCAACAGTGAGAACAAACTTGGATGGTGCCTTTTACATTACCCAAGCCGCCGCCAGGCAGATGGCCCTCAACCAGGAACCTAAGGGAGGGAGTATCATAGGCGTTTCGTCTATCTCGGCTCTTGTCGGAGGTGGCCAGCAGACACATTACACTCCTACCAAAGCAGGAGTTCTGAGCTTGATGCAGAGCACAGCATGCGCATTGGGAGAACATAACATCCGGTGTAATGCTCTTCTCCCTGGGACCATCCGCACGCAGTTGAACGATGCCGACCTGGCTGATGATGCGAAGAGAACCTACATGGAAGGTCGTATCCCTCTGGGAAGGACAGGCTCACCCTCTGACATGGCTGGTCCGGCTGTCTTCCTGGCTTGTCCAGAGCTGAGCGGATACGTGACGGGCGCACAGCTTCTCGTTGACGGTGGACTCTTCGTCAACCTTCAGTGAAGGAGAGAAGATTAAGCTCGTGGAGAGAAATGGGGATATGGAGAAGTGGAGACGCGGAGGCGAAGCGCTACATCGAGACGAGATCGAAACCTGGAGATATTATTAACAGAACGAGCGTTTGCCGTGGAGACGAGTCAATGTTGGTCTTGTGGGGAAATTCCTTCTTGAGTCGTGGAGTATGTAGATGTTTTGTCACAAAAGTATTGGATATCAGAACTGTGTTCATCTGTGCGACTGGATACCCGGAGCCCCGGGGCGGCGCTATTGAACACGGGGTCGCGGGGTCGGGCTTGAACGGCGCCGGCCGGCGGCTTCAGTTTTCGTTCCATTGAGAAGGACATATATGAAGGATCGATCCATGCCTGATGTGGAAATGCTTGGGTACTTTGGCATGTTTGACGGAAAGAAACGCAAGTAGCAGGAGACACGTTTATTAGACTGGAAGTAGATCAAAGCCAATCCGCATAGCGCGGCTTTTTCTTGCCAGGCATATGAAAGGATATTACTGTTGATCTCCTGCACCGTGTCCGTTCCGTCACACATAAATACTCAAGATTATCGTTGTTCTCACCCTCCATCACAAACCAAGGAAACGTGAGATATATTCCGTCAGATTCAGAACGGGCTGAACGGTAGGCGGGAGGTTTCACCGTAACGAGGAAGTGATAAGCAGGAGGTTACTTACTAGGATCTTAGGACGGGAGTCGACCGAACCTGTATGTATACTGTACTTTGGCCAAGGCTAAACTTGATACATCCCTGTCAGTAACCAGTACATACCAGTCCCTTGGGTTTCTAGACGACGACCAAATTAATTGCCGCTATTTTCTGCAAAATTTGAACTCTGTTTTGACAGTTGTTTCTAGAACTTCTGCAGAGAATACAGTGACACCAGGGACAGCTTTCAAGGGAGGAAAAATCCAACCACCAGAAAAACATCGATTCCGATTACATTGTGGCTCCCTCATGGCACCGTCAAAGTGCACCGTAATGTAATACTCAACTCACAATCAACACAACACTGTACTGATCTCCACAGTGTTTCCCCCTCATTGTTAATTTTCGTCCAACGTTGTGCTCCGTTAATTAACCACAAGGATGATGCAAGGAAGAGTTGTATTAATCGCGCGCATGCCCCGCGTCGGCGCGGACGTTTGATCGAGACATCCTGACATTTGGAGGAGACGGACGCCAAGCACTATGATCCATGATCCCAGCAATAGAGTTTCCTGACGGTGGTTTAGGAGGCCGCCAAGGGATATATGATGGCCCAACGAGGTGCTATTCTTTCACAGCGTGAATGGAAGGGCAAGCAGATAACAAGGCCGACAGATGCATGCTTGAGTTTGATGACATGAGAGTACATTGTATGACAGAAGAGCGGTAGAGCACAATCCAGTGACGACGATGACTACCGTATCAAAGATGACAGTAAAGGCTGAGCTGAGCCGAGCCAAGACCAGCCAAGCCAAGCTCGGTTGGACTGATGTGGCAGACCGGTGCAGTGACTTGCAGCCAACAACAAACCATTCAAAGCCCATGGACGAACCGAACCCTTCAGCGCAGAAGGACCCTGTAGACTTGTGCTCCCTATGCAGATCTGATCCCGATAGGGGTGATAAGGGCTATCTAGGGGACCGCGTTTCACATGCTTTCAGGGACAGATCTTGTATTGGATGGTATGTGTTGCAGATAGATGCGATGCTGTGCAACCATGATCTCTCCTGTTTCGATATGAGCATGTCACTCGTTGCAATTGTGTTATTTCATGTCTCTTGTTTATTGTCAAGATCGCAACATAATTGTCGATTGCTGGACAAGGTAACACTTGTGAGACGGGTTTTGGCATGAATAATCATTTGGTGATAGCGCCCAGCCGAAGGTGGCCGTCTAGGCCATGGGGTGGATAACGGTGTCCCTTAGTGGGGCCGGACGGCATGGCTGATAGGGCTGCGGACCGGACTGGCGGGGCATGAGCGGACCCTGAGCGGAGCTGGCTTGACGTCACATAAAACAACGGACCGAAACTGTGCGCGCAAAAAGAACGAAACACCTACCAAATTTGCAAAGTATCGACGTAGCGACTCTTGATTCCGCGGTCTTGGTCGGGATGCAGTGGAGGTATAGAGCAGCTTGCGTGCATTTCTACCGTCGCCAATGCCTCTTCCTCCTGACGGTGACCGTATTGGCGTCATGGATGAGCTGCTTGACGGTGGATACTATCACCATTCAATCCGGTTTCTCTGGCGGAACTGGCGCTTGATGTCGTCGACCTTGCATTAATTCTCACGCCGAGAAATGAGCCCTAGAGGTTTGAGTTCGCGCCCGAGCCCTTGAAAAAGAATAGCCCCTGAAGAGAGACAGAGAGAGAGAAAAGCCACTGCGCTGTGAAGCCATCTGCAAGCCTCCCTGCAATATGAGACGTTCCCTGGCATGTTTGTCTGACTGGCTGAAAATGGCCGACACTGAGACCCTGATTGGAGCTACGAACCGCAACAGGGAGCCTCAGGGTCCACACCAGAGAAAGAAATCTTTTCTGCAGCACATCTTTGCCGTTATCAGACGGTACGGTGGTACACCGTTTTATGCGGTGAGCTTTTGTTATCTGTCGCGATTCAGGGCAGCCAGATTAGAAAACTAGAATCAATTGGCGATCCCAAGCTGCGTCCTACGTCTGACAGGATTGATCATTGTTTTTAGAACATCGGTGGCACCGTGTTACTGTAAACAGTCAGATATCATGAGTGCTTATGCCATGTACCACGGATTGGTCCATGATCATGTATGTTGCTTCAAGAGAATGAGCTGCATTTGCGTTATTTACAACCTGTTGGTTGACAAGTGGGAACGAGGCATGTCTCGTATCTCAAGGACCTACGTATACTGTACTTGTTTCCGTGCCCGTGCCCGTGCCCGTGCCTGGCTTGTCATGACGTTCAAAGGATGCGAACTGAAGTTGAGAATGGGGTTGGTTTAGTGCGGCGACGGCGTCTAAGAAATGGAACCCAGGCACGGATGCAGACAGCAAAAACATCCATGACAGCCCGCCCCAGCCGCGAGTAGAGACAGCAGGTTATCAGAAGCTAGCGTAGCCAATACCATGTGTCCCCGTACATGGCAGCAGGGACAATGGGTACCAAGTACCCACCTGTCTCGCTCTGGCAAGTACCTTTGTCGCTCAGACTTGAAAGCAACACCGTCATCGCCCTCCGCATCCCATCCCTTACCTCATACTGTATCTTAAAGTTTTTCTGCTGTAACCAAAACAATGCCTCACAAGAAATACGGTGGAACCGTTATTGTGGGTAAGGGGGAATCATCCATGGCTTGCCACGGTTTCGATTGACAGTGACTGACTCGGTTATTGGACCCCGAGCTACGTATCGACGGGCGTCTACCGAGATGCCATGGATATTGATTTCGATTCGATATCGATCAGAGCCACGGCCAAGATGACGCCTTGTTTGGACATTGTATCCTCAGGAATCTGACGTACTTGCCAGTTGCTCTCCGCTTGACATCTAAATCTATAAAGCCCCAGATTTCTCCCACCGTTCTTGACGGTAGAACTCATCAGTCTCCATCATTCCCCAGATTCCATATCCACTATCATCAACAATTACCAAACACACAAATAGCTTGACACTCCCCGAGTCATTTCTCAATAACCTCTGTTTGATTATCATTACTGGAAGCACCTACCGATACCTCAACTTCACGCGTCTCGATTGTTACGCGTGCGCCTGAACAGGACCATATCCATTCCTAGCAACACCATCATCATGTCTTCACAACAGACCGAGTTCTTCAAGGACAACCTCCCCACCCAGCGTGAGGTCACCACCCCCGACTCTGTCCCCAGCTCTCCTGAGCTCGGAAGCTCTAGCTCAAGTGACAGTATCGCCAGTCTCGGGTCTCCCGCCTCTCCCATCTCCCCTCCCATCTCGCAGCCTGTCGCCGACTCGTTCGTTTTCGCTTTCGACATCGATGGTGTCTTGGTCCGTGGTGGACGAGCCATTCCTGAGGCCATCCAGGCCATGAAGGTTCTCAATGGCGAGAATGAGTATGGCATTCAAGTGTAAGTCGATTCATCCACAATATGCAGTCATGATCCACCAACCCCGGATTTATTCTGGGGAGGTCCACTTAATAAACGGCATCGTGACTTTTACCCTGGTTGAACCGTGCAATGCTGACACCCCTCTTAGGCCTCACATCTTTCTCACCAATGGTGGTGGTAAGACTGAAGAGGAACGATGCGGTGACCTTTCAGGTCAGCTCAAGTGCGACATCAAGCCTGGCCAGTTCATCTGCGGCCACACTCCCATGAGGGAGATGGCTGAGAAGTACGGCACCGTCCTTGTCGTCGGTGGTGAGGGCGAGAAGTGCCGACATGTTGCTGAGGGCTATGGCTTCAAGGATGTTGTCACACCTGGTGATATCATCAAGCACAACGCCGCTACTACTCCCTTCCGCAAGCTTACCGCTGAGGAGCATGCCAACTCCCGTGAGCGAGACTTCTCGGACGTTGTCATCGACGCTGTCTTTGTCTTCGCCGACTCTCGCGATTGGGCTGGAGACATTCAGATCATGCTCGACGTTGCTATGTCCAAGGGCGGCCGTTTGGGTACCCGCAGTGAGACCAACGACGAAGGCCCCCCCTTCTACTTCTCTCATAACGATGTTGTCTGGTCTGCTGCACACGAGCATGTCCGTCTAGGTATGGGTGCCCTTCGCCGCATGTTCGAAGTTACCTTCAAGGATCTCACTGGCGGTAACGGCGTTCTACACACCCACGCCTTTGGAAAGCCTCAGGTTTCCACCTTCGAGTTTGCCTCTCGTCTGATGGGCCAGTGGCGTCAGACTGAGCATGGTCTTGTCGCTCCTCCTGAGACTGTCTACTTTGTCGGTGACACTCCTGAGAGTGATATCCGAGGCACCAACGCCGTGAACAAGGTTGCCGACAATGATTGGTACAGCATTCTCGTCAAGACTGGTGTCTACCAGGAGGGCACTGAACCCGCCTATAAGCCTCGAGTCACTGTTGAGAATGTTCTCGATGCTGTTAACCACGGCATCAAGCGTGAGATGGACAAGAAGGCTGCAAAGGGCCAGATCTCCAAGTCTGCCCTTATCCCCGAGTCTGGCATCACAGAGATTGCTGTCGACATGGATGGTATTACCATCTAATCCAACTCGCACTCTTCACTTCAACATTACATTTTGGGTTACCGTTTTTTTCCCCTTTGGATTTCTGACGGAGTTTCGGGTATCTTTCCTTTGTTACATACAGCCATGCATTACGAACAGTCCTTTACACAAGCATCTGCATAACGGCTTTTTGCAGGTGTCATGAGCACAATATACAAACAAGTCTTGAAGACCGGATAGAACAGGAAACATCTGAATAGACGGATGGGTTCTAGATTCGAGGCTTTTCATCTTATCTAGCTAGATTCTTACCTTCTTTGATGCAGCACCCTACTATACCCTGATGAGCATCACATCAAATCCCATAGAACAGCAAAAAGATAGAAAAAATCAAGGCTCTTATAATATCTTCAGGCAGCACTTTACGAAGTGATTAATTTCATAAACCACAGAAAAAAACATCTTGAATTCACTTAGACTATTGAATTACCATCGTAGTAGGTGGAACAAATCAGTGGAACAAATCACATCACAATCATTCAGAAGAAAGTTTGGGTCCATAATCCAGTGGTGCATTTAGCGATGGAACATGGTGCAACTCCCGATCCCCTCGATCTTAACAAACACTGAGACCTTGTTCGACACATCATTGGTCCACTCCACTGGCTTGATCAGCAACTCGTCTTCGGCAGGTAGTCCACTTATATCCATATTCACGACCGAAGCTCGCCTTGATCCCAAGGCCTGATGAAGTGCCTTTGTTGGCGTCACAATGAGGTCTGATCTTCACGATGTCACTGACCCATTGTTCCTTGACAGTGTCTTATCGAAAGCTTTGCCTCCCCCTGGATCTACATCAAGTACTGGATATGAGAATGAGCCTCACGATGATGATTACGACGACGCCCACTAGACGGACTTGTGACAAAAGCCGCATGATACAGTCCGCAACTGTGTTCTCCAGTCAATCTCCACGCCGATGACTCGCCTGCAACCTCGTATCCGGTTTCCTTGATGGCTTTGGGCTGCACTATTCGATATCAACGCGAATATGAGTCTGAAGCAGCTAATTCTTCGGTAACCCGAACCTTTATTGATTTAGTCTCGGGCGCTCTCGTCTCGCTCATCAGTATCCAAGGGTTGCCCTGGGTCCGCATCCTCTTCCAACGCTTTCTCATCAGCCTCCCTGAAGACGAAACCTCCCCACTGCGATGTAGCAGCCCAGCCAGCTGCATCGACAATATCTTGTCTCTGCCTCTTCTGGTCCAAAGCTTCCTCTGCACTGATACCCGGTGCAAAGCCACGGACGTTCTCGCGATCAACACGTAGCCATCCCTTCCAGCCTGTTGTAATATCACCAGCTCCAACGCCACCCACAACGATAGTCCCCCACCATTCGCGACCGGCACTCGCCTTTGCGGCACTTCCATAGAGAAGAATGCCCTCTGCCTCGGCTACAAGAGCACGAGTATTGTCTGGGTCACTTCGTGCTGGGCGGTGGACGTAGACGTGTTGCAAATGAGATGGCGAACAAGTCAGGCGCGTGGTATCAAAACGACCTTCAATATCGATGACCAGAATGGCGTAGAGGTGCGGAGGGGTGATGAGGTTTGATATGAGCCTGTATAGTAGTGGCAGATGACGGCCAGATATGCCAAGACCAGCAGATTTTGTGGCATGGAAGTGAGCTGCTGTGATCTCATCAAGTTCTGATATATGTGTAAGTTTGGTTGGCAGGATTTGAGGTTGATGCTGGACCTGATCCCGACTGCTCAAGCGATTGGGATCTGGAGGGAGTGAAGAGCGTAAGTTTCGAAGGACCTGTATTTATATGTTAGTAAGTCTCTGAATTCAATAAGTAGCAGTCTGAGTGTCGCTCGAAAATGTAAGCCCTTATAGTTGGCCTGGATCAAAAGTGATGTTGACTTCACTCTTTCGGTGGCTCGAGGGTAAGCCACACCAGTTCGTAAGGTCTTTGATACGTGATATGTAAAGGTATTTCGACGGTTTCGCCGTGATTAAACGAAAGCGAAACAAAGTCAAAAGAAGCCATAGCAGTGTGATGGACTTCTCGCGACGATATCACAACATATCTAATCTTGGTGTGCTGAATGCTTGTGTCCAATAGGCAAAAAGCTTAGGCCCAAAATCTCGAGTTCAACTTACGTCTTCAAGGCTCATCTCAACAACCTCACCTAATATCCGACTCCCCGTTGCTGTCTCCATTCTGAGACCCCGAAAGATAGTAACTTGCCAGGGGCCTTTTATTTGGATGCTGATCGTTCAGTACGATCTTCGCTGTTCTTGACAATGGGCTATCCGTGCCAAGTCTTCCACGCTTCAGAGCTTCCCGAGCGAGCGCAGACTAATCTAAGCGGCCGAAAGCGCAAATTGGATAAAGGGGTCAATAATGTCGAGCTCTCTGGATGCGAACTTCTCGAGATGCTGCAGTACAAGTGCGAAATCAAAGAGCCCGTCAAGCCGGACAGTCCTGTACAATGCTTTGCGATTGAGCGATTGTTCCGGAAGTAAGTTCTCCCCCACCTGATCCTATAATGGCGCCCCAGACATAGGTATAATGTGTCACAAATGATCTGACGTGGGCTGTCTGCTCGTACAGATGTAAAGATAAAAAGGGCTCTTTTATGGTCGAGACGACGGCTTGGGAGGGCAAAGAGTATCCTCCGGTGGGACAGAAAAGTGATGATGGAAAACACAGCAAAGACAGGACGCCTCCTCAGCACTATCACTGGTCATCAAGTTGGCACGCGCCCGACGCAGCACGATAAACCATCGATTTTAGATCAACCCAGGGCAACTTGCTATTGTCTCTGAATATCACATATAGCATGCTTACTTCTCAACGGAGACTTTGACTCTCTTGTGAAACTCAACTGTCATTGCTAGCCCCAACAGTCTTCGGTCAAGCTGGGCATGCATCCCGTCGTGCGTACGACCAACCCAGGTAAAGAATAGGAAAAAATGCAGCTTCAAATAATGCTTGGTTCTGTGATAGTTGACGTGAGGTTGAACATTAGAGCGCTGAGTCACCTGCAGGGCTGCAAGAAGTTGATGACGGCATTGCCGGAATGGGCCGAGGTGCTCAGCAAGCAACATCTTTATCGAACCATTAGTTTACACAATCAGTACAAACTGGTACTACTTGCTAGATTCCAGACTGAGATCTGGAACAAAATTGCTCCTATCGACCAACAGTTGATGAATGCATATCTAGTTATAATTCGATCACACAGGACTGCCCTGTCGATCCCAGATATACTATCAGCCTCACGAATTGCACTTCAATAGCTCATTGCCAGCATTCCAAACATATTGAAACTCGGTTGCCCTTGCCCATGAATATAGAATGCACGAAGACCGTTTCAAATGAAGCGTTGGTGGTATTCTCTTCTCTACCCAGCTACACGACAAACGAAACATCGGCTAGCCGCCTAAACGTATCTATGTGCACTCCCATCTCTCATTGCCCTTGCTTAAATGACCAAGTATCGTTTCGGTCCGTTGATTTTTTTACTCGTTCTTCTGAGCAGCTCGCTCCTCTTCGAGCTTGATGTAGTAGTTGTCGCGGGCGTTGGTTCGGGGCATGTGGAAGCCGTACCTGAATCGGAATGGTGAGCATATACTCCCAGCCTCGTGTCGTGTCATCGGTGATATTGCTTACCAGAAGAAGTTGGCCATGACGAAGCCGGAGCCTGCGAGGTTGCTAGTCAGCTAGGTGCACTCCAACCAACCACATCATTCGAATTGTCAGCCCCTCGAAGAATGCTCCTCTTGAAATATGTAATTGCCAATTCATGCAATCCGATTCAATCCGTGAGAGAAATCGACGTACCGAGGGCGATGCTGAGGTCCAGGACGAGGTTTCGTCGGAGCATCTAGCGCAGTTGTCAGTCCACGAAAAGCTCTGGTACCGGGAGGCTCAGGCTCCTCTGGCCCGGTCGAGTGCGAAAAGCGAGCCATTGAGTCGAAGGAAACATACACCGGTGATGGGTCGGACGGCCATTGTGACTAGTTTACTTTTGCGAAGCTGTTCGGGCGAAGGAGCGAGGCTTTCGAGAGAGTATAGAGGTGCTGGGGAGTTTCGATGTGGTCAAGCAGGTCCAAGTTGATTCCGAAGATGGGCTGATGTTAATCGCGCTAGCACCCGAGTCACGTGTACGCTTATCGTTCGGCGTTCCGGTTGAACAACGGCGAATTATGCGGAAAAGAATCTCGCCCATTGAAACGACCTTCAGTTGGAAGATACATAGAGAGTGGTCGGTTTGCAGAGCCCGACAATATCTGCAACCATGAGTCTCCGATTTGCCGCGCGGCGGCTGGCAGTATCAGGTACGGCAACGCTCAGTCCGCCTTCTTTGCAACTCAATTGGCCCAGAAGCTACAGGGACTAATCAAGAGCTTTTCTCTATAGCAAGGACCGCACACCCTGTATCTAGTACACCAGCTCCTGTTTTCTCTGCTACTGTCGGACCCTCAGTACAACGACGGCATAAATGGGCTTCCAATCTCTTCAAAGGATGGGGCAAACCCCGGAATAAAGACGCTGGAGCTTCACCCGCACAGGACCCTACATCTCTGCTCGATGACCCCAAGAGCCGTGAAGAATATCTACAGAAGAGCATGTACAGCGGTGTGGAGGACAACATTTTCCAGGACGAGATCGAAAAAGTCAGTACCGACACCACCCCGGGTGCCCCCGAGATCGAGCAAAAGACGAAAGAGAACATGGCCATGGTTGTGGACCCCGATCCTCGAAGTCGAGTGCGTTGGCAGCGCAAGAAGGTTATTCAGATGGTTCGCCGCAACGGCCGTCTGACAAGAGACGAGCGCATTCAGATGTCAGAGCGCCAACTTCTGCACAAGAGCGAGTTCATGCCCACAAGTGTCAAGAAACTCGTAATGCTGGCCCGTCAGATCGCAGGAAAGAGCGTCGACGACGCCATTGTGCAGATGAAGTGGTCCAAGAAGAAGATGGCAGCCGAAATCGGATATTACCTTGAGGAGGCTCGAGATTTGGCTATTGCACAGCGTGGTATGGGACTCGGAAAAGTCAACAATGAGATTTTGAAAACTCCCAAGAAGATCCAAACAGTCGATGGTAAATGGATTGAGATTGAGGACCCTACGCGAATGTATATCGCTCAATCGTGGGTTGGGAGGGGTCCCTGGCGTGGGAAGAGAATCGACTACAAGGGTCGTGGACGCATGGGCATCATCAGACATCCCAGCACAAGTATGCCCGCATTGGTCACATATCTGGTTTTGAAATTACTAACTCATCTCTAGGTCTAACGGTATTACTCAAGGAAGAGAAGACAAGAATACGAGAGTACGAGGAGCGTGTGGAAAAGAAGAATAAGAAGGGACCCTGGGTGCATCTCCCCAACCGACCAGTATATGGACAGAGGCCATATTACTCGTGGTAAAACCACGACTGCCATCCGAAAATGGAGTTAAAAAGAAGAGACGGAGTCTTCAAGCGTCACCAGAGGCCACCATGTAATTTCTCATAGAAACTTGTAAGATATGTACAGTGAATGGGATGTACACTTGACTGAGATTGACGTTTACACTCCAGTGCTAACTCGATTTACTTTGTTGTGATATATTGGCTCTGACCTTATGTTCATAAAATAATCGTCCGACGTCGAGTTGGTTCAAATCTTGTTGCCACTCATGATTAACAAATCCATCAACGTCCGCCCTTCGCGGGTAAAACCATACTGTTTCATAAAGCGGTATGTGCTGGTGCCTTGCCGAGTGGCTAATGTTGCACTACAATTAGACATGTGCTATGCAGTGATTAATAGAGTGCGTATGCGATTGTCATCTGCCATATATTGATTCTGCTTAACCCCGTTTTAAACGCCGATATCTCCCACAAGCTAGCTTTGCTCAAACCATGTGTCGCGGTTCCTCGCGAGGAAGCATATCCTCATATCGATGGGACATTAGCTCAAGGTCATATCCATTCTTCTCGCCAATCGATCCCTGGTCGGGCAAGGGATAACTGCGGTCCCTGGTAGCCATAGGCGGTGACATGCTTGCCATGTTTCCACGAGGGAGATCGTGCTGGTTTTGACGCTTCTTCCAGAAGAAGAAACCTGCGATGCCGAGAAGTGCGAGGATACCAATAGTAACTCCAATACCAACACCGGCCTTCGCAGCACCAGACATGCCGCTGGAAGATTCTTCCTTCTTGTCTGAGTCGTCATCTGAAGAGTCAGAGGTAGTGGCAGCACCAGCCGCCTCGGAAGCTGTTGATGAGCTGTCGGCATCGGTGGAGGAAGCAGAGGCCTCAGATCCAGTGGCCTGTCAATGTTTAGTATTCAGCTTCCTTCAACGCTTAATGTAACAGCCTTCTTACAGTAGGTTCGGCGGCACCGGCAGTTTCAGCCGTGGAACTCGCATCGACAACATCAGTCGAAGTAACTTCAGGCGCCTCTGAAGTTACTGGGGGCGCAGCAGAGCTTGATGCAGCATCAGAGGTATCAGCCGCGGCAGGGGTTTCCGATGTTGCTGCTGCTACTTCGGACGAAGTTGCTACAGCTGCTGCAGATGTTGTCACTGCGCCTGAAGCCGACGTTGCGGCAGCTTCTGGAAGGGCAGGGAGTTGCTGACCTAAGTCATGTCAGTCTTCACTATTTTGTGTAAGATACTATTGAATTCTGGCAACATACCCACACAAAACCCGTTGCTCAAAAAGCTGGTAATATCGGCGTCTGCAGCATTGCATGACGGCGCTCTCGCACACTCAGCCACACCCTTGATAAAGCTGGGGCTGACACAAATACAACCGGCCTGGGTGACATCTGCGCAGCCCACAGTTGGCTTTACTGATTCAACACATGCGTTCTGGAGGCCATCAGCACCTGTTTCGAGTGAATGCATAGTGATTAAGCGCTAGTCACTTACGACGCAGTCCTGAGCATAGACACCGAGAGTCTGTAAGGCGCCCAGCGCCACGAGAGTTGAAAGAGAGAAGCGCATGTCGGAGGAAGTATGCAGTGAGATAAAACCTCGCTACTTTGATAGATCGTTAGTAACCCGAGGTGAACCAAGTTCGAAGTTCACGACAGGCCGGATAAAGAGCTGAGTGTGAGAAGTGGTGGCAGGTGCGGTCACAGGGATGGATCGTGACAATGGTGGCTCCAAATTTGCGATAAGAACGATAAAATGCCGCAGGTAGACCCAGGCACAATCCCTCAGGAGAATCGGAAAAGAAATCTTCAAATAGAAATGAGAGACGAGTCGGACAATGTCGTGTAATGTAACAGAAGTGGCTTGGTCCAATGTGGCACTCGATGCAGCGGATGGAGGGTCCCTGGGAAGAATACGAGTGAATGAAGGTTGCGAATTTGTTGTTGTCGGTTTAGCCCAGAGTGAGCAATTCGAAAGGAAGGTGGAAAAGAACAATAAAGTAACGTAAGGAAAGAAGAATACGAAGAATTGACCACAAGGAATGACTGGATGGTGAGATGACGAGGGACACTTGAGAGAGTGAAAGAGCCCAGCGCGGAAAGGTGGTCGTGAGAAGTCGAGTCGAGTCGAGGACAGGACAGGACAGGACGAAAGCAGAATAGAAACGAAGCCGTTTGAGAACGGAAGAAAGAAAGGTGGGTTCAGGTGACGACAACAGCCAAAGGGAGAGAAAGTAAGAAAGTAAAGCGATCAATTGAAATGAGATGAGATGAGACGAAGTAAGGAATGAAGTGGACGGGGACCTGGGAAAAGAACGGGGGACCTGGTAAGATTGCACTGAGGTCAGAAAGAATGCAATGCAATGCAAACCCTCGCTCTTTCGTGGGAGGGAGCAACAAGCTGAAGAAGCAGAATAGGGTAATAATAATAATAATGCTTCAAGCACAAGCAAGCTTGGTCCAGTGCTGTTACAGACAAGGGCGACCCAGCTCGATGGGTATCAGATCCTTGCAGGGGATGATCTAGCTTTACATAGACACGGGGGAGCCCTAGAAATAGAATAGATGGAAGCTTTCTGCCGGTCTAGGTACAGTACCTTACCTTCATCTGGGCTGCCAATTGGATGCGTGTTGGTTGTTTCTTTGTACACAAAACGCCTTGTGCATGCATTTGTGTGCCCCTGGCGGCTTGGTCTCCTGCAACACCAGGGACCGGATCCAACATCACAAAACTGACAAGCACCGCCATCAACGTCAGTTCCCTCTCTTTTCCCAAAAGGGGGCCAATCATTCCCCAAGGGCACAAGCAAGCATAGCAAGATTGCCATTCAGGGCTGCGAGAGCGTTGCTAGCGGCGGGGGGTTACTTGATATTCCCCTGGCGCCAGGTACTAGCGCCAACTATCCCAGATTCCTTAGCTCACTTGGCCTGTTTACCGCCCAATAGCCATCTCCCGAGATGGTCTCGCTTGTTTCATCTGACTACCTTACTTAGGTATTTTCTGTATGTATTGATGTGCACCTGCGGGGACTGAGAGAAAATCACACATCCTAGATGTTCTTCTCTGACTCGTCTTGTTAAGTTTCCATTACTTCGTTATGTGTGACTCTGTGAGATAAGGTATGTACCGATGGCGCGCGCGAGATTTCGGCTTCTTGCTCTCTTCTTTGTCCCTTCTCCCCTCCTTTACGTTACAGTCTTCTAGCGTCTTGGTCCTTTCGGGGCTGGTGCATCTATCTCAAACCTTATGCGGTTTGATACACGGTGACTACCAATGTTAGATTTTCTCTGACAGATACGAGACCGACACATTGGCGGAGCACAACAGATAATACGCAGACACAAATTACGCCCAGTGCAGTGCGCTTCACGAGGAGAGCCCACTTGCATTAACCAGAGGAAGCTGAGCTGCAGAAAGGAAACAACTCATCAAAGAGCGCCATTTATGCAACCCACTTCAGAACTCGTGACTTTTATTGGGATGTGCAAGCTGCATCCCAGCAAGCCCCAGAACAATGCGAGCACAACCAACCAGGACCCAATACCCAAATCCATGCTAGAATACGGAAATGCTTCTTTGATAACGCGTCTTGCACGGGATGACCGCCGTAGTGCACCCGGGCTATTGTGGACTGATTACGGACGGAGAGAGGCAGCAACTTGACCCCCATAGTTAACATCGAGCCTGAAGCAAATTCTTGACGACAGCCGTAGTGGAGAGTCATCTTAGTCAGAGTCCTTCATAGCTTCTGATGGATGTGGTCATCAACTAATGCCATGTATATTATGGCGGTCAAAAAAGCTAACTGCGAATCAAAGACAGTGATTCAATATGGCGAAGCTGATGCATCACACGTCTTGCCTTTGCGTCACAGAGACGGTAGGGACTGGTGCTTCTCTGTCAGATTCTTTGTACAGCCGCACATGGCGAAACAACCGCGGCACATCCGCCTGTCACTTGTGCGACAATAAGCTGGAGGCGGATGGCCCCAGATCGGCCTCAGGGATTCACCCACGTAGCTTCTGACAATGGTACAAAGGGATCAAAATTGTGCTTCTAGCTCCCTGAACAAGGTCGGCTCAACCTTGATGACATCAGGAAAGAAGAGTTTCATGCTTAGACAAACTCCTGAGCCATTTAATTCTGTAGATTTCCTGGACTTTGGATTCAGAGGTTGCCTTTATCTTTGTTTCATCCACAGACTTGTGTGTTTGTGTATGTGTGTGTGTGTGTGTGTGCAAATAGGTACTTCAAGTCCAGACCACGAGCTGAACTGTTCTTTTTAGCGTGAAACATTAGCCTCAAGATCTATCAATTCAAGGGAAAGAAACACAAGCAAATTCGAGAGCACACCTCACAAGAATGCTTTAGGCATATTTAAGTGAGGTATGCAGCCTTGAGATCCCATTGTTAGACTTTCCATACTGTGTCTCCTTGATCCAAAGCGCCTAAGCTGTCATTGAGCGCATATTCGTCTTGATCAAACAACTGACATAAGAAAATGTGCTCTTTATCCAATGGCATAATGTTCAGCCTTAACCACACTGCTAGACGTCCTGCAGTCGGCTCACTTGATGGTGAGGGAGCCTTCGTAAGTTGCACTGAAATAATTACCTCTAACGGCGCTTTGAGGTTTCCTATGCACCGGGATTTTACTGTAGTTAATGTGACTCCTGGAGCAATATCGCTGTCCATCTGGAATTACTTATTGGCCACTTAAATATATCGTGATTTCAACGACAGGTTTATGATGTTAGGCAGTACTCAGATATGGAAGTCTTGAAGGTACCGCCTACAGTAAACCACCTTTCGACGAGGTACTTTGTACAAGTGAAAAATCCGTCTTATCTAACACATACACGATATTCTTGATCAGTGGAGCACAATGACGATGCAATAATCGTCTTCGTCTTCGTTAACATAGGTAGGTTTGATATTAGGCAGATCGTCATCCACGTTTCACACAAGAGATAATTGTCAGTTTTGTCATACAACGTTGCGTGCTTGAGAATTTTATGAAGAAGAAGTGCTACAAAGGCGAGGTATTGGTAAACATAGTCAACCACACGAGCTGATCCGCACATTGTCATGTCAGTGGCCGGGTACGTTAATGTGTCAAGAGAATCGGGATCATGCATCCGAGCCATTGGATCCATACTTTATCTAGTAGCTTAGGTACCCATAGCTTGGAAGCTGAATTACCGTTCTAGCGACAAGAAAACATGAGACCTAGATCCTAGTGACGACAGAAATAATTGGGTAAGCTTTGTCAAACCTTGGAGGGCCTTCAGGTTTGTTAATTTTGGTCTGGTCAAAGGTTAGAGGCTTTTTGCTACGTGACGGCTATTTTGGCATATTTTGGAAAAGGCTGGAAAGTCCGCATACCTCGAGGCATTGAAAACAGCTAGAGTCTGGTCTACAACCCAACTGAATCTTACGGACTGCCTAAACCATTAATTGGTGTATTCTTGATGATGTAATGCCCTCAACTGGCAGCTGAATGTCCAACACTGGGATGGATTCTGTAATAAAGCACATACCTACCTAGTCTGGCAGGAATGCGAATGTCTAGAATAAACGTTGAAGTTCCATCAGATGGGATTACAAGACACCGCGTCGAGCAAAACATTAGAAGCTTAATTGGGAAACGAAATTCGTGACACCATATTATAAGGCAGACCGCGATAGCAAGTGTGCAGCCTACAGCCTACAAAATTGAGACATGAAGCTTAGATGATTCTCGTCACCTTGATTACCAGTATTCTCTCAATTTTATTAACGCCAACTTTTCTTCTGGGTCTTTACTGAAAGTGAAGATGATCACTTGCCAATTCCTGCACATCATGTCGTGGTTGATTGACTCGGGGATTTTTGTAGGCCGGGAGCCCGATGGTGACCGTGCGCCGGGAATAACAGCTCGGGGTCTAAATTTGATGAGCCGATGAAAAGAGCTGGTCAATTGGAGCAAGCTGTGCAAGCCAGCAAGGCGCCTCGTTGCACGCTCGCCTGGAAGGACCGGGTCGAATTGAGGTCTAGACTCTCTGTTAGCTTGTGCATTTTGGGAAATGGATCGACCAAGAGACAACGGGTCCAGTGCAAATGTATCCAGTACTGAGGCTTCAAGGACCCAGGAGCCAGGATTGTTTAGAATGCTTTGAAAACAATGACACTTTGACTGTAGGAAAGAAGAATGAAATGTTGTTCTTCAATGCTAGAGGTCTCATATAAACTATAGAGAGGTATCAGGGGTACTTGTAGGCCTCAAAAATGAACAAGGCCACGCCAATGTGCTGCTGGCTTTGAATTCAAGATCATCTACTCTACTACACGAGCAGCAAAGAAGGGTTGCGCTGCATGTACCCTGAACTTTAGTGGAGTTCCAGGCATTACATCATTTTAACGACTTTCGCTTCCCGTTCTTCTGGGAAAATGCATCCCTGTGCTTAACTTAGTCTCCAGCCCAGCCCAGCCCAGCCCAGCCCAGTCTAGTCCACTGGAAGCTGTCGAATTATTGGCAGCAGCTTTTTTTCCCACTCCACGCGTGCAGTCTTGCAGACTCATACAAGGCAACCGCTGATCAACCTCAGGCTGCCTTTGGTCTGCGCCCTCTAAATCCAGGCCTCCATTATTTCCTTTCCTACTGACTCAGCGGAGCTGAATAGGTACTGCCAGACGGCAGACACCATTATCCCAATCTTTCAGTCTCTCCTTTACCAGATCCCAAACTTTCTCATCGCATCCAGCCCTTCATTCCCACGAACCCGAGAGGTTCCGCGACAGCGTCGACACGTACACGTTCCTCGACTACCTGTTTCCAACAATTTCTGGTCTTTCGACTGCCCCCCCGGTTTCACCTTCAAACATCCTATGCGCCGCTATTGAGGTTGTATCGATAATACCAAGAGCATACTGTGATGCGCCTCCACCAAAACGTGCACACGCGACAAACATGGTCAACCCAGTAGGCGAAGAGAACTGGCTTGCCTATCTCGAAGAGATCGTCCGCAACGCCTCCGACCTCGAGCAGCGAGTCAATGCTGTCGAACATTACAAGCTGGCTGTTGGCTCTGAGCCTGGTAGCTTGCGCATCTGGCTTGCCTACTGCAACTACTTCTGGTCCTTGTGGGAAGCTACTCAGACCCCTACAGGCCATGGCTGGTCTGATGAAGAGCGCATGCTCGGCCGAGAGCTCTTTTCCTTCGGCGGCGCTCTCGACTTGTGGCAGCAAGGCTACGAGGCTATTCGCTACCGCCTAGGGGATAGTCATCTGCTCTGGGATCGCTGGATCTCACTGGAGATGGAATTGCTGGCTAAGACGAGAACCCCCGAAGGCATAAAGCGCATCACGCATCTTTACCGTGACCGCCTGCTTACTCCCCATCTTACCTGGGACGAAACATCCCAGAACTTCTCTACTTTCCTATCAGAGTATAACCGCACTGCATGGGAGGAATCCATGAAGGATGTTACCACCAATGCCCAGGAGACGAAACGACTGATCGCCGCTCGAGACCCCTACGAATCTGCTCTGAAGAAAGCGGTGGACGCAGGCGATGTCGAAGCCCAGAAAACGGCCTTCACTACGTATCTCGAGTGGGAGATGCTTCAGAGTAAGCGCAGCAACGACAATCCCGAAATTGGAATTGATCTATGCCGCGGCCTCTACGCACGTGCTCTCACCGGTGCTCTTGCTACAGACCAAAATACCTGGTACGAGTACATCGTTTTTCTATCCTCATCCAACACCGATCTCCAAGCGCCGAGCAGTCTACTGGACGTACTCCGTAGAGCTGTTCAGCACTGCCCCTGGTCCGGCCTTCTCTGGAATAGATACATTATGTGCGCCGAAGAGGCTAAGCGTCCATTCGCTGAGGTTGAGTCCATCAAACATTCTGCAACTAGTGAGGATCAATTACTCAAAGATGGCATGGAGGGAATGATCGAAATGTATGTGGCTTGGTGTGGGTTCCTGAAACGCAATGCTATGGATGCTAGTGCCTCCGACGAGGCTGTTGATGTTGCCGATGTCGGTCTTATTGCAGCTCTGGAGGACGTTTCAGTTGTTGGAAAGCGACTCTACGACAAGGACTTCCAGGGTGACCCCAAATTTCGACTTGAGCGCATCTACATTCAGTATCTCACAGAAAAGAAGGGTGCCGTGGACGAAGCTAGAGCTCAGTGGAACAAACTGGCAGCCCTACAAATCCATGCAGATAACCACGACTTTTGGTTCAGGTATTATATGTGGGAGATGCTCATCTTCTCATCAGCCGGTGCCCAAGACAACAGAAGCCCTACGCCTTCGTCTGGCGGTGGCACTTATCGAATACCAACTCTAGCTACTGCTGTTCTTACCCGTGCTGTTGCTCGCAGAACTATTGACTGGCCAGAGAAAGTTCTGGAGGTGTATATGCAGCATTGCAACGACTACGAAATGCCGCTGCCGTTGCGAAAGGCAGCGGACCGGGTTCACAAGACCGGGAAAGAAGTAAAAAAGCGCAGGGAACGGGAGGAACAAGAGAAGGCTGCGGCCTATGCCGCGTACTACACTGCCCCTGAAACCCTAGAGAAGGGCCAGGGGGTTACATCACCGGGTGGTTCTAAGAGGAAAAGGGATTTGGAAGTTGACCCCACAGATGGACCTGAAAACAACAGCAAGCGACAAAGGAATGAGCCCAACGGGGTGGTGTCTGAACAAGCTCTGGCAACTCAACACGGCCAGCCCCTAAAGAGAGACAGGGAGAATTCGACCATCCTCGTCTCCAATCTTCCGGCCGATGTTGATAAAACCAAGCTTCGACAATATTTCAAAGAGTACGGCCACATCAACAACATAACGGCTCTGGTCCGCGAGGAGAAGACCGATTCCTCGACAGCACTCATCGAATTCAAGTCCCCTGAAGAAGCTCAATCCGCCTTGTTGAGAGACGGCAAATACTTCGGTCAGTCACAACTTACCGTAAAGCTAGGGAACGATTTGACCGTTTACGTTGCAAATTATCCTCCTGCTGCTGATCAAAAGTACATTCGCGACCTTTTCAAACATTGCGGCGAGATCTTGAGCATCAGATTGCCCAGCCTCAAGGTCGATGCCCGACGCCGGTTTTGCTATGTCTCGTTCCGAGATCAGGAGGCATCAGCGAAAGCTGTGAAAAAAGATGGCACGGTTCTCGAAGGAGGCTTGAAATTACTCGCCAAATATTCTGACCCCAGTCACAAGAAGGCTCGTGAAGGTGCCCTTGCAGAAGGCAGAGAGATACATATCAGCAATTTGGATCGAACGGCAACCGAGGCGGATCTGAAAGAAGTCTTTTCCAAGTATGGCAATGTCACGCGAGTCAATCTCCCCCGCAACCTGGTGGGTAAGACTAAAGGATTTGCTTTCATTGATTTTGCGACCAAAGAGGAGGCCGAGAAGGCCGTGGCAGAAATGAACAATACCAAGTTCAAGAGCCAGATCCTAGAAGTTGCTCTTTCCAAAGAGTCAAAAGTTAAACGTGCTGCAACAACCGTTGTTGCGGATACCGCCAGAAGCTCGCCTGCGCCTTCACCGCACGATGCTGAGGGTGACGAAGCAATGGAAGACGCACCCGATGAAGCTCAGTCTAAACCCACCGCAGCAGACATCTCAGCAAAGACGATCGCTCTTATGGGCCTACCTGATACTGTGAACGATGCACGAATCCGAGCACTCGTCGAGCCTTTGGGTGCTATTGTGAAGCTAACTGTGCTCCCTGGCAATGGTGGCGCTAAAATCGAGTTTGTCGATGCAGCCACTGCGGGAAAGGCGAGTTTGCAGCTCAATAGTATGGACTTTGAGGGTCATAAGCTTCGAACTGGCACAATGGATGAACTTCGGCAAGCCAAGGCAGAACGTACCCAGGACCGTATTGTCTACGGGAAAAGGGACAGGGACAGGATCAAGGGTCAAGAACAGAAAACCAAGGCTGCAGGTAGCTCGTCAACCACTCTCATGCCACCGCCAACTACAATCCGGCGACCAGTGCTTGGGAAACCTGGCCCTCGCCGTGGTCTTGGCTTCAAGCCCAGCGCGCCCAAGCCAGCTCAGAATGGCGATTCTGATACCTCGTCAAAGAAGAACAACGCCGACTTCAAGGCGATGTTTCTCGCCAGTGGTCAAGATAACAAGAAAGGAGACGAAGGAGAAAAGTCTGGGTCTGAATCATAAGTGCAGGGTCAGTCGCTGGCTTTGAGTGGTATACTGATGTAGCATAATGTAATTCATTAAACTTCAATGATATCCAGGGGACTAGGGAAGGGAAGGGCATGTTTATTAGATGGAACTGTACGAATAAATGCAGTTGTCGAATGCGAACCAATCAAATCAAACCTGAGCTATCATGCGGTCTTATTCTTTCATTTGCGTATTGCTCAGATGGCTTTCCACTGATCTTCGAGGCCAGGTCAGCTATACGCCAATCACTCCCCAAGAAACTCTGGCAAGATAAACAATAAGCACCTTCCTCCCAGCATGTGCAACTTGTCTCCCGTTCTGGTTTCTGGCATCCTACGATGACCTTGATATTCAGTTTACCGCTAGTCAAACAAGACACCCATATAATACGTATTCTCACCCTTTGCTCATTATGCCCGCGGTAGATCTATCCTGAAAATCTTGTGTGAAGATCCTCTGCCAAACATCAAGCCACTTTTCTTGCTGAGCAGTAGGAAGCTTGCCTGGCTGCTTGAAAGATCTCGTTAAGAGCTCTCGTAAACGTGTCCGGAGGACCTTCATGACTAGCATCGTTTTCCAGTCTGGCACAGCAAAGCGACCGCGGTTCCCATCAAGAACGATGACTCCGGAGTACATCTGGCGTAATCTTATCAGTAATACAGCTGTAGAAAAGATTTGGTGTTCTTACATCACATCGTACATCGCCACAAAGAAGTGCAATGGCGAATGCTTCCACGGCAGTAGCCTCGTGGGCGTGGTAAACCCTTTTTTGAATATTAGCTAGCTCACCTCCCTTGTGTTCGGCTATACTTACGCTCTGGACTGCATAATATGATAATAGGAAAGCCATCGAAGGTCGTGGCGTCCCCGATTGACAGACGATGGATGGAGACTGATGGACTGATTTGTGCCGATGTTTCTTAAACCCTTGGATCCGGGTACGTCTCTCACAAGAATCTTGGGGTAAAAGCTCCAGGCGATAACTGATGCCGAGACAACATCGTTGTCGCTGTTGAGGTTGACTCTTCGAGGAATATCATAAAATTGCTGCTGCCTTCGTCCCCTGCCTCCGGAAAACCGAGCTCGGGAAAGGGCTCTTCTTTCGTCTTCAGTAAGAGAAAGAAAGCCAGAGTCGGCGAGAGAGGTAAGGAGTTGCCCTTTGAGGTCTTCGATGTTTGCAAGAGTTTGCTGACTCAAAAAGTTCTTGCGGCAGAACTGGAACTCCTTTCCGCCGCCGCCGCCAGCAGACTGGCATACTCGCTTCCAAGCCAGGTATGCGTTGTAAATAGTGAGAAGATCGGAATCTCCCCGACGGAAAGCCATGCGAGCATTATCTGCCTGAGTGCGCTGTCCAAACGGCGCCGAGAACGGTGATTTGGAAGATAGGATAGCAGCAGAAGTGATAGCCATGTCCAAACATTTGAAGATGACTCCATACAGAATGAGTTTGCCCAAGAATACATCTAAAGGCAACCTGGCTAACTGGTGTCCAAGTGGTGTGAGTTCTTCAGCCTGAGTAAGGGCGCGAACGTCTACAAGAGCATCAACCGCCCGACGGATGTTTTTGGCCGAGGGGGGGTCAAGAGCATCGCCCAGTGTTTCCTCGATCCCTCCGATCTTACAGATCTTGACTCGGATCGCCAAGTCTTGCAAAGAAAGTCGAAGCATCTCAGGCGTCTGCTGGTCGCTCATTAACTGATCATGGCGGAATTTGGTGAACATATGAAAGCATAACCCTTCTTGTACACGCCCTGCTCGACCACGCCTTTGCTTTGCGTTGGCACGGGAAATGAAGGTATCAATCAGGCGTGAGAGTTGGCGTCGCTCATCGAAGCGCATCTCACGATGCTTGCCAGTGTCAATGACACAAGTGACGTCGGGAATGGTGATTCCCGTTTCGGCGATGTTGGTGGCAAGAACGATTTTACGAATTCCAGATGGCGGGACAAGGAATGCCGACTCTTGGTCCTCCGTAGCGATGGTTGAATGGAGAGGATAAACAAGCCAGTCTTTGGCAAACCTGGGATCTCCTAGCAGCATGTCGTTCAGTGTGCGAATCTCAGCAATACCTGGCAAAAACACCAGAATAGCCTTGCTAAAATTCTGCAGATGTTCGTCAACCGCAATTTGAGCTATCAACTGCAGAATAAGATCGAACTCGATACGGTACTCATCAATTTGAGCCAGTGTCGACCGTGTTCTTGCAGTGTATCCTGATAGACTCTTGGAAATATCACTCTTGGTGTTTTCTCCTTCACTCTCTGCAGGATCATCATCCAAGTCAACCATTTTGTCAGGCTCAGAATCCGCAGGCGTGTATCCAGTAAGTTCAACAGCATCCTCAAGGTATCTAACCTGCACTGGGAACGTTCTTCCAGGGACATTGAGAACTGGTGCTCCGCCAAGGTAAGCGGAGAAACGATCCGCGTCAACTGTAGCAGACATCAGAACAACCTTCAAGTCCTTGCGTCTTATGAGGAGCTTCTTCAGGACGATCAGAAGAAAGTCGCTGTCAATAGACCGCTCGTGAACTTCATCAAGCACTAGGTGCGTCACTTCCTGCAGATCATTGGAGCCCTCAAGCATTCGCATTACAATACCAGTGGTTGCATACACCAGCCTTGTTTCCCTCGAGGTATTAGCCTCGAGTCGAATAGAATATCCGACTAGGGATCTATTGGTTCCAAGGTCATTTCTGTTTTCTCCAAGCTCTTCACTGACACGACGAGCGAGAGAGATCGCAGAGATCCTTCTTGGCTCTGTGCAGTACACCTTGCAGGGCTTCCCCTGAGAAAGCTGGTGCTCTAGCAAGAAAGACGGAACTTGAGTACTCTTTCCGCTATTGTCCAGTTAGCAAGCCCTCAAGAACGACGTGCTCAAAGATCATACCATCCAGTCTCACCACAAACAATTATCACTTGATTCTCATCGACAGCAGTCAAGACTTGCTCTCGGAAGTTCCACATGGGGAGTTGCATTCGGGATTGCTAAGTTTCGTTAGCGTCATGGCAACCTAGTAACGCAGTTTGTTGCTTACCAGCATCATCTGAAACTTGCGCGTGCTCGACTTCTCCGCCCAAATCTTCTGATAGTACTCCCCATTTGCAGCGTTCTGCCTTGATCGATCTTGACCACCATCGTCGCCAGAGTCGTGAGTATGCTTGGCGCCCCGTCCCCGAAACGCACCTTGAATGATAACACCATCTTCAAGCTCCTGGTCATGTCTTTGACGCACTAGAGCTCTCAAGTCCCTCACCACATCTCTGTCTTGCTCGTCAATTTGAGCTTTTCGTGCTTCAGCAAGTTCCGCCCAAACGTCTTTCCAGACATGGGGAAGTCTGATTACCACTTTTTCGTCCTTGGCGTTGCCGCTGAAGGCATAAAACAAGGCCACTGTGGAAATATAAGATTCGGACTGCTTAGCATCTGGTGTTGCAATACCGATCATCGTGAAAGTGAATCTATATGGGTCCGCTACAAATTGTACGTCAGATGAGGCCGCCAGTGGTGGCACTTCTTGAGGTTTGGTCCAGGTAATATCCAAGGAATGACGATTTGCGAAGGAAGCATCTGATACAAAAGAGTATGAAATTCTCGCCGATGAGTCCCTAAGATTCGCGATCAGCACGTTTTATGCAATTTGTGGCGACATCAAGTGGGCTTACCTCGAACGGCATGCTTCCTCGAGTGCCCTTCGAGGACTAATGCCCGTCCACTTCCCAAAATCGCGAATTGTAATTCGATTTCCATCGGCTGAGTTCACAATTGTGCGGCTTTCGCCTGTGCTTGCGTCAACCTCATTTTGTGGCAGAGATGCAAATAATCCGCCGATATCATCTTCATCCTCATCATGCCCCTCGGCCAGGACTTCGGCGGCAATACGCTCAGCTTCATCGTTAATGTCATCATTTTCCACCTGCTCATGAGGAGTTTCATCCGCCCTGGCTGGTATCACCTCGGATTGAGCTTGGTATTCTTGCTTCTCGGCAGCCAGTCGCCTTTCAAGATCGATTCTTTGGGCTTTCCACCGTTGCTCGGCTTCATACTTATCGAAAAGAACATCATTTTCGATCTTCCTAATCTTAGCTTTGAGCTTGGCAACAGCAAGTTCTTCGTCCGATTCCGATGTCTTTGAGCTATCTGGTCGGCCCTTTCCGCGCTCGTGTTCTAGCAATTTGGCTTTAGTCTCCAGGTATTTTGGAACAAGCTCATCAGCTTCTATGTCACTATCACAAGCTACCACCAGTTTTTTGCTAGGTGAAGAACCCTTGACTGATCGAGCGTTGCTCCCAGGTGGCTTGTTTCTACGGCCGTTCCGAGTATCAGTTTGTCGAGGAGTACTAGAGCGGCTCGGTATCGGACTGTCCTGGGGAGTATCTATTATACATAATTAGTCGGAGAGGGGCCCAAGACGTCGGGAGACGAACCAGTGGTGCTTTTCGGGATCGGCTTCGATCTAGGTTCGTAACTCGGCAGTTCTCCAATCTTGCATTCTCTGGCTAGCCAGTCGAGGGCCTCTTCAAGCCCCCAGATAGAATCTCGATTTGTCGATGCGACATTAGGTGCTATATCGAGGATATATCTTATCGCAGCCGCCACTCGGTCTTTGGGGAATTCTGCTGCGATCAGGGTCTGTTGTAATGTCCAGAGGCGGATGACCATGTCTTCTTCAGGAGGCACCTTCCCAGCGCCAGCATTTTCTGAGGAGGACAGGCTAGAAGCTGCAAATCGATTTTCTGCTTGCACGAGGTCGAGTATGTGATCCATCAAATCTGGCGGTAGCCATTTAAAACTATTGATAGAATCGGCCTGGCCACGAAGGAGTCGACGGTCAGTATCGAGACGGTTCCGTTGCCGTTGAGCATCTTTCTTTGTTTTGGCTGCATGTTTCTCCACGAGCAATTGTAGCTCAGATTCCTCCAACTGCTTCTCGAACTCTTCGGGGCTGAGGGCCGTCTCCTGGGTTGCAGAATTGGTAGTTGCATCGCCAGTGGTTGCGGACGAGGATGGAGGGGCATCCTTCTGGGTCGATGGAGGGGCAGATTGGCCTTTGATAGTCACAGGCTTCGATTCAGACTCGGCAACCTCAGGTCTGGGCTTGGAAGCAACCGATGTAGTTGCGAACCCTCGAGCTGGGTTAGCGGCGGGCTTCTTTTTCTTTTTCGCACCCGCCATTATCGTCAACGGAGGGCCAGCAGGCGGTAAAGACAGAGAAAGGGTTGAAGAAAGAATGAGCACTCTCTAGTTTGGAGGTAACATGGCCGAGGGAGAAATCTGCTAGTGAAACTGAGGATTGGGTCACCCCTGCAATATGGAGGGCTACAAAATTCGATTGCAGGTCATTGAAAGTGCCGATCTACAGACGAAGGGTACAGGAGTGAAGTGATTTGAAGGTGGAGGTTGTGACGCAAGGGCTTTGATCTCCAGTTCTGTGGACCGTGCCTGAATGAGGATGAGTTAGAGGGGAGGGATAGGACCACAACAATGAAGTATTGATCACCTAGAAGAAGGGTCTTGGGGACAGATTCATGGTCAAGCAGATATACTACCAGTGCAACGGAATTGCAATCTACCGACTTCCCTTAGGCAGTGACAAGATTGTCCTTGGATCGATACTCAGGTAGATCTGCAAGGTACAGGTGCATTGTTGAACGGCTTCTGTGCTAATACTGAAGGCTTAGTCATGGCGGCTAGTGATGTATCAGGACTGGTCAACCTACGATGCGTCATACCGTGCCACGATAATTTCAGTGGGCTAGAGACTTTCAGGGCTCCTAACCCCACCTAAATGGCCTGTCGAGCTTTCGACTAGCTGCCTACCTACCTATCCTGTCTGGATGTCTTAGGTAAGGTGACTTCTGTTGATTCAGCGTGGGGTCAAGGTCCATAGGTCGAGATATTTGCGTTCTCTTGACGGATTTGGTGCCCAAAAATTCTAAAACACCAACTACGAGCCTACCACCAAACCTTCTTGACATTACCTACGTCCCACCACCTCGACTGAGGATCTACGCCTCGGAATTGGCGTTCACGAGCTCTGGTAGCCCCAGATGAGTTCACCAACCCGAACATACACCTCCATTTCCGAACTCCAGAATGTCTAAGGGCGACTCATCCGATTCTGGCGCTCCGGCCCCTCTTGACATGGCCGCCGTTAAACAGGCTCTGTCCTCATCCTCGACCGCTGTTCGAATCACTCAGTTGCGCACAATCGAAGACAAATTGGCCCAGAAATGTGCGCAAGCCCTCGTCCTCTTCCAAGGTTCTATCAACCAGCTGACCATAGTTTCGAAGCCCTTGACAGCGCCTCAATTACACGTCTCCTCCAACTCCTTTTCGGAACATATGCCTTTTACGCAGATAGGCAGTCCCGGTTGTCTGTGCAGAAGTGCCTGATTGCGCTCATTTCCTCTGGTGCCGACTCCAAGACAATCGCCCCGCTCATTGCTGCCTTGCGCAAGGAAAGCCAGAAACCTGGCATTGCTCCTACCAATGCATTCGTTCTCGTCGAATGGTGCAGTTTGTTTATGCAGCATCTCGATGCCTCGCAGTGGGACCAGTTTGCTACCGATATTATCCTAGCAGACGCGGATGCTTTGGAAAAGTGCCACCAACCCGTTTCCAGGAAGTCAGTCACTCACTCAGCCATCATTGTTACAAGGAGGGGTTTGCGGAAACTCTTCTCTTCGAATGAACTGAGTAAAAAACGGCTTTCTGCTTCTGTTGATGTCCTGACTGCGAAGGGGGCTCAGTCGACCTCTAGGAATGCTGTCTTGCTTGGTGTCATCGCTGGCGTATCCGCTAGGAAGGATCACTTGCGACCTATTCTCGATTCTCTCAAATTCAAATATTACGATTTCTTTGCGAGAGAGATCATTGGCTCTCGTACCAGTGTTCCAGAGCATCTAGTGCTTGGACTCGGTGACTTCTTCACTTCGTTCGCCACACTTGAAGAAATATCTAAAGAGCTGATCCCTGCTCTCGAGAAGGGTCTTCTGCGTGCCCCTGAGGTTATTCTTGGTGGAGTTATCACGCCTCTTGTTCGTTGTCTCCCTGACAACTTTGATCTTTCCAAGATCCTTGAGCAGAATCTGCTCAAGCCCCTTTTGTCAAATGCAAAATCTACCAATGCAGCTATTCGTGCTGGCTCTTTAGATGCGTTCAGCGCCCTGGTCAACAAGTCTGGCGACACTGCGTCTTTGGAAAAAGTCATCAACGAGGTTGCGACACCCCTAAAATCCGGCAAACTTGCATCTCCTGACCACCGTGTACTGCATGCGCAAATGCTTCAGACTGCACCTCTTTCAAAAGCAAGTGCCGAGCAAGTCGCAAACGCAGTTGCAGTCATCGCTGCCAAAGAGGGGAATGAGAGTGCTTTAGCTGCGGAGACTTCAGCCTTAGCAAAAGCGGTTTCTTTCTTATTGACCAACGATGCTGAGGTCTCCAAAAGTGTGCTGGAATCCGTTACTAAGGGCCTTACTGAAAAGAAAATTCCTTCTCGGAAGTACTGGTTGCTCCGTGTCGGCGGTATCTTGCAATCCATCAATGAAGCGCAATCAGTGTCTTCAGCAATGGCTGCTTTTGTGGACGCAGTGATACCAAAAGTCATTACCACTTTCACAGAGGTGACATCCAATGCAGCTAGTGCTGCTCAGAACGGCCTTATTGTTGGTGCCTACATTCTGACGGCTGTAAGCACACATATTCAGCGTTTGCTTCCTGGTTCTGCAGCCGATTTAAGCATGGCAAAAGCATCGGTTACCAAGCAATCGTTATCCTTGGATCCCAAGTCATCCTTCCTCCTCAGTCCTCGAATCTACTCTAAGGTCACAGCCGATGAGGATCTTAAGTGGTTTTCACGTGCTTTGAACTCTATCTTTCAAGGTCTTGACAAGGGGGCTGATAATCAGGTTGCCCTCGCTTGGTCTGAAGCAATTATTCACCTAGTTACCGCTCAGAGCGTACCGGCAACTGTTCAGCAGGAGACCTCCAAGACCCTTTCCAATCTGTACGTTCGTAGTCCAAAACTGGTATCAAGTTTCATTATTGCCGGCCTTTGGGATTATTTGAAGCACTCTGGATCTCCTGATAAGGAACCATCATCAGGTGCTCACAACCTGATCCAGGTTGTGAAGGCTATCTGTTTGACCCCTAGTGACATCGAAAAGTCCGGGGAAACCATCAACACGGAGGATCTCGAGACACAGGCAAACAATCTCCTTGTTCTGGCGCGCCCAGAGCTGATCCCTAGGGCAAACTGGATCGATTTGTGCCTCAGAATGGAACTGGACCCTGGCAATCTGGTCAAGAAGTACCAAGATGAGCTTGTGACAGAAATAGAGAATCAAACATCGTTCTCCCAGAAGGTTTGTATGACGTTCCTGGGGTAAAAGAATCTTGCTAAACAATACCGACAGGTTGACGCCATCAAGAAAGCTGCGTACAACGCAGCTGCTGACTTAGCTTTTGTTGCTCCCGAAACCATTATTCCACGCCTGCTGGAGACCCTCAGCCGCGATCTCAACGCCGAGCAACTCCACGATATTGGTCCTGTCGAAGCGGCCATCTTTAGAACGCCTGAGGGTACTGTGTTCGTTGATGTGCTTGCAAAGAAGTCTCAGCAAGTTTTGGACAAAAATAAAAAGGACTATGACATTCTCAAATGGGAGGAAGAACTTAGGAGTCAGCTTGAAAAAAAGAAGGGCCAACAGAAGAAGCTAACCCCAGAGGAGAACGCAAAAGTCAATGCTCAACTCAAGAAAGAGAGCCTAATCAGGCAATCTATAACTGAGATCGAGGCAAGGCTTTTGCGGGGCATTGGCATTATCCGAAGCCTTGCCACTGGTCCACCAACAGATGCTGCCCAATGGCTCGGTACTGCAGTTTCACTCTTGATCGGCATTATGGACGCCGGTGCTACTATGATCACTGGTGATGCAGCACCATTGGCTTACATAACTTGCGCAGAGAAGGTTACAGAGCGCCTGGGCTCGATGAGGCCTTTCGTCGGCGTCGCGGCCCTCAGGCTGCGCGGCGTGTCGCTGGCAGAGAACTATCAAGAGGAAGCTGTTGAAGACTTGGTAACAAGAGTTTTGTACCGTTTACGGTTTGCTGGCGAGCAGCGACCTTTCGACTCTGTATCACTCATTTACGCGTTGCCCCTCGTGCTGGAGCTTCTCCGTAAAGGTGGAGTTGGTGATTCGCCCGATGATGCAGATGCTCAGCTAGTATTGGCCATCGAGTTCCTCTCATACCATACAGATGTCTGTAGTGATGAGGCTGTTCCTCGTGCCGAGCTTCTTTCAGTTCTTATCACTTCTATGCAGACATATGCTCAACATTACAAGCTCCTCAGGGACTGTTTTGCTGATATGTGCCGCTGCATCGCACCAAACATGGACCGTGAGGAGATGGTTATTCTTGCAAAGGGTGCGCTGGTGCCTGAAACTCGAGTCAGATCAACTGTGCTGCAATCTATCAGCGCTGAAGTTGACATGAGCGAGCTTGGCTACTCCGATGAAATCTGGATCGCTGCTCATGACGATGAGGAAGAAAACCAAGATCTCGGTCGCGAGATATGGGAGGAGAGTGGCTTCGAAGTGACGCCGGAGGTACCACTTAAAATGTTACCTTTCCTCGAGAGCAAAGATGGGCAGTTGCGCCGTGCCGCTGCTCGCTCCCTGGCTGAAGCAGCTAGCTTACATAATGAGTCTTTGGATGCGGTGCTTGACCAGCTCAAAACCACTTATGTCGAGCTTGCCAAGCCCCGGGTTCAGCAGCTCGATGAGTTCGGCATGCCCAAAAAGATGGATCTGTCCGATCCTTGGGAAGGAAGGCAAGGTATCGCTACAGCTTTCAAAGAGATTGCTCCAGTTTTCAAGGTTGATCAGCTGGATCCTTTCTTTGACTTCCTTATCGATGCCGGTCCTCTCGGAGATAAAAACGATGCAGTGAGAGGTGAGATGCTGGATGCTTCGATCACGGCCATCGAAATTCACGGCAAGGGCATCCTTGATGACCTGATGTCAAAATTCGAACAGACCTTGGAACAACCAGACAAGAACAGCGATGCTGCTGACCGCGTCAACGAGGCAGTGATCATTATGTACGGTGCCTTGGCTCGCCATTTGAGCCCTGGTGATCCCAAGATACCTATCGTTATCGACCGTCTCGTGGCAACTCTAAGTACGCCCTCGGAGACGGTACAATATGCCATTGCTGAATGTCTGCCTCCCCTGATTCGAGCCTGCCCTGACCAGTCTTCCAAGTACTTTGGTCAAATCATGGAGCAGCTTCTCACTTCTAAAAAGTATGCTGTTCAGCGAGGTTCGGCTTATGGTCTGGCTGGCCTTGTAATGGGCAGGGGTATTGCGGCACTAAGAGAGTACCGAGTTCTCTCAACTCTCACTGACGCAATGGAAAACAAAAAGGAGGCAAATCAGCGTGAGGCCGCTTTGCTAGCATACGAACTTCTCTCAACTATGCTTGGACGCGTCTTTGAACCTTACGTGATCCAGATTGTGCCCCAGCTGCTGACGGGCTTCGGTGATGCTAACGCGAACGTTCGTGAGGCTTGTCTGGCAGCGGCTAAGTCGTGCTTTGCGAAGCTAAGCTCTTACGGTGTGAAGAGAATCATGCCAACTCTGCTTGATGGTCTTGAAGAGCAACAGTGGAGGAGCAAAAAGGGTGCTTGTGACCTTCTTGGTGCAATGGCATATCTCGATCCACAGCAGCTCGCCAACAGTCTGCCAGACATCATCCCCCCTCTGACGGGTGTGTTAAACGACAGCCACAAGGAAGTAAGAGCTGCCGCAAACCGAAGCTTGAAGAGGTTTGGCGAAGTCATCAACAATCCAGAAATTAAATCGTTGGTCGACATTATTCTGAAGGCTCTGAGTGACCCTACAAAGTATACAGATGAAGCTCTGGACTCGCTCATCAAGGTCCAGTTTGTTCATTACCTTGATGCTCCATCTTTGGCATTGGTCACTCGCATTCTGCAGCGTGGTTTGGGCGATCGTTCCAATACCAAGCGCAAGGCAGCTCAGGTAATCGGTAGCTTGGCTCATCTGACCGAAAAGAAGGACGTGGTCATGCATTTGCCGGTACTTGTGGCTGGTCTGAAGATTGCCATTGTCGACCCTGTGCCTACCACTCGAGCGACGGCTTCCAGAGCGTTGGGTTCTTTGGTCGAGAAGCTTGGGGAAGACACACTTCCCGATCTTATTCCTGGTCTGATGCAGACTCTCAAATCAGATACTGGTGCTGGCGATCGATTGGGATCTGCTCAGGCTCTTAGCGAGGTGCTCGCTGGATTGGGAACGACAAGGCTGGAGGAGACTCTTCCCACCATTCTTCAAAATGTCGAATCCTCAAAGCCCGCCGTTCGCGAAGGCTTTATGTCACTTTTTATTTTCCTTCCTGTCTGTTTTGGCAACAGCTTCTCCAATTACTTGGGTCGCATTGTACCACCTATTCTGGCCGGTCTTGCCGACGATGTCGAGTCGATTCGTGAAACCGCACTGCGTGCAGGTCGTCTGCTGGTCAAAAATTTCGCTGCTCGTGCTGTCGATCTCCTCCTTCCAGAACTTGAACGCGGCCTTGCGGACGACAGCTACAGAATCCGACTTAGCTCTGTCGAACTTGTAGGGGACCTTCTCTTCAACCTTACAGGTATCAAGGCTGGAACCGAGGCTGAGGACATTGAGGAGGACGAGAACATCAAAGAAGCAGGCGCTTCTTTGAAGGAAACACTCGGAGAGGAGAAGCGGAATAAGATACTTTCTGCACTCTACGTGTGCCGCTGCGATACAGCTGGGGCCGTTCGCTCAGCCGCTATTGCTGTCTGGAAGGTTCTTGTTCACAGCCCCAGAACTCTGAAGGAGCTTGTGCCAACCCTCACACAACTTCTTATCCGTCGCTTGGGAAGTTCCAATATGGAACACAAGGTCATTGCCAGCAATGCCCTGGGAGAACTTATTCGAAAGGCTGGAGACAGTGTTCTCTCCAGTCTTCTTCCCACTTTGGAAGAAGGCCTTCAGACATCTACAGATGTTGACGCTAAGCAGGGTATTTGCTTTGCTCTGAGGGAGCTTATCTCATCTGCTTCACCAGAGGCTCTTGAGGATCACGAAAAGACCCTGATTTCCGTTGTTCGTACCGCACTGACGGATTCTGATGAGAATGTCCGAGAAGCCGCTGCTGAAGCATTTGATTCGCTTCAACAAATCTTTGGCAAGCGAGCAGTTGATCAAGTTCTTCCTTTCCTTCTCAACCTATTGCGTTCCGAGGGTGAAGCAGACAATGCTCTGCAGGCACTCCTCACCCTGCTTACTGAGACGACTCGCTCGAATATTATCCTGCCAAACCTCATCCCAACCCTCACGACACCACCCATATCAGCCTTCGATGCCAAGGCTCTTGCCTCTCTGTCCAAGGTTGCTGGGCCTGCGATGAACCGTCGCCTCCCCAACATTATCAATTCGCTCATGGATAACGAGATAAATTGTGACGATGATGGCCTTCGTGAAGAGCTGGCGACATCCTTCGACACCGTCGTTCAGTCGATCGACGAATACGATGGTCTGAATACAGTCATGAACGTTCTCCTGCAGCTTCTCAAACACGAGGATCACCGACGCCGAGCGGCTACTGCTCGCCACTTGGGCAACTTTTTTGCCGCTGCCAGCGTGGATTATTCCAGATATAACCAGGATATCATTCGTTCATTGCTTAACTCCTTTGACGACAGGGATGCCGATGTCGTCAAGGCCGCGTGGATGGCTCTCAGCGCATTCACAAAGAAGCTGCGAAAGGAGGAGATGGAGTCGCTCGTCATTTCCACTCGACAAACTCTTCAGCGTATCGGTGTTGCAGGAGCAAACCTGCGTGGCTTCGAGCTACCGAAGGGTATCAATGCCATTCTACCAATCTTCCTGCAAGGTTTGATGAATGGTACTGCAGACCAAAGAGTTCAAGCTGCTCTGGGTATTTCAGACATCGTTGACAGAACAAGCGAGGCCTCTCTGAAGCCATTTGTTACCCAGATTACTGGTCCCCTGATCCGTGTCGTTTCAGAGCGCGCCACTGAAGTCAAGTCGGCGATCCTTCTGACACTCAATAATCTCCTGGATAAGATGCCTGCGGCACTGAAGCCTTTTCTTCCACAGCTGCAACGTACATTTGCCAAGTCTCTTGCGGACCCATCCAGTGAGACTTTGAGAACACGGGCTGCCAAGGCACTTGGTACTTTGATCAAGTATACGCCCCGTATCGATCCGTTGATTGCTGAGCTAGTCACTGGGTCGAAGACAGCCGATCCTGGTGTCAAGACGGCCATGCTCAAGGCCTTGTATGAAGTTATCAGTAAGGCAGGTGCGAATATGGGTGAGGCGTCACGAGCTTCTGTCTTGTCACTTATCGACATGGATACGGACGAGAGAGATGAGACCATGACCATCACTAATGCCAAGCTGCTGGGGGCTCTCATCAAAAATGTTCCTGAGGAAGCCGCTCATGGTTTATTGAAGAACCGCGTGGCGACCTCGCATTTCACTCATTCATCTGTCCTTGCCCTGAACTCAGTCCTCGTGGAGTCACCAGACGCGCTGCTTCAAAGCCCCTTGGCTGATGACTTGCCCGATTTGCTTTGCCAGGGCGTCACCAACAAGAATGTAAGCCACAGCTGTGTTCCCAGACCGAATGTGATTCGTAAACTGACAACCATCTAGGTATTTGTTGCAGACAATTGCATTCTGGCAACTGGTAAGTACCTGCTATCAGATTCTCCCAAGACATTTGAGACTACAAAGGGAATTTTTGAAGCTCTTGCCTCTGTGATCCAACCTGGCAATGCAACCGACTCACGCAGACTTGCACTGGTTGTCGTTCGTACTGTCAGTCGCAATGATATGGAAATGGTCCGACCTCATATCGCTCTGTTAGCACAACCCATATTTGCCAGTGTTCGCGACCCCGTTATTCCCGTCAAGCTCGCCGCTGAGGCGGCATTTGTGGAGCTTTTCAATGTGGCTGATGAAGAGAGCCGCATTTTCGATAAATTCATGGCTGGTCCAGGAGCAGATCTGCCAGCCAACACCAAGAGGAGCATGGGAGACTATTTTAAACGTGTTGCCATGAGGCTAGGCTCTCAAGCCCGCGAGAGGCGCGAGGCTGAGGGTGGACAGGGGGGACTGGGACTGTCTAATGATGAAGCTGAGGATGAGAAGGAGATTTGGAGTGTGGGAAAAGTTGATGTGGGCAGCGAAGCCTTCTCATAATCTGTAAAAGAGCATATCGCAAATAAAATCTTAGGCTGTCTGGGCATGTGTCCAGAAGGAACGCCGTTGAATATACCGTTCCACTCGATGAACAGCAGGTAAATTCACCACAAATCATATCTGCTTGTTACCTTGATAACGAAGATTCGATCATGCATGCAAAAGTAGTAGAGGTAACCAACATGATCTCAGGGGCTACAACTACAATTCTAAACTTGGTATAACTGTTTTAACACACTCCTACTGTCCACAACTGTGTAAAGCTGTGTAAAGCATGCGAATCATATATAATCTTCTCGTCCTTCTCAATTGAAATGTCTAACCCGCTCAATTGAATCAAAATTACCAATGATTATCTTGATAATGAATATTCATCCAATATTCACTTCACAGTGATCACACGAAATATGGTGTTGTTGAGACCCCCGTAATCAATTGTCAGAATCATGATTCATTGATAATTTATCCTTTAAATGCATATAATTTGATACGCTCTCACATTTTCTTGCTCCTGCCATTTTCGACCCTGAGGGTCACGTGCAGCCCTCGCTTGACGTGCTGGGATTAGCGTGAACCCACAGAAGGAGGTGCAAGCAGAGAAATTCTGGCCTCGCAACCCCTCTCACCAGTCTTCATCATCCAACATCCATCGAGGACCGGCCATCACCACCCAACGACAATCAAGATGTAAGTCCATCGAAACGATCAGTACAAGCGAGGAGGTGATGCAGGAGGAGCTTTGGAAACAGTATATGAACTGGTTGCAATGCTTTTTGATGGTGTCGCCACGGATCCGGTGGATTGGAAAATCTGGGACATGACAACATTATCAGAGGGTACTGGTGGCTAACTGATGATTTCTTCCTCAACTACAGGGTCAATCTGCGAACTCAGAAGCGCCTGGCCTCAGCGGTCATCGGCTGTGGCAAGCGCAAGATCTGGCTCGACCCCAACGAGCAGAGCGAGATCTCCAACGCCAACTCTCGCCAGACCATCCGAAAGCTCATCTCCGATGGCCTCATCATCCGAAAGCCCGTCACCCAGCACTCACGATCGCGCGCTCGCGAGCTGAACCTCGCCCGACGAGAGGGCCGACACCGTGGCTATGGTAAGCGTAAGGGTACCGCCGATGCCCGTATGCCTAGCCAGGTCCTCTGGATGCGCCGCCTCCGAGTCCTCCGCCGTCTCTTGGTCAAGTACCGTGCCAGCGGCAAGATCGATAAGCACCTCTACCACGAGCTGTACCACAGCAGCAAGGGTAACGCTTTCAAGCACAAGCGTGCCCTCGTCGAGCACGTACGTTTTATCAATGATGCCCTTCCTCGGGGTCCACGCTCGGGACATTCGCTGACATGGAGTTTTTAATATAGATTCACCGTGCTAAGGCTGAGAAGGCCCGTGAGACTGCCCTTCAGGAGGAGATGGATGCCAAGCGTGCGAAGAACAAGGCTGCCCGCGAGCGCAAGCAGGAGCGCGCGGCGGCGAAGCGAAATGCTCTCCTTGCCGAGGAGTAAGATTAAACCTAGTGGACAATGACAACATTTCGGTCTTGAGAGGAGGCTGCATTCGGAGTCTACGGGTTGGGTCTCTTTTTATGCCCTTCTGGTTTCTACACTTGTACCGGCGGGGGTTCAGGCATGTAGCATTGAAAAAAATGGAATCGATGATGCTCGGATGCTTGGATGTTTCACCATTTACGACCTTCTCGTGAGCACTTGTTCCGCTCATCACGACTTAAGTACCACCAGCGTTTTAAAAATAATGTGCGCGGTCTGGCTTATCACGAGAGCATTGTTCGTGACGTCTCATCTGTGTCATTGACTCGATTAGTGAGTGTGAATTACTGTGGTCGAAAACTGAGCCACAATTAAAAGTCCCGACTTCTGCATGACGCTGGGACATTCCACTGCACAAACTGAGAATATGTGACAATCCGAGAATAACACCTGCCCCTGCACTATCTGAACAATCAGGAATTCGACCAGACCTGAGGCAGCGCTTCCGCTTGGCTGGACAGGGATAGGCAAAGCCCAGGCATGTCACCTACCTAAAGGTGCCAACTACCTGACGATAGCAAAGGCAGCCAGATGATATCGTGGAAATAAACGGATCAAGCAAAGGCTTAGTGAGGTCGATTCTCTTCAAAAAAAAAAAAAAAAAAAAAAAAAGTACCCCCATGGCAGTGGGTGGTGAGGTTGCGCCAGCTCCAGACGGACCTATTTGCTGTCTAAGCGGTCCCATCACACCCAACTTTACCTTGGTTGATGTGAGGGTGAAGGAGGAAAACCAAGCAAACAGCTATATGGTTGAGTCGTTTTATACTTTGACTGTAGCCACAAGTCAGTCATGTGGCTGCAGTATGTAAAGCCAGAAATACATGTCAGTGAGTGTGTTCAATGTACCTGGTCAGAGGGTATTCACATTCAGCATGAGTTTTTAACCCACTGAAGCTACCAACAGATATCCTATTCGCTCTGGAAGACGAGCGCTAAATCAAAGAGTTACAGGGATCTTGGCTGGGCATTCTAGCCGGTACCTTGTGTGAGAGTATTGCATTTCGAGCACCATGGTGTGCGTCTTGAGTCTTGCTGCTGTTAAATGGATCCATGAGGCAGTCGCTTATCGTTCGAGTCTCGGCCCTGTCCGAACTTCCTCCACCTCCACCCTCCACCTCCGCCTACGTCGTCGGCACTAATTAAGTCCCATCATATCAGTCAATGACGTCCTGAGCGAGCGCGCCGCTGGACTACAACAAGCACCTCGTGAAGCTCTTTTGCTTTGCCACGAATAGAACCCTCAATTTGTCTCTCCCATAAGCGCTCGCATCATTCAATCCCGGTGTCTTGCCATCGACTGCCAAGCACGCTATGTCTCTCGCCGGCGTGAGAGGCACCTCGCGTGTCCTGCGTAACATCGCAAGGCCAGCTGCTGTATCCGTGACATGTACTCGTGCCGCATCTTCCATAGCTCTGGAGGACCAGCAGCAGGTGTGTCTTCTTCAATTGGGTTGATTCAACAAGTTTAGCATCTAATGTCCCCGTCCCTCATCCTAGGCCCTCTCAGCCCATCTGAGCAAAGCTGACCCCGCTGTCTTCGACATCATTGAGAAGGTTGGTCGCATTGGTGCTACAAATTCTATCTGCTACCCCTGTACTGACGGCTTGGATAGGAGAAAGACCGCCAGAAGCATTTCATCAATCTGATTCCCTCCGAAAACTTTACGTCGCAGGCTGTACTCGATGCTCTTGGTAGCGTGATGCAGAGTGAGCTTTAGTAGCAAAGGATCGAACGACGACAGACCTTGAGGCTAACGTATGCTGTAGATAAATACTCGGAAGGATACCCAGGGGCCCGCTACTACGGCGGGAATGAATTCATCGACCAGGCCGAAAGGCTTTGTCAACAGCGCGCCCTTGAATCGTTCGGCCTCGACCCAAAGTTATGGGGTGTCAATGTTCAAGGTTGGTTGCTAGGAACTTCCTCTCAAGTGACTTACTTGATTGCATATGATACTGACTATGACCTCTCAGCTCTCTCTGGCGCTCCAGCGAACCTCTATGTCTACTCTGCCTTGCTCAACACCCATGATCGGTTAATGGGTCTAGACCTACCACATGGCGGCCATCTATCTCATGGTTACCAAACGCCCACAAAGAAGATTTCAGCGATATCAAAGTACTTCGAAACTCTACCGTACCGACTGGACGAGACTACAGGATACATCGACTACGACAAGTTGGAGGAGATGGCAAGCATATATAGGCCAAAGATTATTGTCGCCGGTGCGAGTGCTTATAGTCGACTAATCGACTATCAGCGCATGCGGGAGATCTGCGACAAGATCAACGCCTACCTACTGGCCGACATCGCCCATATTTCTGGCCTTGTTGCAGCAAAGGTCATTCCTGGTCCCTTCGCCTACGCCGATATCGTAACCACAACGAGCCACAAGAGCCTAAGAGGTCCCCGAGGTGCTCTGATCTTTTATAGGAAAGGCGTGCGGAGACAAAATCCCAAGACGAAGGAAGATATTCTTTATGATCTCGAAGGTCCTATCAACAGCTCTGTGTTTCCCGGTCACCAAGGCGGTCCGCATAACCACACCATCACCGCTCTTGCTGTAGCTCTCAAGCAAGCCCAAACTCCAGAGTTCCAAGCATATCAGTCCCAGGTTCTGAAAAACGCCAAAGCTTTCGCAAAGCGGCTGAGCGAGCCCAAGGGCAAAGGCGGCTTGGGATACAAGCTTGTCAGCGGAGGTACAGACAACCACTTGGTCCTGGCTGATCTCAAACCCCAGGGCATTGATGGTGGTCGAGTTGAGCGTGTCTTGGAGTTGGTAGGTGTGGCGGCCAACAAAAACACAGTCCCGGGGGATCGTTCTGCTTTGGTTCCTGGTGGCCTTCGCATGGGTACTCCTGCCATGACTACCCGTGGCTTTAACGAGGATGATTTTGTTCGTGTTGCTGACGTTGTGGATCGTGCCGTCACCATTACTTCTCGTATCGACAAAGCTGCTAGAAAAGCAGCAGAGGAGAAAGGTGAGAAGAGCCCTGGCAAGATAAAGGTTTTCCTAGACCACCTCGGTGATGGTGAGACGGAATCCGAAATTGTCCAACTACGAAGTGAGGTTGAGGATTGGGTTGGCACATATCCTCTTCCATGGAGCACCTCAGAATAATCTCCTGCGGATGCTTAAAGTAACAATCGATGGATCGGTTCGTCGAGTATATTATCTTCCTCACGGTTTTGGAACAATAGATACCAAGCATTGTATAATTCTCTCCCTCTCTCTCTCTCTCTTTTCGCGACACCTGAAAATCTCCCACAACTCCTCTACATCTTCTATTGTCATGGTAAAGGTACTGTCCTTAATTTTTAACGCGCTCATTAGTCACCACTGTTGTGCTACGCTACACTGATCATTTACACAAGAAACTCTTGTTACTGCAACGAATAATACATATACACGTGTGATTTCATGCAGATTTGCATCAACAATCCCTTGGTCATTCGCAAAGGACGAGATATTACTCAGGCACTGCCTAATTACTAGGATCACTAGTTTACTACTTGTCTAAAATACAATCATCGAGCAGGGGTGATCTCCTATGACTGCTGCTGCGGCTGCTTGCCAAGCACCTTCTTGAAACTGGACCTCTCGCCAATCTTCTCATAGTATTCGCGGAGCCTTTTCTGATCCCGGAGAGTCTCTGCTCCTGTTTCTTCCACCACGTTGTGCAAAATTGGCCACAAGGCGAAGTCGGGCAGAGCCAGTTCCATACCAGCGATGTAAGGCCCATTATCCTCAGCGAGGAACCCGTCCCAAACTTCAAGCTCTTGTTTAAGCGACTTCAGGTCTCGTTTGCCGCTCTTGGCTTCCTTCGGAAGGTTTTTCCAAATATCCAAAAGAGCCATGGCACGCTGGAAACGAGTGAGCCGAATGGCCAACTCCTTCGGTGCTTGTGGGGTGCTGCCAGGTCTTCCAAGCCCATAGCGGGCATCAATGTACGACATGACAGCCAGATCGCCTTGAGCAGTGGATTTGTCCTTGTCCACGAATTTGACTGACAGATTCTCAGAGTTTGTTGCTACAGATCCGGCCGTAATGCTTCCCTTTGCGTAGTTCACGCCAAACTCCGCCAACATGAGAGCAATGCGCATATTGATAGTTGGGTCACTGCAGGTAAAGAGGCGAGGTGCGTTGCTCATATGCAGCACATCGAACCCTTTTCCATAATTTGCGTCCCAATCGAATTCGCTTGAGTGGTTCTCTGTCCCAAAAGCCTTCAGCAGCTCAATTGCCTCGGTAGACTGCCCGTTAATGACGGTGTGAGCATCCTCGGGAGTCTTGGCCTTAGCACCTTGGCCCCATATAAGAGTCTCTTCGCGATTCAGGAACGTCCCTATCTGTCTGAAAGTCAGAGAGATTCGCCCTCCTTCGTATGCAAGTTCGGCTGTGGATTTTTCCTTCTTCGAACGCTTGTCCTGACGGATGGCATGTAGCCACTTCATGTTACTTTTCAAGCCTAGTCGGCATAGAGAATTGTGTGGGAGTCTGGCACGCTGTATCACTCTTTTCGAGGTTGTTGGAGAGGTGATATCCTCTTGTGAAGGGTCCTTATCCCTTCTCTTTGTTCTGAAAGTCATAGTTCGTTCAGCGCCGAGGCTCACGTTGGCGATATAAGATCCTTTGACGATATCCAGGGTCTTGTCACTGTGTTCGGAGATGTAGTCATTTCCATCTCGGTAGTACTGGATCAGCACATGGTTCAGAGAATGACCCAACCGTTTCTCGGTCTCGTTTTTTATAGCCAGTACCGTAGGAGAAAATGACAGCAGTGGAGGAGATTCGTCAGATGGATGACGGTAGACTGGGATGCTCCCATCTGGTCCAATCTCACCCTGAACTGCAACAAGTCGTGGAACTTGCCCACCCTGGTGAGACATACGCTGCCACTGAACCTCCCCGCGTAACTTATCGAAAATGCCCTCAAGCAACAGCTCAGGAAGAACATTCTCAATGATGTCGGTGTCTCCTTCGCACAGGCCTTCCTGTTGAAGGTTGGCATCATGTATAGCCGCTGGGTTGTTCATCTCGGGTATTTCCTGTGTCTTGTCTGGTTGTGCTTTCATTGTTTGTGCTTCGTGCTTGCTGGTCGCTTGGGCCGGAGGTGATGCAGTGGTTTGTTCTTCTTTCTGGCTTGCCTCGGCTGGAGACGATGGTTCTATGACTTGGTCTGGTTTTTGCGTGGTATTATGCTGGGAATCTGTATTGATGCTTTCTTCTTTGCCTTTAGAAGTATGATCCAATAATGCTGAATCTGGTTCGGCTTTGATAGCATCTGCGACAACGGCTTTAATAGGGGAATCCTTAGCCGTGTTCGGCTCATGTATGCCATCCGGTGCCTCAGTAGATTTGATCTGATTAACACCATTTGATTCTGTAGCCTTCGGTTCTGGGCTGACCTCTGAGTCATGGTGTTCAGCTGCACTTGTCGACAACGCCTTTGGCTGGGGCTGAGTCGATGTTGATGCGGGGCTTGGGGGATTTGAAGCCAGTCGAAGACTTGTCATGTCATTAACAAAATCCGGGGTAGTGCTCTTCTCGCGACCTTCATTTTTTGAATGATCTGACTTTGCAGTCTGTGGTTGTTCCTGGTCCTTCGACGAAGATGGAGGCTTTCTTGACTTGGGGGGCTTGGACTTGGGTTGTATCACCTCCATGACCTCGTCATACGAAGCAATTTCGCATCCAGTTAGTTCTATTAGAGAGGCTATTGCTGAAGTCTTTCTCGACTCTGATCGGTAACCACAACAGTCGTCGACGATGGTGATTGCCATTCCATGGCCTGCGGCATCAAGAGCTGTGGCATATACACCAACGTTGGTGAGTGATCCACAAATGAAGAGTTCCATGACCATCTTAGCACGCAGTATGCGCAGCAGGTGGGTTGACTGGAAGGCTGAATAGTGAGATTTGGTCAACCTTGTGTCTGTTTTAGGCAATGAGTCTTCTATGGCTGAAGCTATCCGGCAGCCAGGCGTGTCCGCCTTGACACATGTAGCATCCTCATGGCTCAGGAATGCCTCCTCATCTGGCGGGCCATCGGCGTCGATTGGTTGAACCGGGATGTTTGGTCGACCTCTCTTAGAAGCTCGTGATGTTTTGGGCGCACTGTCGTTTACAAGGATTTGTTCTTCAAGCACAGGTCGGGTCTCACTAAATTGCGACTGAACCCACACAACGTCACCGACTCCTCGGAATGCCTGGGCCAGCTTGATAGTCTGGTCCACAAAGTCCTCCGGCTCGTGGACGGGTAAAGCACCATCCTTGGATATGAAGTCATGCTGAAAGTCCACGCCAATAAGGGCTTTGCGGGTTGTTATTTGGGGCAGGGAAGCTTGGTCGAAAGGAAACATGTTGAAGGTAGTAGCCATACAAAAAGGAACTGACTGTATCGCTGGCGAAACGAGTTAATACGTTGGTCAATGATACCCCCCGAAAGTCCAGCCTTCGGTATTTAAGCAAGATATGTCCATAGACAGGCAAGGGTAGGATTGATGGCTTTGGTACTGCGGGCTTTAGGGCAGGGAATAGATGATCAGGGTCCTTGTGATGCTTCAAGGGAATTGAATAATGGTGCAGGGTAAGGGGCGTCCGAGTACCTTTCAGGATTCGTGTGTTCTTGCGTTACGTGGTGATTATAAGGTAGATATATCTAGAAGAGAGTCGGCAACTCGGTCTGGACTTGTATCGTTTCTGACTCGTACATTTGTTTCAGGTGTCATCTGTTTTTCAAGGTATGTGTTGGAAAGAGGTGGTAAGGATAAAAGATCGAAGGGCCTCGAACCGACTAAAGAAGTGCCGTATAAGCTTATTATTTCTTTGCCGTAAGGGTTCCCAGTGTATGCCGTAGTTGGGTATCTGTGGAAATGACGAAAATTAGGATTGTCGTGATACGCTTTGACGTTGAAGCGTAGCTGTACAATAGAGTGCGAACCTGTGACCAACACTGGCGTCCTACCTGTCTGTGGGTGATTGATTTATCGATCTGCCTGTCACTTTGACAGACCCCTGTAATCTGGGTCAACAAGAGCATCAAACCTCAAAATGCAGGGCTCAGTTCTTTTCTGAAGGCTTGTTTCAAAGTGTCGGTCAAAGTCGTTAGCAGTCCACTGCCCAGCTTTCAGTTGGTTAGCCGATTGACATGTATACATTCCTAGCGACTTGCATGTGAGAAGCTGTGAGACAGCATGGCAAAGCATGGCTAGCATGGGTCACAATGCGTTGGGTTGTATTTGCGAGTTTCGGAATCACAGCGACACTTCGACGTCGATCTTGTGGTCTAGAACCTTATTAATACCGCCATTAATTTCACACACACACACACACACGGCACAAAAAACACTGCTTTCCTGGGTTCTCCACGACAATGGACATATCCTTCCACCATCCGCGAGATTGCCATTCCTAGTTTATTGAGAATTCAGGATATTCATTCATGACGTACTTGTCTTCACTAAACATCCTATCGACAATGGGTGTTAACAACTCGAAGTGCATAAATTATTAGTGTGTACTCGCTGGAACATCCATAAAGGTTGGGCTATCACGATGCACAATAATTTGAATAATGCCGCATGGCATGTCCCAAGTGCTAGAGTTCCATAAGTCAGTGGGTTGTCAAATGCCATGCATGATAATAACGGCACACCTGAACAATGGTGAGAGAGCTCGCCATCCTTTGTCGTAGGTGGTGGCTCCCATGAAGACCTGGAGAAGCGTGCATACGAGCCGAAGCTTCTCCGGGCGCGCTACTGAGGAAAGCTTCCGACCTCCAACTGCTCCAGCTCCAGCAATATCACAAACGTGCATTCAGCCTCATTACTCACGACTCAAGCGATCTCTGCCTAGCCTCCCATTACCTACACCTCGAGAAGATCTCAACATAACACGGTGTCACCATATATAGCCTTTCGATGGGAAATTAACAAGGCTTTTTTCACTCTTGCGCCAACACGCGTCGCGATCTCGTATTTGACAACCTCGTCGCAATGACACCCAAACGAAGTCTATCGCCTGCCGATGAGCAACAGCCTAACCCGAAACGCCCTCGCTTCGAAGACTTGGAAAGCGTCACGATGCAGATCGAGGATGAAGAGTCTCGCTCGATTGAATCCTCGGTACCGAATCCGCATTATCAAGCTAGAACGGGACTTCAGCGTTCGATCGCAATGGTTCTCAACCACGATGGGTTTCAGGGAGCAAGCCCCGAGGCAATGGAGAGCTTCACAGGGATGGTAGAGACGTGTGAGTTGTTGGCTGCAGCTCCCTGATGGGCGTTCTATAACTAATACACTCCAGATCTGGAGGGCATGATTGAAGCTGCCAAAACCCTCGCACTGGCTGCTCGTCGCGAGCATCCTATCCCGACCGACTTTGAGCATGCGCTACGACGGCACAATGTTAGCGTCTCCTCGCTGAAACCGCACCTGAAGCCTCCTGTCTCAAAGACGCAACTGTTTCCTGGCTATGTTGATGTACTACCCGAGGACCTCGATGCATACACGACGCTACCACTTCTGGGTGAAGAGCTCAGTGGACAACCAGACAAAGACGAGAAAGAATATGTTCCTTCTTCTTTCCCCAACTTTCCCAGCAAACACACGTACAAGTTCACTCCTCAGGAGGATACTAGCATTCGTGACTCGAAGAAAATACGAGAGGAAGCCGCAAGGACGGCCCAGCAGGGCGAGGATGCTCTTAGACGACTAGTCCGTGCATCCAAAATGCGTAAGCAGAAGGAGGTCAAGAATTTAGTGGAGCGTGATGCACATGGCAAAGAACGATTTCGTCTATGGGAATCCACGATGAAGAGGTTTATGGCAACTGAGGGTAGAGGGGAGAATACCGATCAAATGGAGATCGCCGACCACAGCATGATCGTCAATGGCGAGGCGTTGTTCTCGCGTAAGGAGGTTCCCAAGGCTGGTAAACGAACAGCTGCCTTGGCCAAAAAGGCGGTATGAACACCAAAAGAAGTCCAGACAAGATGGCTTGCATGATACCCCGTATATAATACTCTGGCTGGGAGGCGTAAGGTGTTACTGGGCTTACTGCATTATTTTAGGTTAGAAAGGCAATGGAGCGAATGCTGATATAGAACAACACCCGACAAGAACGAATCGAGGTCAACACTGCGCTGCGAGCTTTTATCTCAGCCTTCCTGTGCATATTCTAAACATGTTTAGAGTGATAGCAACAACGTGATAGTGTTTGAAGCCACATAGTTACTGTGTCGTTTGCGTATGTTGGTCCTCAAACTCTCTGGCTTGAACTCCCGACTAATTCGAGTCACAACAGATGAACTGAGAGGGGGCGTTTTGGCCAGATGGCACCTTGAAGGCTGTATTACCTTCGGTTGCCTCGTCGACAACCACATCGTCAAGTACCGCTAGAAATGCTTCTCCTCATAGGTACTAACTCATCTCTCATGGCGGTGAATTGCACGAATGGAGAACAACCGCATGCCATGTATAGGGCAGCCACACCTACGCCACGTCTGGCTTGGATAACGCCACACTGCTCAGAAAATTCAGAAACCTGACCAAGTTGGTACGTACCTCGTGTGCCTCTCGCACCCCGCTAATGTCGAAGCGGAGCTCAAGGCCCTAACTTTCTCTAATTTTTAACCCACACAAAAAAAAGGGCAGGTACGATTCGCAACCGCCTTCCCTTCCGACTCGGCCTAGGTTTTGCAGAGCAGCCTTTGATTTCTCTTTCTTCCTCAAGCACCTTGATCCTCTGCATCGCCTCGTCACCGCAAACATGGCCGAACAATTGATCCTGAAGGGCACTCTCGAGGGCCACGTACGTCGATCCCCATGAAACCTTGCTTCTGTCGCTGCCGGCTGCTGCGTCGCGACTGTCGCTGGTTACGACCCGCTACAAATCAAGATGTCTGCAGTTGGCATCGTGGAATGAGATAACCTAAGAGGAAGAAGGACTGAAGGCTGACTATTTGCAGAATGGCTGGGTCACCAGTCTGGCTACCTCCATGGAGAAGTACGTCGAGAACAAACTTGGTCACGCTTTTGCTTCGAGGCCACTCAACTAACATTTCTCCAGCCCCAACATGCTCCTGTCTGCCTCCCGAGACAAGACCCTGATCATCTGGAACCTCACTCGCGATGAGACCCAGTACGGCTACCCCAAGCGATCCCTCCACGGCCACTCTCACATCGTCTCCGACTGTGTACGTTCGCCCAGTGCCCCGCCGCACACGATAGCATTTTGGCGGGCAGATGTAATTTAGGACTCGGCTGATTGTTGGAACTAGGTTATCTCCTCTGACGGTGCCTACGCTCTGTCTGCCTCTTGGGACAAGACTCTGCGTCTCTGGGAGCTCGCCAGCGGTACTACCACTCGACGATTCGTCGGCCACACCAACGACGTCCTTTCCGTCAGCTTCTCTGCCGACAACCGCCAGATCGTCTCCGGTTCTCGCGACCGAACCATCAAGCTCTGGAACACTCTCGGTGACTGCAAGTACACCATCACCGAGAAGGGCCACACCGAGTGGGCTTCTTGCGTCCGTTTCAGCCCCAACCCCCAGAACCCTGTCATTGTCTCCGCCGGCTGGGACAAGCTCGTCAAGGTCAGTAAAGAAGACAGATTCTGTGATTTCGCTTTCTACATGATGTTTGCAACCCAAGTATTTGCTACTTCAGAGCCTGTTCACGCAGGCCATGAGACCACTATTCACCATTGCCCTGATCCCAGCTTTTGCATAGCCCTCTTCACATCTGCTCATGTGCATTGATTTGATTAATTCTGACAATATGTCCAGGTTTGGGAGCTCTCCACCTGCAAGCTCCAGACTGACCACATCGGTCACACCGGCTACATCAACACTGTCACCATCTCCCCCGACGGTTCTCTGTGCGCCTCTGGTGGCAAGGACGGTACCACCATGCTCTGGGATCTTAACGAGTCCAAGCACCTTTACTCTCTCAACGCCAACGACGAGATCCACGCCCTTGTCTTCTCCCCCAACAGATACTGGCTGTGCGCTGCCACCGCCAGCAGCATCATCATCTTCGACCTCGAGAAGAAGAGCAAGGTTGATGAGCTCAAGCCTGAGTTCCCCGCTGTCGGCAAGAAGAGCCGAGAGCCTGAGTGTGTCAGCTTGGCTTGGTCTGCTGATGGCCAGACTCTGTTCGCTGGCTACACTGACAACATCATCCGTGCCTGGGGTGTCATGTCGAGGGCATAAATTGCTCTACCCTAAAAAAGAGGCGTGGTGACGAAGGCGAGCGGAAGAAGGTAGATCATTGGTAGGGCGTCAAATGGTTGGCTTCCTCGTTTGGTCTTTATTGATGCAAAGGAAGGGGGGCGACTACAAATCTGACGAGGGCATAACGCATTTGATGGTTATAGGCAGCCCCTGAAATTACCGGGATTCATCCTTTTGTTCTCCAATAAAGAACTCGAGTTTTCAAAATATTTCATTGTTTAAGTGATCTTTCGTCTGTTTTTGGCATGAGATGTGACGTTGTGACTGTGAGACTGACCTTCGTTATTCCAACCAAGAGGCGACATTGGCCAGAAGGTGTCCATGCATTCACATCAGAGCCGCAATTAGGAGCGCCATTGATCAGAAGGATCCTGATGTCTGATCCGTCATTTCTAAGCAAAGGTCTATTTGGGAAGTATCATACAACATGCTTTTGTCTCTACTCGCCACAAGATAAGTTGTCTCACTAAAACGATGATGTTCCTGACCCTGAGTGACTGCTGGTCCACAGCGTCTTCTTCTCTCGAAACATTTAGCGACTGTTTTCGTTCCATCCTGCCTCATCATTTTACATGAATGGCGGCAGAGAGAATGGATAGCCAGGGTTCTTGATACGGAAGACGCTCAGTAGAAAGCTGTTGACAAGGAACAGGGCGCCGCCGAACGCAATGACTGCGACTTGTTGAGACTTGGCCTCAGCAATTCGTGGGACCTTGATAGCGAGAGAGATCGCGCAAAACGACAATACACCATCTAGAAAAAGCAGTTAGAAGGAGGAATAGAGTCAAGAGGGAGTGGACGAGACATACAGATTGCTGCCACCACTTGTGTTTCCAAGCCGAGTTGGTTCTGGAAACCGCTCGCGATGTAGTTGACCCCACCACGTCCGTCACCAGTAACGTAGGGAACTTTGCGGATGTGGTTGAACATGTGTCCGCTGATGAACAAGAGAATGGTCATCAAGGACAAGGCTGCCCAGAGGTTGCGGCTCTGCAGAATGTGAGACACATACGGCCAAGCCACGACACCTGCAGTAATAACTCCGAGCACGATGGTTATGGTGATCGCCCATCCCGCATAGTTGAAAGGTCGCTTGACAGCAGGATGAGGTCGGTCGGGCAGCTGACGAGCGAGCCAAGAGTGAACTTTTTCGGCAGTGGGGGGTCTGAATATTGTTTGTTAGTCAATCGTCTAGAAAGGCTGCGGACAAAACTACTTACCCGGCACTGAAGTCGTATCGCAGTGGCTCTGGCTTTTGAGCAGCATGGGGACCGACAGTGGGCTGGAATAAGAGGAGGACAGGGGCAGTTTGAAGGCCAAGCTTCATTCATAGCGTCAGCAACCAAAGTAATACTAATGCTTTCGATCTTGCATAGCACATACCGACATGAAGATCTCTCTGCCATCAACAAAATCCAGTGTACCAAAAATCAGTCGCGAGTTGCCGGCCTTGTCACCCTTGGCCCAGCTCTTGCCCAACAGGTCCCATTCAGGTTGGAACTCGCGGCAGAGCTGGCAAGAAAATCGTGCATCGGCTGCGGTGAGGAGCACAGCAACGCTATAGTCTCTTGGCGCAGAGGTCAGAGTTTTATACGTCGATTCTTTCAGCTTGAGCGGTGTCGAGCTTTGTTTGGCATGGAATTCATCGAACCGCTCCGCGGAGGACTTTTTGGCGGCTGCCACGCCCATCGCAAGCACGGCGAAAGAGAGAAGTGAGCGTAGGAAACGCATGTTGACAAGAATAAAAAGATGGGGTTCGTTCCAAGGAGAAAAAAAAGGGGGCCAATTGGCCCGTAAGTAAAGAAGTAGGAGACTGTTGAAGCTGTATCTACCACCTTGCTTGTGGAAGCTGTAGCTATAATAGACGTGAAGCTGAGGTGGCCTCTCAATCGAGCAAAGCGCCTTACCTAAGCTCCCGCCTCGAGCTGGCGAGGACCACCGCGGCGCCATTGGATGAGTGAGCGAGTGCTTATCACGTGAAAGCTTATCGATAGCATGGGCGCTAATCTTGATGCAGCAACATGTTTACGCTTATACCGAGTCGCCAAAACATAGGTAGGTTGGTTTCGGCTGTCTTCCATAACGATTCATCCCACCTCGACTTGGTTTGCCTTGCATGTCATTTTCTCGTTAGACTCTGCATCTGCCAGGGCTTCAGTATACTCAACTGTCAAAAGTTGTATCGATTTCTCTTTACTGCATTGAACCTGTCTCGTCAGCACCATCACATTGGCAAACATGAAAAGGACCAAGTCCACAGAGGTAGATACACGCGTGAAATGGCTACTTCAACTGCAGAACTGACTATAGACCACAGCGTGCGGCTCGTATCAGTGACCTTGAGTTGAGACACCAAGACAATGTCCATCAGATTGACCTCACAGGCCGTGATGAGGAAGCTCGTCTCCTAAAGCTGCGACTCTTGACGCTTCGCGATGAAAATTCGTCCCTGAAGGATCGGCTGGTCCAACGAGATGCCCTCGTGAAGCAGATCACGAAAAAGGGAAAAGATGCGCATGCCGAGCTTGCCGAGGCGAAGGAGAAGCTGAAAGCCCAAGAAATGCAGCTCAGAAAACAAGGCAACGAGCTGGAAGGCCTCAAGGTAGGGTATAATCTACAGTCACCAGAAAGTCCGCCTGACACAAAGCCAGACCGAAATCAATACTTTGAATGACTTCAGACAAGACTCAAACAAGGTCTTGCAGGAGAAACTCGCCCTCAGCCATAAGCTTGACCAGATCCAGCCTGAGCTTGAACATCTCAAGACGCAACTCGAAAACCATCGCGCCGTCGTCGCCCAGAAGCAGGATCTCGAGCGTCAGCTTAGTTCGATCGAGGTTGAACTCGAAAATGAGAAGAGATCAAAAAAACGCATGCAATCCAAGAATCATGACAATGATCAAGTGAAGGAACAATTGGATGAAGCGAAGAGAGAATTGGAGAAGCTTAAGAAAGAACACACCAGAGAGCTACGGGAAGTTCGCGGTGAATGTGACATGCTCGAAGGCCGCGTGGAGGATACAAGGAGCAAACTGAAGAAGACACAGGGAGACCTCAAGGACACACGAGCCGAGCTCGCGTCTTGTCGCGCTGAACTGGAGGAAGCTCGTAAGGCTCTGGCGACTAACAAGTCAAGCAAGAAAAGTGTCACTATGAAGGAACATCCCATTGGAAAGAAGAGAGCCCAGGACCTGAGCATGGAAGACATCAGCATCGGAACCCCGGGCCCAGATGAGGCAACCTTGAGACGGCCTTCCAAGAAACGAGGTGCTGAGCGCGCCTTGGTAGGAGAGAAGTCGACGTTCTCCATCACGCCCTTTTTGAACCGTACCAAGAATCTCTCGGATAACATGTCAGATGAGCTAAGCGAACTTCACTCACCTACTGGAAAGTCTACAGGCGCCTCAGAACCTGTTGTCTTTGAAGATGTTGCACCAGAAGCTGGTGATTCTATGTCTATGGAACCCGTAGAGGAAGCTGCAGAGCCAGATCATCAAGCTGAGGATGATGCTGTCGCCGAGGAAGAGGAGCAGCCAAAGGCACAGAAGGCCCGAGGCAGACCAAGGAAAGCCCTGGACGATGCACCAACAACGAAGAAGAACATGCCTGTCCAGGCAAAGAGAAAGGCCAAGGCAGCCAAGGCTTCTAGTAGAGTCGAGATGATAGCCGAAGTTGACGAGGCTGACGAACCGGAAACTGAACCTATCGAGAAGCCCAAGAAGGTGCCGGGACTGCTGAAGTCTAACCCTGCTACGGCGTCGTTGAGAATTGGAAATGATGATGCAGATACACGCAAGAAGAAGCGAAAAATGCTTGGTGGTGGCAACAAGACTCTGTTCGACGATGAGGAGGCGGAACCAGCTCCCAGACCAGCAAAGATTCAGATGGGGGCTGGACGTAGGCTCAAGGCACCACTGGGAAATGTTCGTGGTGCATTCGGTGGAGCAACATTCTCGCCGTTGAAGAAGGACAGGCGAGGAGTGGGAGCCAGTTTCTTGCATTAAGGACAGTGTATGATTATTTTATTGAACAGGGGGCAGGTGTGGAAATCGCATGGCATGGCGTTTGCATTTGTATTGTTTGTTATCTGAAATAGCGGCGGTATTGGGTTAAGGATTGCTCGGTAGGCGCAAAGGTGTTGAATTGGGACAATGATTATTCTTTCTCTACATTAATGCCTCGTGTTCACTCATGCTCAGTATTGACGTGCCCTCTAGTTCCTTGAAAAGTTGGAAAGGGTCGAATTTAAAAGGTATCTTAGGTAGGCAATGTAAGGTATAGGTTAGCCGAGTTTCTCACACCTTAGTAGGTATCAAGGGATCTTGCTGATTGAAACCTTTATTTACTCTCGACAACCAGTAATAATAGTACTGTAAATAGGATTGTTCACACCAACCTTCTCATGCTCAGATATTGGTATTACAACTAAGGTGCCTGTCAATGTTGCTCCGATTCTAGTTGGAACCTGCCTCCCTGACCATTGGGTTTGACAGATAGCCACGAAGAGTTTTATCACCAAGAACGTTTACTTCAACTCGTCAAATTTGATGAACATCCGACTGCCTTCGACGTTCCCAAGCCTGGGCTGGAAGCTCAGCCCATGCTTGCTTCATTCACGACCAGTAGCTGAATCGATCCGATGGTCCTCATCGGGGTCTCGTTGGAAACAACGACAAGGCCGTGACGCATATGCACGAGGTGCGAAGGTTCAAGGGCTCAAAAGCCGAGCAGCTTTCAAGCTCCTAGAAGTGCGGGCTACTCCATTAATCGAATTGCATTGGTACAAGCTAATATACTGGCTAGATGGATTCTAAGTACAAGCTGTTTAAAGGCAATGGGCAGACAGTGGTTGACCTGGTAAGTCCACTACTCCTCTCATTCTGCTGGCAACATGTGGATCGTTGAGCTCACTCCCGCAAGGGATATGCACCAGGCAGTTGGTCACAGGTAAGTCTTCAGTGCCATCGCAGTTAACAGCCTTGTTGATAAATCAAGGTTGCCGTGGAAAGGACGAGGCCGAATGGCCGGGTCATCGGTATCGACCTCATCCCAGCCCAACCGCCTCGTGGTGTAGCTACCTTTCAGGGCGATTTTCTCTCACCAGTTGTCCAGGAGATGGTCAAAAATTTCATTCTTGAAAGTCACCAGAACCCACCTGTTGGTCAGGAAATTGAGAAAACCGGCTCTGGCACGAAAGAAGGCATCACGGTCGACCGGCCTAGCTATCTCGACATGGAACGACACACGGGGCAAAACGAGCCACCAGCATCTGGTCCAGAAGGATCAAGCAAGCGCATCGTCGATGTTTGTCGATTCCCTCCTTCTAGAAAACCTTTCAAGATACTGATGCCCTAGCAGGTTGTTTTGAGTGACATGTCAGCACCCTGGGAGCAAACCACCGGCTTTAGCGTGAAGACATTGAGTAATCCCTATCATAGGTTGATGAACACGAGCGGAAACGGCTTCCGTGACCATGTGGGCAGTATGGTAGGGGCTCTTGAATCATATCACAGGTGATATGTACTAACACTTCAACGTAGGACCTTTGCGCTGCTGCTCTCCAATTTGCTAGCGACACTCTTCGATCTGGGGGACATTTCGTCTGCAAATTCTACCAGGGACCTGAGGATAAGGAGTTCGAGAAAAAGTTGAAAACTCTTTTCACGAAAGTTTTCAGAGAGAAGCCTGATTCTTCAAGAAAGGTACTTCCCGAAGTCAAATCGTGATGCTCCATGCGTCAATACAACTTACTGATTCCTTGCGTAGGAGAGCCGGGAAGCATACTTTATTGGCCTACGGAGAAAACCTGGTATTACGATAGAACCCACAGACATACACGAATAGGCCTCGGTGGATGTGTACAACAGGTGTATCTATAAGAATCATACGGCATTGGATTTGCTATGATATAATCCTTTGAGATAAATGGTGCCAGGGGCATGCCGTCTGCAATCACATAGAAGCGAACGATATCATGACGGCAGCAATGCGCGAGAATTTCATTGTAGAATTTTGTGATACCTAGGCACGCCAATTCCATGCAAGACCCATTTGCCAGTCGAATTTTGGCATCATTTGCCGCATAACCTGGCCCAAACTCCACCCAAGGCCAATATTTTTCACCAACCAGCCGCTTAGACCTTGAAACCGCGCGAACGTCTTCGGCCACGAGCACGCTCGAACTTGCGGCCCTTGGACTCGACATAAGGCTTCTGCAGTGGGTGTTAGAGGTTGATACCAAAATGCTATGAGTGGATGATATTACCTTGTGGCTGTGGGGACCGAAGCCGAAGTGCTTGACAGCCTCACGGGCGTTCTTGGGGCCACGGAGGATCAGGGTGTTGCTTCCGGTGGGAGCACGGAGAGCAAGCTGGTCCAGGGTGATGGCCTCACCACCAGCGGCGACAATACGGGCGCGGGCAGTGGCGGTGAATCGCAGAGCAGCGACAGTCACCTTGGGGAACTCGAGCAGGCGGTTGTCATCGGTGATGGTACCGACAACGACGACGGTTCGCTTCTCACCCTCCTTGTTGATGTTGGCGACAATTCGGGACAGGGAGACGGGAGGGCGGTTGATCTTGGACGTAAACAGACGTCGGAGAACGACCTTGTTGAAGGAAGAGTCGGTTCGGCCTGCACAATGTGGGGAGATGGTTAATTGAGAGTTCTCGATCGAATTTGTGCACTTTCAGGTGGGGGATTGGACATACGGGCCAGGAAGCGGTAGAGCTTCACCAAGAGCTTGAGGTAGACATTGTCGCTCTTGGGGGCAGTGCGGTGAGTGCCCTTGACGTGGTGGCGGTCGAGATCGATACCTGTGAGGTGAAGCCATCGTCAGCCATTTGGTTCAAGCATGCTCAAGAATGGGCAACTCTGTCTTGCGCTTTCGCGAACAAGATGGTGCCTTGGTCGCAGAGAAAGAGGCACGATAGCGCACTCCTTCTCTACTCGCATACAGAGGCTGAACTTCAATATCTTCACGTACCCATGGCGGCGGTTGTCGCTGTGAAATTTGGCGATGTTGGGTATAGAGGCGGATGCGTAGAACAACACTTTCTTTCGAAAAATTCAGGCCTTTGGGATGGTGGGTCGGTGCACACAACTCGCTCCTGCCGATTAAGGGCGGTCATTGACGGCAGTTAGGGTTTAGTGCTTTCACCGTAACTGACAACCGAAAAAGGAACTAACCACTCTAGGTCACCTTAGTCAGGCTGCCACCGAACTCACCTCGGTCTGGGGCTATCTATCTATCACTTCGTCAACCTATCTAGGGCCATGGACCACCCCTCGCCCATGGCTTCATTTCAGGTTAGAATCATTTATAAATTTTCTAAATATGCCGTCATTGTACGATGTGAACAGCGCCGTGATGGTGAGATATGTCAGGTAATGATGTAAACATACCTCTAACATCACGAAGGGAAGACATGAAAGTCTTACTTGTAGCCAATCAAGTGATCCATTGTAGGACTACGATGGTATTTGTCTATCAATTCAAGTGTCCCTGCCCCGTATCCGCCGCCAGATCTTTCTTAACCTCTATGCATCATCCAGTAATGTATGACAGGCCTCGCACCAAAACTTGCTTGCCATTTGCTCCAACTGCTTCATGATTGTACAAATCTACGTTCCTGACGTCTCCCATGACTGCGCCGGTCCGTTTCCTTTTTTGTTCTTTCCCCCAATGCCAAAAGCCATGCCTGAGAATAAAACCCCTTCTGTAGTACAAACTATCTTCACATATCTATATAAAATCACAAGGAGCGTGGCTCAGATTCGGGTCTGAGATCGACGAGAAAATCACGGGTCATCTCAAAGCTCAGCCAGCTCGATGCCATACTGGGGGCAACCTTGAGCAAGTTAGGCACTATGCCTTTGTAAAGTCCCTTGATTCCCTCTTGCGTCACAATGACCCGGATTGCATCTGTTATACCCTTGTACTGGTAGCCCATGCCTGACATGGTGTTGATCTGGAATCGGCGCCGTAGAACGTCGCTATGTGTTCTGTAAGCAGGGCGATCACATAATTGCTATAGCAGAGTTACTTACAAGGGATATGTGCAAGTTTGTGCAACAGCTCCAGATATGGCACCGGCCAGCAACTTACGGGTTGCGTTGGGGTTCTGCTCTCCTTCTGGCGTCAAGTACTTTCGGACTGATTCGTAGACCATGAAATTAAGACCGACCTGGAAGAATCAATCAGTTCTTGAAACTTGTATGTTAATGCAGGTGGGAGATTCGGGGCTTACGTATGGTGCTACTCCGGCAACTGTAGGAATAATGCCTCGATATAGAGCAGACATGCCACCCTCGGTCTTGTACATTTGCACCAAAGTAGTCCACATACCAGGCAATTTGTCTGGCCTATTTCCTAGCTCGGCAAAACTTGCAGATTGGATGGATAGCCGCGTGCGAACAATGTCGAGAGGGTAGGTAAGGAAGACAGACGTTATACCAGCGATGCCACCACAGATAAGGCGAGTAATCGGTGCCAAGTCAGCACCCGGGTAGCTTTCAAAGATGTTCTGCGTATGTGTTAGCTTGGTGGGTATAAGCTTGAGCCTCGCCTGAGGCATTACATACCCGCTTATAAAAGTTATAACTGCTGAATTGCACAGCAGAGTATGGGACGATGCGGATACAGTTCGTGCCGTTGCCTCGCATAAATCCCCTCCAGCCTTCTTCCCTCCACATCTTACTCAGGGCTTTCCCAACTGACAGCTTGTACGCATCTCGCCCGACGCTTTGGATCTGCATGAGAATCTTGAGCCGCTCAAGGGGGGATACGACGGTTCGAGAGACAGCGCCAGCAACACCTCCTGCGCAGAATGCGGCGATCACTGGCTGAGAGATGGTCTCCCGGAACTGTATGGAGCGACTAGGGGCCGCAGCCTCGGTCGAATTGACCATGTCTGGTTGTGACTATAATACCTGATTAGCAAATCTTGCATGAGAAAAATGACTTTGCACCAAGACTGCATCCAAGTCAACAATCAGCACATGCTTGACGTACGGTGGAGGTGGACATGGCGACGGGCGACGGGCGACGGGCGAACGTATTGCGTCGTATGTGAGACAATGGCAATTGGTCCCAAGACAAGGCTTCGTCTTTGTTGAAAGCGCCAGGTTTAAAGTTGTTGCTAGATCTAAACCTCGGTTGCGACAGTGGCGGGTGGCCTCAAGACTTGAATATTGTCTCCGGTGTTAGGTATTCCCTGTCAAACGATTGTGTCTCCAATTGTTACTGTGGTTGAAAGAATAGTGATGGCATGCTGGAAGGTCGAGGTGAGGATAGAGTGAAAGCAACCATTTGGGGAGAAGTTTTCGAGTCTGCGCCAGAACCGACACACGACAAGGCGTGCGGGCGGATTATCGGCGATTAGGTTCGTCAACGGTTGGGCAGGTATCGTCTTTATACGAACAGTCTTGATCGATGATGGGAAGAGGATGTTGACGGACGGGAGACGGGATCGGTGCCGTCAAGGAGCGGATGGGGGCGCGTGAGCCGGCGTTGCGGATGACTTCGGGGCGCGCGCGTGGTCCCCCGGTTTCCGCTCGGGAGAAGTAGAAGCAGGACCTGGAACGCTTTATTGTGGGGGAGAAAGGTCTCGCAGCCGGATCAGTGGCTTTCTGCGCTACAGGGTAAGCCGAGAGCATATGACAACGAGCAGATGCGTCCATGTGATCATATAAACGATACAGGTTAGTAGCATTGGTAAAAACTGGTGCTTTGTGCGAATCAAGACTGTTTGTGTTTTGTTCGCATTTGGCCCAGTGTGATGTCCCTGTATCCTGTGCCCATTCCACATGCCAGAGTCGTCTCTGATGGATCTTATTTGAAGGTGGAATCTGAGAGGCGCCGACTCAAGAATGGCTAGCTAGACACTAAAGTCAGCCATTGATCAGACTCTTTTCAGCTAGGCACAGGGGCAAGGGGCTGGGGAAGAGACAAGTTTCATGGTGACTGGCCACGATGAGTCCCTGCTATCTGTAGCGCGACCGCATGAACGGAACCAGTCACAGCCTTGAGATGCACAACGTCATCGTCATCTGGTGCATATCCCCAAGTATCACTGCGAAAGAGGCTCGAGAATTGTGCGATACAGACAGATCGTTGACCCGTTACGCCGAATCGTGTTACAAAACAGTCTACAGATAAACTACCTACGAAATGAAAACTTCCAAAGGAAACGCGCCGTGGCAAAAGCCTTCAGTCTTGGAAAAAACAATGCACCCATATCCGACCCAACATGGCATCCGTAGACTCTTATACGTTCCATGCCGTATTGGTTGGGCCTTTCAAACAATATTACACAGTGGACCTATCAAATAATAGGGAGCGATGCCGACCCTAAGCAGGTCGCAGAAACTTTTACTTGAGAAGCCTGGTCAGAAACGACAAGGAATCTCTTGCTGTCAGAGAGTCGTCTACTCGGCAACGTCAAGATCGTCGTGAGCAGGAGGAGGGCTGTCGAGAGCTGTACCCGGAGTGAGCTAAAGTCAACTGGTCCAAGAGTTGGAAAACATACCCTTACGCTCGTCACCATTCGTACCGTTCTCCCGTCGGTCACGATCATCACGGTCATCCTTGGAGTCACGCTCACGGTCCCTGCCGTCTGGTTAGCATGTGCATCATTGGGGCATCAAATTGAAAATATACCGATGATCAGGGCTGCGAGAGCGATCCCTGTCACGTCGGCTCTCGCGGTCATAGTCTCGGTCACGGTCCCTACGGTCGTCCTTGCGAGGAGAATAATCGCGTGTACTGCGGCGGGGAGAAGGAGAGCGTCCACGTCGAGGAGAGCGAGCGCCACCACGTCGGTCACGGTCGCGTCCAGATTCAAAGCGCCATGAGGCAGAAGGAGGAGTACGAGCCCACTGAAGCTAAATTAGTGATTGCGCTTGAAATGTCTTGTTTGGGCTGCATACCTCAATCTTCAAAATGTCATCGCGGCCGATGCGCTTGTTGTGCATCTCATGGTAGGCATCATCAGCATCGCGACGGTCCTCGTACTCAACAAAAGCGAAGCTACTGCCATGTCAGCTCAACTGCACGCCAATTGAGAGTAGAGCATACTTACAGCCGAGAAGATGTAGACCTGGGTGCGGGAATATCGCAGCGAACCAGTCGGCCGTAGCTATCAGATTCAAGGTCAGTATACTACAGAACATATTGTAACGCAGCTAAACGCCGGCAGATGCCCCCTTTTTGAAATGAACGCTATGCGCATTCGCACGTCGGATCTCGAAAGACTCCGCGCCAACTCAATCGAAATGTGACTGCACAATGGACAAGCAGTCCCATCGACTAACGTGGGAAGACAGGGAAGGAGAGAGTGCTGGGGACGTGGGCGCGGACGGAACGAGAGGACGATGGCGCGAGGACGACGATAGACGGCGAGGCGTCAGGGCCAGGCTGAAGACCATTAAAAAGTCTCCAGCTCATGGCATAGATATGGACGAAGGCGCGCGCGAGAACGATAGGACGCGGACGTGGGCGAGGGCGTGGGCGTGGGCGTGGACGAGGTTGACATACCGTTCGAACTCGTAGGCGAGGTCGCGAGCGCGGGTGCCGTGGCTAAAGCCGGTCACGTAGAGAGTGGTGCCGCCGCGAGACATTGTTGTCTAGTCAAACTAGAGATGCTGGGTGATAAGAACGAATATGAAACTGATGCAGCAGTCCCGAAAAGTGCTGGGGAAGGAGAAGATTGATGGAAACGCGTTGATGATGGTGTAATCTTAAACAGTGTCGAAGTTGTACGATGCGGTCACGAGTGTTGGTACGGAAAATTTGGCGGCTAAAAGCTGACATAATGCAGCTACCCTACCTACTCTGCAGCCAATGAAACAAGTCTAGCCAACTTGGAAGAAGTTCAGCGAAATGGGCAGGACCCGCTCTCAGCCTTGCTTTGAAGCATCATGAATCGTGATGCAGAGAATTCGGGTCTTGCATAGTTTCCGTGAGTGATGCTGAGGGATCTGATCTACCTATGCCGTTGTCCCCTCCGGTAGTTATTCAGAAGCTTCATTCGTGGTTGGTTTTCAGATCGGCATACGGAGTTCAACAGGACGGCGCGCGCGCTCTATACAAGCCCGGAATCCGACACATGGATGGCTCGTATAAATTTGTGGAGGCAATTCACATTCATACTGGCACCATTGGATCATCTACCTGTCGGTGCTCCGTGAGCGCCTACTCAGAGGCCATGATGTCATATCTTAATAAGTCCTTAGATTTACTGAGCTTTCAATTACTATGGTATGTAGCCCTTTTATCGTCATGTCATGTCACATGCCTCCCTGGATCCTAGGGTCTAGAAGATAGTGAAATAGAGATGGCATATGCAATTGATGCCCAAGCCCCATTAGCGTTAATCCTTGTCATGATATTTCAAAGCTTGCGACGATGATTCGAATGTCTCAATGATATATACGGATAACTAGATAACAAATTGCTAGCTCTAGCTTGGTTCACTACATGCCTTATATACAGGAGCAGGAACAAGATCAAAGTGCGACCTCTTGACTTAACTGATCATCCAAGGGCATAGAGGCACACGTTGCCGAGAAACCATACTAGGGATCTCTGTTGTGTTATCTATCCACGAGGTACTTCGCAGTCGTAGTCTCTTTGTTACCGAGCATCCCGACAGTGTGTGTAAGCCTCATCCACGTCTGCTGGCCAATGCATGCCTGGATCCATGCCGTGGAAAAGTAGTGGAGGGCCCAGTGGCCGAGGCTCTTTACACAATGACGTTTTGCTACTACTTTACACCATGAGTCAGTCTCACAAGCCTTATCCACAAAGCAAGATAATAAGCATGATTGTGTTCCAGCTTTACCCATCAACGGCAACTTCGGACTCATCAGCAAATAGTGAACGGTCGGCATCCGCGCGTTGTCAAATGCCGGCTGCGTCTTTTGATCTTCAGCCCGTGGCATCCGACCATATTCATGCACGAACTCATTTGATAGTTATCTTAAAAGGCCGCAGTTACTTCTCTTTGATAGCTCTCCCATAATTCCATGTATTGATTTGTATCCCTGAGAACATTGGATATTCAATTGATTTATTAGAGCTTTCACACCCTTCCCTAGGCCGACATAGGAGGACATTATCAGGACTGCAATTACTTAACCAGCCTATCCATTTCGACAATAACTCGAATAATCCATCTAAATTATTCTCAGCCTACCTTACTTATCGTCAACCCGATGGTATCCTCAACTGCCCCTGGAAGGTCCCCGCTTTCCGGCCGGAGTACCGGGCAGCCGGCCCCGGAACTCCAACGACCAGCACCGAGATCACTCGGGGAAGCTCTGCGAGCCGCTGGTATGACAATTGACGGGCCCAGCCCCGGACTTGGCTCTGAAACCCCGAGTGAAGAGGATTACGATGAGAATGTTCGACCGACCCTGACAGAGCCATCAGCTGTCCGGCATCGTTATGCCCATCATGTCCAGCCTCGACCAGAAACCATATCCCTGTCTGGCACTGATTTTGAGAAACTGCAACAGGAGCCCGGGTTGCGCTTCAAGCGTCGTGACTCAGGTATCCATCTTGTTCTCGACGAGGATAATAGCCTGCAACGACTACTTAAAACCAGCTCAGAGTGGTCACAAGAATCGACCGGTCCAAAGCAGAGACGTCGAAAGTTCGCCGATCTTGTCTTCACTAGCCAATTCTCAGCTTTTGACCGTCATAGCCCATCAGCGTCGAACAGTCCATTTCATGGGTTTTATACATTATTTTGGCTCGCCGTTACTCTTTTCGTCTTCAAGATCTCGGCCCAGAACTGGCAAGTCTACGGAAACCCCCTGGGAACGAACGAAATCGTGCAGACTATGTTCCATCGAGATGGTATGATATGGCCTTAACACTTTCTGGGTTCGTGAGACTGACTGTATCAAAGTTGTCGTCCTTCTTCTCTCAGATGGCATCATGTGTGCCCTCACAGCAGTGACTTGGATGATTCAACGGCTTGTATCTGCCAACTACCTTAACTGGGATGGTGCTGGATGGGTTATACAGAATGTAAGTTACAATTGTCATGCAAGAGTCATGGACTAAGCTTATGCATGCTCTCAGATGTGGCAAACGGCCTTTCTGGCTGGCGTTGTTGGCCTGACTCTCTGGCGTGACTGGCCATGGACTCATACTGTGTTTTTTGTACTTCATGGCATCGTCATGCTGATGAAGCAACACTCTTACGCCTTCTACAACGGTCACTTATCGACAGTCTATAAACAACGTGCCAAGATAATGAAGAAGCTTAGGCAACTAGACCTAGTTGATCCAGCCATGACCCCATCGCAGACTGAACCCCCGGCGTCAGCCATCTCAACACAACATCTTAGTGTTACCCCTTCTGCCGAAGAGCGCCGAAAGTCCATCTCAGCGCATCCCGGCCAGGAAGAAAGTGATATAGATAAGATTTCACGAGCCATTGCTTCTCATCAGCCTTTGGACGACGAGCAAGTTGCTCTCTTTGAACGCATCATGAAGTGGGAGGTGGATGCAATGACCGACGAACTCAAGGGAACAGCAGCCACCATAGGCAAAGCTTACCCCAACAATCTGTCTTTCATCGATCACTACAAATGGATCCCTCTGCCAACTCTTGTTTATGAGATAGAATACCCACGATCCGATTCTATCGACTGGTCGTACGTATTGGAGAAGTTTACCGCAATGTTTGGTGTGCTATTTGTGATGGTTCAGGTCTCGCAGCACTCTATTTGTCGGTTACGTTCTTCTAGAAATTGCCATTTGTCATGCTAACGGAAACTCATAGATCCTGTCGTCATGAAGACGATCGAGATGAAGGAGAATGGCGTACCACTGGCTGGGAGATTTCAGGAGTTTCCAGGGTTCCTTCTCGATCTTATCTTCCCTTTCATGATGGAGTACCTGGTGAGCAGACAGAAATCCTCGCTATCTGCACTTGGTTCTAACACACCATAGCTTGTCTGGTATCTCATATGGGAAACTATCCTAAATATCCTGGCCGAGTTGACATATTTTGCCGATCGAAACTTTTATGATGCGTGGTGGAACAGCGGTAAGTCATTCGATATTTGTTCTCGGTAATGTCGGTATAGAACTGATATCTGCTCACTAGTCTCGTGGGATCAGTTCGCCCGGGACTGGAATCGACCTGTTCACGTCTTTCTTCTCCGCCACGTTTATCATAGTTCTATATCATCTCTGAAGGTCAACAAGCACACAGCCACACTGATTACATTCTTTCTTTCAGCCTGTGTCCACGAGCTGGTCATGTGGTGTCTATTTAAGAAGCTGAGAGGCTATCTCCTGTTCCTCCAGATGTGCCAACTACCAGTGAGTTTTGGTGACCCGAACCTTGAATTAACTACTTACTGGTTCACAGTTAGTAAGGCTGAGCCGCACCAAGTGGTTGCGTGGGCGCAAGACACTAGGTAACTTGATCTTTTGGTTGGGTATTTTTACAGGACCAAGTCTGTTATGTAGCTTGTATTTGATCCTCTGAGCGTACTTCAACCGACGATAATTAGAAATGTCACATTGATCTCTATTCGCGAAGAAAATCCTCACCACCTAGACTGGCAATAATACAGAGGATGATCACATCGATCGAGATGACGAATGGCACTGTGTTGGCAATATGATGGTCGTTGGAACCAAAGCTTTTATAAATATCGAATATTCCTGCATGCGAATAACCACGTCCCCAACCGCGCCATCGCCAAACAAGTCCCAAACTAGATCTACATTCTTTCGTGGGTAGCCATAAGAGAACCTAGCAGTCACATTAGCATATTGTACTTGAGAGCTCTTTTACAGTAGAACCTACCAATGAAGGTGGTGATGAGGCGGCTGCGGACTTGGCAGATATCTTCGGGAACCAGCCAAATGGTCGCGCCGAGCTTTCGAGCAATGCTGATACTCAACTTGGCGTTCAAGTAAGCATCCTCGTCAGTCTGTCCAGATGTAACAAGATCGTAATCGACATAGCTGCTCTTCATTCCATTCAGAACATCCAGAAGGAAGATGCCAGATCCGATTGAAGGATCCTTGAAAGAGCGGATGGAAGAGTTCCTGCCGCCCTTTCGTGACATATCGTTTGCCCATCGCACCATCTCAGAGTCGGTGATTTCTCGCTTGCCCAGCTTCTGAGCTAGTGAAGATAGAGTAACAGTGATGTCCTTGCGCATGAGTTGCCACACGAGACCAAGAGTCAAGGTCCTTTGTCCATCAGTAATGTCAGCGCCTTGGATGCCAACTAGCGAGAACCCATTTTGCTTTCCAAGCTCAATCGCGTAATTGGTGTTCTCGACGGCCTTGAATCTCGACATCTCACCTCCATGCGCTGGTCTCTTGTTGACGTGACGGGGGTTGACAGAGCCCGGGATGACCTTCTCGTAAGCCTGGAGGAGGATACTGCCGTCCCTAAGATCATCAAAGAACGAGACAACTGCAGGTTGAACGTCCAGACTGTTCAGCCACAGTGTAAAGACTCGAGCCTCGCGTTCTCCCTCCGCATCGAAGTCTTCAACCTCGAGTTTCTCTTCCTCAGTGATGGGGTCAAGGGCGGGGTGATTGTTGAATAGATTGGCGACGAACGCTAGGTTAAGCTTGGGGTTACCAGCGACGAGTGACTTTGGTGTCAAGAATTTGCGGCATCCAAGCTTGTCTGCTTCTTGTAGAACTGCCTCAGCTCGCTCATGTAGATCTTGCTTCTGTAAAGGCGCACGGGTAACGCCATACTCGGGACCAATTTGCGCCAGCAGAACCGAATAATTTTCACCATCCTTAACATCAGAGGAGAAGTTCTTGACGCTAAGACTGGTTAATTTCACAAAAGACAAACCATGTCAGACAACTTACGTGCGGGGCCAGTTAGCAGCTTTCAGATGGTAGTTGAACCATCGAAGGAGAATTTGCTCGGGAGGCAAGCGGAGAAACTGCTCAAGTGTCTCGTCCTCATCAAGCAGTCTATACAGCTCAGGATGGAGCTTGATATCGATCTTTCCAAGCAATCCTCGTCGAATGATCTGCCAGATGAGACCCAAAATAAGATGTTCTCGAACCTCAATGATATCACCAGCACCGATGTTAACAACAGAACAGCCGATACCTTTGGCAGACTCGATAACAATGTTGTTGTTCTCACTCATGTGGAAAGCATTGAGGTTCTTGATCTTCCTGCCGGGTATGTTAAGGACACGCTCATCAATGGTATCGGGAACGCTGTCGTTGATGAGCTTGGCTAGAACCAAGCCATCCTTGCACTCGTCGAACATTTCGAAAGTGTCGGTGGGGAAGGGGAGACGACTATCAATATCAGCATCGCCAGCCAGCACGGCATTGATGTGACGGGTAAATTCGGTGCGTTCATCCTCGTTAATGGTGTGAGTGATGTTGGCATTAGAGCCCTGGACCTGAATCTTTCCGCTCACGCTACCCTTGGAAGCATGGCCTCCAGTACGTTGCGCGACAACACCACCACCTGCAGAGGGAGGAGTTGGTCCCGTGGACATGCGCTTCTGAGCGGGCGATGAATCGCGAAGCTTGGCAACGAGCTGGCGCGGTATGGGTTAGTACGTGTAGAAGGGCAAATTCGAGCATTCGGAACGTACGCTAACATAATCCTCGAGCTCAACGCGTCGCGAAGAGTCAAGTTCGACTTCCTTTAACGCCTGGCGCACAACATCGTAGGGCTGGTTTTCGCTCTGCTGGGTTGCCTTGATAGCGGTAGCTTCGTCAAGGTATCCCCTATCGTCGACATCAAGCCGCTGAAAGGCATCGGACAAGCTGAATATTTCGTTCTGTTGAAATTGAGGAAACTTCCTATTATAACATAGTCAGCCTCGCGATGAAGCCCGCGAGTTCCGGTGCGACCGACCTCTGAAGTTTCAAAACGTTCATGGCGGGGGAGGGCGGGGTGCTCCAGGAGGGCACCTATGCAGTTGGACAGGGCCGAGCAGGCGAAGGTATGGTATTCTATTGAGAATCCGAAACCACCAGAGAGATAAGGCAGTTCTCGAGCGCAGGAAGGTATTCGTGGGCTGTCTTATGGGTTGAGGAAGAAGATGATGCGAGAATTGGGCGACTGAAAGGAGAGTGACTGTCTTCAGGCGGCGTAGGTTGAGTGAGTGGGGGAGATCCCAGTCTAAATGAAGGAGGTACCTGGAAGATGATGTCGATCAAGTACCGCCAGACGGCGATTCATGTACTTACCGGGAGGACATCGGCAATAATTGTACTTATGACCATAACTGAAGTACTTTTATGCCACGTCACTGCGGGGAGCTTCCCTGCCAAGAGTCTCCCATAGTGGCCTGCTAAGCAGTGATGTAATATCCGCCATTCGAGATGGCAGTGCAGCGCTCCAATTTCCTATTATTTCAGCTTAGTTCACTATCATTTAGAGGTATTTAGTAAGGCCTTGTGTTGGTATTCGCAATCACTTACGACACCAGGCCTAAGCACACAACACATGGAATGGAGATTTAGTTGTTGCCTGCTGGCCCAGGTATTCTACCATGCTATATCTCCCGTGCGTACGGTAAGGTAGCTGTTGATTCGCTGCCTGACGAAAACGGTTGTTTTATGAAGCCTACTAATAGTGATAATGCTTGTTATAGGTAGATCAGTTCATCTAGTCGTACCTGACAGCCGTGTTCAACCTATGTGTTAACAGCCCGAGCCTACGAATATTTGGTCAGGGGGCTGTCACTGTTGCAGGTCAAAGGCTCCAAGTTCCAACCACAAGTTGGGCGTTTTCGTCTCAGCAAAGCCCCACTTCGTTGCGTCAGGCCGATGAAATGCCCACAATCTTCGCCAAGCAAGGACACGCCAAACGGTGGAGATAAACTGAAAAAAAAGTAGTACAGTAAAAAGCCATCGCCTTGAGACTTATAGAAATTCTCATTCACACCTTACTGTGTCTGTCCCTGCCAGTTTACAGCCAGTCGCTCTTTTTCGGTATAGAAATGGCTCTCTGCAAAGTTTGTGAAGAGACCTTGGTGCTGCGTCTTGATCCTGAGGAGGATGTAGATGACGAAGCTGGCGCTGCAGGCCCCAGCACTTCAGATTCATCAGTGCCCGATGATCTTGAGCTCCCCTGTGGTTGTCACTTTCATTGGTAAGTCTTCCTTGAGAACCCCGTTTGCTTTATACCTTTCACCCGAGTATAGTAGCTCAACTAATCGTCAATAGGCAATGCTTGCTTGACCAGTCTTCAGATGTAGCCCTGTCCCTCAAGTGTCCCAGCTGCACCGCATACCTTCCTGTCAATGAAGGGGGCCCTTCGGTGACAAACACTTTCCTCTCGACACCCCCGGGTACCGCCATACTCACAAGATATACGAATGAGGGCGGCATCCAGGAAAACCTAGATATTCTTCCATCCATCACCGAGGAAGCATATCTTGAGAGTAACCCCAAGGCGCGCCCAGCTCGCGCGCTCCTTGTCATGTGCGCGGAGGGTGATGTTGGCGGCGTTGTTGAACTTCTCCGAGACGCCAGTGACAGTGTTGAAGATCTCACAGCCTTTGTAACCTACCAGGACCCTCTGGGAGACATGAAGAACGGGTTGCACCTTGCGATAGAAAACTCACAAGAGGAATCGCTTTGGCTTTTGCTTTGGCTTTGTTCCACGATCCCGGAATCTGCCTTTCCAGAGTATGCTCGCTCTGTGGCTGAGGCGACAGGTGTTGGCCGCTTGTCGGTGAACAGAGAAAGGGATATTCGTGGGTTGCGAGACAACCAAGGTAGGACAGCTGCAGACCTTGCCCAGCAGCGACAGGGACAATGGGGGCATATTCTTCAGACAGGTTTATTATCGCCGTAGAGTCGGCAGGCAGGTTCTGTTAATGGCGTTCAAAAGCGATTGCATGACCAATGCTACAACTAGACAATATGGTTTATGAAGGTTAAAAATATATACGGCTGCATCCCCAATTCTGTGCTTCATCTTCAACAAGCTTTTTGGCATGAAAGCCGGGACTGTAGTGGAGTCGTGTGAGTAGTGGTTTGTGGAAGCTCCTCTCACCTCAGTATTCGTTTGCCGACGAGTTCCAGAGAGTTCGGTTGAGAAGGAAGACTTGAGGTAACAGAATCCTTGCACAAACAGGTTTGGATCTTTGAGTGTATAGTCTCTATGGGCTTCAAAGAATATGGTATTGAGTTAGATATTAAGGCCATTCTAAAGCTGTGTTTGGTTATATTAAAGGCTTTGGAAAGTACATATGGAGTACATATGCTTAAAATGACGGTTTATGTAGATACCCAAATCAGTTAGTTCAACGTAGGAGCCTGCACTAGTGTCCGCAGCTGGAACGTCATCTGGCTTTCACATGGAACATACCTAATATCTAACCTACCTACCTATCTACTAAGCTTTGGGGGTTACTGTGACACTTCCTATCAAATTCACCGAGAAGTCAGATTTATATCTACGTATCTTGCAATCTGGAATTATTTGTTTCAGTTCACGTCGTTCTGAAAGCTAGAACATCAGTTACGAGATATTTTGGTCCTGTCGCATATCGGTGAGCCACTTGTCGCACTGGCTCCATCACTCGTCTCAACCCACAAGCTTCCCAGATCCTTAATATCACAACGGCTTGCAACGTCAACATTTGGATGGTGTGTATGGTCACGATCATTCAGTGTGAATATGGCACCAGGGACAGCCGAGAAGAAGATCGAGAGGTCATATCTGAGCTCCGCTGTTGATTCTTTTAATCCTTGGGCTGCTAGTCGCAGCACAACTCCAACTCAAAAAACAAAGCCTGAGGAGGAAACGTCGACGGTTCCAACCTCGGCGAACCCTGATGATCACACCACAACCCACCTCTACGGGCAAAGCCTTCGAACATATCCCTCAGGATGCCCTCCTCTAAAGGTTCAGTGGTTCCATGCCGTAGATGTTCCCAAGCGGAAACCTCGCCTCAGCAAATCCACACAGCCCGAAAAGCCTTCGACACTACCAAAGAAGTACAACCCGTTTTCTTCTTCAGACTCAAAGGCTTTAGAAGCCGAGTATCAGAAGCTGCTCGAAGAACTAGAGGAGGCCAGGACTCGAGCACCTGGAGATGTGCAGATGGCCCCGAGAAAGCGCAAAGCAGATGTCGCAGATGACACCACAGACGGACTGACAAACCGGAAGCGCGGGCTGTCTGATCCGCAGTCAGCTGGAGTTCGTGTTCCTGTGAATGAGGACTTCTTATTCGACGTTGACATTGAATGCCGGGAATTGGCTCCTGTATATTGGCTTGGCCCGGTTTATGATGGTATGCAGCTGTAAAGTTCTTAGTCTGAATATTCGCTAATCGATGATAGTACGCAGAGGGACATGGTTTTACCATGAAGGCTCTAACTTGCGCCCTTGCGAAGAGAATCTAGCCGCTCAGCTGGAGGAGGTATACTCAATATTGAATGCCACAATTGTCGTGCTCGATCTAACTACGTATACAGGGCTACCTCAAAATGAAGCCATGGCTATATCCCAGTAAGACAAAATTAGCTACCATTTGCACCTTTTGACTAAAACACTGTACAGCAAGAGACCGTAGTCCATCAGGAGCTAAAAGGAACCTCACACCGAAAGCGTCGCATGAGAACTTACGTTCGACAGCTAAGAGTGGAGGTGAGCAAGCCGGCCAGACGCCAGTTGCTGATGGTTCTGCAACTGAACCATCTTCTCGTGGTCAACCCCAGCCCCAATCATACCGATTATTTGGAACATACATGAACAGTCTGGCCACATACCACGATGCAAGCACTGCCTATCTAAATACGGATGGTATGCTTTCTTGGGTGACTTCTTCTATGTACCAAAGGTTCGCTGGTGGGAGTTATATGAGCGGAGTAAGACTGGTACGCGGCTATTCGGAACCTAGCAAGAGTAAAGAAAAAGACACCGACAAGGACAAGAGGGAAGAGAAACAACCCAACGCAGCCGATTCGGGTATTCCGCTGGACGAAAAACAACAAAAGAGTCTGAAGCGAAGATCAGCTCCACCCACTACCCGTGCTTCACATGAAGACCTTGCTCAGAATGGCAACGACATTACTCCGACCCAAGACCCTCGACGCGCAACACTTCAACGCCAGCTTTCTTCCCTCCTTGAGGGTGAAGGAAAGACAAAGGCCGAAAAGGAAGAAGACATACGGCGACGTGAAGAGCAAGAGATACAAGACGATTACAATGCACAGGCAGGCGAAACCCAAGGACGTGAAATCGAGCATCTGGTGCTTGTCACACATGGTATAGGTCAGCTCCTTAGTTTACGGTATGTCCTATATAAAACACCTTGTGATTATCCTCAACTGACCAATATTATTAGAATGGAGAGTGTCAATTTTGTTCACGATGTCAACGTCCTCCGCAAGACAATCAAGTCAGTGTATGCCAACTCAGCAGATCTGAAAGCATTGAACTCAGAACTTGGGGCTGGACCCGGTAACTGCAGGGTACAGGTGCTTCCCGTGTGCTGGAGACATCTGCTGGACTTTCCCAAGAAGCGTGAGAAGAAGGGAGAGCGTGACCTGGGAGATGTAGACGACGATGAGGATGAGTGTGAGTATACACACATCATCCCCTTGCTAGTCGCCATGTTGCTGACTTGACCGATGTTGTAGATCCATCCTTGGACGACATTACTATCGAAGGGGTGGCATTCGCACGCTCCCTGATCTCGGACCTTGCCTTAGATGTTTTGCTATATCAAAGCTCGTATAGGGCTCAAATCTCGAGGATCGTGCTAAATGAGTGTAACAGAATCCTCAAACTATTCAAAGAAAGAAATCCTGACTTCAGAGGAAAGATTCACTTGATGGGTCACTCTCTGGGTTCCGCGATTCTCTTTGATCTGCTTTGCCAGCAAAAACGGGATCAGTCCGCTGAGCCGAAGTCTGTTCTACGGTTGTGGCCAGCTCAGGATATTTCAGAAACACCCAACAAGGACCCTGAGCTCAACCTTGAGTTCAAAGTTGAGGATTTCTTTTGCCTGGGCTCTCCAATCGGTCTCTTTCAGATGCTCAAGGGACAGTGCGTCTCAGTATACCCTAGAGAAACGTCCAACACTGACATGATTTCAGAACAATAGCGGCCAGACATCGCAACGCATCATCCGACATCAAAGATATCCATGGGGGAAGTACAGAAGGGGGATGTTTTCGAACCGCACCGCTTGCTTCAGGAGTAGAGCAAATATCCTCCTTGACTGGTCTTCCTATGTCTGTCTCATCACCGAAGGTTCAGCAGCTCTTTAACATCTTCCATCCATCTGATCCAATTAGTTACCGCCTAGAGCCGCTGATATCTCCGACCATGTCTACACTCAAGCCCCAACTGTTACCATACACGAAAAGAGGAATATTCGGCAATGTTGCCCCACAGGGATTGACGGGAATCGGAGCAAAAGTCGGACAGAGCGTTAGCGGACTGTGGTCAAGCCTGAGTGCTGGCATCGCAAGTAACCTGCTCAATCGATCTCTTGGTTTGAGTAACGAAGAGGTTGCACGGATTACCGCCAGCGCCGAAGGCGCAGGCCCTGAAACAGGAACCAAGACAGCAAACCGAGACGTGCCAAACGCTGCAGAGAAACGGGAAGCCACAGATGCACGTATGAAGAAGCTCGCGGACTCTGCGTCTGTGCCCGACTCCGGAGCCGGTGACCATAACCCGACACTGATCGACGAAGAAATTGAAACCTTGTATTCCAATTTCCAAAAGAGTCGTGTAGGGCCAAATAAGGACCAGGAAACGACAGGAACAGCAACAGCAACAGCGGACGACGATAAGAAGGCGCGCAAGATGCGCAAGGAGGAAGCCAAAGTTCGAGCACTCAACCGTAACGGCCGAGTTGACTATAGCATTCAAGAGTAAGTACTTTGCTTGACATAGTAATGCGAAAAGCAAACAAAGGCTAACGTTGAACACAGGAGCGTCCTGGATTTCAATCCCATCAATACCATTGCATCTCACATGGCATACTGGGCTGATGAGGACGTAAACCATTTCGTACTCTCGCAGCTGCTATCGAACAGGTCGAGTGCGAAGAGGAATGAGACCGAGCCTCCATCGAAGAACGAGTGAACTAGAGGATGGGAAGGACGATACAATTTGGAGATTTGGCAGTAGACATCTCAGAGTCGTATAATGCAGAATGTCGCTCGTCAACCTCGAGAGCCAATTCCTCGAGGCATTTGGCGAGTTGGGCTTGATAGGGTTCTATAGATTCATGTAATTAACTTGGCCATCTAAGATAGGTCGTGCGCTAAAGCTTGGAAAAATGTAGAACCATAACTAAAAGAGACTGAGCTATTGATACTCACCCTCTCCGCTCAAAAATGGTGAAGTTTTTGACTGGGCGATAGATACTCGCGCCTATTCATGTTATCCAATATATACCAAGTATCCTTCGCCGAATGATTCATCTTAGTGCCTTTATGACTCTTAGCTCTAACAGGCCCTTCAAACCTGAGGTAGATGCTTGGGTGGCTGGCACCCCGCGTGTCGACAGTATGGTGGGGCACGACACTAAGAATGGGACCCTCTTCGCAGACGATGTAAATTTTGCGACGAAACCCACGCCTTCCGACTTTGGACATTGTGTTCTGCGCTGCAACCTCCAACCTGTCTGGTCATGTACATCGAACTCGAACACGCAACACTGCAAGAAGCTTTTAGCCCAAGCTTGTCGTGATCTAAACCCACGATCACTGCGTATTGCGTATCCTCAGACCTGCGATCGGCACCCCATACCTGCCGACGCTTCCAGCGCCCGAGCTCGCAGCTTTTCGCAACGATCCAACCTTTAACCCCACGACGACCAAGAATAAACACTGCTGCTACCAACAATGGCGATCGCTGCATCCGTTGATAGTCCCGTCAAGCAGCAGCTTGTGGATAAGCTGCCAAAGCGGTTCAAGGGCATCAAGTTTGGTATCCAGTGAGTTTGACTTCGTGTGGTGGCATGGTCACCACTCTTACCTTGGACCTCCAAGCTGACTTTGCAACCTTCTTTAGATCCAATCAAGATATCGCCAACCAAGCTGTTCTTGAAGTTTCCGACCGTTTGCTCTATGATATTGAGAATAACCGCGCTCCATATCGCCACGGCCCTCTAGACTCTCGACTGGTATGTGATGCTCTTAACGACTTGGCAATAGTCCAGTTCAAAACTCATTCTGTTTTAGGGCACATCGAGTAAACAAGGAAGATGTTCGACTTGTCAAGAATCTCTTAAGGATTGCAATGGACACTTTGGTCATGTCCGTCTTCCTTTACCCGCCTTCCATGTGGGTTATCTTCGCTTTATTATGTCAATTCTCCAGGAGATTTGCAAGGTAAGCTAACCGTTCTTGTATGAATGACTTCTTTATAGAGAGCTAATGGTTTCCTAGGACTGCGGCCGAGTTTTGCTCGAAGAACCCGAACGACAACAGTTTCTCAAGGAACTGAGACGACCGTTTTTGGACAACTTGCGACGGACCCAGATATGCAAAAAGATTAATGAACAGTGCCGGAAGATTAAGACATGCCCTTACTGTGGCTCCTTGAATGGCCAAATTCGGAAGATCGGTGTTCTCAAGCTTGCTCACGACAAGTTCGTTGCTTACAATAAATCAACTGCTGCGAAGAAAGTCCCGCCTGAGAGCAAGATCAAATTTGACAACTCCTTCAACGAGGCAAAACGCGAGAACCCAGAGCTGGACAAGCACCTTAGGAAGGCTATGGAAGACCTCAACCCCCTCAGAGTTCTCAATCTCTTTAAGATGATCAGTCCTACCGACTGCGAGCTTCTAGGTCTGGATCCTGCAGAGGGACGACCAGAGATGTTTATCTGGCAATTCCTACCCGCCCCTCCTGTCTGTATCAGACCATCCGTCGCTCAAGACAATGCGAGCAATGAGGACGACATCACCACCAAACTAGCTGATATCGTGTGGGTTAGTGGTATGATTCGGTCTGCTCTGCAGAAAGGCTCTCCAGTCCAAACCATCATGGAACAGTGGGAGTATCTACAGACTCAGATCGCCATGTACGTCAATAGCGACGTTCCTGGCCTTCAACAGCCCGGGTTTGGTAAAGCCACGAGAGGTTTCTGCCAGCGTCTGAAAGGCAAACAGGGTCGCTTCCGTGGCAACCTTTCCGGAAAGCGTGTTGACTTTTCAGGAAGAACCGTCATCTCCCCCGACCCTAACCTTGGTATTGACCAAGTTGCTGTGCCACAACTAGTTGCGAAGAACCTGACTTACCCAGAAAGAGTTCAGCGACACAACCTCGAGAAGCTTCGCCAATGTGTCAAAAATGGACCAGACATTTGGCCAGGAGCTCAGCGGGTCATCAAGTCAGATGAAGGTGGCTACCTACAATCTCTTAAATTCGGCAATAGAGAGTACATAGCTCGAGACCTCAAGTTTGGTGACATCGTTGAGCGGCACCTTGAGGATAACGACATTGTTCTCTTTAATCGTCAGCCTTCTCTGCACAAGCTAAGTATCATGAGCCATCTCGCCAAAGTTCGCCCCTGGAGAACCTTTAGATTGAACGAATGTGTTTGTGGACCTTATAATGCCGACTTCGACGGCGATGAAATGAACCTTCATGTGCCACAGACGGAGGAGGCTCGTGCTGAGGCCATCAATCTGATGGGCATCAAGCACAACCTAGCCACACCAAAGAATGGCGAACCTGTCATCGCTGCTACGCAGGATTTTATCACAGCAGCTTTCCTGCTGAGCAGCAAAGACCGGTTTTTTGACCGCAAGACCTTTACCTATCTCTGCATGCACATGATGGATGGGAAGACACACCTGGACATGCCACCTCCAGCCATTATTGCACCTCAATCGCTCTGGACAGGCAAACAACTCTTTAGTATGCTCATGCGACCTAACAAGGACTCGCCTGTCAAGGTCAATCTTGACGCAAAATGCAGAGCTTACAAAGCGCGACCTGGCCAATGCCCCGATATGGACCCCAACGACGGCTGGCTTGTTGTCCGCAACTCGGAAGTAATGTGTGGCCGCATGGACAAGTCTACTGTCGGAACAGGCAAGAAAGATTCAATTTTTTATGTGATTCTCCGTGATTTTGGACCAGACGAAGCTGTCATCGCCATGAACAGGCTGGCTAAACTATGTGCGCGGCAACTCACAAATCGAGGATTCTCGATTGGTGTGGGAGATGTTTTCCCGACAGAATCACTAAATAAAGAGAAGGAGAAACTTGTTGCTGTCGCCTACAAGCAGTGTGATGACCTGATTGAAACATTCAAGGCAGGAAAGCTTGAGAAAGCTGCTGGCTGTAACCAGGAGCAGACGCTCGAAAACTCCATGTCCGGTATTCTCAGCAAAGTTCGACAGCAGGCAGGTTCATATTGTGTCGACACATTGAGCCGTAATAACGCCCCCCTTATCATGGCCAAATCCGGATCGAAGGGTTCAGATATCAACGTGGCGCAGATGGTTGCTCTTGTTGGGCAGCAGATTATCGGTGGTTCACGTGTTGCAGACGGGTTCCAGGATCGAACGCTTCCACATTTCCATAAGAACGCTCGACAGCCCCCATCGAAAGGATTCGTCAAGAACAGTTTCTACACTGGCCTATTCCCCACCGAATTCATCTTCCACGCCATGTCAGGCCGTGAGGGTTTAGTCGATACAGCCGTCAAGACCGCCGAGACTGGTTATATGTCTCGACGACTAATGAAGTCGCTCGAAGATTTGTCTACTCAATATGACGATACTGTCCGGACGTCCGGAGGCGGGATTGTTCAGTTTCAGTTTGGTGCAGACAAGCTCGATCCTGTGGATATGGAGGGCTCGGCAGAGCCAGTTCATTTCCAACGGACATGGACTCATGCCGAGAGTTTGACAGTGGACAACAGCGAGACCTCTATGACACCAGAGGAGATTCGATCCTTTTGCGATAAAGTGCTGGAAACTGAACGACGGCGTTACGTCAGGCGCGGGTTACTGCATAATGAGATTTTGGATTACGGGGATACGAGTGATTATGGTATCGATGAGCACGAGGGTGCTCGAGGATTCCTCAAAGCGATTGAACGACATGTCGAAGGGCTGGCGTCAAAACTGGAGACCGTACGAAAGTTGGCTGGATTCAAAGGTGGTGACATGGTAAGGTCGACTGCTCAAGACCACGCGGATCGAACTGCCAAGGTGACGCTGTCAACTCTTCGACTCTTCATCAAGATGTGCCTGGAGAAGTACAAGAAGGCGCATGTTGAACCCGGACACGCTGTTGGAGCTGTCGGAGCCCATTCAATTGGTGAGCCAGGGACCCAAATGACACTCAAAACATTCCATTTTGCCGGTGTCGCAGGTATGAGTATCACGCAAGGTGTTCCCCGAATCAAGGAAATCATCAACGCGTCAAAGGCCATTAGCACACCTGTCATCACATGCCCTCTCGAGAACAACGAGCAAATCGAAGCAGCTCGGGTTGTGAAGGGACGAATTGAGAAAACCTATATCTCGGATGTCCTGCGGTTCGTTGAAGATGAATGGCGCACGACAGAAGGCAACGTTGTTCTACAGATTGACTCCGCCGCTCTTTCAGATATGCACCTTGGCATTGGCCCTTACGATATTGCTGAGGCTATTTGTAAGCAGCGCAAACTCAAGGTGCAAAGAGATGATCTATCAATCGATGGAGAGCGCATCATCGTTCGCGTACGGGACGTTACCGATCCGGCGACAAAGAGGACTACGGCTCGCAGCAAAGCCGCTGCCGCTGAGACTGGAGACATGCTGTTAAGGGCCAACTTCTTGCGCCGCTCACTCCCCAATGTCCCCATCTCGGGTTATCCTGAAGCCACGCGAGCGATCATTCAAACATCGGAAAAGAGCACTCATACTGTGCTTGTTGAAGGCTATGGTCTCCGGGAATGTATGACTACAGAGGGTGTTATTGGCACAAAAGCCCGTACCAACAATGTCATGGAGTGCCGGGATGTACTTGGTATTGAAGCAGCCAGAACCACCATTGCTGACGAGATTGGTGAGGTGATGGGCGATATGGGCATCGATCCGCGACACATGCAACTTCTTGCCGACGTTATGACCTACAAAGGTGAAGTGCTCGGCATTACTCGTTTCGGGCTGTCCAAGATGCGCGATAGCGTTCTACAATTGGCTTCGTTCGAGAAGACCCCGGATCATCTCTTCGAAGCTGCAGCTGGCATGAAGACCGATCAAATTGAGGGTGTCAGTGAGTGTATCATCATGGGACAAACAATGTCGGTCGGCACTGGTGCATTCCAAGTTGTTCGTCGCTTGGGTATCAGGGAGGGAGATATCAAGCAGAAACCGACGCTGTTCGAGGATGCGTGGACGGAGGAGACGGCACTTAAGCGCAAGGCTCGCCGAAAGGTCTGAGAACAAGACTATATCTACTGTACTGGATTACAATGCGTGGCGTGATGGATGCATGCCGACATAGCGATACCATAAGAATTTGTTGTTTTAGTACTGGGGCGAAAAGGTATAATATTACGAACTTCATTTATGAGATGGGAGAAAATTCGTAAATCAGTGGTAAAATCTTCCTAGTTTTTTTTTAGGTCACATATTTCTCCTGGCCCCAAGTCTGAGACAAACAACATATCGTCATACTTTGACCCACGTGATCTCACTAATACATGGCACCGTGAATGCCACATGAGAGGGTGGGATATCTAAACAACATCACCACTCTAAAAAGACGTACATCATGTGCGGAAGATATGCATTGGCCCTGGTGAGTATGCAGTGAAATGTAGATTGCTGGTGATTTTGCTAAATACGACTTGCAGCGGCCGTCCCAGATCCGTCAGATGCTCGAGGAAGATGGACTGGAGATTGATGATGCACCAGAAGATGTCGGGGATGGTGCCCCTCGAAGCAGCTATAACTTTGCCCCAGGGTATCACGGCGTCGTTTACCGCGCTAGCACATCAGACCAAAATACTACACGAGAAGATGAACCACGTGAGAAGCAGAACGACGCCACTCAGGATCCCAAGTACCCAAAGGACTATATCAAGTACAAGCTACAGTCAATGAAATGGGGCCTTGTCCCTTCGTGGACAAGAAGGAACCCAGATTATGGTTCCATGTTGAAGACCATCAACTGCCGTGACGACTCACTCAGCTCACCTGGAGGAATGTGGGCCAGCATGAAGACTCGCAAAAGATGCATCGTGATTGCTCAAGGATTTTATGAGTGGCTCAAAAACGGAAAGGAGAGGTTGCCTTACTACGTGACACGAAAGGACGCACATTTGATGTGCTTTGCCGGCCTTTGGGACCGCGTACAGTTTGAAGGTAATGAATACCTTACGAGGCGTCACTAAAGCAGGACTGACATCCGACAGGGTCGGGAGAAACATTATACTCGTACACAATCATCACCACAAGCACCAACTCAGAACTCAAGTTTCTTCATGATCGTATGCCTGTGATCTTTGATCCTAACTCATCGAGTATTGCGACATGGCTTGACCCATCCCGAAAACAATGGTCCGATGAGCTGCAAGGACTTCTGAAGCCGTTCGAAGGAGATCTGGATGTTTATCGAGTTTCTCAAGATGTCGGCAAAGTCGGCAACAACTCACCCACCTTTATCGTCCCATTAGACAGCAAGGCGAACAAGTCAAACATAATGAACTTCTTCAACAATGACCACCAAGGGAATCAGAAGTCATTGCAGCCAGTGATAGATAAAGGAGCTCAAGTTTTAAAAGGGGAAAATGAGAAACAAAGCGGGACTGTTCGAAAGGATACGCGATTGGTTGCTGAAGGATCGAAAGCCGTAAAACGCAAGGCCAATGAGAGTCTTGATCCCTATGATGCTTTAGAGGGTAATCCAAAGCGGCAACATAGAGGTCATGTCAGCGCGTTGAAAAACAAAAGGCAAGATAAAGAGAAGTATAAGGAGGAAGGTTTAAGAAAAATAACAAGGTTTTTTAATAGTAAAGAATAATATATACTAATATTTCTTTTCCTTATTATTATTCTTATATAAGGCTATTAAGCTTTTAATTTTTTTTATAAAGCTTAAATAATAAAAGCTTTATAAAAAGTTATTTATTATAAGTATTAACTTAAGTATTATTTAATTATATTAATCCTTAATTTATATTTTTCTTATTATATTATCTTATAATTTAGTTTTATTTATTATTAACTTTATAAGTTAGCCTTAGTTAATTAATATTTATAATTTTTCCTTAAATATTAAAACCTTTTTTGTTTTTAAATTTATTTCTGTATTTTTCTTTTATTTTTTTTTTAATTTTTTTTATAAAGGCTTAAATAAAAAGACCCTTATAATAGGCTATTATTATAAAATTTAAAATTAAATAAGGTTTATCTGCCTAAATAGTATAATTATTATCTTAACTAAGTAATATTAATATTAATTACTTCTTAGTAGTTAAGTTAACCTTTTTCTTTTATTTTACCTAAAGGAATATTATACTTAGTTTATTTATTATACTTTAAGTATATTCCTTAAACTTTTAACTATACTTATTAATATTAATTATAACTACTAATATAATACCTATATATAATAGCCTATAGCCTAATTAAGGCTATTATATAACTAGTTATAATTTTATTAATATAATTAAACTAATATTAAAATAAGCTAAGGGTAAAAAGTATTATATATTAGATAAAATAGCTAAAGCTATTAAGATAAACTTCTTTTTAAAAGGTAGATTATACTTAGTTAAATTAATTATTTTAAATATAGCCTAATTAACTTAATTAATTATATAAATCTAAATTACCTAGGTAATATAATACTTTGAACTTAGTTAATTAAAGAGTTATTTAAAATTAAAAAAGCTAGAAAAAGCCTTATAATAAGGCTAGTCTCTTAAGGTAAAAAAGCATAACTTTTCTTATTATATTTATAAGCCTAAACTTAACTTAATATAAAAAGTAGCTTAAAAATATAATTATTAAGGTTAAATAAATACTTAATATTTTCCCTTTTATATAGAAGTAATAGGCTAGTTATAGTCTAAGACTATAAGAGTAAAGAGATAAGAAGTTTATATATAATATTCTAAGATGAATATAAGATAAAGACAAAGTTTAAAAATTCTATTAAAGTTAAAATATATTAAAGGAATTAAGTTAATTTTTATTTAAGTTAGTTAATAAAAGTTATATTAACCTCTATTAATTAAATATATATAATATAATATATAACTAATTAATTTTCTTTTTTTTCTTATTATTAGCCTTATATAAGGCTATTAAGCTTTTTTAACTTTTTTATAAAGGCTTAAATAATAAGACCCTTATAATAGGCTATTATTATAGAATTTAAAATTAAATAAGGTTTATCTGCCTTAATGGTATAATTACTACTTTAACTAAGTAGTATTAATACTAGCTCTTAGCAGTTAGGTTAACCTTCTTCCTTTATCCTACCTAAAGGACTGGTCTTTAAATGACCTTTAAAACCGCGCCTGGTCTATCTATTATACTTCCTAAGTACGTTCCCCGAACTGACTTCTGGTTACACTTGCTGACATCAATTATAGCCACTGACATGATGCCTATATGCAACTAATTAACCATATATATAAGAATAAATCTAGTAAAATTAGTAAAAAAGCAGTAGTTTAAACTAGGGATAATATTTATATTTTCTTATTTATATTAATAATATATTATAAATACTATTAATATAAGCTATATAAATCCCTTATTTATTAATAGTATATTAATATTTAACTAATTTATTAAATCTATTATATATTATATCTTATAATATATTTAACCCTCTTTATACTACTAATACTAACATTATAGCTTTAGGTTTTTAACTTTAGGTAATTAAAGTTATATAAAACTTAATATCCCTAGTTTAAACTACTGCTTTTTTACTAATTTTACTTTATTTATTCTTATATATAAGGTTAATTAATTATATGCCTTATTATATATATTTAATTAATAAAGTTATAACTTTAGGTTAATTTAACTTTTATTAACTAACTTATATAAAAGTTAACCTAATTCCTTTATAGAACCCTGCCTTTACCTTATATTTATCTTAGAACTCTATATATAAACTCCCTATCCTTATACTCTTATAGTTTAAGACTATAATTAGGCTATTACTAATTTAGGAGTAGCTCCCTGTTAATAATAATAACCCTTTTAGATATATTAAAGAGCTACTTATTATATATAACTAAGTTACCTATAAAGGCAGTAAGAAAGGCTACCTAATCTAACTAAAGGTAATAACCTTCCCTTAGGCCCCTTTTTAGGTCTTTAAAACCTAATAGCTTAGAATTAACCTAGTTTAAATTAATTAAACTAATATAATACCTCTAATTTATATAACTAATTAACTAAATTAGGCTATAATTAAAGATAGCTATCTTAATAAGGTTAGATTTATACCTTAATAAGAAGTTCTTCCTAATAGTAGTTATTATTATATAAATTTCTTTAAGTTCTTTTTTATTAGTTATATTTAAGATAGGCCTAATAGCTAGATTAAGGTTATAATTAATTATATAGTAGGTATAATTATATAATTATAGGCTATTTTATATAATAGGCATTAAGGTAATATAGCTATTATATTATTAGTAAAAAGGGTTAAAAGCCAGGTTAAGAAACTTACTTATAAGTTTATACTTAATTACTTACTTAGTTAGGGTCTAATTAACCTTTAAGTAGAAGTATAATAAATAAATTAGGCATAGTATATTATAAAGGTTAACTAAAGAGTAGTCCTTTAGGTAGGATAAAGGAAGAAGGGTAACCTAACTGCTAAGAGCTAGTATTAATACTGCCTAGTTAAGGCAGTAATTATGCTATTAAGGCAGATAAACCTTATTTAATTTTAAATTCTATAATAATAGCCTATTATAAGGGTCTTATTATTTAAGCCTTTATAAAAAAGTTAAAAAAGCTTAATAGCCTTATATAAGGCTAATAATAAGGAAAAGGAAAAAAAAAAAAAAAAAGAAAACTTAATATATTTCTTCTTAAACCTTATAATTACCCCTTTTCTATTTATTATCTAATATATTATCCCCCTTATCTTAGTTATACTCTTATAGTTTAAGATTATAATTAGCTTATTATTAAAATTTAGTCTTTTCTAATACCTTCTTAGCCTATTACTAAATAGCCTTAAGCTACTTATTATATAAGCTATTATTAAAGGCCTTAATAAATTCCCTTTCTTTTTAGCTTAGATTTACCTCTTTAAGTAACTTTCCTTTTAGCTTATAAAGTAATTATATTTTATAATTAAAAAAGCCTTTATTAATTAGCTAATAATAAGGCTATAAATTTAAAAAGACTTTAATATAAAAGATTATTAATTTAATATAATTAATATTATTTTCTTTTTTTTTAATTTCTATTAATATATTATAAAGCTTATTATAATTACTTTTCTTAATAACTTACTTAATTTTATAGATTATATTATAACGTTTTATTAGATAATACTAATTAGGATAAAGTGCTTATAGGCTTATCCTAATAGGTATTATAATAATAAAGCTATAACACCATTAGTGGTTATAATTAGAAGGAGAAGTTAAATTAGATTAATTATTATAAAAGCATAGTAAATAATTTAAGTATATTATAAGGGTTGGCTAAAGAGCCTTGAAGTAGGTTATAAGAAGGAAATTAGGGCTAGGTAAAGGGCAAGGCTCTCTAGCTAGGTTATATATAGCTAGCTTTAGGCTATAATTAAGGTAACTAACTATAATAATATTAACTAAATAAAGCTTTACCTACTAATAGATAAGAAATATTTAAATTATATTAAATTTGAAAAATACTTAAATATAGCTTTTAAGGCTAACTTATAAACTTAAAAAAATAAAGAATTATATAAATAAAGTAAGAAAAAGAATAATTATTTCCTAATTATAACCCCTATTATATTTATTAATAACTCCTACTTTAAAGGAAAAATAAAAAAGTATTTAGCCTATTTATAATATACTTACCTTAAAGTAATAAAGTTATAATTTAATATATTATATTATTATTAAACTTATAATATAAAATTTTATAAAAAAGTCTAATAATTTAAGAAGATAATTAAAGAAATAAAAAAAAGAATATAAATAAATAATTCCTAGTTTAAATTACTACTTTTTTACTAATTTTACTATTTAATTTAAAAGTTAAAATACCTATTAAGTAATATATAAAGTAAAGCTAAAGATATTAAAGTAAAATAATAAAATAAGGTATTTATTTTTAATATAATATAATATAAGGTAATATATATTATATTAAAAAATATAATAACTTTAATATTAGGTCTTAGCAGGTTATATAATTACTGCCTTAAACCTTAAGATCTAATTAAATAAGTAGCCTTAATCTATAAATATAAAAAAGATATTTCCCTTATCCTTAGTAGGCTAAATACCTTTTTTATTATTATCTTCTTAAGGTAATTACTATTAAGACTTTAATCCTAAGAGGCTATATTAAAATAAGGTAAAAACCCTTACTTTTATTATAAAATATATTACTATATAATTATTATTAATAATAATTAATAAGGCTATAATTATTTAATTATAATAATTAGTTACTATATAATTAGCCTATTAATATAAATTAATAATATTAATATTAAAGAGATCCTAAGTTTATATTTCTTTTTTTATTATTATAAAATTATAAGTAAAGACTTATTATATATTAATAAATTATAATTAATATAATAACTTAATCTTATAACTTTTAATTACTAAGTATAGCTTTATAATATTATATAAAATATATTTATTATTAAATATATTATAGGCTAAATAGAGATATTAATAGACCTAGCTAATTACTTAGAATAAGGTTAATATATTTTTGTTTTTTAAGTTTATAAATTAGCCTTAAAAGCTATATCTAAGTATCTCTAAAGTCTAATATAATTTAAATATTTCTTACCTATTAGTAGGTAAAGCTTTATTAAGTTAATATTATTATAGTTAGCTGCCTTAATTGCAGCCCAAACCTAGCTGCATATAACCCAGCTAGAGAGCCTTACTTGCTCTTCAGCTGGCCCTAATCTTCTTCCTGTAACCCACTTCAAAGGCCACTCTTTCGCCGACCCCTGCAGATACCACGCTTAAATCATCCACCGCGAAGGTTAAGGTATATTAAGGTAATAATAGGCCTTTATTAATAATATTATATCAGTTAATAGTAATAATTTCTGCTCCGTATAATATATAAAGTTAAAATATATAATTAAGTTAATTAAATTAATAATATAAATATTTTATTATACGAATTAAGGGCTATTATAAGGTAAAAGAGGGGAAATAAGAGGGAAAAAAAGAGGAAAAAGGTAAATTAAGAAAAAAAGGTTTTAGTATTTAAGGAAAAACTATAAATATTAGTGAATTAAGGCTAGCTTAATAACTTAGTAATAAATTAAATTAGGTTATAAGATAATATAATAAAAGAAATATAAGTTAAGGATAAATATAATTATATAATACTTAGGCTAACTCTATTATATTTATTCTTATATATTATAGTAATTAATTATATATTATATTATATTTATGTAATTAATAATACTAGTTATAACTTTAGGTTAATTTAATTTTTATTAAGTAATAAATATAAAAGTTAACCTAATTCCTTTAAACCCTACTTTTATCTTATACTTTTACTTTTATATTAGAAGGAGCATATAAAATACCTTTTTAGCCTTAGTAATTATATTCTTAAGTTACTTTTTATATTAGGCTAAGTTTAGGCCTATGAATATAATAAGGAAAGTTACTTTTCTGCCTTAAGAGATTAATCTTATTATAAGGCTTAATTCTAGCTTTTTTAATTTTAATAGCTTTCTAGCTAGATAGATTAAAGATATTATATTACCTAGGTAATTTAAATTAATATAACTAATTAAATTAATTAGGCTATATCTAAAGATAATTATCTTAGCTAGGCTTAATTTACTATTTAAAAAGATCTTTATTTTAATAACTTTATTTATTTTATATAATATATAAAAATTTTTATTTTTAACTTGATTTATTATTAAAACTAATTATATTAATAAAATTATAATTAATTATATATTAGTCCTAATTAGGCTATAAACCTTTATATATAAGTATTATATTAATAATTATAATTAATATTAATAAGTAATTTATTTTTTTATTTTTATTTCCCTTACTATTAGCCTTATATAAGTCTATTAAGCTTTTTTACTTTTCTATAAAGGCTTAAATAATAAGACCCTTATAGTAGGCTATTATTATAGAATCTAAAATTATATAAGGTTTATCTGCCTTGATAGTATAATTACTGCCTTAACTAGGCAGTATTAATACTAGCTCTTAGCAGTTAGGTTACCCTTCTTCCTTTATTTTACCTAAAGGACTAAGATAATACCGCGCCTAATCTATCTATTATACTTTTACTTAAAAGTCAGTTAGACCCTAACTAAGTAAGTTATTAAGTATAAACTTATAAGTAAGTTTCTTAACCTAGATTCTAACCTTTCTTACTAATAATATAATAATTATTCTGCCTTAATACCTATTATATAAAATAGCCTATAGCTATATAATTATATTTATTATATAACTAGTTATAACCTTAATTTAGCTACTAGGCTTGCCTTAAATATAATTAATTAAAAAAAAACTTAAAAAGATTTATATAATAATAACTACTATTAGGAAGAACTTTTAGTTAAAATATAAATTTAACCTTATTAAGATAATTATCTTTAATTATAGCCTAATCTAGTTAATTAATTATATAAATTAAAAGTATTATATTCATTTAATTAATTTAAATTAGGTTAATTTTAAGCTATTAGGTCTTAAAGACCTAAAAAGAGGCCTAAAAAAAAGGTTATTACCTTTAGTTAAATTAAATAGTTTTTCTTATTACCTTTATAGGTCTAAACTTAGTTATATATAAAAAATAGGTCTTTAATATATCTAAAAGGGTTATTATTATTAAGGGGAAGCTGCTCCTAAATTAGTAATATATAAATTAGCCTAATCATAGTCTTAAACTATAAGAGTATAAGAATATAAAATCTATATATAAAGTTCTAATATAAATATAAGATAAAGACAGGGTTTTATAAAGGAATTAGATTAACTTTTATATAAGTTAGTTAGTAAAAATTAAATTAACCTTTATTAATTAAATATATATAGTAGGGCATATAACTAATTAACCTTATATATAAGAAGAGATAAAGTGAAATTAGTGAAAAAGTAGTAGTTAAAACTAGGGATTGATAAATATAATTAAAAGTTAGTTTAAAGAATATACTTAAGAAGTATAATAAATAGATTAGGCATAGTATTTCTTTAAGTAGGTAAAAGGAAGAAGGTTAACCTAGCTACTAAGAGGTAATTAATATTAATACTACTTAGTTAAGGTAGTGATTATATTATTAAGGTAAATAAACCATATTTAATTCTAATTCTATAATAATAGCCCACTATAAGGGTTCTATTATTTTAGCCTTTATCGAAAAGTTAAAAAATCTTAATAGCCTTATATAAGCCTAATAATATAATATGAAAAAGAAATACTTACTTATATATCTTATTTACTTTAGCCTTTTAATTTATATATTTTATAATACTAAAAAAGGCTTATAATTAAGAAATAAAATCTTTAATTAGATATTTAATAACTAATATTTTTAAAATGAAATTCTTCTTAGCCTTTTATATTACTTTTTAATAATACTGCCTAGTTAAGGCAGTAAATTTACTATTAAGGCAGATAAATCTTATATAATTTTAGATTCTATAATAATAGCCTGCTATAGGGGTCTTACTGTTTAAGCCTTTAGAAAAAAGTTCAAAAGCTTAATAACCTTATATAAGGCTAATAATAAGAGAAAAGAAACTTTACTTTTTAAGTTTATAAAAAATAATATTTAAAGATATTTTATAAAAATTAGATTTACTTTATTTAACCTAGAAATTATAATCCTAAAGTTAAATTTATAATTATAAACTTTATTACCTCCTAAGGAGGCTTTTTAATCATTAATATTATAGGCTTTAAAGACCTTAAAAATACTTATTAGTACTTAATGCTAATTCAAATATCTTAGTAACTAAATTAAATAGTATTATAATAACTCCCTAGAGTTAATACTAAGAGCCTAAAAGTCAATTATAAAAGATTTAATAGCTATAATATGTAAGCATATACTATTAAGAGCTTAGAATTAAAATCTTAAAGATATAATTAAGATATTAAGATAATATTAAAAGGTAAAAAGAATTAAACTTTAAAAAGGTTAGAAAAACTAAGTTACTTATTTATCTAGGGTACTTACTTATTAACTCTATTATAAGAAATATATTTATAATTTTAAGAAAAAGAAAATCTTTTTTCTTCCCTTATTATTAGCCTTATATAAGGCTATTAAGCTTTTTAACCTTTTTATAAAGGCTTAGATAATAAGACCCTTAAGGATAGCAAGCTATTATTACAGAATTTAAAATCAGATAAGGTTTATCTACCTTAATAGCATAATTCCTGCTTTAACTAAGCAGTATTAATACCAGTTACCTCTTAGCAGCTAGGTTGACCTTCTTCCTTTATCCTACCTAAAGGACTGTTCTTTAAATGACCTTTAAAACATACCGCGCCTAGTCCATCTATCACAAAGTACGTTCCCCGAACTGACTTCTGGTCACACTTGCTAACATCAATCATAGCCACTAACACAATGCCTATACGTAACAGCCTGCATCCCGATCAGGGCTATTGCACATTAAGGCTAGCTTAATAGGTTAGTAATAAATTAAATTAGGTTATAAGATAATAAAATCAGAGAAATATAAGTTAAGGATAAATATAGTAAAGATTAATATTATTATTTTATATTAAAGGGCTAGTTATATAGTAATTAATTACTACAATTAGATAATTATAACCTAATTAATTATTATTAATAATAATTACATAATAATATAATTTTTTATAAAAATAAGGGTTTTTAGCTTATTTTAATATATCCTTTTATAATTAAAGCCTTAATAGTAATTACCTTAAAAGGATAGTACTAAAGAAGGTATTTAGCCTATTAAAGACAAGAGAAATATTTTTTTTATACTTATAGATTAAGGCTATTTATTTAATTAAATCTTAAGGTTTAAGGTAATAACTATAGAAATTACTAAGGCTTAATATTAAGATTATTATATTTTTTAATATAATATATAATGCCTTATATTATATTGTATTAAGAATAAATATTTTATTTTATTATCTTACTTTAATACCTTTGGTATTACTTTATATATTTTAACTTTTATATAAAAGTATATACCCTATTTTAAGTAATTAGCTAGGTCTTTTAATACCTCTATCTGGCCTATAATATATTAAATAAGAGGTATATCCTCTGTACTACTAAGAAGCTATATATAATAAGTAAGAATTATAGAATTAACTTATTATATATTTTCTTCTTCTAATTATTAGCCTTATATAAGGCTATTAAACTTCTTAACTCTTTTTTAAGGGCTCAAATAGTAAGACCCCTATAGCAGGCTATTATTATAGAATTTAAAATTAATAAGATATTTTAGTAATTCTTATATATTTTTATTTTCTAGGTAATCTTTTTATTTTATTAATTACTCTTTCTGGCTATTAATTTTATAGGTATTTCTAGTAGTTTCTACTTTATAGACTTTAGGTCCTAATATTTCTTAGCATTTATTATTTATTTTAACTTATATTATATTTACTGCTAGTTTAAGTAATAAAATATAAAAGATTAAATAGAGCTTAACCTTTAGTAATAGGTCTAGTTTATAATTATTTTCTAAGATTTTCTATAATACCTTATAAGATCTAATAAATTTATAATTTAATTTATAAGTTAATTAGTCTATTTTAATATTTTTTATAGCTAGATAGATTATATCTTCCTTTAAAAAGGTTAATTCTTTTAATTATTTTAGGTTATAATAATTTTTTATATATTTTCTAATAAATTTAAGTTTTATTTTTATTTCTTTATATATATTCTTAAGGTTATTACTTTTAAATATAATAGCTAGGTTAATTAATTTTTCTTATTATATATTATACTATATATTTAATATAAATCTAAAGTTAATATAAGCTAATATACGCTTTATATTTTTATTATATATAATATTATAAGTAAGTTAGGCTATTAGTAGTTTCTTAACCTAATTATTGTATTTATAATTAATACTATATCTTAGATATTATTCAAGTACTTAGTTTATTTATTTTATTTATTTATAAACTTATAATTAAAATATAATTATAAGGTAATAGTTTAACCTAAGTTATATCATACGAGATTACTAAAGTATTACTATAGGTATAAGTCCTTTATTTAAAAGGATTTCTATAGGTAACTTATATATATTAATAATATATTAATAAAAATATAAGAAACTTCTTTTATGTTTATTGCTTCTCTATAGGGTAAGTAATAGGAAAATATTATAAGTTAATTTATAATAATTATAATATTATTATAAAAGATTTCAATTAAGGGTTTTTCTAATAATAATAACTTAGTTATAATATCTATTATAATTAAATCCTAAGGTTATTATATTATTAGTAATAATTATAATTATCTATAAGGTTTATATCTCTAAGCTTTTATTCTTAGGTATAAGTTATATTATTTAATAATATCTTTTATATTTTTTCTTTGAAACTTATACTTTTTATTTTAAAGTTATTTTATTATTTTTATAATTCCTTAGTATTTATTTAGGGGATATAAATAAAATTTATAAAGAAAGTTATAATCTTATTTTAATAGAGGATTTTATTACTTAATTATTCTTATTATTATTTTAATAAGTTAAGTAAATTAATACTTCTCTTTTTAGTTAAATTCTAAGAGTTACTTTTTAATTTTAATTATTCTTATATTATAATTAGGTCTTTAAATAATAGTATTTATATATTTATTATTAGTATTTTTATAATATATTATAATATAATTAAATTTATATAGGTATTTAATATAATATAATTATTATTAGTTTAATTTTTATATTTTTATAAAGTAAGTTATATTCTTATAATTTATAAATACTTTTATTATTTATTTATTTCTCCTAAGGTAATACCTAAATTCCTTAAAGTAATTAATAATAGCTAGGAATTCTTTATTATAAATAAGACAATTACATTCTACTTTATATATCTTATAAGAATAAAAAGTAATAAGATATAATACATTATTATTATCTTATTATCTTATTTATCCTCTTAAGGTAAAGTTAAAAGTATTAATTTTAAGTTTAACTTAGTAAGCTAGTTATGGTTAAATATAATTAAAATAAGTTTACTTATAATAGCTAATTTAAGCTATTTAAAAGCTTATTATATTTAATTATTTTACTAGGATTATTTAATCTTCTTAGTAATTTTAATAAGTAAGATAATAATTTTATTAAAATCTTTAATAAATTATTAATAGTAATTAGTAAATCCTAGGAAGAATTAGGTTTTTTTTAATAATATAAGTAGTTTTTATTTAATAATTATTATAATTTTATATTTATTTATCTTAATTTTATTATATAAGATTTTATATCCTAAGTAGGTTACTTAAAACTAATAGAAATAGCATTTAGTAGAATTAATAAGTATATTAATATCTTATAATACTTTTAAAACCTTATAAATATATTCTATATATTTCTTTTTTATATTAAAAAAGATAATAATATTATCTAGGTAGTAAATTATAAGGATATTAAGGTACTCTTAAAGTATATTTATAATTATATATTAAAATACTATAGGTATATTAATTAATCTAAAAGGCATAATTAAATATTTAAATAATTTATATTTTATTTAAATAGCTATTTTCTATTTATTACCTCCTTTAATTTAAATAAGATTATAGGCAGATTTAAGATTAATAGCTATAAATTATTCCTTTCTCAATAGGTAATCCTTAAGTTTAATAATAAGTAATAATACTATTTTATCTTTTTTTATATTTTTATTAAGTTATTAATAATCTATTATAAGTCTTAGCTTATTTAAATTAGGTTTTAATATAAATATAACTAGGAATCCTACTAAGGATCTTAATAATCTAATATATCCCTTTTATAATATATTATTTATTTATTTTCTAAGTATTCCTAGTTTATTTTAAGATAAATTATAAAAAAAAAAGAATTTTTTATTATTTTTTATTTTTTAATATAATTTTAATATTATACTTTATATACTAAGGTAACTTTATATTTAATTCTTTTTAAAATAGTTTCTTATAAATATAATACTCCTATAGTATATTTTTAAGTTATATATTAAATTCCTTTATAATAATCTATTTTATCTGTTTAATATCTTAGTTTAATTATTTAAATTATCTTTTAAGAATTATTAATACTTATTTAATACATTTAATTTTACCTTTATAGTATTTATAATATATTTATTTTAAAATAAGTATTATCTTATTATTTTTATTTTTATTACTCTCTTTAATTAAAGTTTAAGATCTTATATTATAACCTAATTTATTTTTATTATATAAAAGGTAATCTTTATAGTTTACTTAATTAGTTCTCTAATTAAGTTATAGCTTATAATATAATAACTATAGGTATTTAAGTATTAAATTATATCTTTATATTAAGATAATATTAAAGTTAATTCCTTAGTTTCTTTTATTAATAAAAACCTTAAGGTAATTAATCTTTTTAATAATATTTCTATTTTTATAGAAATAAGTCTCTTCTTATTTATTATATATTATATATAATTTATTCTTATCTATTTATAATAGCCTTTATTTATTAACTACTATAAGGGAAATAAACTTTATATTAGCTTTAATATCTATAAGTATATTTAATTACTTACTTTTAATTTTAACTTTTAGTTCTAGGTAGGTTTATTAGGTTCTTTTTATTATTATTCTTAGAGTTTTTTTTAAGTGATTTTATCTTTAATCTGTTACTAATTTATTACTATATTATAGATAACATATATCTTTTCCTTATAGGTAACTTACATTATATTTACTTTTAGTATAATTAATATTATTAGGATATTTATTTTAAGTAATTAGTTTTTATTAATAAGTAGCTTTTATCTTTTTTACCTTATAATCTAGGATAATATTTACTTTTTCTTTCTTAGTAAGAAGTCGTTTTATTTCTTTCTTTCTTTATATTAATTATTATTATAATTATTATTTATTTAGATATTAAAAGATATCTTACCTATCTTAGGATAATTCTTCTTCCTATTAAGTAATATCCTTATTAATTTAATTAAGTTTTTCATTAAATAATTTATTTTTTATTATTTTACTTTCTTAGTATATATTTTATTTCTATTAAGTAATAAATTAAGAGTTTTAAATATAAGCTAAAGCTTATATTCTTATTTTTATATAAGCTTTTAGTTTTATTACGTAAGATCCTTTATGTTTCTTTATAACTTAATATCTAATTATATTAATAATTAAGTAAGGTTTTTATTCTTAATACTTTTAGACTTATATTAGAGACTAATTATTTACTATCTTATCTTACTAATATATATATAATAATATCATATATATAATATATATAATATATACTTATAGTTTAAATAATTAGGGTATCTCCTTAGGTCCCTTTTAGCCTAAATATATTCTTTAGGGATAATAAGATCTTCTAATACTTTTTATATATAAACTTAGATATAAATATTATTATCTTATTTTATAAGTACTTATTTTCTAGTAAGTTTTATATACTTCTAATATTTACGAATCTAAATATAGCTATTAAACTTATTATATTATGATATAATAAGGATATTTTAGATTATTTTTTTATTCTTATTCTTAAGTTTCTTAGTATTAAATTCTCTTTAGATTTTATGTAATTCTAAATAACTAGGATTATTAATATATTAGTTAAATTATTACAAGGTAATCTTAATAGGAATACTATTAATTTCCTAGTTAGCTTTTTTAATATTAGGCTTAGTATCTATATTAGGGGTAATTTTTATTTCTTTTTTAACTATAAAAATAGATTTTCTTTTATTAAATAGTTAATTATATTTCACTATTAATACTTATTCTAATTTAATTATTTTATCTTTATTAGCTTATTCGTAGTATTCCCTTTAGTAGTTATTTCTCTTTTCTCTTTTTTCTTCCTTACTATATATATAAGCAGTTTTAGGAATTAGTCAGACTATAGTCAAATCATACCTTAACTAATTAGTTACAGTAACTAATCAGTTATTAGTTATTTTAAAAGTAACTATAATCAGATTACTTAACTAGTTAGTTATAACTAATTAGTTATTAGTTACTTAAAAAAGTAACTATAGTTAAATTAGTAATTTAACTATAATTATATTAGTTAATTAGCCTAAAAATACTTAAAATAGCTATATAAAGTCTTATTTTACCTAAATAAGATGTTAAGTACTATATGTAGATTAGGTTTAAAAAGTATTATATAGAAATATTTTTCCTTTTATTTTAAGTCTTATATAGCTTTTAATATAAAATAAAGTAAATTTAAAGAATTTAAAAAGCTCTAATTAAAGCTTTTAAGTAACTTTATTTTTAAAATACCTATAAAAGTTTTATTTAAATAGCTAAACTTAGAAGAGAAGTAATATACTATTTAATATAAGATATATTATATAATGAATGCTATAGTGCTTAATACTTTATCTTAATAGGCTAAATAATCTACTTTTAGTATCCTTTTATATATTATATATAAATAGAATTATTAAAAAAGTAATATTTTTAAGCTATTTAATACTATTAGTAAGTAAAAAAGTTATTATAATATAGTAAAATATAGACTTTATAGTCTATATATTCTCTATATACTTTTAACTATATAGCTTGATTTAATATAGGCATTTTAGAAATAAAGCTACTTAACAGTTTTACTTAAATCTTTTTAATTCTTAAGATTTATTTTATTTTATTTTAAAAGCTATATAAGACTTAAAAATAGAAAGAAAACTACTTTTATATAGTATCTTTTTTATATAACTTATATATAATATTTAACATCCTACTTAGGTAATATAGGCCTTTATATAGCTATTTTAAGTGTTTTTAGGCAATTTAACTAATATAACTATAGTTAAATTAAATAAATAATTAGTTATGACTAATTAGTAATTCGACTACTTAGTTAAGTTAAAATGACTAATTAGTTAGTGACTAATTCCTAACACTGAGTAATATATATAGTAAGGTTATTAGGTTTATTAGCTAGATATAATTTATCCTTAATATCTTTTTTTAAGCTTTAATAATAGATTTCTATAAGAGACTTATTATCCTATTAGGCTTTAATAGTAAATTATTAAAACTTAGTAAAATATATAATATATAACTTATACTATTTTAATATAAGTAGTTCTATAGCAGCTTATTATTTTTTATCAATTACTCCGAAGTGATCCTTGAGTACTTATTTAAAATTTTCTTAGTCTCTAAAAATATTTTAAGTATCTTAATTTTAGAGATTTTCTTTATTCTCTAGGTAATCTCTTATAATAAGTTTAAACTAATCCTTAATATCTCCCTAGATTAGAGATATAATAAATAGTACTTTCTTTATAATAATATCTAGCTTATTTAGGAATAGGTAAAAATATCCCTTTATTTAGATAAAGAATAAAATTATATTAGCTACTTATCTTTTAAAGGGTTCTAGTTTAAGTAGTTTAAATACTTCTCTAAGGTTATATCCTTAAAGTTTACTTATATTATTATTAGTAGGTATAATATTTTATTATTTACTAACTTATATCTACAGATTATAAATAATATTATATAGCTACTAGATTTTAGCTATAAGTTTAGCTATACTAAGTAGAGCCCTAATATAAGGATATACTAATTTAATATTAGTATTATTAAATATCTTAATAGTATATTATTATTTAGTTATTAATATAATATTTTTTTTTCCCCTTATTATTAGCCTTATATAAGGCTATTAAGCTTTTTAACTTTTCTATAAAGGCTTAAATAGTAAGACCCCTATAGCAGGCTATTATTATAAAATCTAAAATTATATAAGGTTTATCTGCCTTAATAGTATAATTACTGCCTTAATTAGGCAGTATTAATACTAGCTCTTAGTAATTAAGCTACCCTTCTTTTTTTATCTTACCTAAAGGACTAAGATAATACTATACCTAGTCTATTTATTATAAAGTAAGTTTCCTAACCTAGCTTCTAACCCTTCTTACTAATAGCATAATAGCTATACTACCTTAATACCTATTATATAAAATAGCCTATAGCTATATAATTATACCTATTATATAACTAATTATAACCTTAATCTAGCTATTAGGCCTGCCTTAAATATAGCTAGTAAAAAAGAACTTAAAGAGATTTATATAATAGTAGCTACTATTAGGAAGAACTTCTTATTAAGGTATAAATCTAACCTTATTAGAATAGCTATCTTTAATTATAGCCTAATTTAGTTAATTAATTATATAGATTAGAGGTATTATATTAGTTTAATTAATTTAAACTAGGTTAATTCTAAGCTATTAGGTCTTAAGGACCTAGAAAGAGGCCTAAGGGAAGGTATTACCTTTGGTTAGATTAGGCAGCCTTTCTTACTGCCTTTATAGGTCTAAACTTAGTTATATATAAAAAGTGGCTCTTTAATATATCTAAAAGGGTTATTATTATTAAGGGGGAGCTGCTCCTGAATTAGTAAAGACCAGCCTGATAATAGTCTTAAACCATGAGAGCGTAGTGAGTTCTGAGATAAACGCAGGGAAAAGGCGGGGTTTAGAAATTCTATTAAAGTCAGAATTAAAGGAATTAGGTTAACTTTTATATAAGTTTGTTAGCAAAAGTCAAATTAACCTCTATTAATTAAATACACGTGGTGGGGCACGTGACTAATTAACCTTGCATATGAGAACAGATAAAGCGAGATCAGTGAAAAAGCAGTGGTTTAAACTAGGTTTAATATAATATAATCTAAATAAGAGCTATTAATATATAATAGTTAGTTTTTAACTATAAGTAAACTAAGTTATACTAGGTTTATTATTAGTAGATTATATAAGGTATAGAATTAAGCTTATTAAAGTATTATATCTCTTAATAATAGACTTAATATATATTAGGCTTAATTAATATAAAGAAGTTTTATTAATAGCTAGTAAGTTAGAGTTTATAAAAGTATAAATAAATATATTTTATATACTTAAGGTAATTATAGTTAATTAGTAAGGTTATTAAGTAATTAATAGTAATTTAGGTAAATTAATTAATAATTATAATAAATTAGCTTTAATTATAAATTCTTAATGCTAATTATTCCTAGTAGGAAGTATAATAATTAGTAGAAAATATAAGATATAAATACTAAATTATTAGGATTATAATATTTTAATTTTATAAATTATTCCTAATATAATATTATTAATAAAGGCTTATTACTACCTTTATATACCTTAACCTTACTCTAAGTAATTAACTAGGTCTTTTAATACCTCTATCTAGCTAATAATATATTTAATAATAAGTATATTTTATATAATATTATAAAGCTATACTTAGCAATTAAAGATTATAAGATTAATTTATTATCTTAATTATAATTTATTAATATATAATAGGTCTTTACTTATAATTTTATAATAATAAAAAAAGAAATATAAACTTAAGATTTTTTTAATATTAATATTATTAATTAAAATTAAAAGGCTACTTATATAATAATTAAGTACTATAATTAGATAATTATAGCATAATTAATAATTATTAATAATAATTATATAATAATATATTATATAATAAAACTAAGAATTCTTAGCGTATTTTAATATAGCCTTTTAGGGTTAAAGCTTAAATAGTAATTACCTTAAGAGGGTAATAATAAAAGAAATATTTAGCCTCTTATGGATAATAGAAATATCTTTCTTATACTTATAAATTAAGGCTATTTATTTAATTAAATCTTAGGGTTTAAGGTAATAATTATATAATCTGCTAAGACTTAATATTAAGGTTATTATATTTTTTAATATAATATATAATATCTTATAGTATATTATATTAAAAATATATATACTATTTTATTATTTCATTTTAATACTTTTGGTTTTACTTTAAGTATTATTTAATAGGTATTTTAACTTTTAAATAAATCTTTTTAATTTATTATATAAGATTTATATATTATAAACCTTATTATACTTATAATTATATATATTAGGTTAAGAGTATAAGTTTAATTCCTTATTAGCTTATAAGACCTTTATTATAACTCTTGCCTTACTTGGCTTAGGGTGCTTATAATTATACCTTATAGCTATATTAAGTCTTAAGGGTTTATATGCCTATATTATTACCTAATTATACCTATAAAAAGATAAAGGCACCCTAAAATATAATAATATAATTAGTTAAAGGCTAATCAGTATAATTAGCTTAGCTATAAGTATAATATAAGTATTATAACCCGAAGTATTTATTATATATATCTTATATTTTCTACTAATTAACTCACTTTCTATTAAAAATAATTAGCACTAAAAGTATATAATAAGAGCTAATTTATTATAATTAAAAACCTATTAGTATATATAAATAGATCTTATTTAAATGATATTATATAATATTATATAATATAAATATAATATTTATCCTAGTTTAAACCACTGCTTTTTTACTAATTTTATTGAAGTTATTCTTATATATAAGGTTAGTTAGTTATATATTATATTATATATATTTAATTAATAAAGTTATAACTTTTAGTTAATTTAACTTTTACTTACTAACTTATATAAAAGTTAACCTAATTCCTTTAAACCTTGCCTTTACCTCGTATTTATCTTAAAATATTACATATAAACTCCTTTTACTTCTATATAAGAGGGAGGATATAAAGTATCTATTTAGCCTTAGTAATTATATTCTTAAGCCACTTTTTATACTAGGCTAAGCCTATAAATATAATAAGAAAAGCTACTTTTTTTTATCTTAAGAGATAAGCCGTACTATAAGGCTTCTTTTAGCTTCTTTAATCTAAATAGCTTTCTAGCTAGCTAGGTTAGAGATATTATATTACCTTAGTAATCTAGATCTATATAACTAATTAAGCTAATTAGGCTATATTTAAAGATAATTATCTTAATTAAGCTTAATTTACCTCTTAAAGAGAAGTTTATTTTAATAGCTTTAGCTATTTTATATAATATATAATACTTTTTACGCTTAGCTTATTTTAATATTAGTTTAATTATATTAATAAAACTATAACTAGTTATGTAATAGCCTTAATTAGGCTATAGGCTATTAAATATAGGTATTATATTAGTAGCTATAATTAATATTAATAAGTATAACTAAGAGAGGAAGTTAACATTAGGAATATAGCTATAAGTTCAACTTAATCTCTTACTTAGTTAAGGTCTAATTAAACTTTAAGAGGAAGTATAATAAATAGACTAGGCGCTGTTTTAAAGGTTATTTAAAGACTAGTCCTTTAGGTAGAATAAAGAAAGAAGGTTAACCTAGCTGCTAAGAGCTACTATTAATATTACTTCATTAAAGTAGTAATTATGCTATTAAGGCAGATAACCTTATTTAATTTTAGATTCTATGGTAATAGTTTATTATAAGGGTCTTATTATTTAAGTCTTTATAGAAAGGTTAAAAAAGCTTAATACCCTTATATAAGGCTAATAATAAGAAAAAGAAATAATATTTATAAATATTAATCCTAGTAAGTAGTAAAATATATTTAGCTAATAAGTTATACCGACTTACTTAGTAGTACTTATTTAATAAGCCTAAGTTATATTTATAAACCTATTTAGACTTATAGCCTAGTTAATAATTAAATTAATTAACTAGCCCCTTATAAACTAGGTTATAATAAATATGAATAATATATCCTAAGACTTTAATAACTCAAAGGTTAAGTAACTTTATAAAAAACTTAAAAATATTATTAATAAAATAAATAAAATATTTAAAAGTTAAAATATAAATCTAATAATATATAAAATAAAGCTAAAGGCCTTAAAGTAAAATAATAAAATAAGATATTTAGTTTTAATATAATATAATATAAGGTATTATATATTATATTAATAAATATAATAACCTTAATATTAAATCTTAGCAGATTATATAGCTATTACCTTAAACCTTAAGATTTAATTAAATAAGTAGCCTTAATCTATAAATATAAAAAAGATATTTCCCTATTCTTAGAAGGCTAAATACCCTCTTTATTATTACCTACTTAAGGTAATTATTATTAAGCCTTTAACCCTAAAGATTATATTTAAATAAGCTAAGAACCCTAACTTTTATTATAAGATAAGCTATTATATAAATAGTATTAATAATAATTAAATATAATTATAATTATCTAATCTTAGTAATTAATAATTATATAATAGATCTTTTAATAGATATTAATAGGCTTTAATTTAAATATATTCTTATTTTATATTTTTTCTTATAATATTATATAATTATAATAAAATACTTATTATATATTAATAAATTATAATTAATATAATAAGTTAATTTTATAATTTTTAGTTATTATATATAGCCTTTTAGTATTAAGGAAAATATATCTCTTATTAAATACATAATAGGCTAAATAAAGATATTAAAAGACCTAATTAATTACTTAGAATAAAGTTAAGATATATTAAAATACTAATAGGCCTTTATTAATAGTATTATATTAAGTAATACTAATAATTTATATTAGGTATAATTTATAAAGTTAAAATATATAATTAAGTTACTTAACCCCAGTTTAAACTACTACCTTTTTACTAATTTCACTTTATCTATTCTTATATATAAAGTTAATTAATCACATACCCTACCACATATATTTAATTAATAGAGGTTAATTTAACTTTTGCTAACTAACTTATATAAAAGTTAACCTAATTCCTTTATAGAACCCTGCCTTTACCCTGCATTTATCTTAGAACTCTATATATAAACTCCCTATCTATAAGCCCTTACTAATTCAGGAGCAGCTCTCCCTTAATAATAATAATTTTCAGATATATTAAAGAGCTACTCTTTATATATAATTAAGTTACCTATAAAGGCAATAAGAAAGGCTACCTAATTTAACTAAAGATAATAACCTTCCCTTAGGCCCCTTTCTAGGTCTTTAAGACCTAATAGCTTAGAATTAACTTAATTTAAATTAATTAAATTAATATAATACCTCTAATCTATATAACTAATTAACTAGATTAGGCTATAATTAAAGATAGCTATTCTAATAAGGTTAGATTTATATTTTAATAAGAAGTTCTTCTTAATAGTAGCTACTATTATATAAATCTCTTTAAGTTCTTTTTTACTAGCTATATCTAGGGCAGGCCTAATAGCTAGATTAAGGTTATAATTAGTTATATAATAGGTATAATTATATAGCTATAGGCTATTTTATATAGATATTAAGGCAGTATAGCTATTATATTATTAGTAAAAAGGGTTAGAAGCTAGGTTAAGAAACTTACTTTAGAAGTATAATAAATAGACTAGGTATAGTATTATCTTAGTCTTTTAGGTAGGATAAAGAAAGAAGTATAACCTAACTGCTAAGAGCCAGTATTAATACTGCCTAGTTAAGGTAGTAATTATGCTATTAAGGCAAATAAACCTTATATAATTTTAGATTCTATAATAATAACCTGCTATAAGGGTCTTACTATTTAAGCCTTTATAGAAAAGTTAAAAAGCTTAATAGCCTTATATAGGGCTAATAGTAAGGAAAAAAGAAAAATAATTTAATATTTAAGTTTTAATTTATATAACTTATATTAGTAAAATATAATAAAATATAACTTATCTTAAGTATTATATTAACCTATTTATCCTTTTAATATATAGTTTAATCAGTTAGTTTTTAGGTTTATTTTCTTCTTATAGTTAGATATAACTAGTATTAATTTACTAAGCCCTTATTTATTTTAATAGTATATTAATACTTAGCTAATCTATTTAGTCTATTATATATTATATATTATAACCTATTTAACACTCTTTATATTACTAATACTAATAATCTTTAACTTAAGGAAATTAAAGTTATATATATCTTAATATATTTTCTTCCTATAGAATGCTATAATTACCCTTCGTTTATTTATATTAAAAAATAATATACCCTTATCCTGGTTATACTCTTATAGTCTAAGACTATACCTATCCTAGTTTATATATTACCAAGGCTTATTCTTCTTTACTACCCTCTTAGCCTGCCTTTAGATAGCCTTAAGCTACCTATTATATAAGCTACCTAGATAAAGGGCCTTAATAAATTTTCTTTCCTTATAGCTTAACTTTATCTCTTTAATTAGCTTCCCTTTTAGCCTATTAAGTTTCTTTATCTTAGAATTAAGAAAGGCTTTTTTAATAAAACGGTAAGGGTTATAAAGAGAATATATAAATAAGAGGATTTTATAAGTAAAGGCTATTAGCCTAATATAGCTAATATTATTATTATATAATTAGGCCTTTTTAAGTCTAATTATTATATTATAAAGCTTTTTATAATTATATTTCTTAATAGCTTAATTAATTCTATTACTTATATTATAGCTTTTTATTAAATAAGGCATATTAGAATTAGGTATTTATAAGCTTCTTTTAATAATAGGTATTATTATAATATAAATATAATATTATTAATAATTATAAATTAAAAGAGGAGAAGTTAAATTAAAGTACTTATTATAAAAGTATAATATATAATTTAAATATAGTATTTATAGAGGCTAGTAAAAGAGTGGCCTTTAAAGTAGGTTATAAAAAGAAGATTAAGGCTGGCTAAAAAGGAAATAAGGCTTTATAGTTAGGTTATATATGGCTAGGGTTAGGCTATAATTAAGGTAGCTAATTATAGTAAGATTAACTTAATAAAGCTTTATTTATTAAGAGGTAATAAATACTTAAATTATATTAAACTTTAGAGATACTTAGATATACTTGTTAAGGCTAACTTATAAGCTTAAAAAAAGTATAGCCTTTTTTTTTTATATTTATATTATTATTTAATAATTTAAATTACTATAATAATATATAAAATTATACTATTAGGTCTATCAGCTAGGTATAATTTATTTTTAACTTCTTTTTTTAAACTTTAATAATAAATTTCTATAAGAGATTTATTATCTTATTAAGCTTTCGTAATAAGTTATTAGACTTTAATAAAATATATTATATAAAATTTATATTACTTAAATATTAATACTTTTTTAAAAGCTTTATACTCTTAATTATTAATAGATAGACTAGGCGCGGTATTATCTTAGTCCTTTAGGTAGGATAAAGGAGGAAGGTTAACCTAGCTGCTAAGAGCTGGTATTAATACTGCTTAGTTAAAGCAGTAATTACGCTATTAAGGCAGATAAACCTTATCTGATTTTGAATTCTATAATAATAGCCTGCTATAAGGGTCTTACTATTTAAGCCTTTATAGAAAAATTAAAAGCCTTAATAGCCTTATATAAGGTTAATAATAAGGAGAAAAAAAAGAAAGAAAATACTTTTAATTAATTACCTTAAAGTTATTTTAAAGTATTTAATTAAAGTTATTTTAGTTTTTAAAAATATTTAAAGTATTTTAGTCTTAAAGGTTTATTTTATTTTTTAAGTAATCCCTTATAATAGGCTTAAATTAATCCTTAATATCTTCTTAAATTAGAGGTATAATATATAATAATCTCTTTATAATAGTATTTAACTTATTTAGAATTATATAAAAGTATTCTTTTATTTATATAAGAGATAAGATTATATTAATTACTTATTTCTTAAAGGGTTTTAACTTAAGTAGCTTAAGTACCTCCTTAAGATTTTATTCTTATAGCTTACTAGTATTAATACTAATTATTATAATATTTTATTACTTATTAATTTATATTTATAAATTATAAATAGTATTTATAACTATTAGATTTTAGCTATAAGTTTAACTATATTATATAATATTTTAATATATAAAGGTATTAACCCTAGTATAAATTACTAGCGTTTTATTAATTTTACTTTATTTATTCTTATATATAAAGTTTATTAATTATATATAATAATATATATATTATAGTAATAAAGCTAGTTAATTTTCCCCCCCCCTTATTATTTGCCTTATACAAGGCCATTACGCTTTTTAACTTTTCTATAAAGGCTTAAATAGTAAGACCCCCATAGCAGGCTATTATTATAAAATTCAAAATTATATAAGGTTTATCTGCCTTAATAATATAATTACTACCTTAACCAGGCAATATTAATACCAGCTGCAGGCCTCTCAGCAGTTAGGTCACCCTTCTCCCTTCATACCACCCAAAGAACTAGTCTTTACTAAAGGCATTAATTTAACTTTTATGCAAGTTAGTTAGCAAAAGTCAAATTAACTTCTATTTATTAAATGCATGTGGCATGGCATGTAACTAATTAACCTTATGTATAAAAACAGATCTAATAAAATTAGTAAATAAGCAGTAGTTTAAACTAGGGACATAAAGCTAGTTATAACCTTTAGTTAATTTAACTTTTATTAACTAACTTATAGAAAAATTAACCCAATTCCTTTAAATTTCTAAACCCTATATTTACCTTATATTTATCTTAAAGCTTTATAAATAAGCTCCTCCTATTAATTTAAAAGTAGCTTCCTCTTAATAATAATAACCTTTTTAAATACTTTAAAAAGCTACTTTTTATATATAATTAAACCTAAAAAGATAATAAGAAAGACCACCTAGTCTAATTAAAGATAATACCCTTTTCTTAGGCCTCTTTTTAGGTTTTAAGATTTAATAACTTAGAAGTAATTTAAATTAAATTAATTATGTTAATAGTTTTTTTTTTTTTCCTTGCCGTCAGCCTTATACGAGGCCATCGAGCTTTTTAACTTTTCTACAAAGGCTTAAACAGTGAGACCCCTATAGCAGGCCATCATCGCAGAATCCAAAATCATATAAGGTTTATCTGCCTTAATGGCGCAATTGCTGCCTTAACCAGGCAGTATTAATGCCAGTTACCTCTCAGCAGTTAGGTCACACTTCTTCCTTCATCCCACCCAAAGGACTGCTCTTCGATTATGTTAATATAGTATTTTTAATTTATATAATTAATTAATTAAATTATTATCTAATTAAACATACTTATTTTAATAAGGTTAAATTTATATTTTAATAAGAGGTTTTTCTTAATAATAGTTATTATTATATAAATCTCTTTAAGTATTTTTTTATTAATTATATATAAGATAGGCCTAATAGCTAAAGTAAGATAATAATTAGATAAATAATAAGTATAATTATATAATTATAAGCTATTTTATATAGGTATTAAAGTGATATAATTATTATATTACTAATAAGAAGGATTTAAAAAGAAAGCTAGGTTAAGAAACTTCTTTTATAATAAATAAATTAAGTACATAATAATATAAATATTATTTAAAAAATAGTTTTTAAAGTAAGATAAAAGAAGAAACATAATTTAAGTACTAGAAAGTAATTAATACTAATACTACTTAATTAAGGTAGTATTTTTATTATTAAGGAAGATAAACTTTATATAATTTTAAATTTTATAATTATAGCCTGTTATAAGGGTGTTACTATTTAAGCCTTTATAAAAAGGTTAAAAAGCATAATAGTTTTATATAAGGCTAATAATAAAAAAAGAAAAAATATTTATTATTAATTAAGTTTTTATCTTATAATAAAACTAAAAATATTTTAATAATTTATATATAATATACTTATATTTAATGTTCACTTTTTATAATATAATATTCTAACTTCTTCAAGTAATTACTAATTATTAAGGGTTTTTTTAATATAAATTAAATAATTTAAGTTTATTTTATTTAACTTATATAAATATAATATAATAACCTAGTTTAAACTAATACTTTTTTATTAATTCTATTAATCTATTTTTATAAATAATTAATTAGTTATATATTATATTATATATATTTAATTGATAGAGGTTACTTTAACTTTCATTAACTAACTTATATAAAAGTTAACCTAATTTCTTTAAATCTAACTTTAATAGAATCTCTATAGAACCCTGCCTTTACCTTGTATTTATTTATATTAGAATACTTTATATAAACTCTCTTTACTTCTATATAAAAGAGAAGATATAAAGTACCTACTTGGTCTTAATAATTAAGTTCTTAAGCCACTCTTTATACCAGGCTAAGCCTATAAATATAATAAGGAAAGCTACCTCTTTTATATTAAGAGACTAGCCTTACTATAAGGCTTCTTCTAGCTTTTTTAATCCAAATAGCTTTTAAACTAGTTAAATTAGAGATATTATATTACCTTAGTAATTTATATTTATATAATTAATAAAACTAATTAGGCTATATTTTAAAATAATTATCTTTATTAGTTTTAATTTATTTCTTAAATAAAAATAATATTTTAATAGTTCTAGATATTATATATAAATATAAAATACTCTTTATCTTTAGCGTATTTTAGTATTCATTTTATTATATTAATAAGACTATAATATATTATATAATAGCCCTTATTTATATTAATAATATATTAATATTTAACTAATGTATTAAATCTATTATATATTATATCTTATAACCTATTTAATCCTCTTTATACTGCTAATGCCGATAGTCTTTAACTTTAGGTAACTAAACTTATATAAAACTTAATATATTTTTTTCTTATTTCTCTACACCCTATAATTGCCCCTCTTCTATCCTTATAGGGGCTTAGGTTTCTCTAGTACCCTCTTGGCCTGCCCTTAGATAGCCTTAAGCTACTTATTATATAAGCTACTTATTATATAAGCTACTTATTATATAAGCTACTATAAAGGGCTTTAATAAATTCCCTTTCCCTCTGGCTTAGATTTATTCCTTTAAGTAATTTTCCTTCTAGCTTAGAAAGCAGCTCTATCTTATAATTAAGAAAGCCTTTATTAATTAGCTAATAATAAGGCTATATAAGTAAAAGGATCTTATAACTAAAGAATACTAATTTAATATAATTAGTATTATCTTCTCTTTCTTAGTTTATTTTAATTTTTATTATTATATTTAAAGCTTATTATAATTATTTTTCTTAATAGCTTAATTAATTATATTAATTATATTATAGCCTTTTATTAAATAAGGCTTATTAAGATTAGGTATTTATAGGCTTCTTCTAATAGGTAGTTTTATATTATAGCTATAATACTATTAGTAGTTATAATTAGAATATATAAGAAGTCAGATTAGACTACTTACTAAAGCGCAGTGGATGTTTTAAGCGTGGTGTCTGTAGGGGTTAGTAATAAAGTAAGCTTTAAAGTAGGTTATAGGAAGAAGATTAGGGTCAGCTAAAAAGTAAGTCTCTCTAGCTAGGTCATATATAGCTAGGTTTAGGCTATAATTAAGGCAGCTAATTATAGTAATGTTAACTTAATAAAGCTTTACCTATTAAGAGGTAATAAATATTTAAATTATATTAGCTATTAAAGATCCTTAGATATATCTTTTAAGGCTAACTTATAAATTTAAAAAAAAAAAAGAAATATTATATAATAGCTCTAACTAGGCTATAGGTTATTATAAATAGGTATTATATTAATAGTTATAATTAAAATTTATAAGTATAATTAAAAGAAAGGTAATTAGTTTAAGAAATATACTTAAAGTATAATAAATAAACTAGGTATATTATATTTTTAAATTTATTTAAAGATTAGTCTTTTAGGTAGATTATATATAGCTAAGGTTAGTCTGTAACTAAGGTAATTAATTATAGTATTATTAAGTTAATAAAGCTTTAAGAGAATAAATTAATATATAATATAAAGTAATAAAGTTATATCTTATTATATTTTACTTATATAAAATATATAAAATATAATTACCTTTATCTATATTAATAATATATTATTATTTAATTAATTTATTTAATATATTATATATTATATTTTATAACTTATTTTACCTTTTTTATATTATTTATATACTTAATTTTAACTTTAGCTAACTAAACTTATATAAAATATAATATATATTATTTTTAAAAAACATTAAAAGTACCTCTTTTATTTATACCTTAGATATTATAAATAGTATACCCTTATCTTAACTAAGATATAATCTTCTTTAATACCCTTTTAACCTACCTATAGATATCCTTAAGCTACTTATTATATATACCACCTAGGTAAAGGGCCTTAATGAATTTCCTCTACTTTTAACTTAGACTTATCTTTTTAATTAACTTCTCTTTTAGCCTATTAAGTTTCTTTATCTTAAGACTTAAAGAGCTATTATTAATTAAGTTATAATAAGTCTATAAAGGTAAGAGGATTTTATACTTAGAAACTAATACCTTAATATAATTAATATTATCCTTATAATTTTAGGTATTTTTAATTTCTATAGCCTATATATATTAACTTAATTTTTAAATAAGTAAATTAACTTATATTAGGTTTATATTTATAAGATATATAAGGTATAATACTAAGTAATAGAATATAATTATTAGTATAAAGATATTCTATTAATAATTATAAAGATAAACTTTATAAAATTAGTAATATATATACTTTTATATACTAAAGGTAGTTATAAAAAAGTAAGATAATATATAATTATAACTAATTCTAAAATAATATAATCTTAAAATATAATTATTTTTAAACTTATTAATCTTTTCCTAGTTAATTAATAAGGCAAGGCTCTTATAAGATATATATAATATAACTACTAGGATTATAATACTTTATATTTTCTTTTTTAAGTTTATAAGTTAGCCTTAAAAGATATATTTAAATATCTCTAAAGTCTAATATAATTTAAATATTTATTACCCCTTAGTAAGTAAAGCTTTATTAAGTTAATATTATTATAATTAGCTGCCTTAATTATAGCCTAAACCTAGCTGTATATAACCTAGCTAAAAAGCCTTGCTTTTTAGCTAGCCCTAATCTTCTTCTTATAACCGACTTTAAAGGCTACTCTTTTACTAACCCCTATAATATACTTAAATTATTTACTATATAGTAAGTAATTTAATTTAACTTCCCCTCTTCTAATTATAACTACTAATATATATATAGCTATATTATACTAATACTTAGAGAAAGCATATAAATACCCAATCCTACTAAGCCTTATCTAATAAAAGGCTATAATATAATTAATATAATTAATTAAGCTATTAAGAAAAATAATTATAATAAGCTTTATAATATAATAATAGAAATTAAAAAGGCCTAATTATATAAGGATAATACTAATTATATTAGGCTAATAGCCTTTAATTATAAAATCCATTTATTTATTTATCCTTTTTATAACCTTTACCTTCTTATTAAAGAAGCCTTCCTTAATTCTAAGATAAAGAAACTTCATAAGCTAAAAGGGAAGCTAATTAGAGAGGTAAATCTAAGCTAGAAAGAGAGGAAATATATTAAGGCCCTTTATAGTAGCTTATATAATAAGTAGCTTAAGGCTATCTAACGGCAGGCTAAGAGGGTACTAAAGAAGATTAAACCCTGGTAAGAGTGAGATAGTATGCTATAAATTCTAGGATAAAAGAGGGGTAATTATAGGGTTTTATAAGAAGAAAATATATTAAGTTTTATATAAATCTAGTTACCTAAAGTTAAAGATTATTAGTATTAGTAGTATAGGTTATAAAATATAGTACATAATAAACTTAATAAATTAGCTAAATATTAATATACTATTAATATAAATAGCAGAACTTATATTTATATTTATTTTTAAATTTAATACATTTTATTAATATTATTAATTCCTTAGGCTCTTAGGTTATTTTTACTTTTATTTTTATAATAGGTATTTAATTTTCTTTTATATAATATTTTAATTTATATATTATTTATTTTAACTTTTAATCCTTATTCGTATTTTATTATTTTTAGTTTTAATTCTTAATTTTGTTTTTTTCATTTATTCTTTTTAATAATATTTAAACTTAATTCTCCCTAGTTTAAATTCCTGCCTTTTTACTAATTTTAGTTTATTTATTTTTATATATAAGGTTAGTAAGTTATATACCTTATTATATATATTTAATTAATAAGGAATTTACTTAATTCCTTTAACTTTCTAAACCCTAAATATGTCTTATATTTAGCTTAGAACTTTATATATAAACTCCTTTATTTATAAGCCCTAGCTATACTCTTATAGTTTAAAACTATAATTAGGCTAGTTTGTATATTATTAATTTAAAAGTAGCTCCCCTTTAATAATAATAACCTTTTTAAACATATTACAATGCTACTTTTTATATATAATTAAACCTATAAAGGTAATAAGAAAGACTACCTAATTTAACTAAAGGTAATAACCTTCTCTTAGGCCTCTTTTTAAGTCTTTAAGAGCTAAAAACTTAGAATTAACTTAATTTAAGTTAATAAAACTAATATAATATTACTAATTTATATAACTAATTAATTAAATTAAGATATAATTAAAAATAGCTATTTTAAAAAGATTAGATTTATATTTAAATGAGAAGTTCTTTTTGATAGTAATTATTATATTATATAAACCTCTTTAAGTTCTTTTTTATTAATTATATTTAAGGTAAGCCTAATTACTAAATTAAGGTTATAGCTAGTTATATATTAGATATAATTATATAGTTATAGGCTATTTTATATAGGTATTAAGGTAATATAGCTATTATACTATTAGTAAGAAGGGTTAAAAGCTTAGTTAAGAAACTTACTTAAGTATAATAAGTAAATTAGGTATAGTTTTCCTTTAGGTAGGATAAAGAAAAAAGGCTAACCTAACTACTAAGAGCTAGAATTAATACTACTTAGTTAAGGTAGTAATTATATTATTAAGGCAAATAAACCTTATTTAATTTTAAATTTAATAACAATAGCCTGTTATAAAGGTCTTACTATTAAGCCTTTATAAAAAGGTTAAAAAGCTTAATAGCCTATTATAAAGCCAGTATTAGGAATTAGTTACTGACTAATTAATCACTTTGATTTAACTAACTAGTTAAATCACTAATTAGTTATAACTAATTAGTTATTTAATTTAATTATAGTTACTTTTAAAATAACTAATAACTAGTTAGTTATAACTAATTAGTTAATTAATTTAACTATAATCACTTTTATAATAACTAATAACTAAACAATTAAATTACTAATTTAACTATAATTACATTAGTTAATTAGCCTAAAAACACTTAAAAAAGCTATATAAAGTCCTATATTATATAAATAAGAAATTATATATTATATATAGATTATATATAAAAAGTATTATATAAAAGTAGTTTTCTTTCTATTTTAAGTCTTATATAGCTTTTAGAATAAAATAAAATAAATATTAAGAATTAAAAAGCTTTAAGTAAAACTCTTAAGTAGCTTTATTTCTAAAATGCCTATATTAAATTAAGCTATATAGTTAAAAGTATATAAAAAAAATATATACTATAAAGTCTATATTTTATGATAAGTAAAAGGATACTAGAAGTAGATTATTTAGCCTATTAAGATAGATTACTAAGTATTATAGCCTTTATTATATAATATATCTTATACTAAATAGTATATTACTTCTCCTTTAAGTTTAGCTATTTAAATTACACTTTTATAGGCATTTTACAAATAAAGTTACTTAAAAGCTTTAATTAATGCTTCTTAAATTCTTTAAATTTACTTTATTTTATATTAAAAGCTATATAAGACTTAAAATAGAAAAGAATATATTTTTATGTAATACCTTTTAAACCTAATCTATATATATTACTTAAGTTCCTATTTAGGTAATATAGGACTGTATATAGCTATTTTAAGTATTTTTAGGCTAATTAACTAGTATAACTATAGTTAAATTACTAATTTAATTACAGTTACTTTTTTTAAGTAACTAATAACTAATTAGTTATAACTAACTAATTAAGTAATTTAACTATAGTTACTTTTAAAATAACTAATAACTAATTAGTTACTATAATTAATTAGTTAAGTTATAATTTAACTATAATCGAACTAATTCCTAACACTATATAAAGCTAATAATAAGAAGAAAAAAAAAGAAAAAAAAGAAACTTAATTTTCTTATTCTCTTTATATATTTATAGCCTGAAAAGCCTAAGCTTATTATTTTTTTATATTACCTAGGTTTAATAGTTTTTACTTTTCTTATATATTATATTTAAAAGTTAAAATACTAATTTAATAATATATAAAGTAAAGCTAAAAGGCCTTTAAATAAAATAATAAAATAAGGTATTTATTTTTAATATAATATAATATAAGATATTATATATATATATTAAAAAATATAATAACCTTAATATTAAGTCTTCGTAAATTATATAGCTATTACCTTAAATATTAAGATCTAACTAAATAAGTAGCCTTAATTTATAAGTATAAAGAAAATATTTTTCTTATCCTTAGAAGGCTATATATTTTCTTTATTATTACCTAGTTAAGGCTTTAATCCTAAAAGATTATATTAAAATAAACTCAAAATCTTAATTTTTATTATAAAATAAGCTATTATATAATTATTATTAATAATAATTAAACTAGGTTTAAGTATTTAATTTTAATTTTCTCTTTTTATAATATTATGAAATTATAAGAAAATACCTAATATATATTAATAAATTATAATTAGTATAATAAGTTCCTTTAAGTGGAAGTGTAATAGATAGACTAGGCGTGGCATTCCTTTAGGTAGGATAAAGGAAGAAGGGTAACCTAACTGGTAAGAGTAGGCCTGCAGCTAGTATTAATACTGCCTAGTTAAGGCAGTAAATATACTATTAAGGTAATTAAACCTTATATAATACCTAATAACTCCTAAAGAATTTTTACTAAAAGTAAAAAAATTAAAGAAGGTATTAAGACCTAAAGAATCCTATTTTAATTATTTAGTAGTAATAAACTAATCCTAGAAGGAATTATTAATTATAATACCCTTAAGAATAACTTACTTACTTTATTCTGCTTTCTTAAGCTTATCTATAGAGTTAAAACCATATTAAATTATATTTAAACCCTTTATCTTAACCTAATAATATTAATACTATAAATAAGTAATCTTAGTAAACTAAGTATTTATTTTCTTTTAAATTTCTTTTCCTTATTATAAGCCTTATATAAGGCTATTAAGCTTTTTAACTTTTCTATAAAGGCTTAAATAGTAAGACCCCTATAGCAGGCTATTATCACAGAATCCAAAATCATATAAGGTTTATCTGCGCAATTGCTGCCTTCACCAGGCAGTATTAATGCCAGCTGCAGGCCTCTAAGCAGTTAGGTCACCCTTCTAAGTATTTATTATATTATAAATATAAGTAGACTTTACTTAAAGATTAATTAGTTCCTCCTTAGTAGCCTCCTCCTCTTATTATAGATAATACTTCGTATTAATAATCTTCTTAGCTAATATTATATTAGCAGAATCTATAAAAAAATAATTTATAAATAAAAATATACCTACTATTATAGAAAGACTATAACTATTATAGGATATTCTAAATTTAATATAAGGATTATATTAGTTTAACTTTATAAGATTCAGAATATAGGAATTTTTTATTTTCTAATAAATATACTTAAAATAAGGCATAATAGGATTCCTAAATACTATAATAAGAATATAAAGAGAATTATAGTTTTTAGTAAAAGTCTTTGTAGCCTTAGATATATAATTAAATATCTTAAGGGGATTATAAGATTAAGATTAAATTTACTAGGATTAACTAATAGAAAATATATTAGCTAGGCCTTAAGGATAAGGCCTAAGGGAGGGGAGAGATTACATTATAACCCTAATAATTTATTATATATACCTTATATTTTTTACTAATTATTATACTTCCTACTAAGGATAATTAGCACTAAGAATTTATAATTAGAGCTAATTTATTATAATTATTAACTAATCTATTTAGATTACTATTAATTACTTAATAACCTTACTAATTAACTATAATTACCTTAAGTATATAAAATATAAAATATTTACATTTTTATAGACTTTAGCTTATTAGCTATTAATAAAACTTCTTTATATTAATTAAGCCTAATATATATTAAGTTTATTATTAAGAGATATAATACTTTAATAAGCTTACTTATATACCTTATATAATCTACTAATAATAAACCTAGTATAGCTTAGTTTATTTATAATTAAAAACTAATTATTATATAAAATATATAATTAAGTTAATTAAATTAATAATATAAATATTTTATTATAAGAATTAAGGGCTATTATAAGGTAAAGAAAGGGAAGTAAGAGGGAAAAGAAAAAAAAAGGTAAATTAAGAAAAAAAGGTTTTAATATTTAGGGAAAAACTATAAATATTAGCAGACTAAGGCTAGCTTAGTAGGTTAATAATAAATTAAATTAGGTTATAAGATAATATAATAAGAGGAATATAAGTTAAGGATAAATATAATTAGATAATACTTAGGATATTATATTATATTAAAAATCTGCTGAGACTTAACATTAAGGTTATTGTGTTTTTTGGCGTAGTATATGACGCCTTATATTGTGTTGTGTTAAAAACAAACACCTTATTTTGTTATCTTGCTTTAAGGCCTTTGGCTTCACTTTACGCGTTGCTAGACTGGCATTTTGACTTTTAAATTATATTAAAAATAAATACCTTATTTTATTATCTTACTTTAAGGCCTTTAGCTTTATTTTATATATTATTAAATTAGTATTTTAACTTTTAAATAATAATAGCCTATTATTAAGGTCTTATTATTTAAGCCTTTATAAAAATGTTAAAAAGCTTAATAGCCTTATATAATATTAATAAAAAAATACTTTAATTATAAATAAACTAAGTTATATTAGTTTATTATTAATAGATTATATAAGGTATAATATTAAGAATTATTAAAATCCTAACTATTATACTACCCCGTATATTAAACATAAGTCTGCGCCTTAAGGCTTTTAAATACACTCCCTACATCGCTGTATTGGCAAGCCTGTATTTGCTTGGGTTATAAGAGCGAATAACGCTTATTCAATACCCTTGGATAACGTTGACTGCGTTACCATTAATCCCACCTAGGAAGTAGCTCCGGGGTGCCCCAGAGCCTCCATTCCCGGGCCCCCATATTGCATGAGCCTCGTCATAATGAGCTACACCTCTCCCTGAGTCATGAAACCTGGATCCTCGACGTTATACGAGTAGTTCCAGGTTTTCTTTGGCATCCAGCGGGAGATTGAGACAACCAGCCTTCGAACATGTATCCGCTAAGCCTGGATATAAGGCCGTGATCTGAGTCATATGAGGTGACTTAAGGAGCGGAAACTCGGCCTTGAAAAAAGTCCTCGACTTCTGTTTGCGAGGATGCAGCTGGTGCAAATGCTCGACCCTCGTTGGTTGTGGCACCGATGATAGAAGGGACCTTGACGAACTTTCCTTGGACGAACGAGTTCCTTAGGGCATCTTGTACGAAGTCTCCATCGATAACAGGACCCCACATGCAGATTGGGAGCCGTGTGCCTCCAGGATATTGGCGGCTATGATTTCGGCGATAGTCTTGGTTCGCATGCTACTAGATGAAAAGCCACGCTCGCACCCCCAAAGGAGCTACCCCCGAGGACGACATGTTTTGGGTTGCCTCCAGACCTTGAGGTGTACTTCTGCACCCACTCAAGGGCCTTGAATGTAGACGAAGACGGGAAGTTTGGCGTGCCTGGAAGCGTTTGACGGCGCAACCACATTGAGGAACAGGCAATCTTCAGACTGTGAGTTTCCAATGAATCGAGTTTTTGCGCTCTGGGAAACATATTTGAGCCTAAACTGAAGATGGCTCAGTATCCAGTAGGTGCAAACTTCATCGAAATGGAATTACTCCCTTTATTTGCGTTCTTTGTCTGACGACTCCTGACTGGGTCTTAGGGAGGCATGAATTTGAGATCACCCAAAGGAGGTGCAGCGTAACGCATTCCGAGCCAGTGAGTAACACCGTGTCCAAGGCCTTTGCTCCTGTATTTGCTGTATGATACATCGACTACGGGTGCCATGGCATTGACAAGAGTAAAGAACAGCACTATTGCTATCAGTGACACACAAGTAGGACGAAGGCGCATATTGGGCGAGGTATGAAATCACTGCCATCATTATAGGGAGCCGCCTTGTCAGGCCCCAGGCATCTCATTCATACATCAACATAGTGCACCTTTCTTTTGGATTTCGGATGCTGGTCAAGCTGTCAGTCTTGTAGGAGAAGGCCCAGAACCACTGCCAAGAGTCGGAACGTGCTGTTGGTTCACTGAACCACCAACTGGCGTTGGTGGTTATAACCGAAATATTGGGGCAAGCCTTTTGTACATCATCGATAGAGGCCTAAACCACATTGTAGACATTTCTTGTCATGGGCAGATATGAGAGCCACGATCAGGCTTGTCTGGCATTTGATAGGCGATAGACCAACAGCCACGAGTGTGGTCTATAACGGTTTCTATTGTGAAGTATCAATACAGGAACCAAACCATATTCGTATGCTTGTAGATCGGGGTCCAAGCCTTGGGAACATATTATTCAATATGGACGAAACGCTCCGGTTCCGCAACTGGAATAAGAGTGGGAAAGCTCAGCTGGTTCTTGTAAGCCACAAGATGAAATTGACAGACTGATTCTTCTGTGCTTGGTAAGATTCCAGAAGCTCGGGTCATTGATATGTGGCTAATTTCAGATAGCAGGGCATATCGAACTTGAATTCTCATAAATGCTAGTGGTATGACCATGAACAGTGAAGAGCTTGTCCTTATCATCTTTGCTTTTCAACCTGCTTCTCTAAATACAACCCTGAGACAACCCTTGAACCTTTGGAGAGCATTGCTAGATAATCGATGGCCTCCGAAATTTGTTGTTCCGTGCTAGTGTCTCGTTGTTCCCGTTGTTGGTTTTACCAAACTCAGTCTAACTTCATATTATTCCCAACTTGGCTAATAGGTTCAGCCACCAACAAACAGTATAGGACAGAGAAGGAGTCGGAGAATGGTTGTCGGAATAGTCTAGCCTCCACTGTATGTAAACCGGATCATGAAAGAGATTTACAACCTTGGCTGATATATTCACCGTTGGTCGTGTGGTTCGGAATGCCCGACGCCTTTTTCCATGCAACTTCAATGGGCAAAGCATGGAGGAAATGCATATGAAAGAGACGATATGCCAATATCATTTGTTTAGAGGTAAGAATATGGCTTATTTCAAGACATAACCTCGTCTTGCATAAGTACTGTCAGAGGAGGAAAGGATTGTTTATGCATCATGTTGCCCTTCCGATATAGGGCAAGTTATCAGCCTTCAGACCAGATTCAGGCATCTCGGCACTTTAATGAAAAAGAGTTAGCATCGGAGGAAAGTAATTACTACGTAGTACATATCCATTCATCGGGATTGTTAGCCCTGAAAGCCACTGAACGTTGGTGGAATCAATATTTATCAAGCGAGGCATGCAAGGGTCTGAATCGAGTCCATTGTGGCGTCAGACAAGCTGTTGTTCCTGGCAGCTGGATCAAGACACCAAGCCTTGATGCTATAGTCGAGATGGCACTTCTGCAATCAACAAGATTAATATTATCTCGCTCGGCCTTGAATTCTAGGAGGCGAAGATTTAATCGTTCTCCTATCTGTGTTCCAATTATTCTAGTCGGCCAATTTCAAACTGTCATGAGCTTCTCTAGCTTCCAACTAATCGCAGCGGCACGAGAACGACCACGCTGAGGACGAGCTTCTCCAATCTTCCAGGGGTGACACTCAAACTATTGAAGTTCATGTACACACTTTTCTATGCAGAAGCCTAAAGTTTTCTTCATCTTCAATACAAGGGCCGACTTGAATGAAGTAGTTTCTAGTGCTCTCATCCAGCGTCAAGAAGCAACTTGGGAGTATTGAACAGTGATTCATCAATCACATATGAGTCTTTTATATAACGTCTAATATATCAGTATATACAGCCTAAGGCTAAGAAGGGCAGGATGATTATCATTATCATTAACATGAAGTCCAAGGTTGTTCTTGGTAAAGTCATAGAGTGAGTACCTACCCTGATGATCTCCACTTTTCCATCGTTGGCTCCACCTTTCCCCAGCCAGCTTAGCTTATTCTCCTTCTAGTCTTATCTTATCTGTCGCAAAAAAAAAAAAATAATCGCTTTGGCTTCCCTACCATTCAACCCGCTAATCTTCTGCAAAATTCCTCTTGATCAACTGGATAGATCCAATGGCACCAACATTGGCATCACGCAAGCGAAAGGTTCTCGCGGAACCTGCTCCCGTTGATGACGAGCTCGCCGGCGTGGAATTGGACGGAGTTTTGTCACAGAGCGAAGATGGATCTGACTTTGAGGAAAGCGATCTTGAGGATGGACTCGACGGCCAGGACACGAATGAGCACGACGAAGATGATGATGACGAGGACGATGATGCGTACAGCGAAGACGCCTCCTCCGACGTAGACGACAGCTTCACGGCTCCTCCCCCACTCGACATTGATAATTCGGAACCAAACTATCGCGTCGTCAAGGATGCCAACGGCGGGGAGCGCTACGAGTACGCTGAGGTTGATCCTGTCTATGACAGCGACGATTCAGATGCCCAAGGCCCAACCAACACAATTGGCAACATTCCCCTCTCTTTCTACGACTCCTATCCTCACATCGGATACGATATCAATGGCAAGAAGATTATGCGCCCAGCCACTGGGGAGGCTCTGGATGCTCTCCTCGACAGTATTGAGATTCCCAAGGGTTGGACTGGCTTGACAGATCCTGAAACTGGAAAACCTTTGGATTTGACTCAGGACCAGCTTGAACTTCTTAAACGACTACAAATGAACGAGGTTCCCAACGAGGATTACGATCCTTACCCTGTATGTCCTTCACTTCAATTCCATTGCTCGACACCGCTAACTATCGCAGGATATGGTACCATACTTCACAAGTATTGAGGAAAAGATGCCTCTGAGCGCTGCGCCAGAACCGAAGCGGCGATTTGTTCCCTCAAAGCATGAAGCCAAGCGTGTTGCCAAGCTTGTCCGAGCCATCAAGGAGGGACGCATCCTACCATACAAGCCTCCCGAGGAGCGACAACGAGAAGAGGAAGAGAAGGAAGAGTCTTACTACGATGTATGGGCAAATGAAGAGCCTCAAGACCCCCATGTTATGAACATCCCAGCTCCCAAGCTCGCTCCTCCTGGATACGACCTTAGCTACAACCCACCACCCGAGTACTTGCCGACCGAGGAGGAAAAGGAAGCCTGGAAGAACCAAGATCCCGAGGAGAGAGAAAAGGAGTACTTGCCTGCCAAATTCGACTCGCTGCGCAAGGTTCCTGGTTATGGCGAGTTCGTCAAGGAACGCTTCGATCGCTGTCTGGATCTTTACCTCGCGCCACGAATCAGGAAGAACAGGCTCAACATCGACCCCAATTCTCTTCTGCCCAAGCTTCCTCGACCAGAAGACCTCAAGCCTTTCCCCACCCTCAACCAGACCATCTTCCGTGGCCACGATGGTCGAGTCCGTTCTGTATCGTTCAGTCCAGATGGTGAGTTCGTGGCTTCAGGTGGCGATGACGGCACAGTCCGTGTTTGGGCTCTCAACGGTCACCAAGAATGGATGGCAAAGCTTAGCAGCGAGGAGCCAGTCAACATTGTGCGATGGCGGCCCAATAAGGAGACCTTTATTCTGGCTGCTGCCGCTGGAGAGGATCTTTTTTTTATGATTCCCTCGGTAGCCAGTGACGCTGTTGAGAAGGCCAGTCGCGATGTTCTCGACGCTGGCTTCGGCTACGCTACTAATGGCGCACAGCCCAGTGCAGTTAATGGTGTGAAGAAAGAACCTCCTGCCAAGTGGTCACGACCTGGAGGCAAGCTGGAAGCTGCTGGTGTACTCCTCATGGCTACTGTCAGGTCAACAATCAAGGTCATCAGCTGGCATAGGCGAGGTGAGTTCATCTCCACTGTCTCACCAACCGGACAAAGGAGCTCAGTTGCCATCCATACGCTCTCCAAGCATCTCAGTCAAATCCCTTTCCGAAAGCTGCCTGGTCTTGCCCAGACGGCTCAGTTCCATCCTTCAAGGCCACTGTTCTTTGTTGCTACTCAGCGCATGATCAGGTGCTACGATCTCCAGCGCCAGGAACTCGTCAAGGTTGTTCAACCTGGTGCCCGATGGATCTCTTCATTTGATATTCACCCTGGTGGAGATAACCTTATTGTTGGCTCATACGACAGGAGACTGCTGTGGCATGATCTTGATCTGTCGTCTCGCCCTTACAAGACGATGCGATTCCACCCCGAAGCAATCCGGGCTGTCAAATTCCACCGCAGCCTGCCTCTCTTCGCTGATGCCAGTGATGACGGAACATTACAGATCTTCCACGGCAAGGTTGTGAGCGATCTTATGGAGAACGCGACTATTGTACCTGTCAAGATGCTCAAGGGCCATAAAGTAATCAACAAGCTGGGTGTCCTTGACGTGGACTGGCACCCTAAGCACCCATGGTGTCTCAGTGCTGGTGCAGATGGAACCTGCAGGCTCTGGGCATGATGATGGTGTGGTGAATGGTTCTACCCGTACCATAAGGGGGGACGAGAACTTAATTTTGGTCGCCGTGGATTTTCTTCCAGCGATGGCGTTAGGAAACAGAAAACAGAATTACATCATATTTTTATTCATACTTTTGCGTCAATATATTCTGCTTTGTGATCTTGTTTCTAGATCCCGTCAAGGACTTAAAAAATATTCCAATCTACTTCACACTGCATATTTGACGTGCATTGTTGATAAGGGCAGCAAAGCGTCAGCTACAGGTGGCCACGCAATTTCGACGCACCCTCGTAGCCAGCATCATATATTTTACTGGACGCGTTGCATTCAAGACTCAATTATCGACATTCACACTAATTGACAATCATTCTCATGTGATTAACAAAATAGGATTCGTAAAACATAACTAGCTGCTAAAGCAAACGACCTAAAGTACCATAGTCTGCATCCTCGTTATGGCTAAAATATAGCCAGCTTTGACCTTGTCTTCTCGCCTTTTCATCAATGGCAACCTGCCGCACTGATATCGCATGTTCCAAGACCACAAGGATCTTCAACCATCTGAGCACTGAACTCAAATGTTTCGGGTGTCTTCAGCGCATTACAGCTCCTCACGGATCTTTGCCTTAGCATCAGCCTCGGCCTCCGCAGCCTTCTGCTTCGCAGCCTGGCCACCAAGCTGAAGCTGGTTGGCAACCCAGTTGTAGGTATCGCGGGCAGTTTCTCCGAGCTTAGCGAAGAAAGTTCCAGTCGGGGAGCTGGTGCCGTACCTAAAGTACGTGGATTGCTTTCGTGCTTCAGCCTTCAGATCCTCGAGCTTAGATCCTTGTGGCACTGGCACACCATAGCTATCGAGGTAGGCCTTGAGATCAGTCTCGGTCCACTCATCGAAGGCAGACTGCTTGGCAGAGTTAGTGGCCGAAGTAAGGTAGCTAGTGGCTGAAGCCCAGGTAGATCCTCCGGCCGAAGAAGCGGAAGAGTAGGCGGACTGAGCAGCATCATAGAGCTCATCGCGAGTGGCATCCTTCTTCTCGGCTACCTGCTTGGCAGCAGCATCTCCGTTGCGCTGAAGGTACTTCTTCAAGTTGTCGTAGCTGAAGTCATCAAAGGTCCAGGCGTTTCCACCGTGGTAGGCAACGTGGGCGTTCTTGCGGACGAGAGCCTCGAGCTCATTCTTCTTGGAGCCCTGGGGAACAGGGACGCCACGAGCGTCGAGATAAGACTTGAGACGGCTATCGGACCAGGTTCCAACAGCCTGGTTGAAAGCATCCTGAGCAGCCAAAGAAGCGCTGTCGGTGGCTTTGGCGTACTGGTTCTGGGCATTAGAGGTGGCAGCACCGTAAGCGGATGCAGCGCTGGCAGAAATGTTATCACCGAGGATATCGGCTCGATGCTTGCGGACGAGGGCGCGGAGTTCGTTGGCCTTGGTGCCCTGAGGAACAGCAATACCGTTCTTGTCGCAGAACTCCTTGAGCTGGGACTCGCTCCAGGCATCAATGATCATGTCAGTGAGAGTGGCGTATGCGCCCTGAGCGCTGGCGGTGGCACTAGCGGCCTGATCCTGAGCCTTGAGGTAGGCAAGACGAGAGTTGCGTCGAACGGAGGCAATGAGCTTATCGCGTGTCATGGGCTGAGGGGCGGGGAATCCATGGGTGTCAAGCCATTCCTTGAGATCAGACTCGGACCATGTTTCGTAGAGCCAGTTACCGGGGTACGATGAAGCCTGGTTGGCCTTCTTGGCAACGGTCTCGTAGCTAGAGCGAGCCTTCTGGAGAAGCGTATCACGGTGGCGGGGTTGGGGGACTGTGATGAGTAATTAGTTCTCTAGCAAATCAAAACCATCATGGCCAGAACAGCAAATGGACTTACCAGGAATTCCATGTTTGTCGGCAAATGCCTTCAACTGGCTCTCAGTCCAAGTGTCGAGAATCCAATCCTTGACGTTGAGCCAGGCAGATTGGGCGTTGCCCTCAGTCTCATACCAGTTGGCCTTTACCTGGGACAAAAGGCTATCCTTTGAGGCAGCGGCCTCGTTCTTGGCCTCCTTACCCTTTGATTGCAAGTAAGAACTGAGTTGGTTGGTGTCCCAGCTGTTGTAAGGAGTAACAACGTGATTCTCCCAGTTCTTCTCAATCAAGGACTCGAGATCCTTGCGGTCGGCAGGTGTTGGGTAGGGGACATCGTGATCTGAGAGCCAGCGCTCCAGCTCGGTCTCGTGCCACTTGTTGTAAACTGACTTTTGTTAGACCACGCGGCGGACCAGGAGGAAGGGCGGTGGTAAGCTTACCAGGCTTTGAGCCAGGGAACCATGTGCTGGCGGTGACACCGCTGATGGCTACCGTGGCCAAGACGGCGTTCAAAAATCTCATTTTGGCTGCTGCTTCTGCTTCAGAGAGATGGAAATGTTGGTACGAATCTTGTTCCTTGTGTAGACAATGCCAAGTCGCGAAGAAATGACAGGAGTTAGGTCGCAGAAGAGTGTGATGATAGGAATCACCTCGGGGGAATTAGAAGGTAAAGAATTGGAAGAGGAATGAGAATGGAAGAGTTACGCAACTGAAGCGAGATGAGGGTGTGAAAAGAAAAGACACATTGCAGGTAGGAGAGCAAGCCACGGGAAGGGAAATCTATCACGTCACTGTGCCGTTGTCATGGGTGGCTGGAATTTGGCAGTTTACACTGAGTAACAGAGAGGTACAGAATACTTACGCAACAGCTAACCAAAGCCTGAATTGTGAGAGGCAGTTGCACCAAAACAGTTCCACAAGAGTCTGTATCACAATACTTCATCACTCGTCAACAAAGGGGCAGCAGCGTCACCATCAGCATCATCATTGCCTATCGTTCATCATCGCGATGTGATTTTGCACAAACAAGCCTTGGATGAGTGCCCTCCCCAGGCGCCACCATGACGTACTTTGCATGACCCGCCCCGCACAAGCTCCAGGCTCGAACAGGTAAGACGCCAGATGACTAAGTCCAGCCGGTGCATATCGGTACATTCCGCTGCCAGAAACTGCCCTAGCTGGGCTGAAAATGTCCTTTCTGTGAAGCACATGCTTGTTTCTCATCCATGTTTAATCGAACCGCACTCCTAGAGGTCGATCTCGATTCTCGAATGGAACAAATGCTCCGGTGGGGTTACCTTCCGGCCAGATCCATTCATATCAAATACTGCTAGTCTAGGTCACACAGATCAATAAATAGATGCCTGAGAAGGGCATATTTGTTTCCAGCTGCATCAGCAGGTCTTCAGGTAATTGTCAAATTGTTGCTGACATAATGATCTTTGCCTGGAGACTACGACTTGGCTGGGTGTTATAGAAATGACTACCTTGGAATCGTTGAATGACTGGGTCTGGAGTCTTGAAACCCTGTCCCTTACTGTTGATCTCATATAATTATAATTCTAGGTATATCAACATAAAACAACCTGCTCAAATAGTACCTAAAACTCCATAGGTAGTAAAGGCATCTACATTAAAGACGTTGACATCTACGATTCCAAGGCGTCAATGCCGACTTTTAGACTCCCGAGTCGAGTCAATTCACCATTCAAAAGTCAAGGCCCCATGAGAGACGGCGGTATGTCGAGATAGTGTTACATTGATCTATGTTCGCCTTTGCCGCGTCTAATCCCCAATGCCCCGGCTCGTTTGACCAGTAACCCAGTCCGCAATATCTAACATCATCACAATTAAGCGTAGAAGTTGACAGTCTGTTCAGTTTAGTTAGCAAGCAAATTGCATGGCACGACTCCAAGTTTTCATCACTTACATCCTTCTTCTTGGCCTGCACCTCAGCAATGGCATCAACATAATGCTCGTGGCCAATCTTGTTCTTGCCTGATCGCAAAGCAATCATACCAGCCTCCACACAAACAGCCTTCAACATAGCACCTCCAAACTCATCCGTGCTTCGGGCCAACTCACCCCAATTGACACCGGGGTCAACCTTCATCTTGCGGGAATGAATCTTCAAGATCTGAGCGCGGGCCTCCTCATTTGGCAGGGGGAATTCAATCTTGCGATCGAGTCGGCCAGATCGGAGAAGCGCAGGATCAAGAACATCGACTCGGTTTGTTGCAGCCAACACCTTGATTCGGTCATCAGAGGCGAAACCGTCAAGCTGGTTCAGTAGCTCCAACATGGTTCGCTGAACTTCACGGTCGCCACTCTTCTCGCTGTCGAAGCGCTTGGTACCAACCGCATCCAATTCGTCGATGAAAATAATCGCAGGAGCCTTTTCTTTAGCCAGCGCAAAGCAGTCCCGTACGAGCTTGGCGCCATCACCAATGAACATCTGAACCAGTTGAGGACCTGCCAGCTTCAAGAACGTAGCGTCCGTCTGTGCTGCGCAGGCTCGTGCTAGTAAAGTCTTGCCTGTACCTGGGGGGCCGTACATCAGTGCACCTAAGCAGAGTTAGTATATACGATTGGCTTTCACGACTTCTCCTCCAATGTTACCTTTTGGGGCCTTGATGCCAATCTTCTTGAAACGCTCAGCCTCCTTCATGGGCCATACGATTGCTTCCACCAACTCTTCAATCTGCTTATCCAGTCCACCAACATCAGTGTACTGTTCTGTGGGCTTCTCATCCACCTCCATAGCCTTGACACGGCTGTCGTACTCGGCCGGGAGCGTATCGAGAATAAGATACGAATCCTTGTTGACACCAATAAGGTCGCCAGGCTTTAAGTTATCGGCGTCAACCAGGCCAATCAAAGGGAGGAAGATTGTTTGTCGCGTAGACGTCTTGATAACGGCTGATTTTCCAACTCGAGTGGCATCCAGGTCAATGTTGGCACCCTCTTCTGATGATTCGGCCGTAGGGTCCAGGTCAAGCAGCTCAACGACGTTGCCGACCAGGTAAGGGAGTTGTCTATAAACCAAGTTAGCGATGACATCCACATTTCCATGGCTCACCGGAAACAAACCTGTTGTTGGCAATCTTGTCCTGGTTCTCCTTGATCTTCTCACCCATGGCAGCCTTCTCGTGTGATAACCGCGAGAACTCACTCTTCATGATGCGAGAATCATTCTCTAGCAATCGTTTGCGGGTTTGAATGTCTTGTGTGCTCAGCCCCAGGATCTCTTCGTCAAGGATGTCGTCCTCCTCTTCCTCTGCATCTTGCATGTCGGCGTCGCCATCAGTAGGCTTCTTCTCTTTCTTGTCGTCACCATCTCTCTTCTTCTCCTCCTTGTCTCGGCGGTCGAGATCATCGAGCTCCTCGAGAGTCGACATGGTGGGAAATGACGTGGATTGAATCTGATCTGAATGCGTTGATATAGCTACAAGCTCGTATTAGGGGTGATGGAGGTAAACGCAAGGTCGTTGTGGGTGGCGGGCAGCTGTGAATTGAATGCAAAAGTCAAAAGCTATGGATGCTCCAACGACAGACACCAAAGATCAAGCTGTCAGGTAGGCAGTCAGGTCGCGCGTAATCAGCCTGGCCTGCCAGCAACAGCCCGGCATTGGCTCCAGTGGCCTTGCAGTGCCGGGGATCGGCGGTGGGTTGATCCGGTGCACGGGCCAAGCACGGATCGAAACTCTCTTGCAATTGGCATGTAGCGGCTGTGAGTGTTTGTGGAATTTTTGATCTGGCTACGGAGCCAGGAAGACAATTTCATGTATGTACAGCATTAACTCTTGAATGGTTGATACTCTGTTCTGACATGCCCCATAGCTAGAAAGTATGGCTTCACGAATATCACGGGCTGCGTCGCCCTGTCTGCGTCAATTGCGCAGAGAATCACACCTCTCACACGGGCCATGGACAACGACTCTTCGCAGTATTTCGACGTCGCCAAACTATTCGGCTGCGGTTACCGAGGTTCGAAAGCCAATCGACCACGCTCCCATTTCCAAACCTCCCAGCGCCCGACCTGTTGAGACGAGAAAGAGCCAGTTGATCCGGACCTACACATCACTCCTCCGAACGACTCCCTTGATCTTATTCTTTCAACATAGCAATTTGACGGCCGTAGAGTGGGCTGCAGTGCGGCGAGAGCTGAAGAAGGCTCTTTCCACAGTTCCCAAGCCCAATGCGATTCCTGGTGCTGAACCTGTCGATATCACCCCATTAGTCCAATTACAGGTGGTGCGAACCAACATGCTGCGCGTGGCACTCAAGCTTGTTGAGTTCTACGACCCTGAAGCTGCTGCTGCGTCGGAGAAGACAACGAGGACGGTGCGGGGCCCTGTTGTGCATGATCTTTCCGAAGCTGCCTATGAAACCATCAGGAATGCCGAAGTACCCGAGGACTCCAGCTACGCCCAGATCGAGCCAGTAATGGTTGGCCCTTTGGCTGCATTGGTTCTCCCTGCCGTCTCTCCGGCCCATCTCGCTGCAGCATTGAGTGTTCTGGCACCTGTTCCGGGTAAATTCCCGGCTCCTTCGAGGAAGAAGAACCCTGGTTTTCACGATCCCATCTGCCAAAGTGGTCTTGCCAAGTTACTACTTGTCGGTGGCCGCGTTGAAGGCAAGATCTTTGATCAATCTGGTATCAACTGGGTTGGCGGTATTGAGGGCGGCCTGGAAGGCTTGAGAGGCCAGTTGGTGGCCATGCTCCAAGGCGTCGGATTGGGCATCACCAGTACCCTGGAGGGCGGAAGCCGAAGCTTGTGGTTGGCTCTGGAGGGCAGAAAGGGCCAGCTAGAAGACGAGACCAAGGGCGACAAAAAGGATAGCGAATGAACATAGAGCTCGGGAGGTTTTGAGATACGATGTACAAATGAGACGCCTTATAAAGGCCATGTATGTGTAGATGTACGAACAGCATATTGGATCGTTGCAATGTCAAAGCTGGCTAGATCGAGAGTTCTTCCGGCAAAACCATATTCTATGGCACGTTGTCCATTGGTTACAGAAGCAAACGTTGGTAAATACTCTGCTGCTTTGGACAAAAGGCAGAATCGTTCCAGCTGATACTCTACCCTTGTCGGGGCCTTGTTAACAATAACTGTGGCTTTATCCGTAATGTGTGGCTGAAAGCTACTATTATTATATGCAGGTACTCTAGGTATGCGAGAGCTAACTCCAACCTTACCAAGAACAACCTTGACCTACTATCACCGCCCCGCCTCTCGATCAACTCAAAAGTCGCAAACCACTTTACAACAACACGTCAAGATCACCACTTTCCTCTAAGGTATCATAAAGCTGTGAAATAAAGGGAAAACAAGGCGACGGGTAGTTACTGGAGCTCGATTGCGACCTGTTTACTGTTCTATCGTCATTCAATTCACCTACCGAACCGTCTACATCGAATCAGCAACATAATTCAACACACACAATATGGACTTCGCTCCTTATCAATCATCTCCCCCGGAGCACTCACGTGTGACCTCTCCCGACTATGCCTCGCCTCGACCATCATACGATGCCAGACGATCGTTTTCACCCGTCGCCTCTCCTCCACCGCTTCAGCACCCACAGCCACAAAGAGGATGGAGCGGTTTTGATGGCCAGTCAGCTGGCTGGGCGGCCATTAGTCCTGATAACCGCGCTTTCGGTGGACCAAGCACAATGCCTGGTACCTATCCTGCTGCCGAAGTCAGCGAGTTCGACACAAGCTTAGGAATGCGCCTGGATTACGAAGCCTGTCTAGCATATGTCGCATTTCCACCACTGGGTGCGATTATACTGCTGATCTTGGAGCGGAATAGTGACTATGTGAGGTACGATTGCATCTTTATGGCCGTTTTCGAAACTTTCACCAATGTATGTTCGTTTTCTGACACTCGTATTAGGTTTCATGCTTGGCAATCTGCATTGCTATTCACAGCCATTATGGTCTTCCATCTTATATTTTCATGGTCAACGTTCCTGAGCTGGCTTTTTTTCCTTTGTGATATTGCCTTAATCGCTGTTCTCACTCTACGAGCTTACAAAGATGCAGAGATACTCGACAGGTACGCGGAACCCCCCAGTCCATCCCGATCTCGTTATTAATAGACTTCTTAGATTCGAGGTGCCATTCTTCGGTGCCCTCGCTAGTCGATTCCTTGATGATGAGTAACGCATAATTGAGTTGCACGCGCTGCTTGTATTGTATTGTTTTTTTGAGTTTTGTCCATTTAGTCGTATTCACAATACCCCTTCGCAGCTCAGGACTGGCAATCGAATTACCTACCTCATGCTAGAAGCCAACCCTCTGTCGTATCACGTTAATAGATATGCTCACGCCCCTTCTGGCAGACTTGAATTGTTCTAGAAAACCAAGTGCCTTCAGCCTCGGCTCTTCCGTCTTGAAATTCAGCTGATTCATCCAGTTCTTGAAGACCGTCTTTCCAACACTTCAAAGTCGCTTAACGTATTTGAGCTTACTTTCAGTCATGGGGAGACAAAAATGAAGTATCTTATTTAGGTCTCTCAAAATATATTTTGAACCCGTGAGGATGGACTCCGTGGAGTCCATATTCTCAAATCATGCTAGTGCTCCTTGAAAATCTATCACTGCATACTCAACCCTTGCATCTCACTCCTCTAAAACTTGCTAAGTACAGGTGCCACCGTACCCTTGAGCGTAGGCCTCTCCTCGAATACAACCTCTCCAATCTTGGTTTCTAAGGAACTACCCACTTCCAGCCACCTTCCCAGTAGGTCATTGCTTTCTTTAGGCTTTACAGAATCATCTCGAGTTCCGACCGTTATGTGAGCAACGCGGTTTACACACTGCCATTGGTCATTTTGGTCTGCTAAGCGAACCACGATAGCCATGATCCTGTCATCAAACACAGCCTATTTACGGTCAGTTACTGTAGAGCTCATGGGTTTTGGGCCAGCTTACTCGTTCGAGCATGACATCGCATTCGCCAACTTTCCCTTCAGGGTCGCCAGCAGCCTCTGCTTCTTTCTGCAGCGCAGCGTATCTCTGCCAGAGCTCAGGGTGCTCCTTACTGCCGGCCTTGTGCAGCAAAGTGACATGGAATTTTGGCTGTATGCGTCGTGTTTGTTTGAGTTGTGTATAAAGCCGCGAAGTTGTAGGTGGGGTGGCTTTGAAAGCTTGCTCAAGAGCATTGTTGACCTCCTGGGTCGAAATGCCCACAGCCATGTATTCCATCTTTCTTGGCTTCTGAACTTTAGGTTTTTGCTGCTGCGGGTAACTTTTTTTGCCCCTGTCAGGTATATCGTGCCTGAAATCTGGTTTGTAGCCGAGGGCGTAATCCATCGCAGCGTCAAATGCTGCAGCAGAGGGAATCTCTTTGACAAGATTTGGAAACAACTTGTGGAGTTGTGTAACAAGAGTTTCGAGATTCTGTCGGCTGCTAGCTGTAGGATCAAGGTCGATCACAGCATCGAACCCATCGTCGGGTCGAGAGTGCGGATTGCAAGCTTCATATCGGTTGATAAAGCCCTCCATTACACCAATGAACTTCTCTTTATCGCTTGCTGCATGGATAGTCTGGTGGTTATCACCCCTGGCAATAATTCTTTCCTGGGTAATTCGCCGAATCTCATCGATTGACTCTTCATCATGCTTGAAGTTCATGCAGACAAGCTTGGCAGAAGAATGCTGAAGCTTCACATCCGTAATGATCTGCTTCCGTTCGTGTCTCTGTGCGTTGTTTCGGTCTGCAATCACGGCAGGATGGTCTTTGAGTTCGTCCAACACCATCTTTGTGAAGCGTGGAGGCCGGCCCTTGCCAGAGATATTGTCGTTTTGAACATGACCCCAACCGAAAAGGTGCGAGAGTCCCATAGCGAGGGTTGTCTTGCCACAGCCAATGGTGGCAATAGGGCACAGAATAACATCACGAGTGACCTCTGTCATTACAAGAGGATCCAGCTCTCCCATATTAGCTGCATCTGCACCGTTAATGTTCTTGAATTTCAAGAAGTCATCGCGGAGAGCGATGATCCCGTGGTTATTGTTGTACTCCTTTCCCAGCTTTGGGTCTGCGGCAAGTCGTCTTCGGGCGTAAAGCAGATACTCCTCGGTGATTTTGGTGTGTTTCTTGAACTTTGGCTGTTTTCCAGCAATCAAGGCCTTAGTACACTCTCTCCACTGGCGGTACATCAGGTATGGCTCCTCAAACTTGTACTTGAAAAACCAGTCGCGATATGGATGTGTAGAAGGGTCGTGGGACATCTTGCAACGTATAACAAAACCCTCGACATCGCGACCATCGTGTGCTCCAGTTTCAGCTACTTCTTCGAGGAAAGCCTTGACTTGGTGGATGTCGTCCATTGTGATAAGACCCGTTTTACGAAACGCCCACTCATCGGCAAACTCTTGAACGAAACGGCTGGGGTAGGTAGCGAACTCGGGTAGGTTGAGGTTAATACCATGGAGATATAGCCCAGCCTTATCTGGACCGTATGCTAAGATGTGCTCCTCGAATTGGTCATCACAAAGCTCCGCTACGGCAGTCACGTTCCTCTTGCGGAGCTCTCGTGCAAGATCTGCTTTCGTCTTGCCAACGGCAGCCAGTTGTTGTTCTAGGCGCTTCTCTCCGGCGCTAGCATGGCTGACTTGGATGTCATCTCGGTCACCAGTCGAGTGCTTGCTGCACACAATCAATGTGTCGTCTTCCAATCCGGCAATGAAAATGATGCAGCCGTTCTCCTTGAGTGTCAGCTCGTAGGGGCCTTGGGTCCGTGTGAAGATGTTCTCCCACTTGGTCTCATGAACCTCGTTAACATTGAAGAACTTGTCGTAGCCTCTCACGGCGATTTCTGGCTCGTTTCGTCGTGTCCTGGTAGTGAAGAGGCCGCGCGCATATGTGGGCAAATCACGTCGCTTGTAATCCCAGTCCTGCAAGCGCCAGGAGTCGACTTGGATGCCATCCGCTGATCCTTTAACATCGAACGTTGTCTTTTTGATTGCGAATCCGCCGCGTTTCTTGTCCTTTCGGGCACTGTCCAAAGCACGCACCACGTTCGCTACGGCTTGAACGTCCTGGGGAGCATAAGGGGCAGACATTCTGTCGAGAGCCGTTGAAGAAGCTCGAATATTCTGGTGATTCGTGGTGACTCTGCTGAGGGGTGTGAGAAGAGAACGCAGAGAACGACGGTAAGCAAGCATGAGGTTGATGGCGATGGTTCTCAGGCAAGATGAGACGCTTTCCTCACTCGAGGGGCAGGCAATCTTCTGTCAAGTGATCTGAGCCAGCTTATTCCAGCAAACCCAAAGGATTGTTTTCCGGAATCCTGAGCATCTGAGATCTGGAGGAACTCACTTTTTTAAAAATCCGAGTCAAGGAAAGAGTCGCGGGCGTGATGATGCTGCAGTTGCTTACAGTGCCCTGTCAAGTGAACTGAACTGGACAACAGTGTGCGTATTATTGTGCACAAAGGGTATCTGTAAATGTGTATAAACTGAAACCAGATAAAGTATTGCCACTGGCTGGGCCTTTATATGTAGACCGGGTCCGCGATGTTATTTCTGTAGACGCAGCTCAAATGAGGTTGTGGCGGTTGTGCTAAGGTTGATGCGGGCCAGGAATAAGTCGAAAACTGCCTTACGGCACCGCCTCAATAAAGAACGAACTTAGACTCTCTTAGTGAGTCAGGCCGCTATTGGGAGCAAGGGCCACACGGAAGAGAAATTAATGTTCAATCAAAGTCCCAGACTTTTGTGTTCAAGTTCGGAAACTGGTAGACCTTTTACTGAGTCATCCCATGGATCCTTTCACTATCAGGTCAGGCAAGCACTTTGGATGTAGAGGGGCAAAGTACTAACTCTGGATGGGTCTTACCCTGGAATGATGGCCTTGCTGTGTCTGATGCGTCACGCCGGCAATAATCGAGCACCAGGTGTAGGAAAAGGGTTAAAGATGACTTATAAGGGATAGATTAGTTGATAGAGCTTGCCTTCTGCCTAATAGAAGACCATGTATTGATCTGGGTAGGCACCCAATTGAGGAAATCCTAATATTTGGTCAGTCGTCATGATGGGTTGTGGGGTTCCACATGCAAGCTACCCCGCCAAAAATCTTCTACATGCAAAGTTTCAAAGGTTTCGACACTGACGACGCGACAAGCTAGAAACCTATCTTAACTTTGTACATAGAAGGAACTATTCCGACCTCATTCTTCGTCACAAAACAGCACCGAATAGAAATTTACAATCATGGCTACCCCAAACCCATTCCTTCTTGCAGCCGATAACAACCCCACGTTGCTGCCCCTCCTCCGAGAGAACCCAGCACTCGCATCATCGCAAGATGAGCATGGTTATTCACTCGTCCACGCCGCTGCCAGCTACAATCATCTCGACCTCCTGCGAGCGCTAGTCCGCGAGTTCAATGTCGACGTCGACCTGAAAGATGAGGACAACGAGACTGCCTTGTTTGTTGTCGAAACCCAAGATGCGGCGCAGGTCCTCGTCGAAGAGCTCGGAGCAAACATCAACCACCGGGGATCAGAAGGGTTAACAGCTAGAGAAAAGATTGAAGCGGAAGCTGAATTTCCTGCTGTTGCGGAATACCTAGCCATGATCGAAGCCAAGAAGGCCGATGATCCTGCCTCGACCGCAGCGGCTGTCATGCCTGAAGTTATCCCCCACCCTCCAGAGGGAATGAAGGTTACTGTTGGCACGATGGACGAGACCACAGACATTCCCGAGGAAATCGACCCAGAGTTCCGAAGAAGAATCGAGGAACTGGCTCAACGCGACGATTTCAATACCCCTCAAGGTCAAGCCGAGCTGCGGAAGTTGGTTGAGGATGCTGTTCTGGGTGAGGGTGGTGTCGGGGATGAACGAAACGTGCGATCAAAGCAAGATTAGGAGTTCAATCCGACGATTTTGTCTCCCACATGAGATACCTCCCGGCCGCGCTGGGTGGTCTCAGGATAGTGAGGTCATCACTGTTGCCAGATACACTTCTCGAGAAGCTCGTAGCACTAAGGGAAACCCATGCCCTCGAAGGACAAGCAACTAGCACATCCATGAGCAAGCCACGAAGCCACTGTGCTGACATGAAACCCTCCCAACTCAACTTGCAGACCTTGGATTCCTTGGGATCGTCGCCTGGCACAGAATACCTTGAAAGATAGGGGTCGATGCTGTCACGAGGCTCCACACGCGAGCTACCAAGGCGAATGAGTGAGAGCCACTCGTAAACTTCTGTGGCAAAGTATTCCAGAGACTCGCGATCATTTTCAGAGAGAACCTCTGGGTCGACATCGAGACTTGGTTGAAGAACAGCGATATCCTGCGATATGTTGGATGTTGATGTACAAGCTGTGGGAGAGAACTTTTGCAGGGGATCAGGATTCGGGGCTTGGAAAGCATTAGTATGAGATCTACATACGGGTTTAGAGAGCCTGATTGTGCTTACTTTGGGTTGTGCTATTGCAGAAGAGCCATGTCATGGGTTGAGTGAAGACAGACTTGCAGGCATAGATCAGCCTGTCATAGCCTTTGTGTCCTCGAAGCATGGATGGATCTCTAAGGTTGTATGTTACCACTTCACGAGAGTTAGCTGTTGTTCCTGGCACTTGTTATCTGGCCACTCACCCCAACGTGGTTTTGACCCTCTCCCACCCTTTGCACCATATGGTTTACCAACAAGTCCTGCACGTTCATACGTCTCCTTGTCCACGAACATGGTTAATATACCTGCTAAGCGTTAGTATATAATCTCTAAGGATTTGATCCAGCTGTATACCTTCGCGCAAGGTAAATAGTGTGCTAACCGCTGTCTGTCCCTCCGAGAGCATCATGATATCACCTGGAAACAGGGTCAACGTCAGAAACACTTAACCACAGAGCGAACTGCTTGCCCTTTTTGATGTACTCAGTAAAAAAGTCGCCTTGGAGAATATCTCCAAGCGACATTACTACCTTTGAGTAGCGAGGGGCATTTTGAGCGTTGCTCAGCTGCTGACAAGCAGCATCGTAGGCCTCTGAAGGTAGAATTAGATCAACCTAACCTCAGTTCAGTATTTAATTCATTCTGAGCGTCCATGCTTGTTCAAACCTTATGAATGAAATCCAACGACATAACTGCGGTCCAAGGCTTGCCCTTGCGAGGAGCTTGCTTGGTATCAAGGTAACCCATAGTGCCGTATGAAACAAAACATTTTGGCGATTGATAAATCGACGGCGCAGCAGCTGGAAACATGGTTGAAGGTCAGGAAAAGTATGATATTATACCGTGTGTGATGCCGAATGCTGTTTCTGCGCGTGTGTAAGTCGCAAACGCGAGGTGCTGGGTAACACAAATGGAACGTTTTGGTTAGCCGGGTTTTTCTCGGCGAATTTTTCTCACCAGATCAGAATCTAAAGAGGATCTCTTGGTCGAGCTGCATCCTCAACTCTGCAAATCACTGAATTTTCCAGATATTTTGTACTGTGAAGCACTGAACGCTCTTAAGGTTCATATCTGGCCGTGGAATAACCGCAGTAAAGCAATTTCCTGATCAATGAAGTCAGGCATTTGGTGTGACTTCCCCCACCACTTCAAGTCACAAATCCTAGGGTAAACTGAACTTCCTCTTACACAACAAGATTCACCAGAAACTGAAAATTGAGATGGATTTTCTCATCAAATTTGCTCAGGCGCATGAGACCTTTCGGGTCCCTGAGATCGAGGCTTTGGCCTTGGTTGAAGGCCTGGATATGAAAATAGTCGACTATAGCCAAGACGTCTGTTCTCCCATGAATAATATTGGTTAAACCCAGAAACTTACTGTGAATAGTCCCCATTTTGTATCGTGCACCTTGATTCGGTTGAATCGGCTAAGCGTCTGGCCAAGAGATCAATTCTCATTCAATCTATCCATGAGCTCTGGGGCAAAGGAAGCACACTGGATGTACTTCATGAATCAGTCAAGACAAACACATCTCATGTCTGGGATAGTTATCTTGGAAAATCATTCAAGTTCGATGTTGACCCATACCAAGGAACTCGTTCAGCCAAAAAGAGGATCGAACTTATCAACTCTTTCCGATTTCTGGGCTGGACTGGGCCTGTGAAAATGACCAACCCTGACAACTTGTTCACCATCTTCGAGATGTGGCCTTATAACAGCGTCCCCTTGAATATTCCGGACCCCACAATGATGTATCTCGCACGACATGTAGGGAACTCATCGCGAGAACTTTTGGTCAAGTTCGACCTCAAGAAGCGAGGATATATCTCAACGACGAGTATGGACTCTGAGCTCGCTCTCGTCACTGCCAACCTTGCACTCGCCGCCCCTGGCAAGCTATTCTATGATCCGTTCGTTGGAACTGGTTCCTTTCCCATCGCCTGTGCCCATTTCGGTGCCCTTGCATTCGGAAGCGATATCGATGGTCGAAGCATCCGCGGCGAGGGTGGCAACAAGAGTTTGAAAGGCAACTTTGACCAGTATGGCATTGGGTCTTGCTTAGGAGACGTATTCTCAGCCGACTTGACCAACACACCAATTAGGAGGCATCTTCGTACATGGGATGGAATTGTTTGTGATCCTCCATATGGCGTGAGAGAAGGGCTGAGGGTTCTTGGACTCCGTGACCCTGAGAAGACCCCCTGGTTGATAGAGCAGGGGAAGCAACATGGAATGCACGTAATGTCCTAGCCGTTCGATTTGCGCATTCGCTGACTATCGCAGGAAGCCAACTTATGTGCCACCTAAGAAGCCTTATAGCTTTCTGGTGATGCTCGATGATATCTTGACTTTTGCAGCTGAGACTCTGGTGGATGAAGGGCGACTGTCATTCTGGATGCCAACAGCTAACGACGAAGACCAAGAGATTCCCGTACCTAGCCATCCTTACATGGGAGTTGTGTCTGTCTGTACCCAGCCGTTCAACAAGTGTGAGTTGCCGCTGAAGCCTTGTTGCTAATCCTGCACCTGCTGACATTTCGCAGGGTCAAGGAGACTCATCACCTACCGTCGGCTCCCCGACTCACAGGTCTCGCAAGAGGCCCTCGAGGCTTACACAAATCGACAGAAGCTCACATTGAACGGAACATCGGCAGACGAACTCAACCCGTTTCGACGTGGATATTTCAAAAAGTTCGAGGCCGAAGAATAAAACCTCGCTTACAGGAAAGACTTCGCTTTGCTCCCATCAAAGACTTCCTATGCTCCGCATTCATGTGATAAACTGCCCATAAAACCCAAATCCTGATTACCCACAAAAGCAACATACGTAGGCACGTCAAGATGTCATGATAGCGGGCCCTAACCCTTCCCGTATTCCCATCTATATGTTGTTATAACAGTGCTGGATATCCCAAACCGGTCCTGCAACAAAACCAAGGCGATGACTGGCGATGTGCTTGTAGCGGCGCCGCGCTCCAAGCTTGTAGTATGCTTTGTACTGAGGTAGCCGTAAGTTTAACGAAATTCGGTAGCGGCAAAGCATCCCTGGTCGGGGACATGCTTCAGCTCCAATTGCTGGAACCTGTTACCGATTAGTATGCAGGAATTGACGCGTGATTGATATTGGTATGGGGAACAAACTTTTCGCTTTTAGAGTGGAAGTAAATACCGCTTACTTCACCCTTGACCTGGTTGAAGCAAATGTAGTAGAACCCCTCGAAGCTGGCACCCGTTATCGTGCGAACTCGATGGTCTGGAACTAAAAAGTGCTCTTTCCAGCGCATAAAGATGGTTTCTCGTTGGGCAGCATCTCGGATAGTGACAGGCCCCTTGCGAGCTTGTTTTTGGAAAGGACGGAAAGCTGTGAACTTGGCCCAATGACTCAAGTCAACCTTGCTATTTGCGCCCCAGTTCTCGTGTTGTGTGTAGAAACTGTACTTGGAACCAATGATTTCGCCCTCAAAATATGTTGTGAGGGTGGGATGGTCCTCAGTTAGACCTTGAAAGTAGAGTCAGTGTCATTGTCGATCTTGGTTGCACTCTGACCACCAACCTTGGATACGCAGATAGCCACAGAGAAAAGACTCTCGCATGTCAACATGCTTAATTTCGACCTGCACATCGTAGACCTGCCTCTCTGACTGTTGCGTGCCATGGAATTTGCTGCCCGGACGTAGGTAAGATGAAGGAGCCGAAGGGATAGTCTTTCGATTATCAGATCATTGCGTATACAGTGCGATCGACGTGTTAACTCACCCTCATACATGAAAAGTCAGAGCCCATGGATGGAGACCAAAGCTCATCCTCTTGCGCATCGATATCAACCCAATCCGACTCTCCGTTCGGCGACCCTCTCCGCCTGGATGATTCTCGAGGGATTGATTCGGTTTCAGATGCTCGTTGCGTGCTATTTGAAGGCTCTCGACTCAACTGACTGCCGATCTCGGCCTCTCTTCCCTTTATTTCAGACCCTGGGCCGCTAGGCATTGGAGTCGTGGCAGCCGTAGTAGCGGTTTGAGGACGAGGAGACATGGTGGAAGATCTTGAGGACGGTTCATCAGATGGACGTCCATCGTACATGGTGGCATCGTCGCTTGGGCCTTCGGGCGCAGCCGGCGCGTCGACGGCAAGGGGCGAGCCGACATCGACAGAAAGATTGGAGTCGGGTAGATCAGCATCGTGGACTTGATCATCGTCGCGTGACTGCCGGTTAGGACGTGGCTGATGTTGAACATCGTCAGGACATGTCGAGAAACTGTAAGACCGAGGCGAAGCGGCTTCGACCGGCGGATTTGATGATGGTGTTGGCATTGTTGTGACGTGTGATGGGAGATGATGCAATTAAACAGCGAAAATGTTGACGCGTGATAGACAGAAGTTCATAAAGAGGACAAGAAGAGTCGTGGGTATCAAATCGACCAGTAGATCATGTATGTATGTTGCGAGGATTTGACTGACGTCGAGCGCTGTTGGAGGCCAGAGGGGAGAACAAGCAAGTTAGTGCTAATCACCAAAACGGGTGGCGATCTCGGGGACTAGCGACTTTGGTAGGGTTGAACAGGGCGCCTGAAAGCCCTTTAGAAAGCAAACAACGTGCCCATCACAAAGGTTGAGGGAGAGAGTGGTGTAATAATACAGGTGAGGTGCAAGCAGGTTAAAGCATGCCAGATCGCATATGGATATGGGTCGATGTGATGGATGGCAAGAAAAGGGTCAAAGTCGGTCGGTGATGATGCTGGGTTGTCTTCCATTTTCATATCGACGGACGAGGGGCTTGATTTGCTGCCATCCGGGGTTTCTGTACCTAGCGGATTTGTAGGTGGGTACCTCGACCTCCATCCACTCCACTCGGCAAGACGGGGAGTTTTCCAAGTCTCCCTAGCTCATGATTTTACAGTACTGTACATGATGAGGTGTCTTGGGTTGCAGGCAGATGCCGTGTAACTTGGGGTATGCAACTCCTTAAACAACATGACGGCCTCATTAGATTGGAACAATGAAGAGAAGAATCTCTGTGGAAAGATCCGACAAACAGGCCTTACCGACTCCTATACCTATAAACTTTACTCAGGTACCAAAACAGCCCTCTTCCCTACAGAAAGACAGATAAGCGTGCGAACGGCGAAAAAGCTTGAGAAGATCAAGTAAGTTAATTATCTGTATTTCCATTGTCACTCGACTTTGCCCGAAACTCTCCATTTGAAGTCTTTGTGGAAAGCTTTGCCTACTTCCCCCGGGTGACATGTAACTTGAGAAGATGCAGATCAAGGTGTCCTCTCCACTATGATTCCTTTTCATCTTCGGCTGAGATGCTGAGGCTTGACCAGGGTCTGGGTCTAGGTCCAGTCCCAGTTCCGTCTTAGCGGGCCATTATGAACCTTAACAAGACCTTTCATCCACTGTTACAACAAAGGAAATCTCACAATTGAGTTTTTAGAAGTGGCGATGAGGATTCTAACATTAATCACTTCCCAGCGGTGCCCTCCCCCAAAACTCGAGTTGACGCCTCTCTCAGATTTGGAATCAGATGCTTCCTCATGCAAATGGAAAAGAATTGGGCTGCTTCCGTGCCGTGCCTCCAGAAGCGCCCAGGCGCCATCGGGCAGCCCCAGCGCCCCCCACCACGTTGCCGCTTGCATTTCGTATGGGGTGATGGGCCTTTAAGGAGACATGATGCACACGCCAACACCGAGACCGTTTTGTTTTGCTGGCATGATCTGAAATCATCATACAACGTTGGTAATTTCCACCTCAATCTCGCATTATCGTTTCCTTCACGGGTCTACCCGTCGCCTATTCATTAGCTTTTACAGTATTGGAGCCTCCGCCACCTGCATCATGTCTTCTGAATCACTTCTGTTTGCTGTTTTCTGGAAATGGTAATTTCTTCTGGAAGTGGTATCTTACTATTGATTGCTCTGCAAGTGCAGAGAGCTTTTCCAGACCGCTCACTCAACCTCGCATGTGAGCCTGCCCAGGGAGTCTGGTCCAAGCGTGTGTTACTCAGGTCTTGTTTAGGATTGCATATTGCAGGCTGAAATATAGAGCATATAGCATGATCCGACTCGTGTTATCAGGGACGATTGGTAATTAACAAATAACTCCATTCCCCGTCGTACCACATCCCCCAGGGCATTATCCCAAGATTTCCCGCATCTGTGACTCCCAAGGTTTCCCTAGCTCTCTGATCGAAAGGTTCGATGAGTATCTAGTGATATTCCACCTACCCGACAACAGTGCTCAAAATGCTTTTCTATGAGATCGCTTCTTTGGTGATATTGTTCTTTCATTCGTGATAAATAAACATGGCTTGTTTCTGGTAGTCTTTCGCGCCTTTCTTTCACAGTACGGGTATCGTTCTTAGCTACAGCCGAATCATCACCTCTATCATCGAGATTTGCATCCTCGACTTTTCGATCCCATAACACCGTATCCCATTAGTTTTAGTCGGGCCCGTCCTTTAAATTGGCTTGATCTTGAAGTGCAGAGCGATCAAGCTGAAAACTAGAGCCTTGAGATCCTGAACAAGGTAGTAGAACACTCGCAGACCTTCTGGGTCAGCAGACTCTGTGACATCCACCAGGGAACCAATCTTGGCGGTCTACTGTGCTGTTAGTAGTGTTCCGAAATACGGTGTCTCAATGACCGACCTCGAACGCGATATGATCATTACCAATCCGAATCTCCAATTCCTGGCGTCCATCTTTATTCTTCTGAGGCCATTTCGAATCATCTTCTCTACATTGGGTTAGCGATGCTCAGGCAAGGCCACTGAATATTCGGTTCGTCGTACTTGGTGATCTCGCTCGTCTTGATGATGCGCTTGATTTCGTCGACAACTACTGAGCTGACACACACTATGACTCATCAGAGATGCTGATTCCGCGGGGTTAATCGCATTCCTTACTCTCTTTTCGGATCAAACTATCGTTTCGGTAGTTGGAGTTGTTGGCATATCGGGCAACCGCGCTGCGACCATCGCCGACGACTCGAAAATCGAATTCTGAGCGCGCGACACGTTAGAATAACTTAGAACAGTATACAGACACCGCACAAGTATTATTACCAAGGAATTCGTGACCGAAACGACCCATATGGCCAGAGCTGTTTGGAGGAACGTCATTAGCATCGTTTCGCGACCATCAATTAGACGGGGAAGCTAGAAGACGCCGTGATGATAGACTGACTAGTATCGCAAGTAGAATGGTTCGTTTGAGGACGTCATTTTTGCTGCTGTGGGAAGGCGGCAAGACTGGCTGGTGGTATTATTCAAGTCAAGATTTATCAACTATCACACCTGAGATCGCAAGGCTGAGAAAGAATCGCGGGACCTGGTGGTCGAAGATGGGTGCACGGACCATATTCGGCGGGGCAGAACAGCTTTACGACAGGTGTAAGACCTTCACCGTCGGTAGCCAACTACGCGGCTTTGGAAGTACATCAGCTGTCAACCCAAAGCTTAGCTATCAACAAGGCAAGGCAACTACACCAGATATAAGAGCGGTCTACTTATGTTGAATTGAGTCATTAATCATCGTTGAAAATCACCTGACGGATTCTTTTTTTAGAACTACACCTCTCAATGTTCTGTTAAGGATATAGAAATCAGCATTGAATGGTAGCCTCAAAGTACCAAACTACCCCTTGTTAAATCACGTGATACCGTCCCTCACGTCAAGTCGCTTAGTGCCACCTGTTCGACATCGCTGGCAGGACAGATCTTCTTGAAGTTGATGCCGTCCAGAGCTGGTCTAAATTACCATAGGGGATTCTGGTAAAAGCTGTTAGCGATTGCGCGCCAGATACGATTCAACGAATGGCCAAGGCGGATTCTGCTACTCATCCCGACAATTAAAGCTCCAAAGCAGCTCGAACCCCTGAGCTGAGCCTCCCCACCGCCGAAGTCCATACCACCTATACCTCCAATCCACCTCCAAACGTCCCCCTAAGAGCCACGTCCCATCTACAACAAACACTCCCACCAACTTTCTCGGCCAGCAACTGGCGACACTCTTCAAGATGTCTGGCTTTCTTGAGAATGCGTACAGTCTCGTTCACCAGGACAATGCGGCCGACGTCCCCACCGTTTCCGATCTGCGCATGCAGCTGGAGAAGGGTACCGATGAGACCAAGGTCGAGACTATGAAGCGCATCTTGACCATCATGCTCAATGGCGATCCTATGCCCAGTCTTCTAATGCACATTATCCGTTTCGTCATGCCTTCAAAGTATAAGCCTCTCAAGAAGCTTCTTTACTTCTACTACGAAATCTGCCCCAAGCTTGACAGCAGCGGCAAGCTCAAGCAGGAGATGATTCTGGTTTGGTACGGCTACGCCCTTACTGTTACTACTTATACACCAAGACATTTGATCGCTGCGATGGTTTTTTGCTAACAATACTCTCGTAGTAACGGTATCCGAAACGATCTTCAACATCCCAACGAATACATTCGAGGAAACACCCTGCGCTTCCTTTGCAAGTTGAGGGAAGCTGAGCTCATTGAACCTCTCCTCTCTTCAGCACGATCCTGTCTCGAACACCGACATGCCTACGTCCGAAAAAACGCCGTTTTTGCCATCGCCTCCATTTTCTTGCACTCGCCTTCCCTGATTCCAGATGCCTCCGAACTCATTTCGACTTTCCTCGAGGGAGAGAGTGACGGTGTTTGCCGAAGGAATGGTTTTGCCGCTCTTGTTAGCATTGACCACGATGCTGCCCTCGTTTACCTCAGTTCCGTTTTTGAAGGCATTCCCAATGCAGAGGAGCTTCTTCAGCTTGTCGAACTCGAGTTCATTCGCAAGGATGCGGTTCAGAACTCCCAGAACAAGGTTTGTCTGATAGTCACTCACGGAGGGGCTGAATAGCCACTGACTATATGATAGGCACGATATCTGCGATTGATCTTCGACCTGCTAGAAGCTGGCGCTTCAACTGTCGTATACGAAGCTGCCTCATCTCTTACTGCTTTGACCAATAACCCTGTTGCGGTCAAGGCCGCCGCCGCCAAGTTCATTGAGCTGAGCATCAAGGAGGCAGATAACAATGTCAAGCTGATCGTGCTTGATCGAGTTGATCAATTGCGCAAGAAGAACGAGGGTGTCCTTGATGACCTGACCATGGAGATTCTCCGAGTTCTGTCCAGTACCGATATCGACGTCCGACGAAAGGCTCTTGGTCTTGCCCTTGAGATGGTATCCAGCAAGAATGTTGAAGAGGTTGTCCTCTTGCTCAAGAAGGAACTCTCCAAGACAGTCGACCAAGAATACGAGAAGAACACCGAGTACCGATCTCTCCTTATCCACTCTATTCACCAATGCGCTATCAAGTTTTCCGAGGTCGCAGCGAGCGTCGTGGAGCTGCTTATGGATTTTATTGCCGACTTCAACAACGCTTCCGCTGTCGATGTTATCAACTTTGTCAAGGAAGTTGTCGAAAAGTTCCCCAATCTGCGTACCACCATCATTGAGCGGCTTGTCTCCACCCTGGGTGAGGTCCGAGCTGGCAAGGTGTACCGTGGCATCATGTGGATCATTGGTGAGTACTCTCTTGAAGAGAAGGACATTCGAGAGGCTTGGAAGAGGATACGTGCTAGTCTTGGCGAGATGCCCATTCTCGCATCGGAGCAACGGCTACTGGATTCTCATGACACCGAGGAGCAGACCGACGATCACATCAACGGAGCATCGAAGCCGGCCGCGCCATCTGGTTCACGCAAGGTCCTGGCAGATGGCACATATGCTACCGAGACTGCTCTTACCAGCCAGTCTTCAGCAGCTGCTAAGTTAGAGGCCGTCAAGACTGCTCAGAAGCCTCCTCTGCGCCAACTCATTCTTGACGGAGACTACTATCTGGCCACTGTTCTGTCATCTACTCTCGTCAAGCTTGTGATGCGACATCATGAGATTTCCTCGGATAAGGCTCGAACTAACGCCCTCCGGGCTGAGGCCATGCTGATTATGATTTCTATCATCCGAGTTGGACAATCTCAATTTGTCAAGGCTCCCATCGATGAGGACTCTGTGGACCGAATCATGTCATGTGTACGCTCATTGGCTGAGTTTGAGCAGAAGAAGGAGCTTGAGACCGTTTGGTTGGATGATACCCGCAAGGCCTTCCGAGCCATGGTCCAGGTGGAGGAGAAGAAGCGGGCCGCCAAGGAAGCTTTCGAGAAGGCCAAGACTGCTGTGCAGGTTGACGATGTTGTCCAAATTCGACAACTAGCCAAGAAGAACACCACCGAAGGCCTCGATGAGATCGAGGTGGATCTGGAGAGGGCGACTGGTGGAGAGGGCACCGCCGAAGACCTGTCTTCCAAGCTGAGCCGTGTGGTTCAGTTGACCGGATTCTCGGACCCCGTGTATGCTGAAGCATATGTCAAGGTTCATCAGTTCGATATCGTTCTCGATGTTCTTCTTGTCAACCAGACAACAGAGACTCTTCAAAACCTCTCAGTCGAGTTCGCCACGCTTGGTGACCTGAAGGTCGTTGAGCGACCTACTACACAGAACCTGGGTCCTCATGACTTCCACAACGTGCAATGCACAATCAAGGTCTCGTCAACAGACACTGGTGTCATCTTTGGCAACGTCGTATATGATGGTGCTCACTCTACTGATACCAATGTCGTTATTCTTAACGACCTACACGTCGATATCATGGATTACATTCAGCCCGCCACTTGCACCGAGACCCAATTCCGCACTATGTGGACTGAATTCGAGTGGGAGAACAAGGTCAACATCAACTCCAAGGCCAAGTCGCTACGTGACTTCCTCGACCAGCTTATGGCCTGCACAAATATGAACTGCCTGACACCAGAGGCCAGTCTCAAGGGTGACTGTCAATTCTTGAGTGCCAACCTTTACGCTAGGAGTGTGTTTGGTAAGTTATTCTAGTCTATGGCAATAATAGGATCGTGCTAACCATGAACTTAGGTGAGGATGCTCTTGCTAATCTGAGCATTGAGAAGGAGGGCGAAGATGGACCAATCACTGGTTTCGTCAGAATAAGAAGTCGATCACAAGGCTTGGCACTGAGCTTGGGCTCTTTGAAGGGACTTAACAAGATCGGGTCCACGGCTTAGGTCAGCTGATATACGTACAAACACCTGGATCTAATTACATGAGAAGGGTTGTCTCAGCATTGCAAGATTCATGACGATGGTTGGAGCGGAGTCAGGGTCGGAGCATGTTAATGGGTGTTTTCCCACCAAAAGGCTGTGCGATGGGTCCCTGGTAGAGTTCATTGTAAGCAGGTTTAGGTAGACGTTGATTACAAAGGCACATGGTTTCACATAGGGTCACAGTCAGAGCCAGTGGCTATCACGAAGTATAGTTGAATAGCTCGGCTTTCTCGTTCAGAACAGGGAAAAGTGATATTAGCGAGGGCCTTGCCAAACTTTCGTTGGATGCCTTGTTGGGCTCATATACATATGTATTGTAAGAGCAACGGCTGGTTAATAGTATCCAAAATCAATCTCGACACAAGGGGATATGCGAGGAATATAAGTGATGGGGAAATAATCGCTAGACCAGCATCCACCAACTCCAAAAGACACAGACAGATGTGGTAAAAGCAGGATAAACGATATAGGGTATTGTCCAAAAGTGGCCGACCGTAGCGGATCAATAAAAGGCAAAGCTGCCATTGGGATAAGTTGATGATGAGGGTGAAGTGTTTGGCTGAGACAAATGTTCAGGGACCAGGTTGCTTCATGTCTGACGCTGGGAGGATAGCGGTAGGGCACAATCAAATGTCAAAGACAAGAGCATTGACGACATGACCAGTCTGCCAGTTTTGTGCCGTGAGAGATAGATTGTCCTTAAGAATCTTACCCATGTATGCTATCCTGATCTTCTTGGTCGACGCAAGCTGGGTGTTGTTAGCATTCTGTTTGCTCGCCAGAGAATAAGCAAGGTACTCACGCCAGCCTCGAGAGCAATCTTTTTGGCTACACTACGAACAGTATCCGACTCATATATGGCGACGTTGATATCTTGGCCGTTCTCACTGAGCCTGGCTCGTAGTTTGACTGTCTCTTGGGCATCGTCCACCTCTTTACCCTTTTCTTGTTTCTTGCCCTCCATCTCTTCGTCGCTCAGTTCTTCATCTGCTGCTGTGTCGTCGCCAGCATTTGAGAGATTACTCTTTGCGCCCTCTTCTCGATCCTCCTGCACATTGAGCGGATCGCAAACAACCCATTCCGGCATTTGATAGTAGTTTCCTAGAGAGTCGTACACGCCATTGGAGAGGTTGCCAGTCGGGAGAGAGATCTCAGCAGCGGATAGAATCATCTGAGCCGTCGCAAGGCCATTGGATCCGTCATCTTGCGCATCCTGGCCCGCTGGATCCCACAAGACAGCCAGGGCCGCATGAATTGTCTGCCATATCTCAGGTCTGCCGGTGACTCTTGTATCAAAGAAGGCAACTCGTTCCTTTGCCAATTCGCTCTTAGTCCATGTGCGATCGCGTGAAGTCCACTCGTGTCGTCGCAAAGGCTTATCGATATGCTGATCCAGAGGACGATTACTGCGACGGTGCTGGCGACGTCTTTCGGCGGGAATTTGCGGTTGAGCGGCTTCTGGGAGTGCCAGCGGGGGAGGATTGATAGCGCGCGACGAAGCGTTGGGTGCGCCACCTGGGTAGGGAGAGTTGGGACCCGAAGAACGAGAGAGGCAGCAGCCCTAGAAGTGTAATGTTAGAGGTAATGACATGTTTATGTTGCAAGCAGAGAAGAGCCGGACCATGTTTGCTGCAAGGGGCGGCGACGATCGCCGTTGACCTGTGGATTGAAGGTCTTGTTAAGGAATGAGGATCCCAACTTTAGTGACTAGCCATAGCTGGCCAAAGTAAGGTCGCAGATCTACCAGATCAGATCAGATCAGATGGGATAGCAGTGTAGTGTAGTATAGCGTGGTGTATTTGGCGGGTGTAGAAGATGTCGCAGTTGAATGATTGACTGACTGACTGACTGACTGACTGAACGAAAGAGGAGAAGGAGAAAGAAGCTGGGGAGATGGACGCACGAAGGAGGCGCAGAGAGAAGACGAAGGATGTACTAAGTATTATGTATGGAAGTATGTGTATGTGTATGCGAATGGTTATAGACGGGAGCCGAGTTTGTTGGCTGGGCTTGCTTCTGGAGTCGCCGAACCTATCGACTCTTCCTTTTGGGGGCGTTCCCACCAAAAGTCACGGCCTGGACAGACCCGACCAGGCTAGAGCAGACCAGGGGGAGGCGTAGAAGCGGGACAAACTTAAAGCCTAAAAAAAGGAACAAGACCAAGAAGAATAAGAAAGGGTCCTTGTCTTGTTCGTTAATCTTTATTTGGTTCAGGTGATCAAGTTAAATCTTAGCTGAGTAAAAGAGGAGAGACGTGAAATGTGAATTGACACGAGTAGCAATTCCAAGATCCAACTCAATTGCTTGTTCTGATCCAGTCAATGAATTGCTGATCATTGCATGGCCAGACAGAGATCAATTCATAGATGTTGGTGAATGTGACGAAAGATTAAGCTCAAGTCACCAGTCATATAACGGGGGAGACGCGGCCTTTTATGCAGTATGATGCACACGATGTGATGGAGAGCTTGGTGCATGCCTCCATGGCTTCAGCCAAGAAACTCGAGGTACTCGTAATGACAGGACAATTCATCGATGGCTCAGTCTACCGCTGTAGGTCTCTGTAGGTATCACCAAGTTGAGTCTCGTCAGTGGGGTTTTGTATGAACAGACCAGGGGTTCCCAGAGGGGAACCTTGCCTTTCACTCACTCTACACGGTGAAAGCAGTCACTGATTGATTATACTAACGACTATATTATAGATCTCGTGCTTCTCAGATGTAACACCATCGCCATGTCCAGGAATGCCCTTGTTTACTGTGAAACACCGCCATCTACCTAATCTTGACTGCTTGTCAATTCACAGATCAAGAGAATCTCTATCAACTCCTAGATAAGACCATTCAGCGTCCAAGACAGTATTTTTGCAGGAGGAATCCTCAGCAAGTTTTCTATACTCAAGTCCAGTTGCAAAACATCCATGGTGCTCACCTTGACATTCACCGATGTAGGGGCCAATCAGCATGTGGCTTGTACTTGACAGGCACCCACCAACTCAGTTTCAGTGCTTCACCGTGGGCTCTAACTCTTCAAGCTCGAGATCTTTGCCTTACACCATACATGAATAATCTGTGTCTTTTTTACTATTCTCAAACAACGATCATTAATTTCATTCAATAATACATGTTTCCACCTTCATTTTCTTTGCCTCACTTTCTCACCATCAACGCAGCATTACACCGTCTCTGAGCCAAAACAAACAACCCATCCTCTTTAATAACACAGCACAATCAACATGGCTACGATGCTAAAGGCCACAGAACGCCATTTCTACTTCCACGGTAAAGAGGTACGTACTCGCCCAATCTCATATCAGCTATGGCTATGACTAATCCAACTTGCAGGGCTATGAAGTAGAGCGCAATAATTGTCACTGGTGTCAGATTCGCGCTTTTCCGACTCATTCAACACTCCCAGTGACAGTTGTTAACGAAGAAGACAATGAGGTACTTCCTGATGACTTTAGATTCATAAACAACGTCGTCCTTGGTAAAGGAGTTGAGCAAGCTGGTAATAGCTTCCGCAGCGGCTGCTCCTGCGCCAAGGACTCAGAGTGCCAATACACGAGTTGTCACTGTCTCGCCGATTTAGAAGACGACGATTCCAGCGATGAAGAGGGATTCGATGCCTTTGGGGACAAGATAGAGAGAGCCACACCAAAACCTCGGAGAATAGCATATGCATACCACTCCCACGGCGCAAAGGCCGGTCTTTTACGGTCCAAGTTCCATAACTCAAAGATGCCTATCTACGAGTGTCACCAAAGCTGCTCCTGTAGTATAGACTGCCCAAACCGCGTCGTCGAGCGTGGCAGAACGATTCCTTTGGAGATATTCCGCACACCAGACCGCGGATGGGGTGAGTGTCATTCTCATCTCGACTAACAAACAATTCACTGACTAAAAAAAAGGAGTTAGATCTCCCGTGTCAATTAAGAAAGGCCAGTTCGTCGACCGATATCTCGGTGAGATCATCACATCTAATGAAGCAGATCGACGGCGCTCACAGTCTGCTATCTCTCAACGCAAGGATGTTTACCTATTTGCTCTCGACAAATTCACAGACTCCGAGTCGTTTGACCATCGGTTAAAAGGCCCATCCCTTGAAGTAGACGGTGAATTCATGTCTGGCCCGACGCGATTCGTCAATCATTCATGCGACCCCAACATGCGAATCTTTGCGCGCGTGGGTGATCATGCTGACAAGCATATTCACGATCTTGCCTTGTTCGCAATCAAGGACATACCTGAGGGTGAGGAGCTTACTTTTGACTATGTTGACGGGGTTTCACACGAGGGGGAGGAAACGGGTGGCGACATCGATCATATGACTCGTTGTCTATGCGGAAGCAAGAAGTGCAGGAAGTTCTTGTGGTGATCATTTTGAACAGCCAAGTGAACTTCGTTGCAAGGGAGGTATCTGGATGCAAGTTGGACGTTGAGCTCATCACTTTTACTCCAATCTGCTCCTGGCAGTGACTCGCCTCCCCTTAAGCTTACTTAAACATGAAAATAAATCATGTCACATTTTACGTCAGTTTCTATATCTGGCTGTCTCCTTGTTCTTTGACACACAGGAGTGACCCGGGGGCTGACCAGGCTCAGGTTCTTTGTGAGCATATCGGCGTTCTTTGTCCACCATTGTTCTTTGAGAAGAGCTCGGAACAATGCTTTACAGACTTTCGTTTCGCATTGGGTGTTAAACGAACGGTCACAAGTAACTCGAAATGAACTTTGAGCAATGGCGGTTATATAAGTTTTTCCTCCATTCCTGGGAGTTCGAGACTCTGTCGCTTACTTTTCCCCTGCTATTAATATTGCCAAATTCATTTCTGTATTCAACTATGAAGCACTCAAGTAATTTATCATGTCCTGTCTCTACTATCCCTTCATCTCCATCGTTTACTCATGTTAACTTAGAACCCGACTCGTCGGATGCCTCAGATGGCCACCACGATGGGTCTCAACAACCGGAGAATGACTGTAACATCAACGAACCTCCAGCCGACTCTCAGGGGTCGCCTCCATCGCCTCCTGACTGTAAATCAGGCGTCCTGGATGGCCTCAGAGACAGAGTTGAACCCGTTAGAGAGAAGAAAGCCACCCAAGGCCGGTTTGGCGCAGAAGTATGCATGAAGTATCTACTCCGTGTGTGCGAAAACACTCCCTATAACGGCTCGGGTGGTCTTCACACTAGGCAGATCTCTCGCTCTCTCCGCCGCTCACGACTCATGCGTCGAGGCTTGATTCATCGTCAATTTGACAGAGGGAGAGGAAATCCATCCGTCAGCTGGTGCAACAAAGAGCAGTGCGACTACGAATTCGTTATCTTCACAAACCCCGTTCTCTACCTTGGGAACCGCCCGAAAAGCTCTCAGGGATTGCATGCCGATGTATACTTTCACGACTTTGCTAATGCCATGGTCACGAAGCTCTTTGCCCCTGAGGACAGCAAGGCCAAGAAGCGTAAGGCCCTAGAGATATTGTCTTTCGTGGATTCTCCCCCTGTCCGAGTTGCATTCTCGCATTTCATGGAATGGTATAACCTGCTGGGCTTCAAGCTCTCTGATCGCCAATTCAGTCGAGCTCTGGTTGCAGTTCAGCCAGTGTTCCAGGGCCTCATGTTTGGGGTCAAGACGGCAGCGAGGATTGAGGCTATCCACGAATACATCGTCCCTGAAACCGAAGACATGAAGCAATGGACTCCTAGCCAGCTCATCCTACGCTTTCTCGTCTGGTGCGAAATATGGCGACAGCAAAAGACATCTCGCTCAGAATCTTGGAGGCTCGGTTCCAGTAGAACAGCGACCGAGTTTCTTACTGCCGTGCTTCTCAACTACAAGATGATGTGGCGAGAAGGTTGTTTGCACACAAGTACAACCGAAACGAACCTAGTTTGGGATCGAGTTTGGGACGATTGGTTACGCAAATACTCTCTACAGGAAATCGACGATGTTGTCAATGGCGAGTTCTTCTATCCTCGAGATCAGCTAGACATGTCGGAGGAAGAGGTCTATAAAGAGGTGGGATATCTTGGAGGTATTGGTCAGTGCGATGATGTTTATAGGCCTGTCAAGTGTTTTCTAGGATATGCAGAGGATAGACTGATGCATTTATGAGATGGTTGGGTTTTAGAGGAGACCATTTAATAGGCACAAAAGATAGATGAGTTTAGGTATCTTGTCCTTTCTTTAGCAATGGTATTATTTGATACTTGCAAGTCTCGACATATAGGTTCAGGGTAACAGTCAACCATTGACTGAGGTTCAGTTCACCAGACTGGCTGCACTGCCTATGCCCTGCCACTTCCTTTCTCTCCTCTGTCTCAACGTCTTCGCAGCCTTCACTCTGGGCTGTTTCTTTCTACCTCCATACGTGCCGCGATCGCAACCTAAAATCTGGCTGGCCGACATGGCATCTCGTAAGTCTCGGATCCAGAGAACTTCAGCAAGCCCCTAGAAACAAACAACGAAAGTTTGCACTAGAAGACCAAGGTACTCTAGAAAGGGTCCTGAACTGAAAGTCTAAGTGGGTTCGCTGCCGGTTGCCCTGACTCAAAGTCAGATCTGACACTGTTAGTTTTGCTGAGATGTACTAACTTGTCATTCAAAGGACATAGCTAGACCTCTGTTCAAGGTCCGACCATGCTGTTCGCGCATTCCAAGCTACAAGATGGCCGGAGCAACTTACAGGGTGCTGGAAAGGTGTACCCTATGAGTCGGATGGTCAAGTCGAGGAATTCATTTGCTTTCAGCTATTGGAAGGCCTAGTTTATCCCTCTGGCTAAGAAGCCATGCCTCAGCCGCTGCTTCGTCTGCCTCCTCATGATCAAGTTGCCATTCAAGCAGGACTTCAATCGCCCTGGCAGGGAATTTTCCTCCTTGCTTGACCCCGAGAGCCTTTTTTATGGCGTTTCCATCCAAGATTGGCCTTATTGACGAAACCGAATTCAGCCTCTGTTTCTGGGCAAATGAGAGCAGGGCTTCATGTCTCTGTAAAACTTAATCGATTTCCCCCTGACCCGGGTCTGGAGATTCCGGCTGTGGTTTCAAGTAAACTATCTCCCCAAGAGCTGAGAAAAGAACCTGCAGGCCCCAGAAGACTCCCCATTTTCGGATCATCATCCCAATCGTGCCGCGGGATGGAGTAGAGCCGATAACCAGTTCCATGGTGGATCGAATAGATTCCAAGTTCCCTAGCGACGATTCTATTAGCTTGTAAAGCTGCCTGGTGCCCTTTAGGGCATTGATAGCTTCGTCAACGGCAAGCTTATGGTCATTGGTGTCTAGCCCTGCTAACGGAGCATAGACGACCATCGCCCAAAGCATGTCTTTCTGTTTCTCAGATTCCATCAAAGCTCAAAGATCCCTTGCTGGATCCTGCGCTAAAGGTCGTAATAGTGTTAATTGTCCGAGACCAAGTGGCGGGCCATGGCTTTTCAGGTTCTTGGGGAAGGAGACGACGGAGGTGCTCATGTAGAGGAGAGCGCAACGACAGGAAGACAGTTCCATAAAGATTGGCCTCGTGGATTAAGGAAAAAGATAGCTCAGGGTTCCGGTTCTTCATCATTTTAAAGACCTCAATCCCAACTCTCTCCCGGCTGACCTTCTCGTCTAGAGCAACGTGAATTTCGTGCTCTTTGATGCAGCTCAGAGCCTCGGGATCAAGAGTGAAACCGAGTTTACTTCCTATGCGGATGAGACGCAGCACACGCAAGGGATCGTCGAGAAAGGTCTGCCTCGGCTCTAGTGGTGTCCGTATTATGCCAGCCTCCAAATCGTCCAGGCCTCTGCGAGTAAAGTCGGCAACCTTTCGGTTTTGCAGGTCAAAGAACAGGGCATTGGCAGTTGCGTCACGTCTGAATGCATCTTCCTTGATGGTGCCAAACTCCGTTTCTGGAGTACGACAATCGTCGTCGTATGCCTCCTTGCGCACCTCAGGTTGACAAGATCCAGATCCAAGCCGAAGATTCTTCCAACAGCAGTCTCTAGCTTTTTCGACTTGTCGAGATTCTTCTTGGTTGAATGAAAGCCATTGAACTTTTTGAACTCAATCCCCAAGTCTAAGGCTCGCTGCTGGTAGGAGGCCTCATTCTATTCGAGGAACTCTGTCAGAAGACTGCCGAATTGCACACCAGTCATGGTACTTAGAGCGATATCCAAGTCAGAACAGGGGATGCCCATAAGTCGATCTCTCACCCAGCCACCAGTTATCCATACTTCCAATTCTGGTGTCGCCAACTGCTGTCGGCACTCAAGCAGAAGATCGCGGAGCAATTCTTCAGCTGGTAACAAATCTATCGTTGTTGCTTGGCTGGGAGACCGTTTCGACGAAGACATTGCAAAGAGTCAACAAACCGGTCAAGATTTGTGTTTGTAAATACGTGCCTAGTACCTAGACCGTCTTACCTTGTTCCATCTTTAACTTTTTACCTGGAGGTTCCATACAAGCTGTTTAGTGGCGATGACATGGAGTTGGGTAGATGAGTCAGAGTCACAAGGGCCATCTTTCGTAGCCTAGCCAGTTGTCAAGCAAGTGTTACAAAAACAAAAAAACTCCTTACTTTCTACGATTTATCTGACAGTTCGAAAGCAAAGTGTAGAATTAGTATATGTAGATAGCAAAAAACATACAACAGCGGGGATTCGCTGGTCGTCACCGACCCAACTACTAATCCGCCGGTTAGTGGCTTGACTATGGGAGAGCGGACGGGATCCCGTATTTTCCACTACCTTTGGTCGTATGTACTGGTTACACTAACAAACTGGCTTATAAACGCGGGGTTACAACATGGATAAGACAGGATCACTATGGACTACATACCCGTTCTCATCCACTCGATGGTCGTATACCTGGCCAGTGTCTCCTTGAGCTTCGCTCTTGTTAGCCAAGCCCTCGTTCAGCTTGATACCTAATATGTGTCTTTATGCTGCAACCCACACTGCTACGACCTCAATGCGTTGGTATTGAAGCGAAGAGTGAAGCCCATTGAAACTCAAAGCCCGCTCGCCTCGACATGCAAGGGCCGTTTGCTCAGTTTCTGCATAGTAACCGGGCCGTCTTGATCTCAATCATGCCGGGAAGAGGCATGTAACTACCGGTCCGGATTATGGAGACAGACACTCGGTTGCAGAACCTCCGTTTCAGAGAGGAAAAGAGAATACGCCTGCTGAGTTCTCCTCGTAAATGACATTTCACACAAACTGAGACCAGTCTTGAATCGATGAAATGATGGCGTGCGTCCGTGAGTGCACAGATCGTGGGGGGATAGTCAGTATATCAGCCAATAATAAAGGCTGAAAGATAGCAACCTAGCGGAGGATGTTGATCTTTAACGCGGGGTTACACAGTATGTGCTTGCCAGATTATCACAAGAGAGTCAGAAAGAGTCGATGTCCTGATATCCCGAGGCTTCACGATGTGATTGTGGAATGGAAATACCACACCTGAAAGATGAAGCTGTTGCCGAGAAGAACTGGGTCATGACCTTGCGTGGAGCCGGTAATTGTCTGGGCTGTGGAGCCTGGACCCTTGAATTCTCCATAACGGGTGCAGAGCCGAATGAGGCTGAAAGTGTTGCAAGAGACATGCAAATGAATGAATGCGGATACGGCGCAAAAGAGGAGCATTTGGTCTGTTACATTTTGTTGCAAGGAGCTTTTGTTACCTCATTCTCTGCTGTAGCGGGCTGAGCAGTCAGTTGTGAATGCCAGAGCAGCAAGACGAAGATCTTGAGAGAGGTCTGATTCGTATGATTGGCGGATTATAGTATTATTTATATCCAAGGAAGGAAATTAGCCAAGTGCTGTATCGCGTGAAATGGAGGACGCGGGGAAACGCTACTTTACTCAAAAGGGTTGTATGCGCAGGCGCCATGTTTTAACGTTGGACAGCTTCTGCAGCAGTCCAAGAGACGCGTCTTCAGCTACGTGTTCCTGTATTCGTAACACGAGACACAATCTGATGCCAAGGTAAACAAGAAATGCCGTGCAGAGAGGAAATGCGGGGAAAGCGGAAAGTGACCGAAAGGGTGCAACACAGAAACGCATATTGAAAAAAGAAAATAGAAGAAACGCATGCCTCGCGGTGTCTGGTGGTGTGAGAATGAAGCATTAGAGACGGGGCGAGGTTCATCAAGTTTGAGATGTGCAACAGATGCAGATGCAGATGCACGAGACGTTGAAGGTGGTGCCACTAAAATCGGGGAGAGGGTCAACTGCAACTCAGCAATAGGTCCAGCCAAAGAAGAAAACAGGAGATTTCATATAAGAGCCGGCATTATAATTTGGGGACAATGGATCTCAGTATTGGAAGAATGACCAGGCCACTCGACCCCCAAAGAAAGGCCATGGTGAGGTCATGGTGGTGAGACTTGAGGGTATGCCCCCACTGTTGGCCGTGGATAGGTGCCGTTGTTTGGTGGGAGCTTTACCTTGGTCGAATGTTTTTCAGCGGAATAAAAAGATTGGATCTGGGGCAGACGCCAGAAAGTGAGAGTGACGACGAAAATGTGAGACCCGACTCCAGCCGAGAATGGCTTCATTGTGAAGTTATCGTGAATATTCCAACAATTCCATGCGTTTGCCTGCTTATGCTCAGTAGGCCTCAATCTTGTCGGTCAAAGAATCAACAACACATCAATTCTCTTTACAGTATAATCGACTCTGGAACTGCATGAGGCACAAGCCAGTGAAGGAGAACAAGACCAAAAAACTCCAACCAATACAATCCTTCCCGACCCCGCCATAATTCAAGCTCATCCCGCATCGTGCCACACGCTAACACTAAACGCCCCACTCACTTCCCTCCCGCTCCTTCCACAGCTTTCCCCACTTCACCACCCAGAGCGTGTACCTTTACGCTTCTAGGGGATGATCTCCCTGTAGAGCAGTGGAGGATGCCCAAGGTCCCCTTCTGTAGAGGCAAGTTTAGTCGGGCTCCAGGCACCTGATCGCTGATCGGCTTCTGTGCCGCTTCTCTCTCTGGGGGGCGCACTCACACCCCCGCCCCACAGCCTGTGTCTGAACTTCAAGGCTCGAGTCTCTAGGTACCTTAGGTATCGCCCATCGCCGCCATCCCCAGGGCGTCTTGTCGTTCGATCATGACCCCAGTTCGTTAAGGTATTGTCCAAGTCCGGGGTTCTAGCCGGAGATGCACTCGACGTAGCAACACATAGACTAAGGCAGCTGGCACATTTCTCACTTGAAACAATTGTCAGGAGTGACAACTTATAATAACTCTCCTCCGCTCTGTTCTTCCCCCAACGGTTTTCCCGTTTCCTCCTCCCATCAATAGACTAGTTCAAGTACGGATTACTATTACCGAGTTACATCTAACTTGCCTCACCTGCCACCCTTGCCGAGTCCTAAACAGACACAAACCTTCGTACAACCTTCTCCTCTTCCTCCTTCACAATGATGCGTGTTCCTCGACAATCCTTTTCCACTGCCGCCCGTACCCATCCCAACATTGTTCCCCACCTTCGTCCCCAGAAGAGAATGTCCTTTGGAAAGCTGTAAGTGTCATATACTCAGTGTCACACGACACCACACGCTGACCATCAATTACAGGGTCAAGCCCGTCGCGGCTGTTGTGGCTATTGGTTACGGAGCAAAGCTATCACTCGAAATGGCCCAAAGACGACGTATCGCTCAGATGGAAGCCATGGAGCGCGAGAATGCCGCATACCGGGAGCGAAATGAGGCTCTCATGAATATGTACGGTGATCGATCAAGTCTCGACGAACTCGAAAAGGCCGTTCAATATTACGAGAAACGATAAATGAATCCATCCAAGGACGAAACAAAGAAAATCAGAAAAAAACAAAACACCAAAGTCGGGCTTTACAACACCCTTCTCTCATTTTATTTGCTTGAAGCGACGGCGATACCTCCCCCGGAGATGTGTCGGAGTTTACTGGTATGGCTTTCACGACCACCTAAAGCCTTGAAATACTGCATTGGAACGGCGTTTAAAGGAATACCATCTTGCTTGGGATTATTGTTTGAAAGGACAATTAACCTGGTTGGCTTTCAGGGTCCAACATTTATCTCATCAACACTAGACTGTTCGTCTACAGGTTTATCTCACACGACCTAGGGACAGATTTGCTGCATGAAAGATTACACTACACTGCAATACACTACTTGGGTATAGGAATATCCCATTTTACAGGTCACAATCATTCTCTCATTTACGCACCATGTCTTGTTCTCGTTCTTCCTCGATTACCTGCTTTGTGTGTCGTCGCCCAGTCCCACATGCTCACGCCTTGAATTTTCACATTCAACTCAACCCAAAACGTCATGAGCCTCGCTGGATCACAGGCCGAGGTTTCCCGGCGGCTAATGAGCCCCGACCGATCCCTCAACCATCAGCACCCCCGAAGGCCCCACTCCCGACGACTTAGCCGGTCCCTGGCCCGAAGAACCCCTATCAGCTCAGAGGAACACTTCCGAGGACATTGTCTCTGACGTTGCCCATGTGCGGTGATTGATGTCCATTACGTCCTCGTTTATCCCGGTGGTAATCTTCCGCGATTTCATGCGACGATGATACGAGAAGACTTTTTCGTCTGGGCAAGGTTGTTGAGTTTTGAGCCGAGAAATACCTCAGTTCAATGAGTAAGAGAATTGATTTGTTGCCGCGGAGGTGGTTGGATAAATCTGATAAGAGAGAGTGTCGGAGCTGGGCCTGAATATCTAGGAAATGAACAAATAATAGCCAAGCAATAAACTACATGTCAACTGAAAATCAACCAGATAGCAAACTAGTTAAATGTGAAGTTTCAGTTTCAAAATAAGGCACGCCAATCATATCCCTTATCGGCTCGCCAATCTATTTATGCGAGGTCCCGATGTTGTTCAATCATGAGATATATATCTCGACCAACTATCAATACCCCGAACCACTGAACATGAAGCTCTGCAGAGGCAACTACGGCAACGCCAATTGAATTCTTTTACGGTATATGTCATTATGACATGTTCTTGAAAAGTCTCATTTCACTTGCTTGCTAGCGACTGGTAACGCTGCATCTCCATGCATCCTTCGCAATGGTTCCAAATATCATTCCCCTTAGCATCATCATCATATCAACATTTGGGTATTCTTCGTCACCAGAACCTTTCTCGAATGACCATACCTTTCCTCCCGAAGCAGCTCATCGTCTTCTTCTCCCACCGCGAAAGTTGTCATCCTAGGCAACGCCAGGTCCAGCCCACTCCTTGCGTTTGAGTTTGCGGCCGACCTGAAGCTCCTGAAGCTTGGTCGCAAAGCCGCGAGAAACATGGCCAATGAACTTGGGACGATCGCGAAGCTCCTCCATGGTCTCAATCCAAGCTTTGTAGCTGACCCCCTCGCAGAAGTAGGTGATCATCCGGTCGCCAAGCTCAGCCTGGGAACTGTGCTGCATGTTAAGCGCCTCGTAGCCGTCGGCAAAGTCGCGCATGAGTAGTTTCTGCGTTCCTTGGTCGGCCTCGGTACGGTAGAGGGCGCGGTGCCCATTGCCGATGGCGACGTCGATGCAGCGGGCAATGAATTCACCCATGCTGGGGCTGATGAAGCGGTCGCAAAGCTTGTAGACTTCGACATAGTCTCGCATAGGAGTCTTGATAGGTGCTGCCTCGGGACTCTGGGCAGGACGGGGATGCGCATGTGGGACAATAGAGGAGTGACTGTAGGCGACCCCAATGTAGAGAGCGAGGTATCGCGGTTCGATGTCCTCGTCATTAAATTCAACGCCTCCCTTTTTGGCCTCGGCAAAGCGACCGTTGAGACAGCTTTCGAAGTACTCCGAGTTCTTGGTTAGGACGTTCTTGGCGACTTGAAAGATTTCGCCTTTCACCTTGAGCTCGACTAGCTGCTCATCATTCCTGTGCATGCATATAGGTCAGTGACTCTTATTCCCCAGCGCAAGGTTGGAATGGCCTCTGAGCTTGAGGTGAAAGAGATGCGCATACTTAAGAAGCCAGGAGGTGCGAAAGTCCGCGAGGATGCCAGCAGACTGCTCATCGGCAGGGTCGTCCTTAGGACCAGCACGAGTACGGGGTTTCTTTCGCGGAGGTGCCATGGCGATGTCGGAAGGAGTTGATTTGCTTAAGTGGGGTGCGTGAGGATCAAAAGGGAATTCTGTCGAGTGCGCCTTCACTTTGCAAGTGATGCAGAGAAGGTGAAGAGAGCAGAATCTTGTTGTGAAGCAAGCTGTGGTTTGATGTTGCTATCCATCGCTCGCAGCGATGTTCAAGTTGACTACAGTCGAAATAATATTAGTATTCATTTAAAGTGTCTGCATTTCCAAAATACCTTGGTCGCCAAGTGAGTTCGCGATGTTGAGTTGTGGTTGCTGGGGTCAGGTTGGTGGAAGGAAACAAACACAACCTACGGGCCCGAGGTCGGTACTGCTTATTTAGTAGTAGGTAAGGAGGCATGGTCTATGCAACTTGCCAATTCTCAGTCCAACAGGGTCTCCGTCGGGTCACCTTTATCAGAATTTGCCTTACTGGAGAGCAGAGAATAATAGGGCCCTGCCAGATCTTCGCTAGAGGTGTATAGGAGGCCATAGTAATAATCTGCTGGTTGAGATCCATCATTCAGTCAGGTAAGGTATTCAAGGAACGACAGTAGAGGCCGAAGCGTCAATAGAAGAGTGAGATGGCGACAAGAAACGCTGTACATTAGAATTGAAGCAACGGAAAGAGTTATAAGTGAGTTCCTCAAACCAGACACTGCTCGCCCCTGCCATCAGCTGCTGAGGAAAGTGCCAACCCTGGGATAAGACTTTCACTTCGCTCTTACTTTCCGAATGGTGACCTTTTCTTCATCGCCAAGTTCCCATCCGACCTTGTCCTTCTCTTTCAGTTCATCCCACTTGCGACCAGTAGCAAACTCCAAGAATGGCAAATCCACGTTGAAGTACGACCTTGAAAAGCATTTCAGGGTGTGAAGTCTCAAATCGTCGTCGGCCCACTCCATCAACTTCAAGCAGTGTCGACTAACTTGTTTCTTCGAGAACTGCCATGAGACATAGTCGTCGTGCGCCAGCGCTTTGAGTATCCGGTCCAGTTTCTTGTTCCTGATATTGAAGTCTTGTCTGATGAAATATGCCTCGGTCAGGTCCCTACGCCGACATGCGGCATCCAGCATGAAGTAACCGGCAATCTCCTCGATCTCACTATTAACCATGGGTGTCCATACAGCCATGTATCGGAGAAGGTGTAGAATTGCCGGATGATATGATTCAGGATGCTTAGCAAGAATGGACAGGCGGATGGAGAAGATGTATGCTTGGATTGAGAAGAGATCAGCTCGTTTTGTAGCCACCAAGCCTTCTCGAAGCTTTCTCAATGCCATCAGGACATCCTGCAGAGATTTAGTATTGTCAGGGTCCTCAATAGCTGCCAACATCGAGGTTGATGGTCCACTAGATGGTATGATAGAACGGAGGGCTTTCAATGTGCCACTCAGGGCAGAGGACGCTGGCGATGTGGCAGCATTGGCAGAATCTGAGCCAGGAGTTTGAGAAGAACCACTAGCATTTGTAGCTGGAGTTTCCGAGGCTGGCGTTGAAGATGACGCTGCTGCAGAAGTTGCTGTGGAAGGCGGTCTGTATCCAGGTGGAGGTCTGGTATATGGTGTTGCAGGAGTTGGATCAACTGCTCTTATATCTAGAGCGTCAAAACTCCTTATAATTGAGTCCTTGTCACCGGCTTCCGTGCAGAAAGCAAGGAAACGTGAAATTATCTGATTATAATACCACTCCTGGGTCTTGGGGTTGAGTAAGCTGTCTCTGGTCAGCCCGTCTCTCTTGTCTTGTCGAAAGTGATCAATCTCTCGTGTCTATATATAACATTGACCGTCTAATACACACCTGTCATCACCCTTAGAAGGAAGACCAATACTTTGTAGCGGGTCCTGCTCGACAGGTTTCAATCTCCCCCAGGGGCCTGATGGCATCCTGTTACCTCGACCTCGACGAGCCATATCATGCACAAAGGAGCTGCTCTCGGTGCCGGAAAAGAACTTTGATTAGAAATGCAATGCCTTGAGCCTCGAGTGCACAGAATTGAGAGCCTTGTTGCGCTGCACGGGGCACAGAGTCTTGTTGAATATAATAGAGGTTGAATGAAGTCAGTTGCTATGAAGACTTGAGGTTGACAGTGGGGTAGCTTTCAAGGACCCCGCGATCCACTGTTGGTTCCTGCGTCCATCTCAGCTTATCATAATGATGAGGGTGGAAAGCTAAAGGACTTGATTGTGCCTTGAATAATTTAGGACTGTGATTCTATCAAGTGAATAGGGACGAGGCTATCTAGAAAGACCAATGTATTTTCTCTCCTCAATCGTCACATCGAAAAGCCAATTGCTGCATGCTGCAGTACCAAACTTATACCGAAAAGGAGAATAGCTACTACAGATCGGTGGTTCAAAAGAAATCCTGAATCAAAACCAAATCACTGAATTAAAATTGCTACTTCTAGAAGCCTTGCTATGTGCACATCCTTTTACGTGGGTATCATTATGGCCAAGAAGCCTTTCTTTCCATCTGCTTCCCTAACAACCACCATTTCAACACATCGTACATCCGATTTCATGTCCTCTTTTCATCCATGAATGCGGTCTGCTAGTGTCACCTTGTCCCAATTCTTGGGTCCCGCAGCCTCATACTTGCCAGACTTGGAGATGACTCGCCCAAGGCCCTGGTGGATCTCGGCCTGGAAAGGTCCAAATGGGCACTTCTCACCATCGATGCTGATATAGCCATCCTCTTGATCGCGAGGAATGATGCGGTAAGCTGAGATCTTCTTGTAGGTGACATGAGGGTTGTCAAACAGTTTCTCGGCTTCAACATCGAGAAGGACCTTAATGGCTGTGAAGAAAGGCAGGTCACCATCGATAGTGACGAGGTCCATCAAACCATCTGAGATGAGTGAGGCAGCGAAAAACGGAGCATCGGGTGACATATAAGCCATCTGTGACAGTCAGTATTATTCCAAATGCAAGGGCTAGTTTGATTACTCACGTTACCGGCGTAGAATGTGCCAACCTTGTCATAGGGAATCAACTCCCATCCTTCAGGGAGATCATCCTGGATCGTGCCATACTTCAACGGCGGCAAACCTGCATCTTCAGCTACGGGGTCTGCATCAAGCTTCTTAGCTAGATGGTTCAGGCTCGTGGAGCTCGCGTGATGCTTGTAATGAGCCTTGACATCGCCTTTGTCTTCGATCTCCACCTTGACAGCCAGGTCAAAGGGATAACACTTCTTCTTAAACATGCGCTGAACGACACCGACTTCGAAACGCGCACTACCCATCCATCGCATATGCTCTGTGCCGAGATCGCATTCGGCAATGAGGCCGAGCGTCTGGGACAGGAACGAAATGATGCGGTTGTGGCCACTAGTGACTGACACCAAATCCATCGGGGTCACGACACCCTTGATGATGGCAAGGGCAGCGAAAGAAGGTCGATGAGATCCGTACAAGTTGCAAGAGAATGCGTTTCCTGAGCCACAAGGGATATGGCTGACGGGCATCGTAGAAAGCGCTCTCGCAGCATCGGGTCGCTTAGCAAGGCCGTTGAAAATCTCGTGTGGCGTTCCATCACCGGAACATGCCATGATGGTATCGTATCTGGACAAGTCGGCGTTTTGCGCCAGTTCAACGGCTTCTCCACCGTGCTTCAATATCACGGGGTCAATCTGCATCTTTGCAGCCTGGAAGAGCGGCTTCACCTCAGTCTCCCACTGCTTGATAGCACCGCCAGGACCAGAGTTCGGGTTGATCAGCACGTAGGCGCGTTTCTGAGACTGCGCATTACCGTAGGCGCGTGTCATGAGGGTCTTGACGAAGATCTCGGCTGGTGTACCGCTGGTCGACTCGTCGTCCTTCGCAAGCGTGAAAATCCATTTCTTAGGTTTGATCAATGTCTTCGAAGCGTGATGGGCGTAGTCGATTGTGATCTGGTCGTTGGAGAGCTCGGCCCAGAGGACGTTGTAGAAGGGTATTCTATTCTTGGGAGCGGGTTCTGTAGAGAAGCATGATCAGTAAGTGTTTCCATATTGTGTCGTATCACAGTTCTGAGTTCTTACTGCCAGAGAAAGGAGCACAGGAGGAGCGAGTTGACTTGTTTGCAGCAGGGTCTGTTAATGATCAGTCGAGGACTTGGCGTCACGTCTTCTCCAAAAGATCCGCACCGTTGAGCTCCAGTTCTTCGATTCCAATGGTCAACTTCTTCTTATCCTCCAAGAGGAGCAACATTCCAATGCCTTCGTCCATTTTTCGATCAATCTCCGTGTTCATTGAAGCTGATGTCAGTCAGCGAGCTTATCGATTGTGTTTTATACCGAACACCTTAAAGCGCTAAGGGGTACAGGGGTTAGTTCGATCGTCGCGGTTATGATTGATCGCGTACAGAAACAATAGATTCGATAAAGAAAGTCGAGAAAATGAAGGACTGGGGCAGCTCGCTCTGGCGACATAAAAAGGAAAGACAACAATCCAAAGCCTCTGACAACGAGGGTATGTTTTGGAATGTTTCCGCAAGGAGTTGCTTCTTAGGATCAATCGGATTACGCGGATGCCCGTTGAACCTAGGCTGTTGATCTGTGGGGGGTCGCATCCGAGATTACAGACCTAAAGCCCCTGTAAATGCCTGCATTCGTGACTGGCCAGGTCCCTATAGAAGTCAATTGCGCACACCTGCTGGCAGCTGATAGTTAGAACCAGTAGTGCCAACAGTGCCTGACGTGGTGGAGTGTAAGACTGGGGCTATCGTAGCTGCCAGACGGTGCCGCGGTAAGACAACCAGAAATAGTCACCAACTCCACACTAGCTGTAGTGTTCGGTGGCCGCGGAGCCACGAGATATCACGAAGACGTCGATTTGACTTCGACACAAGGAATTATTGCCCTTTACGGGCTTACCTCAGATTTGTCATCACGTCCGACGTAACTAAGATCTCAGTTCCCCGGATGCATCCGATGAGATTAACGGCTTCTTCTTGTTTAGCCAATGTACTCGACCAATGAGGCTGATAGCGGCATGCTTGTTCTACACGATGGATGGATGCTTTAACTTTTCCCCATGTTCCCAAAACTCCATTTCCCCGCCATCTTCGGAGTGATTCCTTGCGCCAAACTGTCCTTCCTTCTCCTTCCTTCTCCTTTTTCTAACCTGAACTGGAACACCTCGGAATCGCAGCCTCGGTTGCATGCATCTATCTATATGGCCAATGTCATTCAGCATCATCATGTCATGTGCTGAACCCCCCACAAACTTTTTGAGTATCAGCAAGTAAGAAAGTAAGCAACGCCCCCTTATGCGAGTCTCGTCACATCGGGGAACTTCTCCTGGGCCGCCTTCTTGTATGCTTCCACCTGAGAACTCCTCCAGCCCTTAAGCACCTGAAGCCCCTCGACGGCATCCTCATAGGTCACATCAGGGATATCCAAGATGCCAGAAACGTCCTCCTCACTCTTAGCCTTATCCTGGCCCAACAGTCTCTGTGCCTTGATGGCGGAAAGAACGTGTCTAGGGCTACCCTTGTTGGCAGCAAGGAACTCGTTGTTGAACTTGACGAGATCCGTGGAAGGATCGACTGCTTTGAACTCAGCCTTCAGCACCTCCAGAACCTTAGGCTCAATGTCTGTCGCAGTCTTCAATAGTTGAGTGAACGCTACAGTATGCTCGTGCACCCTGGGTGACTTGGGGTCAAGTGCTAGGGCAGCTGTGAGACAGCGTAGGGCAAGAACGTACTTCTCTGTAAGAAGAACGGGTCAGTAAATAAATAAGAACTTGGTTATCCATGGTATTCAACTTACTGCGACGCATGTAGACCTCGAAGCCAGCGAACTGGGCGTTGATGTTCTTGGGGCTGAATTGTAGTAAGGGGTTAACGAACTTCATGGCATCGCCGAGAGGGTCGGTGGTTTCGGCGAGTTTCAGTCCGAAAGGATCGTCGTCCTGCTTCTTGACTTCTCCATCCTTATCCTTGCCCTTGTTAGGGTCTTGCTTAGCTTGTAACTCGGCAGCCTCTTTTTCGAGACGTTGCTGCTCCTTTCTAGCCTTTTTGGCGGCCTTCTTCTTGGCCAGGGCATCCTCAGCGTCCTCTCCATCGGCGCCATTGATACCATTTGCGGAAGGCTTATCGGCCAACTTGAGGTAAACTTCAATCGCATCCAGAGCGGCCCTTGAGAAGAAGGGATGATCACGGACATGGTCTTCCCATCGCATCATATCGATGTAGGCGCGGATCTGGCCCTTGCGCAGAGAGAAGCTGTGAAAATCGAACTGGTCCTCCTGCCACACCTCAAAGATGTTGAAGATTTGCTGGAATCGCTTTAGAGCAAGGGCAACATTGCCTTGGCGAGCATATGCCTCGCCGTCTTCTGTCAAGAACCAGACACTCTGCATATCCAAAAGATCCGCCAAGGGACCGCCAACAGTTTCTGCGCGAGTGAAAAGCCCAACTGTCTTGAGAGCCTTATCGTTTTCGTTGTTGCGAAGCTGGTACTTGGCTGCTTTTGTGTTAATGTATCTATCCTTAAGATCAAGCTTCCTGGCTCGATCCATTGCCTTGGAGGCTTCTTGTATGTTTCCGCCATGCTTAATGATTCGTGCCTTGGTCATGGCAAAATCAACGCTCTTGGGGTCCTTCTCAATTGCCTTCTCGACGTACTCCATGGCTTTTGTCAAGTCGCGGCTGAGATGGTAGTTGTAGTGCTGTGCAAGGTAGTACAGTGCTGCCGCTTCTCCTTTATCCTTGCTCTCCGAATCAGCACCCTGCGAGTTCAAATAGTTCTTGGCCAGTTCACGGAGGGTGTCCTTCTTGAATGAGTCGGAGTAAAGATGCTTAAGATTAGCGAAGGTCGATGGCACTCCCTTGTTAAGCATCAACGTCAAATAGGCCTCAGCAGCCTGCTTGAAGTCATCGCCTATTAACGAGTTAGTACTGGTGGCTGGCTAGTGTCTCGGTAGGATTTACCTGACAAAAAGTCCAGCGGCAACCGGCGCGCGGCATCGCAACGAGGGGACTTCTCCGCATATTCATCATAGATAGCCTTACGAGCCTTCGAGTCGTCTTCCGATACCTCTAGGACCTCCAAGAGCTTCTCGTAGTATGCGGGGTGCTCCGAGTTGCGGTCAAGGAGAGCCCGGTAGGCCTTGGCAGCTTCCTCCTTCTTGTCCAACTTGTGAAGATACTCGGCGCGAGCCTCCATGACAGCCAATCGATCAAGATTTTGCTTAGCAGCCGTGTTTAGATGCTCAAGTGCCCGTTCATAGTCTCCTTGCTCCGCAATTAGAGAGTTCTTGTACATAATTGCTTCTGAGTGCTCATTGTCGAATTTCGAGGGCTTTGTTTTCAAGGTTTCCTCATACGTATTCATGACCTTCTCAGCTTCAGCGGGGTTTCCGGAAAGGTGGTGAGCAATGGCGAGCGCAGTCCAGCTTTGGCGCATCTGAGGTCGGGCCTGGAGCATAGCGGTTCGACTTTGGATGTATCCTTGATAGTCACGGCATTGAATTTGCAGAATAGCCAGATCGCGCTGAATTTGTGCTGACTCAGGCTCTAGTCGCAGAGCAAACTTGTACGCCTTGATAGCCTCCTCGAAATTCTTGTTTGCCCGGTGCAGCAGACCATACACGTGCCAGCAGATGTGCGACTTCATATCCATGGTCAAGGCTTCCTTTCCCAATGCAAAAGCTTCTTCTGTCTTGCCCTGAGAGTTCAGAATCAAGGCCTTCATCGCAGTGGTGTCTCCATGTTTCGGATGCTTCTTGAGAATAAGCTCAGCGGACTTGAGACCACGCTTGTATTGCTTGTCCTCATAGTATCGAATAACGGAGCGGAAGAGCGAGGCCTCCTTAGAGGCAAGAGGTTGCGGCATCGTGATTATGGGACACAGCTCTAGTCTTCGGACCGTAAAGAAGTCGTGAGCTAGTTAATTGCGACCGGCGTCCGTTGTCGGCGAGGATTAAAAGCTCCCAGCAGGATCGAATGAGGGATGTGTGGGCGAGAGAGAGGAAAAGGTACAGAGAAGCTTTGACGAGACAAAAACCTCGCCAGGAGATGATGAGAGGAGGATAATGAAGGGTAAAGAGGCGGCTTCCCTGACCGGCGATTGTGGAGAGATGTCGTGTAAAGCTGAAGGTGCTGTACCATACAACTTAGGTACGAAATGATGTGGACAGGAATTGCTACGGTAGACCGGCAATTTCTCGGAGGCTGCCTGCGGTGGGTTGCTGAGTTATGCGGAGTTGGTGGTTTTGGCGGGGCAGTTTAGGACCCATGACAGCATGGAAGCCTCATGAGAGTTGGCAAAGAATCTGGTATTGAATGAATCAATCCATAATTTCATGGGAATACTTCAAGATACCATACGGAGTGTATATTATCAACGAGTAAATATGAATAAACACGAAATGACTGATCGATTTTAGCATCTGGTTAATCTGTTTGGCACACGGGGCATGCTACGAGAGACACCAAAGCTTTAGACGTCTATACTAAGTGATGAAGAGGTTTAGGTAAGATCAGAGGGGCTCTTTGAAGATTGTATGTTACTGTTATACAAGAGGCGTCAATATCGTACAGCAAGTCCCTATCCTACAGTCCTTCTCTTGTAAATTTCGAACTCCAATGGTCTTTGGAGGATCTGAGTGGTCGTTTCGTGATATCATAAATTATACATTCGTTTTCAAGTTTTGGGCCTTCCTCCATTTGATGATTGTGTCCTCCCAGCTTTCAAAAGGGTCGCCTCCGCATCGTTGCTGTACGACCTCCCACGTTCTATGTCGTACGATACCCTCTACGCCCCTCTCTTGTCTTACAAGCGAAGCTAGGCGCTCGGTACGTGCTTCACGTGGGAAGAATCTACCTGAATACGGATCTAATCGTTCATCGACTGTTCTATCGCGGTCTTGTTCTTTCTCTAGTTCCCTGATGGTTCGGTCCGGGTCATCAGGGTCCGGGCTTGCCGCTACAAGAGCGCAGTAATTTAATACTTCAGTCCGGGTCTCCCATGAAGGAAATAGCACTCTCTCCTTGAAATCTAAGCATGACTGAGGGTCAATCTGTTTTGAAGTTGGCCTTGGTACGCGTTGCGAGGTGGACGAGGGGTCAAATCCGGATCGAGACGGCGTCACAAGCGCATTCAGATTCTGTGTGATTGAATCATCGATGGAAGATCTTGAAAGTCGAAGAAAGTCTGAAAAGAAAAGAGAGAGTAAAACAGTCAGTCGGGTATTCGAACAGCCGATACTTCTGACTCGAACATACCTCGCAAAGTGCCATACGAGAAACAGAACTGTGGAGTAAGCTGAGGTTGTGTAGATGGTTGAGTCATGGTATTCTTCGGCCGCGAGGAGCTCTGTTTCTGAGCGTCCGGCGAACCCTTCCAGAGTATCCCAGCCAGAATGGGCGGATGTTTAAGTTCAGCTGATTAGAAATTCGAAATAGTTGCTAGCGTATTAAGTCAAGAACGTGGCTCGTAACGGATCTGAAACAGGGTCGAGTCGAGTCGAGTCGCGTTAGTCGTTAGAAAAATATCGTGAGTGATGGTTGGTTCTATCTCGACTTCAGTGACGCAACTAAAGAGTTAGCCGGAGCTAAGGTCCGGCTGCTTGTATCCGGAAAGTCCGGATAAACTCTGACTCCGCTGACCACTTGATCCTTGCAGAGATCCCCCAGCTTGATCCTGGTAGTCTCGATCCATCACTGCACGACAGAAGCCCCCAGGCAATGACGATATCAAGAGAGAGTTTACGAGGGGATTAGACTTTGAATGCGAGACATTCTAATTCAAGTTAGTTTCAATTATGGTTGCTCGTAGTCTCGAGAAGTACCTGAAGCTCTTCCTTCGAATCCGCAACTCTTGCACTTATCTTTCACTTGTTGTGTGGGTTTTGTTGGAAACGAGCTGACTGGCTTTTGCTCCATCTCATGGGGCTGAAACAAGCTGAGTGAGGGCAATCTATTACTGAACTCTTGATGCATGTCCCGGGTCAAGGCGAGAAGCCAGGAACCCGTGTGACGCCAAGGGGGCATTTTCAGGGCGAGGCACAGAATTTCACTCTTCAAATCCAGGGTCTGCATCTTCTGAATCAGCCTACGACGAACTAATCGGCATTGCTTTTTCGCCGGCTGAAGCAAGTAGCCACCGCCGAATGGAGCCGCGCTACGCTTGAAAATGGATGGACAGTTATCGCATATCGCACTGGGCAGACGGGTTTCCGGAGATCCAATGTTGGCGATGGATTGCGGGCAGCCTCTCGCCTTACTGGATACTGGGCCGCCACGAGGCGCCATTTAAGCATTGACATACTAATACCATCGACGCCTCACCGTTTGGGCGTTGCGTACAATCCTCCGATGGGGCATTCCCTGAGCAGGGCTGATTGAGCATGATAATCAAGACTGCACTGGATCTCAGGTCCTCAACAGACTCGGTCACATTTCTTCAGTCAGGGATCTGTCTAGCGGCTTTACTTCCCCATAAGGCTAAAAAGGCTTCGAGACTCCGTAACTGCCAGATTGGATAAAAGACGCAAAGAGAGCGACTCACGAACCTGCAGATGCAGACGCCACCGTTGAGACCCATCTGCCGGCTCAAGCACCAACGCACCCTATTTGTCGCCGTTCTGGGTATTGATCAACTAATTCCCACGCAGTTGGGTGCTTGTCCCCTTATCCATGACTGAGCGGTTGCGCTAGATCCAACGCCCAGGACAGGACAGGACCAACTGCCACGCACCTAACGCTAGGAATCACCATCCATGGATGGATGTTGGCTTACAGGCTACAGCAGCGCACGGCTTGCTTACGGGCTAGAAGCCGACTCGCTCTGTTTCTCGGAACCTCTTTAGCCTCTTGTGACTTTGCTTTGTGGATTGCCTGGTCTCAATATGTGACGACGGTGTGCAGCAAATAGAGCCCGGGCCGTCGTCACTCTCTTGCGTTGAATCGATTTGAGTTGAGGCTTCTACCCTTCCTTTTGCTTTGCTTTGCTGCGCACGAATTTCAGCACGGCCAAGGCGAAAGCACGGGCTTGATCCGTTCTCTGCAGGAACCGCAAGCTTACGGAAGTATTTGCAGCTGTCAAATCGTACATTACCCCCCAAGTTTCCTGCTCGAGTCTGATCTCGTTTGGTGGCTTGTACTACTTTGGCATTTCTGAGTCGACCAACTTCCACCAAATTTTGTTCTTCTCCAAGGATGGATCAACTTCAGAGTCGGGTCGAGAAAGCAGACCTGCAGGATTTGATTGATATATGCGAGCAACTTTCTGAGGAATGTAGGGGTATCTCTAATTGTCTCAATACCAGCCCAGTTACTTTGGCTTCGCTCGCCAAGGAGTGTCGCGCGATCACAAATGCGCTTGACAGGTTACACGAACTCAGCCGGTCGATTGAAGGTGGCACAGAAAATGTTCGGGCATCAAACAACGAATTCGTCTATTCCGTTTCGAAGGATGTGCATGAGCTGAGGGCAGCATTGAAACGCATAAAGGGTCCAGATAGGGACAGCGGCATTCACCTCAGCGAACCACAGCTTATCATCGTCTGGAACGAAGCAGCATTGAAAGAGTACCTTGCGCGGCTGCGCACTCACCAAGCGTCTCTCCATACTCTCCTTAATGCTGCGACGCGGCAAGTAACCTTCTTTTCTAAGTGCGCTGGTTCAAGGCTAACTCTTAGTAGTGCCGGTTATAACTTTGGGGAAAATGACAACAGGAGGCGCGTGATTGAGCCAGATATTGGAGTAGATGAGGCACTACGGAGCCTTGCTCGAAAGTTCACAGCGCCAAACCAACAATCTGTCGTGTTACCTAGAGTCAGTGACTCTGCCGAGATTCAGATCCTACTTGATACACTTGTACCACCACCAGGAGTCAATTACGTGCGAACCAAAGATGCCGCAAATGAGCTGCACAACGCCATTGAACGGAGCGATGAGACAGCTGTCTTTCATATCCTTCTCGAACGCGCAGACCCCAACATAATGTTGGCTGGTTCAATGCTCTCCCCACTGCATCGCGCTTTCGACAAAGGCCATATGCTGATCGCTGCTTTTCTCATCGTCGCTGGTGCAGATGTTGACGAGCCAACTACTGATGGTCATACAGCATTGATGAGGGGGATCAGATGCGGGTTTTCGGAACAATTTGCGACTCTTGTGATTCACATGAAAGCCCGCGTCAATGCGATCGATAACGATGGGTGCTCGGCTCTACACCTCTCGGCCGCTTCAGATGTCATCGACGATGAAACGCTCCCAGTTCTCATCGATGCAGGCGCCGATATCAACCTGGTCGATTATAATGGCCAGACACCACTTCTCGTGGCGATTCAGCATAGCCGCTGGTCTGCGGCGACAAAGCTCGTACAAGCTGGTGCAGATCTAGAGGTGCGATTACCAGATGGAAAGACAGCCCTCCACATGGCTGTCGCAATGCGCAACCAAGAGTTCTCCCAAGTGTTGATATCTCGAGGAGCAAACGTTGATCGCGTACTCCGCGAGCATACTCCCCTCACAATGGCCATCAACTCTCGCTGCACAGCTATCACTGCTGTTCTTCTAGATAGCGGTGCAGACCCTAATCTGCCCAGCCGCAACGGAAACACACCTTTACTGGCAGCAGCATCCACAGGACATGACGAAACCGTGCGATATCTCATCGCCCATGGAGCCGATCCAGCAGCCACTCAAGGACACTCTGGATACTCAGCGATGCATATGGCGGCCCACAAGGACAAACCTCACATTCTGCAGCTGTTGTCTGATGCAGGCGCACCTGTTGATATCTTGGATAAGACAGGCGAAACTCCTCTCCTCGTGGCAGCCAAGCTTGGCAATGCGCAAAGCATCTTTCGCTTGATCAGACTCGGTGCTGATGTCGAGCGAGTAGGACCGGACGGGATGAGCATTCTTTCTCACGCAGTCAAGATGGGCGATGTTGACCTTGTCACGGCACTCCTAGAGCTGGGGGCGGGTATGCAGGTGTCATCCATGTTCCCTTCGAAGGGCAGTAAGGAATATCTGGTACCTGAGCCACAGACAACACCGATTCACGTTGCCGCTCAGCACGCACGAGACGAGATCTTACTGCGGCTTGTATCCTATGGTGCCTCTCTCGAGAGCACCATCTTCCCTGGTCGGACACCTCTCTCCGTTGCTGCATCTCATGGGCACATCTCGACAGTCCGGTTACTTCTTCGACTCGGTGCAAATACGCACGCTCTAACAACACATGGTGATACAATTCTTTTCCAGGCATCGGCAAACCAAGCAACACTCAAGCTCTTGCTACAGCAGGGAATTGACGTGAATCATCAGAACGATCGGGGCGCTACAGCCCTTCACTACGCGGCTCTTCGCGGGCACATCGGGGGTGTGAGGATGTTGCTTGAGAAGGGTGCTCGACAGTACCACGCAAACGCGGTGTGGGATGCCTGGGAGGACAGAGACGGAACTGGAGGTTATCGACAGGGCACACCAGCTGGCATGGCTATGCAAAGAGGTCTGGATAAGGTCGCGGAGTTAATCGAGGGATGGAAGTATAACTGACTTTGGTGTAATACTTGGCGATAAGGTTATGATTTAATGGATGGAGTAATGGCTGGACGGCGGAACTGTATATCCTCTGTATGTAATATGGGTTCGGGTTTGGGCTTGATGAGATACCACAAAAGAATTGTTATAATTTGGCGAGATATTATTCATGTTTGGTGTTTGCTCGTATCATGCATTATAACTGCTTGCATGAACAGTGAATTAAAGTCATGGACGGAGTGCAAGTTATGTATCGCTGAATGCTATGTGCACGTTGGTATAAATCCATGCATATTCCTCTATATCCGGATCCACGTGCTGTGCAATAGCTAAGCTTTTCAGCCCTAGCAATGTCCCATGTCCAATACCAAAAGCGAGAGGCAGCCGAGTCACAGTTACGGATACGAAAAGCCATGAAATGCGAAATTACTTACTGATTAAGCGGCACGGGAGGAATAACGGCCGCGGCGTTGGAACAAGATTCGAGAAGTGACGTGATGGTAAGATTAATTAATGTATCGCCATTAGCAGTGAGGAGGACCTCCCAGCCTAACCACTAACAACCATACATACGAATACGGGACGTCATGACGGCGTTCAAGTGTTGACGTAATAGGCTCGAGTGATGATGGGCGAGGCAGTGCTCAACGAAAGAGTCCATGATGGGCGCGTCTCAATTCTACTACTGGCAAGGTTTTGATGAATTGTGATGTCTCTAGGTCTCGTGATCTGTAGCCAAGAAAGCAATACAAGCTCAACATTTGGCTAAAATAAACTCTCCTTCATCATATTCTTGACTCTTCTCAACGCTTCTCTTCTATCTGATCTGCCCATTACCCCTTTCGGCTTTGAAACCAAGTCCCACTTCTACAAGACGGGTAAATTAGATTCACCATTTCAAGATCTCGCCAAGCTTGGAGCCCTTATTTATATCGAATACTTAACTTTTGTCGCCTCCGTCATCGATAAATAAATAGTAAACCCCAATCGAACCGTCAATCTGCAGTGTATCACACAGTCCAGGCCGGCCCCGCGTGCTCCATCTGGCTCGTCCTGAACTTTTAGCTGTCCTCCCCCTGCTTCTACAACCCCGCAATCCGCAATCGGCCCCTCGTCAACTGCTACGCTACTGCTACTGTACACGAGACCGCCTTCGAAATCTCCTGTCCCGTCGCAAACCCTCCCTTTTCACTCCCCGACTTTTCTATACACGGCGCAAATATACAATCATGTCCTCTTCTACAGCCCCAGCCGCGCAGGCCAACAGCAGCAGCTGGACCGCCTTCCTCAAGGTAGATATAGATATCTAACTCCATGCTTTTGCATGCTTGGAGCGATTCGTATATGGGTGATGGCAGTAGCTGACCTCGTCTTTGCGACGTGCTCTAATAGTCCATCGCATCCTTCAATGGCGATCTATCTTCTCTCACCGCGCCTCCCTTCATCCTGTCCTCTCAGTCCCTCACCGAATTCTCTGCGTACTGGGCCACGCACCCTCCCGTCCTGACCGCCCCAGCTGCCGAGTCTGATCCCGCCAAGCGTACTATGCTCGTCCTCAAGTGGTTCCTCTCGACTCTGAAGCACCAGTACGCCAGCCGAAGTGAGCAGTTTGGAAACGAAAAGAAGCCTCTGAACCCTTTCTTGGGTGAGCTTTTCCTCGGTACCTGGTCCGACGAAGCTGGCGAGACCACCCTTGTCTCGGAGCAGGTCAGCCACCATCCTCCTGCTACCGCCTATTGCATTCGCAACGACAAGACTGGTATCGAGCTTGAGGGTTACAATGCTCAGAAGGCCACTTTCAAGAGCACCATCATTGTCAAGCAGATCGGCCACGCTGTCCTACGAGTTCCTCTTCCATCTGGAGAGATCGAATCCTACCTCATTACCCTCCCTGGTCTTCATATCGAGGGTCTGATTTTTGGTGCTCCTTTTGTCGAGCTTGATGGCTCAAGTCACATCACTAGTTCCAGTGGCTTCACTGCCAAGATTGACTATAGCGGCAAGGGATGGCTCTCAGGAAAGAAGAACACCATCGTCGCCAGCGTTTATCCTACGGGCAAGGAGAAGGATGTTCTTTACAATGTCACTGGCCAGTGGAACAAGGCCCTCGAGATCTACTCGGGACCTGCCAAGTCTAACTCCAAGTCTACTCTTGTGAGCACCTACGACGCCGTCAACACCGCTCAAACTGAGCTCAAAGTTGCCCCCATCGATCAACAGCACCCTCTCGAATCCCGACGCGCCTGGTCTCGCGTTGCTGATGCCATCCAGAAGGGTGACATGGACACCACAGGTGCTGAAAAGGGCAAAATTGAGAATGCCCAGCGCAACATGCGCACCAAGGAGAAGTCAGAGGGCCGAACCTGGGATCGCCAGTACTTCACAGCTGTTGAGGGTCAAGACTCTGTCCTCGAACAGCTCGGCAAGGTCGTTGGTGTACCTACTGATGGAGAGGCTGACAAGACTGGTGGTCTCTGGCGATTCGACAAGACCAAGGCCGATGCTCGCGCTGCTCAGCAGCTCTCAGAGGACGCTGTAGCCCAGATGGAGAAGGAGCTTCTCGGTCGATAGGCACGCCAAACAGGATATGAAAACAATAGGAGAAATAGGAACAGGAAATGGTGATTGTGAGCTGCATAATACACAATCACCGAGATCATGCAGATAAAGGTGCAAAGTTAAACCAAAAGAGGCGGGCATGGACATGGGTTAGAATACACAGCGCTCGGCAAATGTTCTCTGATACAAGAGGCATTCCGCGACGAACCACCGGAAATTCAAACGGTTGGTTTGTATAATAATTAACAGGCTATATATGTTCTACGACTAATGACATGATTTTCATGTTTTCTAAATTCGCATCCATCCACCTCCAGAAGGTTCCATTGATGCAAGGTCCGATATCAGTTTAGCGAGCTAAGGTGGTTTTTAGTTTAAAATCACATATACACATTGCAGTAGAGGACACTCAGGCTGTTTGTGCGTCATCAATTTTTTTTCCTCATTAATTTTACTACTTTCATCACCTCGTAACGCCCCTGCAACTAAACACTGCTATGTTGTGTCGGAACCAAGGTGAGGGTATTTTCTAGATCCCTCTTTTTCTTTTCCAAACGATACTCATGAATTGTGTCGCAGTTGGGATATCATTAGAACCAGTTATTGTCTTTTATCGACATTTATAGCTGGTTGGCAGTGTTGAAGTCCTGGAGAGCCTCGGCAACACGCTTGGACATGGTCTTCTCACCCTCACGGACCCAGACACGGGGCTAGACATAACGTTAGTACATTGTAATACATATACAGTAATGGAATGAGAACTTACGTCGAAGTACTTCTTGTTGGGCTTGTCCTCGCCATCGGGGTTGCCGACGGTGGTGTTGACGTACTCGCGCTTGTTGATCATGTAGTCTCGGATACCGGAGCAGTAAGCGAACTGCATGTCAGTGTCGACGTTAACCTTGACAACACCGAAGCCAATGGCGTCGAGGTACTCCTTCTTGGAGGAGCCGGAGCCACCGTGGAAGACGAAGAAGACGGGCTTGTCGTTGTCGGACTTGAGGGCCTCCTTGACGTGAGCCTGGTGCTTGCCGAGAAGCTCGGGGTGGAGCTTGACGTTGCCGGGCTTGTAAACACCGTGGACGTTACCGAAGCCAGCGGCGATAGAGAAGTAGGGGGAGATGGGGGAGAGAGTGTTGTAGATGTTGAGGATATCCTCAGGCTGGGTGTAGAGAGAGTTGTTGTCAACATCCTCGTTGTTGACACCATCCTCCTCACCACCGGTGATACCAATCTCCATCTCGAGCCACTGCTTCATGGGGGCAGCGCGCTTGAGGTACTTGGCGGTGGTCTCAATGTTCCACTCGACAGGCTCCTCAGAGAGATCGATCATGTGAGAGGAGAAGAGGGGCTCGCCCTTCTCCTTGAAGTAAGCCTCGTCGGCATCGAGCATGCCATCGAGCCAAGGGAGGAGCTTCTTGGCGCAGTGGTCGGTGTGAAGGACGACGGGGATGCCGTAGGTGGGAGCGAGCGAGCGGACGTAGTGGGCAGCGGCGATGGAGCCAGCAATGGAAGCGGCCTGGTCGGTGTTGCTCACGCCCTAAAGAGTGCGTCAGTGGGTTGAAGTGATTGAGAAATTTGTTGAGGAACATACCTTGCCAGCGAAGTAGGCGGCACCACCCTGAGAGAACTGGAGGATGACAGGAGCCTTGTTGTCGCGGGCGGCCTCGAGGGCAGCAACGACGGTGGAGGAAGAGGTGACGTTCTGTGATATTTGTGTTAGTTGCGACGATTTGCGTTGTTTTTGAATGGTTGAGACATACAATGGCGGGAATGGCGAACTTGTGCTCGCGAGCGTACTCGAAGAGACGGAGGACATCGTCACCGACGATGACACCAGTCTTGCGGCTAAGGACTTCTTGGACACCCATTGTTGCTGTTTGTGAAGCTTAGGTTGGATAGAAAATGTAGGTTGAGATGAAAGATGTAGAAGGAAAAAGTCTATTGAGCAAGAAAGATTGTCAGTTATGAATGAAGAGGAGCAGAGCAATGACGAAGGAGGGGGGTATAGCGGGGTTTTCAATCCAACTCTGTTTGGTCCTTATCGATAAATATAGCAAAACAGAGCTGCGTAATTAGAGAACACGGCAAGGGGTAGAGTGGCAGTTACGGCGTTTTGGAGGGGCAGGAGGGGCAATTCTGACGCTCTTGCCGAGAGCTGCTCTGTGCGGGCCAGAATGAGTTCATCAGATTGAGGCCATGAGCTGTTTACAACATCCAACAGCTGTGTCGGTGAGGCATAAAGAGAGGCCATGATAAGACCGCGAATCTTTTTCTCATCTCGCCAGGAACACTCGCCTAATGCATCTTGCAGCATGCTGCTCCTCGATTGGCGAGAATGAAGATACGTCGCGAATCGTCTGATACTCACGGGCCGTAAATTGAGTTCCGTGAGGCTTCAGAGCTGTTGAGTGGGCTGAGACTGTTGAACGATTCACCGCGCCATCCAGTGAGACGATTGAGATAGTCGCCTCATCCGGAAACGCTCAATCTTGTTCACCGCACACCTCAACCCATTTCAGGCTCTCGAGTCTCAGGGCCTTACGGCTGCTCCGATGCCCGGTGGCTCTCCGGTGGCTCCGCGGCCGATATGTCTTCTCTGGCCTTCTCTCGGCCTCTGCGCTACTGTCTCTTCCTCTCACGACTCTTGACTCTATCATGTTGCCCACCTCGTCTCCGCTATAGGACAGCCCGGTTCACACATCCTCGTCAGACCAAGACTTTGTCCAGAAAATCGCTCCCCCAGCAAGCTCACTCGAGGTAGCTAGCGGGAGCTCTCTGACGTTGTTGAGCGTCTGCTCGGTGGTAAAGTGGGGGCGCCGACACAGCGGCGCCGTTGAAGAGCAAATACAGTGGATGGGATTGGGCTCGGTAGGTGACAGTGGAGAGTGATGCGACTTACACACTTTTGGCAGTTAAACAGGCGACCCAGCGATGATGTCGGTATTGACGATAGTGGGAAGAATTGTCAGGATTCAAAAATGAAAAACACCAACATGGGGGGAGGGGCAGCCGACTTATATGATGCCGTCCCTCCTAAGCCTCCTCTCCTCTGTGCCGAGAGCTATTCCTACCACAGCCGATGCTTCGGGGCGCTCGACGGGAACATGCGGGACGGCCTGGCCCTTGGAGACCATTGATCGGGCTCATCACTCTGACTTCTTAGCAAATACACTGACTCTGATTCTCGTGTGACCCCATCTTCCCCGCATACTTGAATATCGTGAGCATCACGGTTGGCTGGAAGGCCGCCATAGCCCATGGCTGTGGATATTCCGGGTTGACTTCCCCTGATGCTCTTGGACAAAATCTCCAAAGCCACGAAGCTGAGGCCAATCATATGAACCAATGCGCCGCCGCAGTTGCATTGCCGACGGCAACCATTTCTCGATCATTCTCGTACAATGCAAGGCTTGCGTAGTGTTGAAACGTGCTCCCCAGCAATATCATTCATATCACACTCAATTTGAGTAATCTGAAGTTGGAAATCATGATCGCAGTTGAATTGGTGGAGCTTCGACATCATCTTGTGGGTGGGGTGCTCAACCAAACATGATCTCGGTGATCTAATACCGAACCGCAGTTCCATATTCATCATGACAATGACGAGGCAAACTCGGATCAGCAATTCGAATCGATGTTTCTCATGTCCAATTTCGACACTCCTTCCCGGCTGAAACCGAATATCCAATCCAGAAATGGCGAATGCAGATTTTGCAAATTCTGCTCGATCGACAGGACAATGCATGCCATGCCAGTTGGACATGGTCATAAACTTGTCGAATATTTACGTCACGCAGATTGCGTTTGAAGGAAGCTAGAAAGCCTGGCTACTCAATTACAACCCTGAGTAGTCTAATCCCTCGGCGGATCTGGTCAAGATCCCATCCACCCGAAGATACATTACATCGAGGCATTGGTTCATACAAAGAGAAGCTGTGGTTTCGAGGTCTTACCCCCACCAGTCCCTCCATCCGTCCTTCAACCCCGGCTAGGCTACGAGGTTCCAGAACTCCATGAAGCTCACCCCAATCTCCTGCTCCCCCACTTACAAGTGCTGGATTAGCTAACGAGTTGCTGTTTGTCGTCAGTCGGTCCAGCAAAATCGGTCTTGAACTTGCAGAAGCACGGAGTCCTTCAACAACAGCTGATTGGCTTCCGTAGCTCAGTTGGTTAGAGCGTCGTACTAATACTTCATACCGAGTAATTGGTAATGCGAAGGTCTCAGGTTCAAGCCCTGGCGGGAGCATTGTCTTCCAATGCCTATCAGCTGTTCTTTTTGGGGGATTTTTACTAATTCTTTTTAGAGTTGTGATTTTTGTTCTGGTGGTGGATGTCACATTCATGTACCTCAGTAGTAGATAGCCCTTGGTACATAGCGATATGAGCAAATGGGTAGCTATAAGTCAGAGACTCTTAGTCTTGATTGTCTAAAAGCAGAAGGTCTTGGTCCTTAGCAAGTCTAAGTTTTGAGCAAACTCAGCAGTTTAGATATCTTAATAATCTCTGCATAAATGGGAGTAAGTTAAGCTAACTACCCTGGAGCAAGATTGCCAACATTACTCTTAAATATATATAGTAATGAATTTCTTTATACAAGCCTCCAAAGTTGGTCTACACTATGTTGTCGCTTTCTACACCTATGTGATCTAGAGACGCATACTGGTGGCTATGTTAAACCGCAGTCTTGTAGAATACTCTTTAGACACTGTAATACAAGTCTTTTGGTGGCAGAGACCAGGTGGGGAGCTACTTATCTATGAATTATCGATTAATCACAACTAGATCATAGAATACATATCACGAGACTTAGTATCGACCCCGATACTTTAACCTAATTATCTTTTCATACTTGATATGTAATATTATTTCATAGCCGGGCGATATGAAGATTGGATCTCGTTCACGTGCAACGATGTAGAAAAAAAGAGGGTCGCCGAGAAAGCTCATCATCGTCTTGAGCATCATCATAACGTTGTCAACTAATCGTACCAATGCCCTCTCGCGGGCTCTGCCGACCAGAACCAATGTGAAAAGCTCGGCGTCGTCTTTTAAACTATTCACAAAGCCACTTCTTCGCCGAAAATGGACGAGGAAACCCTCAAGGAAGCTCTCAAAAGCTTCCCGAACGCCGAAAAAACGGCACCACCCGCAGCAGCAACTTCAGGGCTCAACATCAACGCCCTGTTCGAGAATCCGCTCTTCGCTGGTGGAATCGGTCTTGCATCATTGGGAGCAGTCGCTGCCTTTGCACGAAAAGGCGCAATCTCTGCACTCGGAGCAGCTCGTCGTCGCTTGCTCGTCAATGTCGAGATCAGCAAGCAAGATCCCGCATACCCATGGATCTTAGCATGGTTGTCACAACCCCGTGAACACCCGGGCTTCATTGCTTCTCGCCTCACCCGAATACATAATCTCTCTGTTACGACGACGACTGCATCTCGAACGGCTGGAGTTAGTGGACCCCAGAATGCGCACTTCTTCCTACAACCGGGTTTCGGACGACATATCGTCAAGTTCGGCAATGCGTACATTGCTGTGAACAGAGAAAAGCATAATACGGCGAATATGAATACTGGCGAACCACACGAGATCGTTCAATTGACTACATTATGGGCGCATCGACATGTTTTCGAGGCAGTTTTCAGCGAGGCGCATCAGTTGGCAGCCAAGGCGAATGAGGGAAAGACTATTGTATACTCGGCTCGAGGAATGGACTGGGTGCCACTGGGTGATCCAAGAAAGAAGCGACCATTGGGCTCCGTCATCCTGGATGACGGCGTCAAAGAGAGTATCGTAGGTGACGTAAAAGACTTCTTGAACCGGCAACAGTGGTATGTGGATCGGGGTATTCCCTACCGAAGAGGCTATCTGCTGTATGGTCCTCCAGGCAGTGGAAAGACGTCCTTTATTCAGGCCCTTGCAGGAGAGCTGGACTTTAGCGTGGCCATGATCAACCTCAGCGAGATGGGCATGACGGATGACAAGCTAGCCTATCTCCTTACAAAACTTCCCAAGAGGAGCTTGCTTCTGCTAGAAGACGCAGATGCAGCATTCGTGAACCGGCGCCAGCGAGACTCTGATGGCTATAATGGTGCTACTGTTACCTTCTCCGGTCTCCTAAACGCTCTCGATGGTGTTGCTGCTGGCGAGGAGCGCATTGCGTTCCTGACAACCAACCACGTTGACCGCCTCGATGCCGCGCTCATCCGACCTGGTCGTGTAGATTTGATGCTTCGCATCGGTGAGGCCACACACTACCAGGCTGCTCAGATGTGGGATCGATTCTACGGTGACGTTGATAAGGATCATTCCGGCCGAGAACGATTCCTCAGCAGGCTCCAAGAGCTGGGTCTATTCGGCGTTGGACCTGATGGCAAACCATCGAATCGTCACACAAGCACAGCAGCGATTCAGGGGCTGTTCCTGTTCCATAAGGACAATATGGAAGGAGCTATTAATGACGCTGATGGTCTCATCCCCCGAAAGTTTGAGGCTTCGGATGAGGTCCCAGAGGGAGCAATCAAGACACCTGCGTGATCGCATGTGCACTTGAAATTTGTATGGATATGTAACATATGACTGGCTGTTTTGATACCCTGGATGGAGCTCAGACGAAAACTTGTGTAAAGATATGTGTATGTGTAGTGAATACGAGGCTTAGGAAATGAGTTCACTGCTGAATGGATGACAAGATAATTTATTTGTAAAACCTAATGACTCCTGGAAAGATGTGTCGACCAATTACAGAACAATTTCAATTTCCCTTGTGTTTATGTCCAGCTCGTGACTCTATCGTCGTTTGGAGTTTTTTTGGTAAATAAGTGTTGGGGCCACTGTTGCCTAGTATTTTATCTGAGCTCACCCACGGATATAGATAGACTCAGTCATCGTCTTCAACCTCACAAGCTACAAGAGAAAATTCCGACCAGCCATTTTAACGCACGTCTTAAATTATCCCGAAACAACATTCCAGAAAAGCTCTCATCCAATGTCGTCCAACAGAGGTCAGCGAACGCTTGATTCGTGGATAAAATCCAGACCATCAAGACCAGTTGCTTCAACATCTCAAGCATCTTCATCAAGAGGGGCTTCATCAAACCAGCACCCATATCCACCCAGAAGTAGACGCGACGATCCATACAGACGCGGCGTTGCGCTCGCAGCTATAGCAAAGGAAACGCTGACAGTCCTCCCTGGTATCCTTTCTCAGTTGCCAAATCTCGACGCCAACAGATCAGAGAAGCTTGAGATCCACCAACTACCTCCGCTTACAGCTGCCGAATGTCCCAGACGGACACCATCAGGGAAAGCATCTATTAGGATTTCCAACGATGACAGTTTCAACGCGGCTATACACCTTGCGGACCTCAAAGGACCCGCATCAGGTCGCGTTGCGGTGCTGAATATGGCAAGCCATGTCAGCCCTGGTGGAGGATGGTTGAAAGGAGCGCGTGCTCAAGAGGAAGCGTTATGCTATCGAAGCTCGCTGTCTCTTTCGCTACATCGAAGATATTACCCATGGAGGCAACGCATGGGTATCTACACCCCTGATGTTGTCATTATCCGCTCCGATCAGGAAACTGGACACCAGCTTCTCATGCCTACTATCCAAGCCCGGAATTTGCCCGTCGTCAGCGTTCTCAGCATTGCAGCCCTACGCACACCACCCGTCAGGAAAATTATGTTAAACACACCCAAAGGCCCTGTGGCCAGTGAAACATATGCAAACTCTGCTGATCGCGACCTCACCAAGCTCAAGATGAGATTATGCCTTCGAATGGCAGCACGACGAAACCACGGCTTGCTTGTGCTTGGTGCCTTAGGATGCGGCGCGTTTAGGAACCCGCCGAAGGAGGTCGCTCGTTGTTGGCTAGAGGTGCTTAAGGAGCCCGAATTTCAAGGCGGCTGGTGGGAAGAGGTTTGGTTTGCTGTGTATGATCGGAGAGGTGAGGGTAATTTGGAGATTTTCGAGGAGATACTTGGTGGTGTTGAGGTCTGAGATGAGGATATAGACAAGATCTGAGAAGCATGAGCATGTTTGCAGAAGCACTGAGCATCAGTTTAGGCGTAAGCCAAATGTACTCGTTTTTTTCTTTTCTTCTCATCTGATGTTATTTTATGCACACCAAGTGAATTCCTTTTTCATCCCCAGCCCCCAAGGAAAGCAATCGTCAAAAGGGTCTGGCTGTAATCGCAAGACAAGCTTATATTGACAAGAACAGAATCGTACCTCCTCCAATCTCCCAATCTCAGAGTCTCAAATATAACCAAACCACTATTTCTAATGTTCTATGTTTGTTGATCTTCGTTGTTTTCCAGTAACTACGGAATCGGCCCGCCATTTAGATCCGGCGATGTGGAGCCAACGGCGCCGATGGCCCGGACAATCGGCGGTACTGTCGCGTCTGCGTGAAATAGTGTCTTGGAAAAGCTTGACATTTTAATTAGACAAGCTGGAACAGAAAGAGAATTTGATTGGTTGTTGAAGGTCAACCAAATGAAAATCCCACGTTGGCGTTGTCTTTGGCTGAGAATCGTCATAACGGGTAATATTGCACAATTGATCAGGGTTGCTTTAGCTGAAGCATAAACAAACAGGATTTTGACTAGCGAATAACCTACAGCCTCTGTCTTATAAGTTAGGTAATTCTACACGGCTGAGATCTAAACTCCTGCTACTGTTCCCTCTCATTCTCGGGTTCACTCAAGGATGCTTCAATACTTCACGCTAGCAATCTCTAAATCTCCACTGATGTACCACTTTTATGGTTTGCAAACTCTTCCTGCGGGATATTTTGATGTCGTGATCAGCGGTGGTTATTGCGTTTCAGAGAACCCCAGGTTTGCAACGCCACAAATGCATTCGAGAACGATAGATCCGAAAGCAATGAAGCCACATACAGACTCGAGTGGGGGTCTTTACAAGGGACCAGAGAGCAGCAGATCCTCAACATTGAAAAGAGACATATGAGAATTACAGAACAAGATGCATAACTATGCAGTCACACGTCTCTATCTTGTGAGACTAGGGTTCTTTGAGTCCTAGGTCCAGAATATACCCATCCTTTCAGGGCACCACAGGCTTCTTACTCGCTGTCATCCCAACCTCCATGACCAGCAGATAAGACCCAACGAGGATAGCTTCTCGAGAACCCATGAAGAGCGGGTCGATCCCTACTCCTGGATGCAGAACCCTACGCTCGCCTGCGTTAGACCGGCGGGCCCTTCGATGATGGCATAATCGCCATCCTGTCGCCTCTTAAACTAGCGTCTACTCTATCTCGACTTTTCTTGCAAGCCTTTTACAGAAGTTTTATATACATCTCCGTGGGCCCGAGACACTTTTCCTCTTCCCTTTCCAGCGGCTGTGTCTATATTTCAACAGCTTATCTTTCTTGGCGATCACCTCTGATTCGCACCCCTCTTTGTCTGCAGAGGTTGTCATTGCCAGTATGGCGTTCAACCACAATAAGGATGAAGATGTCGTCGCTGGCGATGGTCCGTCTGAGCATAACTATGACTCTGGACGCTTGAATGATACAGAAGAGGCCGAGTCTATAGACCCGGATTCTGGTGTTAAGCGTGGTCTGAAGAATAGACATTTGTCTATGATGGCTTTGGCTGGTATTATCGGACCTGGACTTCTTGTTGGTGCAGGTGGTGCATTGAATGTCGGAGGACCAGCTGCATTGCTCATTGGATTTGGTGTTGTTGGTATGATGTTCATTGTTTTGAGATCTTTGAAGAGCATATGGGACCAGGAGGTTCTATTCAGTCTTCAGATCCTTACAAAATTCAATGCTAACTCTTGGCAGGTATCATCGCCTTCTGTATTATGCAGTCCCTTGGCGAGGTGACAACACTATACCCTGGCGGAGGCTCTTTCATCTCTCTAGCCGAGCGCATGGTAGACAAGTCTTTTTCCGTTGCTGTAGGCTGGAATTACTTTGTTATCTGGGCCGCTGTCCTCGCCAACGAGTATAATGTCATCTGCAGTATTCTCACATATTGGGGACCAGTCGTTCCCCTATGGGGTTACTTCCTCATCTTCTGGACAGTCTTCATGGGATTCCAACTTCTTGGTGTTGAAGCTTTTGGCGAAGCCGAGTTCTGGCTTGCGCTTATGAAACTCCTCGGATTAACAGCGTACTTCATCTTCGCCATCATCTACGCCGCTGGTGGTTTGGTCGGTCAGGATGGATCTGTTGGCTTCAAATACTGGAGTGACCCGGGAGCTTTCAACGGAAATGGCTTCCGTGGTGTTGCTTCTGTCTTTGTGTTTTGCTCGACATTCTACTCTGGTGTTGAGTCTATCGCTGTGGCTGCTACTGAAACGAGAAATCCTGGTGTTGCGGTTCCTCAGGCTATTCGACAAGTCTTCTGGCGTATCATCTTCGTCTACATGGGATCAGCTTTCTTCTTTGGAATCACCTGCCCTGCTAATGCGGAGGGACTGGTGAACGGAGGTTCCAAGGCCCTGCAGAGTCCCATGACTATTGCGATTCAGAATGCTGGCTGGCAAGGAGGTATGTGCTTGAACTTCTCTCCCCTGCAAGATACTAACAAAGTTTCAGGCGTCCACCTTATCAACGCCTTCATTCTCCTAACTTGCTTGTCCGCTATCAACTCATCCATATACTTTGGCTCTCGAACTGTTTTCTATATGGCGCAGTCTGGCAAGGCTCCTAAGATATTCGGCTGGACCAACAGCCGAGGTGTTCCAGTCTGGGCAATTTTCATCACCAATGCTGTCGGTTCCATTTCCATGATGAATGTCTCTACCGGTGCATCCAAGGCTTATAGCTATATCGTCAACCTGTCCGGTGTCAGTGCTTTCCTTGTCTGGGGCAGCATCTGCTTTATCCATATCCGCTTCCGTCGAGCTTGGGTTACTCAGGGTCGCAGTCTCGATGAGCTTCCGTACAAGGCACTCGGCTTCCCATATCTCGCCTGGTTTGGTCTTGGGGCTTGTATTTTCTTGGCTCTGGTTCAAGGGTGGACGACGTTGTCGCCATTCAATGCTGGAAATTTTGTGGATGCTTACATCCTGGTGCCACTGTTTGGTATCATCTATGTATTCTGCAAGCTGTTATGGCGCGGAAAGGATCCTCTCAAGCGTAGTTGGAGCATCGATCTCGACAGTGGCAGAAGAAAGGATCTGGATTACAAGAGTGGCCCAACAGAAAGGGATGTCCCTGGCCAAACACCTTGGTGGAAGAAGGTGTGGGCTTGGTTCTGATTTTGAATCAGTAAAATTATGGAACTTTCGGGTTACGATGTTGGGCTTTTCATGATACCTATTTAGCTTACGATTGCAAACAAATACAACTAATTTCTTTGCCTCCATCTGTTTTTCATTTACATAGGTTTACGAAATTACACTTGCAGACTGAGAAAACGAGGCATCGTTGCGAAAATATAGTAAGCACATAGTATCATTCATCATCAAGTAACAATGCAAAGTCTTAGAGAGGGAAAGCTGTATATATATATGTATTGAATCTCTATTACTCCATTTTATGTCTAGCCTTTGCCGCATTGAATACGGTCAGAAACGATATCTCTGGCCCGGTTTAAGTAGTTCCCTCATTCTTATGTGTACGATCGTTTAGGGGAACAATAGAGACATGCTCTCTAGGCTCCAGACTAAAGCCTACAGCCATCTCCTTCCAGCCCGCCATTGCGAGCGCAACGAGCTCACCACCAGGGTGCTCTGGGGTTCGCCGGAACCTTGCCTTAGCAATAGCAGCAGTATAAGGATGTCTTCCCGTGCGATCAAGGGGCATTACCTTGACCATGTTTTGCGGACAGAAGCTGAGTGGAACTTTGGCCATGACCATCTCGACACGGTATTCGGGATCAATAGGCCATGTAATATTCCTGTCGGCGATGACGTTCATCACAGACCTGACAAGATCATGAGTGATGTAGACGGGGTGCGAGTCTGGGAGATCAGGACCAAAGGCCACAGGCTTGTCTCCGAATAGTGAGCGGAACTTTTGGCAGAGAGAAACCTTGAGCATGTTGGATTTTGGGCTCGAAAGCTTGTAACTGCAAGACATTATAATCATCTGTGAGTCGATGATTAACAGAATTTGGTATATAATGGAGTCGTGGTCCGTTATATAGACAGGCAGATAATATAAGAAACATTTCGTTCAACTGTTCAGATGGACACTTCTTTCACCAGTGGCTCATATGAATAGAAATACTGAACATTCAAGCATCTTCTTTGTATCAATAAATCCACCAGGCTCAAATGAGCAATTCTCTTTGTTCTCATCAAGATACTTGTTCAGTAAGATATACTCAGTCAGAGACCGGAAGTTGTTCAGAGACAAAGATGAGCATTTCATAAACTTGCAAGGGCAAGAATTCAGCTAATCTGTCGTTCTTCTAACGTAAGCCAAGACGGCGTGCTCTATTTATCGACTACAATCCACCACATGGAGAATCTCAAAATTGGCATTGTCCATGGTGAGTAAGTAGTTCTATACCGCATTGTATGCTGCTTAGTGGTGAAAAAAAAGATCGGGGCAATTTCAATACGATATTCTGAGACATATACAGTACTTTTTCTAACAATATCAATGTGGTACAACAATCTCTTTATCAATCAATGATGTTATTCACAGTCACATGTGATGTCTCATTCCTGATCGGACTTATTGATTCCCCGGTTTGAGTTCAGGGGCACTGCAGGGGTCCGTGCGGAGAGCTCGGGAGCGGGCTGGCGGGCGACCACAGGGTTGGGTTCCTGTACATATCTTTCCTGTATTCTGCACCAGTATATCACCAGAATGGTTCGTATCTCGAGTACCTATACATCTAGGCCTCTGTCGATCTCATTGAAGTGATCGCAACGTGCCCTGTTGCGCTCCCTCTTGAAGCTCCCAACAGACATCGACAATCTTGACTAGGGATCTTACATCACGATCGACGATTTACATATTAGCCAAGCCTTTCGCTCGCTACAGCTTCTCTAGCGATTACCGACTCGTACAGGACAAAGACACATCTCCTCTTCAACCTCACTCACGTCATACGCATCATCCAGATAGCTCCTTTCCACCAATAAGTGGGCTATCACTATCGTTATCGCCGTCGAATGCCTCATCGCCGTATCATGAAATTTAGCCCGGGTGCTACTGCGACTTAATTATATTCACCGATAATCTCTCACGATCGAACAGCATTCGTTCTGCATGTGTCACCATCCCGCTCGATCCGTCCACGATCTATATAACCGGCACCCAAACTCGATCCAGATACCATCTTCAACGTTGCGACCTAGGGAGGTCGAGTGAGCTTCGAGACGGCCGGTCACAAGTCGAATGAATGCAACCTCTAAACCCCTTCCTGGCCGCCTTCTTTAAGAGCTCCCTCCCCAGCCAGTGCACCCCGGTACATCACCACATCCTACTGGTTCCGTCAACGGATGTGCTTCTCACATTCCGCGAGACCGAGAGCGGGAGTGCCCCTGCTGAGGTCATCGCATCGGAGGACTTCCTCGCCAGTCACGTTCTCCGTGTGCCATCTCCAAATGGCGTCGCAGGAGGCAAAGACGGTGCCCAGAACTTGAGGGAAGTGAGAGGAAAGGCAAAGCAGTTTACAACGCTTAACGGCAAAAGTGTGGTCATCAAGGACGCTTTCATATACAGTAACAAAGGTGCGAAGCCAAGAACTGGCGAAAGGCAATATTACTAACCGAGGATAGGCTTCAAAACACTCGCCCAGGCCCAGCTTCTGAACGACATCGTCTTCTACCCCGACGTCTTCGAACCACGGCAATGGCTTCTCTACTATATATCGAGACCCCTTGTGGGCGTCTGGGAGGAGAACAAGATTACACCAGCCATCTTGGTCCCCGGTGTACGAAAGCGCAGGATTCCCGATCAGAAACAGACACCAAACTCCGAGTCGACCGAAAACACTGCTCCTCGAAAGAAAGACATCAAGAGCTTTCACGACCTCCTGAACAATTTCCCGATGATTGCGCGCCAGATGCAACCCGGCCTTGAGAAGTTATTCGTCGAGTTCAGCAACGTCTTCCGAAGTCCACTACCTCCTCCCCCGTCAGCCGAGCACATTCCAGATCCCCCACCGAATGGGTCTATCAGCAATACTGCAAGGCGAGCGCGCTCTAATAGCGCATTGGCAAGCACGGGCGACGAGGGCAGATTACCAGTGACAGAGAACTTCTATGCTGAGGACGATGAAGATATCATGAGGGCGTCTCTTGAAACCGCAGTCACAACTGCGATCGACCTCTTCCAAGGGGTCGACAAACAACAACTTTCTCTTCTCGGCGCGACGACTGATCTGACTGGTCCTCTTGTGGAGAAACTGATCGAGCGTTATGTCACAGAAAATGTTCACAATCAACTTTGGCCGAGACTCAATGCACTGAAGAGACCTTACGATCTCGAACTGGAAGCAAAAATCAGAAAGATGCAGTTTATCGATATTTCACAACTAGGCATTGCCATTGATGGCGGTTCGAAGGCGAAGCATGACCTAATCATTCAACTAGGACCGGCTGTTGAGGAATTCAAGAAGATATCTGCGGCCACTTGCCCTCAAGTCATGCTGGATCTTTTATTATCAACAATCAAGATTGTGTCTCGCTTGACGGATTCATCGAAATCTCAGGCAGCGTCATCTGATGCATCCTCGGAGAAGCCCATCATGACTATCAACGCGGATACCTTGGTCTCATTCTTGCTCTATGTGGTCATCCGATCACAAGTCAAGCAGTTACAGGCACGCTTGATTTACGTCAGGAATTTCATCTTCATAGACGACGTAGACAGCGGCGAGTTGGGCTATGCGCTGAGTACATTCGAGGCAGTGCTGGCTTATCTTGTTCTTGACTCGGCCGGCTTGAGGCGAGCCAGCAGAAGAAACAAAGCCTTATGGGACGCGGCGAAGACAGGAACTCTGGACGACCTTAAAAAGATAATGGAACCTGGCTCGGGGCCTGCTGATGATGACGAGCTGTCAGAATCACCTACCTCCAGCCGTCGAGCATCTACAGTGTTGAATCTCCAAAATGACACAAGATCGACAGGCCCTTCAAGATCTAGAAGATCGTCACTGCGTCTCTCTTTTAACGATCCGTCACCATATGAACACTATTCTCATGGTTCGGGACTGAGCCACGTATTCCCCTTCCAAGCAGAGGGTGAGAACGAAACACACGCACACGACTTTTCTATACCAATACGACGGGTGAAGAAGGTGGCGATGGACACCCGAAGCATATCAGGCGATTCCGAGGTTTCATTCCACTCTCGCACGGGGAGCGTTGGGACCATCGGCAGTGCTCTGGAAGGGGATATCTCAGTGAACCGATTGTCACAGACAAACAATTCCTTTGGAGAATCAGTTCTGATGATGGCCATCCAAGCTGAACGTGCTGAGACGCTCAAGTACTTGCTCTCCTTGGCCGATTATTTCTCTCCTTCTTTTGTTCTAGATGACATGAACAACGAAGATACCACCTTACTGAGTGCTGCCATACAATTAGGCAATGCTCAAATTATAGATTTGACGCTGGGGTTTATCATCACCTCGACAACTCCTGAGCAATTAGTTTCATATCTAGCGCAGCAAGACATCTGGGGACGTAGCTGTGCTCATTACCTCTTCAATGCACCGGCTTTGATCACTCGAATCGGGCACCTAATACCTTGGCGACAAAGAGACAAGAACGGGCAAACTCCGCTCTTCGCTCTTTGTCGCTCTTACGATCATAAGAACTATCTGGAAATGGTGGAAGCTGGGCTCAATGCTGCAGCTGCAGCGCAACATGATGGACTGCCACTCCATATTGACGAACATGTCGACAACAAGGGCAACACACTGCTTCACATTGTCAGCAATGCGAGTCTTGCCATGAACATACTGCAATTTTGCGATGTTGACGTCAATGCGACGAATGATAAGAGGTTCACAGCGTTGATGGTAGCCAGCAAGTATGGCAGATACGACATGGTCCGTACTCTGTTCGCCGATCCAAGAGTGGATGTAGGGGCAAAGGAGATCAGAGGCCTCACAGCAGTTGAACTGGCGAAGGACGACGATGTGCGGAACAAGATCGATGATCTTGCCTTGTTCAGCATGCCCCCTGGGCCAGATGCACGTATCACTGGTGTGGTCAGGGCATTCTTCGTGGAAGATGCGACGGTGAGATTGGTGTTGAAGTCAGCGGCCCCAACGGATCATGATAGTTATACGGTGACAACGAGTCGTCGCTCGCTCTCTGATTTTGAACATCTCCCTACCCTCCTGGCGCTTGAAAATCCAGCTTCGTGGATACCCTCACTCGCCGATGTTCGCTCTCCGTTCCAAATACCGTCGAAGCCATCACGAGCCATTCTGCGAGACATGCAAGCTCGCGCAGACTGGTTCTTGAAGATCATGCTAATGCACCCAACTTTTGCCACACACGAGATGCTATGGGAGTTTTTCCTGGTACCAGAGTTACAATTGGATATGATGGAGCAACGGACGCTCCTCAAAACAGAAGCGAGAGCAGAGAAGGTGCGAGATGAATATGAACCCGTGGAGGACGTGAGGGAGGTGGAACAGTTTGTCAATCATGCGCGAGAAATGATCCGGAGCGTGAACTACTCGACTAAGAGTGCGACCAGACGCGCCAACAATCTTGGACTCGTCGCAGCAGGTACGTACAGTAGACGAACATCGTGATCCAATGAATTTATGTGAACTAACCGGTGGCCAGACATGTACGATTCTTCGGTGTTGCTTCATCGAGCTGTTTCAACACTGCAATTCCTCCCACCGAGATACATAGATGCGTTTGAGACGTATGTACGATCCATCGTCCCCACCCAGTCAAACGCGCAGGCAAACCTTCACTCGTCATTCCTGGCTCTGCAATCTACGGTTCAGGCACTGCTGGCGTCCTTGTCTCGGCCACCCTCCATCATTTCCCAGATGAGAGCGGCCAAGCGTGAGGCCGACAGAAACTTTAATTCTCTTAACAAGTCGAGGTGGCCACTTGGTCTTCTGGATGATACCAGACAGCGACTCTATGATGAAAAGGAGGAGAGGGCACGGAAGTCGAGGGAAGAGGCCGCAAATCTTGCGAGGGAACTTAGATACACACAACAGACGGTGGCTGGAGAACTAGCAGGGTGGCAAGAACTACACGAGAAGATGGGCCGCCACGCCATCCGAGAATTCGTTCGGGGGATGGTAGTGCAGGAGAGGATGAAGTTGGATGGTATGCTGAGAGCACTACGAAAAGTAAGGTTGCCTGATACGATTGTGGTGGGTAACGGGACTAGAACACCAGCCCCATCACAAGTGAGGGAGCCTGAAGAAGTCGAGATGGATGAGAGCGAGGATAATAGCGAGGCTTGATGGGGAGGGTAGTGTTGAGTGTGGATACCGGGGAACTCCAATCCATGAGATGAATATCAAGCAAACATACAACACCATAAAGACGCGTGATATGGCGATGGGAGATAGAAGAGACGCGTCGAGTGGCGGTGGAGCACATGTCCTCGATGCCAAGCTGAAGCTGGTCTGCATGGGTTGCACGAAGCGAGGAGGGGGCTGGTAAGGCAGAGTGTGGACTGACAAGAACAGACAGACAGACAGACAGACAGATGAGATGGATGGATGGACGAATACCCCTAGCTGGTGAAAGGGGTATAGAGAAGTTTATTGTGTCACTTGTATTAAGTGTATCTCTTACACCAACGAGCCATTCTTTTGGATCTGTTCTATACAGTTGGCTATTTGGACGGAGTTTGGGCATAGACGTCTATAGATACAACACCATTACAACGAGATGGCAGATATTGTTCATTGAAATAAAAGCAGAGAAGATGTCTAAGAAAATACAGAGGCTCTAGGGTATTGAGTATAAGTTGAGTGGTGGCACGATGATGAGGCAGTGTGTACCTGGCATCATGAGGTCCACCACGGGAAGCAAAGTACACTACGGAGAGGCACAAGAGACATTGTCGCACTGAACACAGGGGCTTGCGAAGGGGTAGGGGTTACAGAAGAGGCAAGTGGAGCGGGATACAAGCGTGGACGTGGTCGCGTTGATCAAAGAAGGCGTTTTAGCCGTCAAAGCTTGGCGAGAGACTAGGACCAGGATAGAGAATGAAAGGCCAAAAGTTGAGTGAAACATGAAACAAGAAACGGCAAGACACGCGGGAAAATGCAGCACGTCCACGATAGTCTGTCTGCAGCAGATACAACCTACGTACGCAGTAGCCTCTCCATGTTCTAGAGCCACTCATTTCTTCCCCAGGTCAAAGAACTCCGCGATTGTTAGTGGACGCGGTGTCTATTGGTTGACGGCGCGTGGGATCCTGGCGCGTCGATAACAGCGAATGAGAGACAAGAGCTAGGTCGCGACATTCAAGCTCGACTCTCCAAGAGAACAGGTTGAGGCTGTGTAAGTCGAGATGGGGAAGAGAGATGAAGAATCTGGTGGACCGAGAGCAAATTTCCGTAGCCGCGGAGAATGGTGCGACGATGGGCTTTTTAATATTAACAAAGTCAGACACTCACTCACTCAATTTGGCCGTGGGTATATTAAGCGCCCGTTAGGTAGGTAGAGACAGTAATAAATTAAACGCCCGGCGGTTAACGGCAGCGGACAAGGCAAGGGCCAAGGCCACTGAAACCACGTAGGAGGATCTGCTTCTATTCTGAGACTTGAAAGATTGAGGCTCATACTCATACGTATACATACTCTTCTAAACGCCATGTATGAGCCGAGCTGGGCTGTTTTCATGACGCTACTCTACGGGAATGTTTTAGATTTGGACTCCGGGGGGCATAGCGATGACCCTGAAAATGGGACGAACGGTTGTCCCTCGCAACGAGAAATCTGGTGTAAAACGCGGTAGTAAATAGAAGTAGGTATAAAACACGCTCTGGAGAAGAATATCGCGACTTATTGAGAGTCGCGTTCTGGTGTTGAACCACGAGGAGAGGGAGCTAGATATGCCGAGTCAAGGATCTAAAAATGAGTCACAAGCGCTGGGCCATTCAGCGGTCGGGCTCGTGCATTGACAGACCCAAGCCGAGAACCATGATCCTTGGCGATGATCATGACGCCTGGGGTAGTATTACACAGTGTCTCGCGGCTCTCGCACTTACATCCTCTCCTCTCAACAGGAAGCGCTTACAGTGCCAATACGCATCCGCCAATCATGGCCTCTACAACTTACACCTTGAGATCGAAGCGCGTCCGCGATAATTCTCTGCAGAGAGAGAGAGAGAGAGAGAGAGAGACGACGGGACGTGTTTCAGATTCTTCTCTTTCTCGTGTTCCCAATGAGACGCACAAGTGAAAAGAAAAAAATGTTTCTTGTTTCGTGGAGAGTCAAGGGGATCGGATGGGTCCTATGCCGGAGCCCACAGCCGTCAGCCGCCCATCGCCAACCATTGCCCTCCTCTGCTTCATCGACAGCATAAGAAGACGGCCTCGCCCTGGGTCTCTGGTCCTCTTTCTTCTATTTCTATCCAGCATCATTCATCGTCGGCCTGTCTTTTACCAATCATCTCTAATCATACTCACTCTCCTCTTTCCACCCGTTTACACCTCTATCTATTGCATTCCGGTATCACTACCACCATCATCAGATCAAAAAGCTTCACAGCAAACTTGCAAGTCTCGCTGGTTCTGAGACTACCTTCTAACGAACTCCCAAAACTTCCGGTTTCATCTTGACCTTTTTCACGGAGCTGGTCTCCTGATCCTTGTTCATACACTTATAGACTCTCACTAATACTTCCGACATCATGTCCACGTAAGATATTCTCGCCAACCACCAAAGACCATCCACCATACATAATGCTAACACAGTCTCAAGAAGTCTGGCTGTCGATATGCCCTTCGACTTCAGCTTCCCCTCAGCCTCCATTGAGCGCACAAGTCCTCCTCCCATGTCAACTCTGCCCTTTGACCAAGCTTTTCTCGACATGGCCTATGCTTCAGCTTCAGCTACTGCTGCTGGTCATATCTCTGGCCACTCTCGCTCATCATCAAAGGCTTCAGTCTACTCTACCATCTCAGCCGAGTCAGACCATGAATCTCTCTGCTCTCGTCTCACAACGCCTCCTCGTGCTTCACCAGCTGTTCGTCAGCATGGCCCTCTTCTCCTGCCAAAGATTCGCTCTCAAGACCAAGATATTGATGCCACTCCTTGTCATTATCGCATGACTACTCCTCCTGCTCCTAACCCTTCTCGTCACTCACGGAGCTACACCAACCCTGAGTCTCTTGCCATCACCTTTGACACCCCTGGCTCAGTCAACACAAGCTTCTCTAGCCAGCCTGACGACACTCTGTCTGCATCACTTCTTACTTCTCCGGCCAACTTTGCCACTCACATCTCTGCCTCTCACTCACGCCGTGCTTCCAGCCTCGATGCCACCACAATCGATCGTTATGGCTATCCTACCTATCGTCAGATGCCCTCGTTCGTTCCCGTCCCTCAGCAACAATCTGACTATGGCTTCTACGACTACAGCCCTCGTGCTCAGTCCCCTCTGAGCCTCACTGCCACTCCGGACCCTACTCCCAATACCAACCTTCTGAGCTTCCTCACCTCTTCCAACCCAGCTGCTTCTCTGGTCCGCCACATCTCGTTCCCGGTGCGAGATGCTGCCACTAAGCACTTTTGGTGGGATGTTCGCAACATTCGCTCTTGGTCCTCTTTCAACGCATCTGCCATTCTTTCTCTCCCCGGTGCCTCTCTTCTTCTCACCAACCCTGTTCCCGCTCCTCTGCTCCCTCAGCCTACTTTCGCATCTCGTCACCCCGAGACTGAGACTCAGCTTCACTCCATCTACGCTTCGTACTATCTCCCCAAGCTGAACTCAGCTTTGGCCATGTCGTCAACTCGCCCTCTTCACCTCTCAGTGCCTCCCAAGACTGCTGGCATGAACGATCTCCTCTTCGTCGCCAACGCTGCCGGGGAGTCTGCTACTGCTGCTGCCATGTTTGGTGGCAAGCCCACTGCCCGAGTTGTTGGTATTGTCCGCAGCTTCGACCGCTTCAACACTGGCATGCGAGTTGAGGGTAACATCAAGCGTGTTGAGTATCTCCGTGGCCTCTCAGCTATCCACCACGCCATGCGCGAGCACGGGTGCCGCTATGGTTTCATCCTCACCGAGATTGAGCTCGTCCTCGTCCGCAACGGCACTGCCAACACTCCCTTCTTTGGCGATCTTGAGGTCACATCAGTCCAGCTCGCTGCCTCTGCCCCTGAAGGTGATGCCTCAACCCTCCCCCACGAGACTCCCCTCACTGCATGCCTCGCCCTCTGGGGTCTCTGCCAACTCGCTGCCGACGACACACCCACCGGCCATTCCCACTGGCGTGCTGAGATCGGTGCACCCGCTGAGGGAACTCGTCGCAAGGCCCAACCCCGTGACTCTTGGATTCCGCAACCTCAGCTGGCTGAGAAGCGTGAGGCCAAGCGAAGTCGTGGATGGGTTTGGCCAGAGGATGCCATTGGCCGCAAGGAGCTTGGAAAGCGAGGTGTTCGATATGGAGTAGTCTAAGGGCCTGGTGCATTTAGCAGGATGATGATGAGATGATAGATGATTGGAAAGAAAAGACATGATAATGAATGAACATGCGAATTTTGTAATCAATTTAGTATTTAATTAAAACACTTGAAAATCATATTGACTGCATCATGGTGACATCAGCTACTGAATGAGTTCGAGCCAAAACGTCCAGCGTCTTTATAAGAACAAGCAAGCAACTTGGACAAGGGTTTGAAGAGAGGCCTTATTCCATTTACTTAAAAGCCTGTCCATTTAAGCGTGTTTGTGCAACGGCCGTATCACCACCATACCACCTCGACATTCCACAGTGCCCAGCAATACACTTCAAAATAAACACCATGTGTATCTCTTATGCAACTGAAATGAAAAGGACACGTCTTGGCTTAGCCACATTTGACATTCGGGGGCATGGTTGCCCAAAAGAAGGCGTGATACTTTTGTCTCCACGCCCGACCCATGTACATAAATCGAATTACAAGTCCAGCTTTCACAAAAAAGCCGTCATCGTATAGGGGTCAGTACATCAGTTTGTGGCTCATTCGAAGCACTGAAAACGCAAGTTCGAGTCTTGCTGACGGCAAAAAAATTATCTTTTGTCTTTTTTGGTGAATCATTCTTCTTTTTGGTCTAGATCTGCTGCCTTGTTATTTGTGCAAGGTTTTCTGCCCCTCTTAACCCCACTATCGTGGAAGATGAGAGAATCGATGATCAAGGTGGAGAAGAATGAGGCATTCCGTACTGAAGTGCAGAGAAGTTGGCAATATAATGCAGTTTGCTTGCTGTGTTACATCGCTGGATCTTATACTCTAGATAGTCTGACTACTCTACTGTAACAGATCATGTCCAACTTGGTTAATTGTCTACTGAATGGTCTCAAGAATATCCCTATACAAGGCAATTAGCGATGTTGTATGAAGTTCAACAAAACCAAGTTGTTGGCACTGATACTGCAAATGTCTCATCAAATCCCAGTTTAACTCCAAAACGTACAGCCATTATAAGAATATGTCACAACAGCACGACAAGAAGCTGCACATACAAGATCATAGCAGGAGGGATATCATAATCTGAAAATCATCCTCAGCGTCTGGGAACAGTCATCGCTCATATAAATTCATGGGACACAAAGTTCATCTTCATCACATCGTTGCATTTAACTTTTTTCTATGGACTTAAATACGCCTGGTGATATCCAGAGCTTAGCTCTTGGCGGCACCAGCCTTGATGTGCAGGATATCGCCGTCCTCGACGACGTATTCCTTACCCTTGGTCATGATCTTGCCCTTAGCCTTGACCTCGGACTCGTCACCGAGCTCCTTTAGGGTGTTGTAGTTGAAGACGAGAGCCTGGATGAAGGTCTTCTCGAAATCGGTGTGGATGACACCGGCGGCCTGAGGCGCCTTGGTGCCAGTTCGGATGGTCCACTGTCGAACCTCATCAGGCCCGACAGTGAAGAAGCTGCCAAGCTGAAGGGTCTTGCGCATCTGAAGAATGACCTTGGGCAGAACAGAGTCGGCACCAACGTTCTTCTGCTCCTCCTTGGCCTCAGCCTCGGTCTCGAACTGAGTAAGACGAGACTCGTAAGAGACGGAGACGGGGATAAGAGGGTCGCCCTTGGCGTTCTCGTTGATCCACTCCACAATCTTGGGAAGATGCTTGTTCTTCTTGCGGATGAAGTCCTTCTCGGACAAGTTGACGAGGTAGACAACGGGCTTGGCAGTCAGGAGGAAGAGAGGGTTGATGACCTCGATCTGAATGAGAATGTCAGTGAGGGTTCTCATACGTTTCTTCGACATAAACAAGTGGAAAAGATTTGCTATCAGAGTAAAGTTTATCTCACAATGCCTCTAAGCGTTAATAGGTGAGGCATTCGACGAGCTGGGTTATAGATCAGGCCTTATGGCCTTTTGTCATCAGGAAAGCAGAATGTGTAGAGCAGAAGAAATAAAGAAAAAGTCTTACCTCCTTGGGGCCCCAGGTACCCTTCCGGACATCCTTGCCCTGGTTAAGCCAGTCCAAGATCTTCTCAATGGTTTCCTGTTCTTGCTTGGCCTTCTTCTGCTCCAGAGACTGGCCACCCATACGGGTCTTCTTCTTCTGGTTCTCGAGGGCTTTCTCAACGAACTCAATATCCTTGAGTCGCAGCTCCTCGCTGATGATGTCAAGATCACGGGTGGGGTTCACGTCACCCTCAATGTGGATAATCTCGGCATCATCGAAGCAACGAACAACCTGGAAGATGGCATCGACGGCGCGGATGTGCGACAAGAAAGCGTTTCCAAGACCAGCACCGGTTGATGAGCCGCGGGTCAGACCGGCGATATCGTAAACGGTCAAGTTGGCGGGAACAACGGACTTGGGCTTGTACTTCTCGACGAGCCAGTCGAACCGGTCATCGGGAACGACGACGCGGGCTTCCTCAGGGTCGATGGTGGCATAGGGGAAGTTCTTGATGCTGTCAGCACCCCGATACTAAAGACGGCGGATGGCGAGGGGGCTTCATACAGCTGGGTTACCGAGGTTAGACTTGGTAATGGCCTGGAAGAGAGTAGATTTGCCGACGTTGGCCAAACCGACCTGGAATATGGTTAGCACGTGGCATACATCATCGATAGAATATTGTCACGCACAATACCACTCTTCAAGTTGTTTCCAGGCCTGCCCAGAGGGATCTTCTCCTCAACGACTTGCTTCTTAGGAGGCATCTTGCGTGACTTGGCGTAGTTACGACGTTGAACGAAGAAAGCTAGGCCGAAGTGTGTGGATGGAACGTGTCCAAGAGCTGCAGAGCTTGCTGCGCGGGGTGCAAGAGGAGGAAAAGAAGCGAAGAAGATGGAAGATTTGATGGACTTCGTGGTGAAGTATTCAGGTTGGCTAGTGCCAACCTCGGACGGCTTCGAGAGCGAGAGCGACGACGAAGAAAAGAGAAGAAAGGGAAGTTGAATAGAGAGAAAAAAGATTTCTCTTTTTATTTTGCGCGAGCCGAGCTTGGGGAGATGAGATGAGAATTTGTTCGTGACCCCACCTTGCTGGGGTTTAGAGAGGTTGGGCTGTGCCAAGACCTTCGGATAACGGGAAAAGGTAGTTCCGGCTGGATACTGAAGACGACGTCATTGGCTGACGAAAGCAGCTTGGCATAAAGGTACCAAGCCGTGCGCAGAAGGACCCTGGATCCAGGATCCGGTGAACAGGCACAGTATGTCACAGAGCTTAGGCCCTGTGGTTTTAGGTGTCCGTCTTTGGAAATGCCTGACCTGAGTTACCTGAGGTTACCTAAAGTTAGTAGAGAGTAATACAGAGGCAGAGAGACCTAGGTTTTGGATTTCGCCGGGCTTGATCTGACAGGAACGACGGGAGCTCAGCCGGGCCGGCCTGTCCGATTCCTTCAGTTATTTCCTCTCCTTCACTTCTATTCATCAACCTTTCAAGCTAGAATATTCATCTTCTCTTTGTGCCCTGGGATTCTTTGTCTTGTCAACACGCCTACGGACGCCAACCTACAGCGATATAAGCCTTATTAGCCTACCATTTCCCCAGCTCAGCCCCGCTCACCCGTCAGCTGCAAACCCCAAAGCTTCAAGCCACTTGACGTCGCAATAGTTGCAGTGTCCGTATCAGCTTTTGCATGATGCCGCGTCCTAAGAAGAGCTCTTCGGTGAGCAGATCTCACCGCTCAACATTATCTTTGTCCAAAACTGAGATCACTATACATGTCTATGATCTACTGCCGGTAAGTGAAGTCGCTCATACTCATCTCATAGCTTTCATGAGCATGACGCTGATACGCGCGGCATGACAGCCCGGCCGATTATCGTCGGTATTATGGACAGTAGGCGCCTCACTACTTCACTCAGGTGTCGTGATCAACGGGAGGGAATACGCCTATGGCGGACATGATAAAAGAGGCCTTACAGGTGTATACTGGACAAAGCCCCGGACCGAACCGCCCGGAGGCACATTTCGATGCGAGATCCTGCACGGATTCACTCTTGCGACAGAAGACGAGATTAATGCGACTCTGCAATCTGCCTCTGAAGAGTTTCTGGGCACTTCATACAATCTTCTCACCAAGAACTGCAATCATTTCACCTCTTATCTTTGCAAGAGGCTTACAGGACAGTCGGGTCCAGCATGGTTGAATCGTGCCGCCAGTATTGGAGTTGCGCTCCCTTGTGTCGTCCCTCGAGATTGGATTGAACCACCCGAATATGACACCAGCGAAGGTGCCCTGTTGGACGATTACGACAATTCGAACGAGAATTCTCATATGTTGAAAGCGACGCATCCCCATCTGCTAATGGAAAGCAACGATAGCAACGAGGATGACGAGTGGGATAGCGCAGAAGAAAGACGACAAGGCGGTAGCGGGAAAGGCAAGCAAGCCCTCCGCGATTCCGCCGGGCGCCGTTTACCACCAGCTGAAAGGGCCATCCGATGATAGAGTATAAATGAGGCTTCGGTGTTGAGTGGAGTTTTGGCGTTTCGAGGTACCGTTTCCATGGATTAGCACGATACCAATGACTTTACAGTCCAGGAACAGATCATTCGTTTGGGAACTTGCAAGCAAAGCAAGCTGTGTCTTGTTCATTTGTATAGTACAGGTCGTACAGAGTATAGTACATTCACTTTCTCAACCTCCGCGGCGAAGTGATATTCTCATGTGAACATATTCCCAAAAATGTGCCCAAATTCCAATCCTAATCTAAAATTCCAGACTTTTATAGACGTCTAGGCTTCTCACTCCTGGTACCACCAAACTTGATTCTAGTCGAGTCGGCCACACGGACAATCTTGTCTCGTAAGACCTTACCCTCGGGGCTCATCAGAACCTTCAGAGCAGCCTCTCGTCCCTGACCGAAACCTCGTAGCACAACCTCTAGGCGGTTCATCTTCATGGGCCAGCCGTTGTGGATTAATCGCTCCAGGACATACTTGGTGAGAGAGTAGGCGGAATCGAATAGACCACGGCGAGACTTGCGAAAACCAATGTTGCCGGCTGACAGAGAGATAATTGGTTCTCGGTTGGGCTTGGTGCAAGTAATGTGGGTGTTGTGCTTGTGAGAGTAGATGTGGAAGTGGTATGGCTCGAGATCGTCCTCCTTTGCCTCGACCTGTCGACGGGTATCTCTGGATAGTGTGCTCGTATCGATGTTGGAAGACTTGTCAAGTGTCTGGAAGACAAGGCTTTGGGAGAGGTTGGCCATGGCATTGTTGGGGGAGGGTTTCGTCTTGGACGTGTCTGAGGGGCCGTAGATGTTCTCTAACAGCGAGGCCGTGCTGGGTCGGCTGGGTGCCCTTCTGGGTTTATCATCGCGGTTGGACTTTGTCTGGGAGATGGAGCGAGCGATTTGAAATGACGACTTTGGGACGGTGGCTCGGGAGGTTAGAAAGAACGATTGCGCCGCGAGGCGACTTGTCAATGAGCGACTCATTTTGTTCGCATTTGCCTGGTCCTGTCGTCAATTGGTGATCTGCCTCTGGCAATTTTTACTCGCAGCTGTAAACTTCCCCCACGGGCCGGGGCTGGACGGGGAACAATTCTACCGAGGCTTTGCCGTCTCGGTGTTTGTCTTCCTTGACTTTCCGCCCCCGGACCGAGATCGCAAACCAAAATTTCGTCCGGGAATTCCACCACCTTCCACCGTCCATCTCGGCATCTCTCCAAACCCACGCCCTGTCTTTTTTTCTGGAGGGATTTGTCTCCTTGTGTTGTCGCAATAATGAACTCCCTCGCAAGAAAGACGGCCTCCTCGGAGCTCGCCTTTTCGCGGGCTTCTGCTCATGTCTCATCCGCTGGCAGATCTCCCGCCTACCGAAGATTAGCATCCCAGCTCTCTCAGAATGCCTCTAACAACGGTGCGAGACAACAAAGCTCAATGCTTTCCGGCTCAGTTCGATCGCCATTGAGGTCTTCCTTTGTCCCTGCCGAGCTTCGTTGCTCCCCCACTTATACCGCTCAATCTCGTCTCTTCCACCTTTCCAGCCGCTTACACCAAGAGAAGCCTCAAACTGAACAAAAACCCTCAACTGCTGCACCTACCGACGCAAAAGAGAAGAAGCCTGCTGAAGCTGACGCCGAATCTGAGGCCAAGCCTGAGGAGGAGCAATCCAAGAAGACCGAGGATGGCGAGAGTGCTGGAAAGGAAGGAAAAGAAGAGGGCGAGGGCAAGGATAAAGAGAAGAAAAAGGAGGATGCCCCTCCCCCTCCTCCTCATGGCGACAAGACCCCCTGGCAGGTTTTCATGGAGACCATGAACACTGAGTTCCAGAAGTCGCAAGAATGGAACGAGTCGACCAAGCAGATCGCTGCGTCTGCTAATCAATTCGCCGAGAGTGAGGGTGTGCGACGTGCTCGTGAGGCATACGAGAAGTCCACTGGCGCTGTTTCCTCGACCCTTGGAAAGGGTGCCAAGGTTACTGCTGGTGCCATTGGCAAGGGTGCTTCTTGGACTTGGGATACCTCAGTCGTCAAGGGTGTTCGTAAGGCCGCTAATGTCACGGGAGATGCCGTGGACAAGGCTACCCAGCCTATCCGAAACACAGAGGCTTACAAGAATGTCAAGAATGTCATTGACGATGGCAGCTCTTCACGATACGGTGGCTGGGTTGAGAAGGAGGAGCGCAGGAAACGCCGAGAGGCACTCGACAAGCAGCGGGGTTACAAGGCGGCTGCACCTATGGAAGAGGACATTAAGTGAGTATCCTTACAATCTTTCTCATTTGGATCTGGTCTAACAAGAGATAGCGCTGGTACCAGTGTTACCGTTCACAAGGACGCTGCTTGGAAGGAGGCTTGGAGAGATTTCCGCGACCAGAACAAGTATGTGCAAGGACTTTTCAGCTTGAGGGGCAAGTATGAGGAGTCTGAGAACCCTCTTGTATCGACCGCTCGAAGTATCACCGACCGCATTGGAGGCTTCTTCGCCGAGAACGAGACTGCCATGGTGATCAAGAAGTTCAGATCCATGGACCCCAATTTTCAGACAGAGCCTTTCCTCCAGGAGCTTCGAGAGTACATTCTTCCCGAGGTGTTGGACGCTTATGTCAAGGGTGATGCCGAGACACTGAAGCTCTGGCTTTCTGCCGCTCAGTACTCTGTGTACGAGGCCCTCACCAAGCAATACCTACAGGCTGGTATGAAATCGGACGGAAAGATCCTGGATATCCGAAATGTCGACATTCTACGAGCCCGCATGCTCGACCCTGGTGAGGTTCCTGTCTTCATCATCACGTGTCGCACACAGGAGGTTCACGTCTACCGCAATGCCAAGACGAACGAGCTCGCTGCCGGTATGGAGGACAAGGTCCAGCTGGTCACATACGCCATTGGTATCACACGGGTACCAGAAGATGTCAACAACCCTGAGACAAGGGGCTGGCGTCTCATCGAGATGCAGAAGAGTGGACGAGACTGGTACTAAAAGAAACAGTCATTTTAACGCGGCGTCAAGGGGTTGGGGATCTGCCTTTGTTGGATACCTACAAGATGAGAAGGAATCGAAGGCGAACACGGGAGCATCGCCTAATGTGTGTTAATTACTGTAAAATATGTGCTATCATGTGAAAATATCTGGGCAGGCTCTCGACACGAAAAAACAACACCAATACCACCACACCCACCACGACACAACACAACGTACAACTACCAAACAAAACAAGCATTTTCTGGAGAATGGGTTTGGGGCTGCTAAACAGCAAAAAATGACTACTACCACGCCGCTCTGCTTGCCTCGGGATGAGGCTCTTTTTATGTATGATTATGGAGGGGAATAGGGGCATTGGGCCGGGCATCATTGGTGGGAGGAAGATGGACTTATAGACATGTTCAAAAGTTGCCTTGGTTTTCAAGGTCGGTGCAATCTATCTAGGCGTATAGCCGAAACAGTTCAAACAACCATCATTTTGCCCCTCGACAAAGTGATACCCGCTTGCGCGGCTCAAACTTGTAGAGCAGTTCAGTCGTTCATACATCACCCAACTCATGCTTCGTGACCGCCTCGTCTCTCTTTCAAGATCCTTCTGACCTCCATCAGCTCCTTACCAAGCAAATTCTCACCCCATAAATCTCTCGCAGCATCTGCATCCGCAGCTTTAAACCCAACCCCCCAAACCCGATCGAATGGACTGGCCTCGACAAGTTCTCTGTCACCCGTGCTGATCAACATATCTGCTAGAGAACCTTCGATGGGCCGGTGTAATGAATTTACTTGATTTGCGCCAGGCGTGCCTCTCTTGAAACCCTCCTCTGTGATAGCACGTGTGAACTTGAGGATGTTGCCCTTTCGAACTACGTCACGTCGATGCTTGAGCCATACTGTTTCGTCAAAGTTCTCCACCTGGCGGCCGAGAGACTTGACTTTCCGTGGATGGCCTGTCTTGAGGATCTCAAGAGCGGTGGCTTCGTCGTTGAATAGGATAGCTTTTTGATACATCATATAACTTGAAAGATGTCAACATCGACCTTGAATAGTGTACCAGTAGAAGTAACAGGACTTACTGCTCTGCTGTTTTATATGTCTTCTTCTCATCCTGGTCATCCTTGAAAGGACAATAATACCATTGTGAAAGGTATCCTGTTGCTGGGTCTGTTTCTCGCCAGAAATACACTGGACCGGGATTTGATGTTGTAGCCATTTTTACTGAGTAGCGGTCAATAAAGATACGAGAGTTGGAAAGAATAGTTGACGGGATTCGGTGCATATTTATTGTTCGTTTGGGTTGAAAGTGCATGCTGTGACCGTGAATGAGGCTGTGGCTGAGTTTGGCAGTTGAGTCAGACGGGGAAGCCAAGGTTGGCTTTCTTGCTGTGGCTTTTTCAAGGTCGACTCATACAAAAGTCATGCAATACCTACATAGGTATAGAGAGTTGAGAAACCTAAGTTGTTGTTCTCTTTGAGGCTGAAGTGCCACAGCAGTAACAGATGGGTAAGCTGCCTTGCACGGGAGCACGTATCAAAGATGTGCACCACTCTCGTGCCCTCCATGTGATATCGGCAACAATAGAATTGAGCCAGCTTAAGCAAACAACTGCTTGATAGACCACTTACTTTAGAGGCGTTTTGCTATGTGATTCGATATGGCTTTCGGTGTGAGTCATGCATGACTGGATGTAGATGGGGTTTAAGATTCATGGCAGAGAATGGCCAAGAGCGTGAATGGTCAGATATACAGCCTACGATTTGTTTGAGTATACAAATGCATAAATCACAAGAAGATATACATTAGACATAGACCTACAATCACTGATTACAACACACTCTATAGCATGTATATCTCTTATGGGCTCCACATGACCAAGTCCGTTAACACATGAGCCATTGTGATGACCACTTGAGTTGGGTGGCCCAGAAGCCCACGTTATTCATGCAACTCAACACGAGCATAAAGCTCAGTAATATCCAAGAGGCATTTGCCAAGATTCGCATAATTCAAAGCCACTCGTGATTAACAAACTGGCTGACATCGCAGAAAGATGGTATAGTGTCAACTAAGACTGGCACTAACATCCAACATCGGGGGCTTGGTGTAGGGGTATCACGTTCGCTTTGCATTGTTTCGAATGCTTGCGAAAGGCCGGGGGTTCAAATCCCTCAGCCTCCATTTTTGTCTTGAGCATGTTGATAATTCTTCCCGAAAACTTCTTTTTTTTCTTGATATTATACCATCGGATAAAGGAGATTATAAAGGAAACCATTGTTTATGTTAATGTAGCTATGTTCCAAGCTCTGAAGCTCACTTATGTTATTATGAGCGATGTCTACAGTGGCGAAATCACCTGCTCTGGTATCAATGATAGTTACCAAAAGCTTTGGATGAAAAGGAAATAGAGACTTCTAGCTACAATGAGGCTTCAATGCTCAGGTCTCTTGCCCTAGGAGCTTCAATCAATGCCGTTGACTTCTGAGCTTCATCCTCTGTACCACGTAGTTGCCCCTCATGTCAGCATCTCGACTGTATGGAGCTCTGACTAAGTGCTCTTTGAATCATGGCAACGCAGTGTCATGAGATAGATAACCCTTGGCATTAAATCGTGGCCAGCTTCATGTTTGAGCAATATCAAGGACATAGGCCAGTTGCCGGAAATATTACCGGAGGCTCCGAAGCGAACTTCCGTCCAAAACGCCGCGCCGGAGCATAAAGTGGGGGAGAACCCCAAGGAACCACCGGGAGCTACCGGGGGGGGGGGGGGGGGGGGGGTGGCCGTCACCTTCTTACCTTTGTTCTCCAACATCTAACAAACACCTTCAATCAACATCTCGACTCAACTCGATAATCCAGACACATCACAATAATCAGAGACATCGCAGAGATGGAGCACGTCGAGCAACACATGGCTCAACAAGCCAGCCAAGAAACGTATGCCATCCCCTCTCTACTCTCTGATCTCCATCACTAACTCTTCCCAGCGCTTCCCTCTTCACGCCCCTCAACCTCATCCTCCTCAGCGCCGTCCTATACACAACCTACTCCATGCTCCGCTCCTCGCCACCTCCATCTCTCCCCCGCGATGCGCCCTCAACAGTCTTCAAAACATACACTCCCCATACTCTTCTCCCCTTCAACGGCGAGGAGGATCGACCTGTCTTTCTCGCTGTGCGCGGTCGCGTTTTTGACGTCTCGCCTGGTCGTAACTTCTACGGCCCTGGTGGTCCTTATAGCAACTTTGCCGGTCGGGATGCGAGTCGAGGTCTTGCGTGTGGAAGCTTTGATGAAGACATGTTGACTAAGGACCTGGATGGTCCGCTTGATAAGCTGGAGGGACTCGATGCGGAGCAGATGGAGGCGCTCCAGGGCTGGGAGGAGAGATTCTTGGAGAAGTACAACGTTGTTGGAAAGCTGGTTTCTGTGCAGGACTACGAGGCCCAGAAGGCTTAAGAGGTCAACCACCAGAAATTATTGAGCGATACGATCACGAAGCATATCTTGGAGCAAAAGTAACATGATGGAACATATCAGGGTACATGAGCGACTCGCATTCCTTCATTACTGTAACTATAACAAAGAAAAAACATCCCATCTACCCAGTCAGGGCGATCAGACACATACCATCACTCTATCCCGACGCGTTGCCTCAACAAGTCCTACCCTACCCAAGAAAAAAAAAAAGCGTAGAAAAGCAGGTTTCCACGTAAACCAAACTCCGTGCAATGCCTCCTGTACATTTTTGCGTGAAAGCTACGCAGTGTGTCCTGGATCAGAAACCAAAAACACTATGTATATCCTGTAAAAGAAATAACAACAATGGCGAGCTTGCCTAGACTGAGATCGATATAGAAAAGGGAAACAAAGAGAGGGCTTTTTTGGCTGCTCAAATCATACACGTGCTTTATTGCATCTCTAAGATTGTTGCTGCTTTGCGAAGAAGCGCTGCCGTCTTGGCAACGATGGGTTTGGCGGCTTTCCAGTCTCCCTCCTCGATGCTGTCGCGAATAGCGGGGAAGATGGCTCCGTCGTTGGACCAAGCCTCTGGTCCGAAGACAACGTTCTTGAACTGTGTTCGGTTGGGAATCTAGAGATAGGGTCAGCTTAAGTCTTTCAGTCAGTCTCAAAAGGGGGTCGTACACCACCACCGATTTCAATGTCCAGTAACGCCGTCTCAAAGTATGCCATCTTGTTGTTGTATGCAAGTCGAGAGGCACCAATATCGTTGGCCTCCCAGCCTCCATTGCCCAAGACCTCGCGGTCCCATTCCATTTCCCACTTCTCGAATGTGGCGACGTTGTGTTGAACAAGTGTTGCAGCGTCCTTGAGCTCCTTGAATGCGTCTTTCTCGCCCTTGGGCTGGCCGTCCATTTGCTTGAGTGCCCACTTCTCGAGATCTTTGACCCATTGACCTAGTCTCTGTGCATACCAGCCCATATCAAACGGCATGATGGGTCGATCGGCCATGTCGAGAATGAGAAGAGCTATCACCTGTCCCATTGCCCCGTGATACTCGAAGTCAGGATCGATGAAGTTGTCCACCAATCCAATCTTGTCGTAGCTCGAGTGGTGAGGGACTTGAGTACCCCTGAAGGCCAGATCGAGTGAACTTGTTCCTGCGATATCCTGGAATGGAATGTGGTCGCCACGTCCCTCTGGCTGCTTCAGCTCGGCATGGCTCTGATCCCAAAGGTCCTTCAATGTACTATTAGTAGAGGGATCGATAACTCGGCCCAGGGCATGAAGAAGAGACTTTCGGAACACCGGCGATCCTGAAGCATGCAGGTCTTTTCCGACAACTGCCGCCCCAAGATTGAGGTAAGCAAAGGCATTATCACGCAGGGCCTCTGAGTTATGCTCGACATACTCAGTTGAGCCAATCAGGTTGTACGCAGAAGCATCCCAAGACATGAATTCGATGGTCCTCAACGGCCTCCAGCCTCGCTGTACAAGATCTCCGAAGATTCGAGCCATCTCAATCATGACAGCTGTGCCTGAGTGGGGGTCCGTTGCGCCGAAAGCCCAAGAATCTCGCTGATTACCGATGATGATAGACTTAGACGTCTGCTCCATGCCATTAATTCGACCATAGACATTCCAGATAGTGTGCAGTGAATCCTCGTCTTGCTCGTTCTTCAAGCGCACAATTGGGGACTTCTCACTGCCGGTCCACCACTCGACGTCTGGGACACCGCCTTCCCACTTGTTAGGCACCTTTTCGCCGTAACCCTTGAGATGCTGTAGTAGGACCTTGGCATCTCTCCAAGCGAGAGGGAGACTGGGGATACCGACAAGTCCATTGGCCTTGTCGAGTGTGATTCGCTGATCGCCCTTGCTACCATAACCAGGCGACAAGGGGTCACCAATTCCCCAGTTCGTGAGACCTACAGAGCCTCTTTGAACACCATCTGAGGGCATATACACTCCTTCGGGAGCCACAACACCTTTCTTGAAGCCGTCGTCTGCAGGGTCGGAGTAAATGAGACAGCCAGCAAAGCCTGCCAGCTCGGCTGCCTTGACCTTGAGAGCTTGATTCTCCAGAGGACCACCGTTTTTCACCAACGCAATAGCTCCCGTGGCATTAACACCTTTGCTTGCAAGATGCTTGAAGTCGTCTCTTGTACCATAGTTGGCGTAGATTAGGGGTCCCTTGACGTCTCCCGACTTTGAGTATCCGTGAAAGGCGTACGTTTGTCGACCTGCCGTCTCGCCTCCGACTTCCTCTTCTTCTAGCTTAGCCGTCCATTTGGCCTTCTTGAGATCCTTATCGTCCATGATCTGCACCACACGACCGTCCTTGCGGGGATAGTTGAGATAAACCTGATACTCATCCATCATAACTTCGTCCAGTAGTGCCCTGCTGAACATGGCCTGAACATCCAACGCGGTCGCATAATCACCCTCGGTACCGGCAATATGGGCGTAATTCGAAAAGTGCTGCACTGATGCGCGCATTCTCATGGGATCAACGGTCCGCAACAGATGGGCTCTAAGGTCCTCGGGATTGAAACGGAAGCCACCTCCTAATCTATCTGACAAACCACCAAACATATCGCTGGCGAAGAGCAGATAGAAAAATCCCAGTATAATTGTGAGCGCCAAAATGCGCACACAAAATAAGATGACGGTTGTTTTGTCCACCTTCGGAATGTTCCACCTCCTCGTTGTCTGGCTTGGCGTCTCCTCATTCTCACCCGTGGCATTCTCGGCGTTGTCGGCAGCTGGCGCATCAGCTCGTTGAGGTAATTGTATGCGTAATCGTGGTAATCTCGGCCTCCAGGACCATTTCCACCGCGGTAGAGTTAGATATGACCCTATTCGCTTCCCCCACTGAGAGCCTCGGGATCGGTCGGGTTCTTCGATCTCCATCTCCTGCATCTCACGTCGTACCTGCGCGGCTTCATCCTCACTCTCGCTATCGCTGGCCCATAAACTGTCCTCATCGTCGGTCTCTACTGTTGGTGGTCGATAACCGTCGGGTCTGCGGGAGGAACTGGCGCCACTCGAATGTTGTAGGAGACCCTGTGATTCCGCCTCTGTTGCATTACGCTCGTTTGTTGGAGACCTCGGAGCAGGAGCCCAGTCATCTGGATCGTAATGGCTACCACTGGCCACGGCCTGATCGTAAGTGGGCGGTATAGGATCATAAAAAGGAGTCTTTTCGGAAGGCATCTTGATGGTGATTGAGCGCTAACCGCGCCCTCGGTTGTCGTATATTCAATCCGATAAGAAGCTCGTTCAGGCGTGTCACAAAGCAGTTGAGATAAACAGTGCCATTCGCTGAAGGGGATCGGATAAAAAGGAGCGGGCGAATCGCGGTTTCGATCGATCGATACGAAGCAATTAAGTTAAGATGAGCGAGGTGCAAGCACGAAAGGAGCGTCAAGAAAGAGAGACAAGAGACAGACGCCAGAAGCGCATCGCCAAACTAACAAGTCCAGGCTTAAGCTCTGACTCGAGATGTTGTTGACTGGGTAAAGAAAAGGAAGGGGAGAAGAAGCTGAGATGATTAAAGTCAAAGTAATGTACCGAGTTACGTTGTTGGCTGCAGGCAGGTACAGTAAGTACAGTACAAATCCAATGCGCTGCGACGGGGGGGATGATGGCGAACCTAATGGAGTGTCCACGTAAGGTAGGGGACCGGAGTCCACTATAACTATAAGCCGCCGGTTAGTACGGAGTAAGAAGACAGACAGCAGAAGACACACAGACAAAGGTGGTCGAGGTCTCAAGTGGCTGAGTTGACCCGGGAGACTTGGCAAGCCTTGGCCTTTGGAAACTTTGACAAAATACCAGTAAGAATACTTTCGCAGACACTGTACTATACTATAATTCACTCCTCTTCTTTTTACCAGATTACACGTGAAATGTCATTCATACTAACACTATCTATCTATCTCAGAGGCATCCAAGGAGCTTACCAGGCCAGGCCAGGCCTTGTCTTGTCTCGGCTCTCACAATCACTCTCACTCTCCTGAATCCGCCCATGCACGCCACCAGGATTACCCCACAAAAGCTGGGATAGGGAGACAGCCTAACTTGGACAGGGAGGTGATGTGCGTATCATCGCTTTGCTTCTGGACTCGACGTAAAGTTAGGGACGTGTCAGCTAATTTGTTCAACCGTAATTCGAGATTAAGCAGGCTATGTAACCCTCAGACAGGATTGCGTGGGTAAGGCTTCAGTTATTTTTGGGCTTACTATCCGTATATATGCATTCTTTGTTATATATCTCTCAATCAGGGGTTGGTGACAGCGACTCTCCAAAACTCTCACTGTCGCAGGAGACTCAGCTTGGCTTCACCGCGCATATCATCAATTTTTGGGCAAAGTTTACATATATACAAGTAGTGGAACTGCGACCTCCTCGATTCATGCCTGCGGGCTAAACATTATCTATCGCTATGCCGCTCAATCACCTTCTCTTTCCTTCAATCACTAGTGAATTAGACCTCAGTTCGGTGTCAAAACGACTCCCTCATATTGTCGACTTCGGATGTTCTCCAATGTCTGATGGAAGTGCCGGCGGCTGTTCTCAACTGAAGCAGAATCTTGTTGGTTGCCGGCCAGATTGGAGTGGATGAGTTCAATGAGACCATTGAGATACTTGGTTGTGACCTGCTCGAGTTAGCAATTGCTTCGACAGTTCCAGGATCGAGACTCACTGATTCGTTTTGTTGGTCAAAGTAATACACATAGCGGTCCAGAATCTCAACAAAGAGCTCAATCGATGTGGCTGTCTCCATACAGGAATCGGCAACACGAAGGGCACGCTGAAGACATTCAAGTACTCGCTTACCATCACGGTAAAGCTATGCAAGTTAGCTGAGGTCCTTCACACATGGATTGATACATACCTCTGTTTCTTCTGACTCGCCATTGGACACCATGGGAGTCGCCCACCACAAGTGACTCGCCAGATACACAGCGCGACATTGATCGGGCTTGCGTAGCAGCTTGCTACCGTGCTGTGCGCACTTGGTGATGAGAGTGTCGTAATTCTCCTTTCCAAAGTTGCGTGTCTGGTGAAGAGCAGTAGCAATCACACAGACAGCCTGGAACTGAGCCTTCGAATCCGACACAGCCTCCTCATACACTGTGAAGGCTTGTGCAAAGAATTCATATGCAACCTCTTCAAACCCGGTCAGATCGGCTGTTTGGCCAGCAGAGGCAAAGAGACGCAGTGCTATCTCTGCAGCCCCAGAGCCATTAACACGGGTGTACAACGTGCTGAGCGCTGAGTGCATAAACTTGAACAGAGCATTACTCTGTGTCTCCCAGTTGTCGTCAAAGTGCTCACGCTGCTTGAACTTTCGCGCCAACTTCATGCATGCTGTAATAAGAGGTGGCGTCGTCGTGCGGATACGCTCGTTTCCTTCCGAGTACGCCTTTCTTGTCATTTGAAGCAGCTTGAACTGAGTATCGTTGTCCTCGGTCTGCAGCAAGTGCACGATCCTGGCGAGCCATCCCTGCTCCTCCATTGTCTCGTCTGTCTCCACAGGACGTCGTTGGGCAGCACCTGGGTATCCTTGAGGCGCCTGGGAACCCTCCTTGATGAGAACCTTCAGTACCTCCAACACGTTCTCGAGCTGTTCCGTAGTCGAGATCTTGGTCTGGTTTTTGAGCAAAGTGCGAGCGACGCCACCAGCAACGGCACGGCGGGTAGGGTATGATTGCGACTGGAAGAGAGGAACGTAGGTAGGAAGAGACAAAGCAGTAAAAGTGGAAACATATCGGTTAAGGGGTGCTTGAAGAAGAGCAAGCAAGCTCTGCTGAGCAGGAGGCGAGTGAAGGTCAGCATTGTTAATGTTCTCCCGAACTTTGGTAGTTGCGTAAGCCAGAATCTGGTCAACGTAGTCCAGTCTGTCGGGATAAATGTTAAGCGCAAGGTTGCAAAGTGACACCAGGAGAGCAATAATGTCTTGCACAGGAAGATGCTGAGCCTCCACCAGGTTCTTGACCTGGGCGAAGAAAACCTCGTAAAGCTGTACGGTGTCTGTAATTGACCCTTGACCGTTCACAGCAGTGGTTTCTGTATCCGCAACTGAAGGTGTAGACTCGGCGAGTGTGCTTGAGTCATCGTTGCTGCTCTCACCAGCAGTTTCCTCTGAAGTCTCATCGGTGGCCTTGGCTGTAGACTCCTCGCCCTCGGGTGTCTTGTCGGCATCTTCGGATTCGGTATCTTCAGTAGACTCGCCCGCTTTGCCATCAGGTTCGGATTGCTTAGACTCTGAAGGTGTGGCTGCCGATGCTTCTTTTTGAAGGTTTACCTTCTCCAACAGTTTTGCCAGCGCATCCGCCTCAATTTGAGCTCTATCGTCCGACTTGTCCTCCGGTCCATCGCGTTCAGCATATTCGGACAATCGATCCATCAGACCAATTACAATGGCCTTGACGTTAACATGGGGGTTGAGGCGTGAAACGGCACCAAGGAATTGGTCCAAGGTGTGCAGGTGGAATTCGTCCGGGAAAACTTGCGTAATCACCTCAAGGAGATACTCTTGGGCGAGAACGTCCCGGCATTGAACCACCTGCTCTAGCAGCGGTGCTAGAATACTAGACTTATACGTTTCAAGATCAACAAGCTGGCTTAGGCGTACGATATTGCTGCCGACCAATAGCTGCAGTTCCTTTCGCTCTCGAATTCGCTGCTCGCGCTCTCTCGAGTGGCCTTGGTGTTGTAGACGAACCCATAGTTTGTTCATCTCGACGAAATTTGTAAGAACGAAGTTGATGGAGTCGCTAATGTTGCCTTCAGGACCGTCGCTCTCAGTAGTTGGCAGGTAGTCCCTCGCTTGACCAGACAGGTAATATCGGAGGAAGAGTCCACGAATAGGATGCTGAACACCTCGGCTCATGTCCATCATGTCCTTCATGAGCTCCTTAACGGGCGCATCTTCAATGGCCATGTAGGCGGTTCCCACTGTAATCATAAGATACAATCGTGGGACGATGTTGCCTGCATACTGGACGAGCTCGTAAAGGTCGGCCAGGTGGTTGACAGGGTGGTTTTCGCGAAGATGAACAGACAAGTATCGCAGGGCGTCGAACACCGACATGTACAGCTCGTAGTATTGCTTGGGTCCAAGACTGCTTGTGCGAAGCTCAGAAACCAGAGTCGAGCTACCAGAGTCAGCGATGCCATTCAGGGGACCGAGCTATCTATCGCGGCAATCATATACATACCAGCATTTGAGCGCATCCATTAGCTTTCCAGGAGTGTCGAGACATTTGCGCATAAGGGACGTCTGCTGTCGCACGGCAACGAGAGCATCTTCAAGCAGACGAGCCTGGTCCTCGGGGGGAGCTGGCGTGGCCATATTGTCGGACTATGACGGCGGGGTAGCTCGGAGCAGGTCAAGACAAGCCAAACTCCTAGCAAATTCACTAGAATGCGACTGTGATAGACGCAACGGTGAAGGAGATGACAGCGGGAGTCGGAGGTTGCGCGGAGCTGTCGGGTTGTCGTCGATAGGTTGCGCCGCATACAAGGCGCAGAACGAACGGGAGCGATGACGATACGGGGGAGGCTGAGATAATGGATTGGATGGGTTGAGGTGGGCCTAAGCTCCGCTGGAAGACAGCGGATAATGGCGCTGTGCCAGTTTATCTTTAGGCGGCAGGGGCTCTAGATGCGTCCCAGCCACCGGAACGGACTCAATTCTGGAAAAAGGAAGATACACGGCGCAGGGACTCATCACGTGGTGTCAGGGAGTCAGTCGTTCCTGCGTCTAATAAGGTGGATGAGATGACTGAAGATGTTATGTCAACTTTATCAATTCACTGATTATAATCGAATTGCTTCATCTTACTGTCGTTCAATCTTCCTCATATTCAATTATGTTTCATCAACGAAATGTACAAAGTAACCAATGCCAATCATGCTTAGTTATGGTTAAATAAACTTCAATAACTCCTTGCAGTGCAACATGGATGTCAACTGTGCCAGCTCCTCAACGCCTTACTTCAGATCCTTCAATGCATCTTTCAGTTTTCCAAATTCGTTAGGCATCCATTTCTCTCACATCTCCTGGACCGGCCGAATACTCCAACGCCACAATACTGGGGTTGTCCAACTCGCGCAGGAATCCCCAGATCATCGCGAAGAAAGTCCACCAACGACGTATCAATCGAGGATGAAAATGCGGCAAGGACAAGCATCATATTCGACTCGGGATGAGGCAGGTTGTGAATATCAGCAACAATGACGACCTCCTTGATCGTTTCTATCGACGCCAGTTCCCGCGCCCATTCCAAGCTTTCATGACGAGTTGTATATAATAGCCGAAAGTCAGAAACCGTCAAGCTCTGCGGGCCGTCCCATGGCCCTCGTGGCCGAGCGCCTTCAATGACAAGTGTCAACTTATCCAAGCTTTGCAAACTTCGCAGCGAACGACACACAGAAGACCAGTCATATGAATCTGGTTCCATGACATTTGTTGGACTGCGCTTGTAGAGGCTGATCTCCCGGACTAAGTCTCTAGTGCGTGGCGTCTTATCAGTGAGGAAGGGCACCAAGGCTTCGAGGTCTTCTCCAAAGTGGAAAGCATGCTTTGTGTACAGGTAATGAGAGGCTTCCTCTCGGATTTTCCTGTTGATATGCATAACTGCAGTGTGCATCGATCGGCGCGGATGAGGGTCGGCGCAATATGTCGTTTCGTAAGACTTCTTTGCGATAGTTCGCTCCATTATATGATATGCTGAACGTTGGGTCTTTGAACGGCGCGCCTCATATTCATATTTAGACTGATTTCGAATTGAGATATCTTTGGTCCCGCCGTTGTCGAGAAGATAGTCGTATATCAGCATGCGAATCTCTGGAGGGATGCGCAAGAGCATAGATTCTTCGGCCATGATGTTTGAGTTGCGTAGCAATGCCTGAAAGAAGGAGGGAGGTGTCGAAGTGATTTTACAACGCCTTTCAACTGAGGAATTCGTTTGGACGCCGATGACTTGGTAATGTCAGTCTTGGTGATTGTACTAGTCGATGGTGTCGACGAGTCACTAACACGGTGACGGACAATGACGGATAACGCGAGGGATCTCACGTCAGAAGCCGCTTCTTGCAATGCCGACAAAGATAACAAAGACAATGCGAGGCTATCGTCCAGCGGCAGTGCGACAGCTGCCTTATTTATGTCTACAAACTGATCAGCAATTCGAAGGGGTCCGTCCATCAAGGTGCCCACTCCCCGGACCTTGACGACCCAACCCCAAGGTCGGCTTTGTCAAACCAATAAGTACAAATTCAAGCCATTGAGCCAAATCTCAACACAGATTTGAAGCGACTAAAGTCCGGTCACTTTGCCATCGGTGTGGCAGCCTTCCCCGTCCTTGCTCTCCGGCCACCTTGTTTTCGTGGGATAGTTCTTGATAAGGCAACCCACTGTGTTGGACAAGGTGCCCCCCAACTATACTCATTGGTCCAACCGCTAGCTGAAGGTCAACTCCTTCAGCTTCTTGTAGTGGATGCTGCCAAAGTTTAAGCTGTTGGCGATTCTTGCATAAAATTACAGAGATTCAGCCATCCACTAATATAGAGAGTGGAGTGCAAGACTCTTCAAACAAGAGAACGGTCCGTTGTCTTGCGGACTGTGACCCTAGAGATGGCATCAAGACCCCCACCACTAACCCGCATCGCAGACCCAGAACTGCGAATGACGAGATTGAACTAAAGAAGCACTTTTCCCAACTTTTTACAAGCTGAATCGCGTACAAATAAAAGTCCAACAAAGGGACAGGTTCCAAGAAATATCAATGCCTTTACCGCCTTGTTGACGCACGCGTTCCAACGCTGTACCTGAGAGACGTTTCTTTGTCTTTGAGTTCAGCTAGTCACAAGGTTGTCCATAAAGAACGGCAATGATCTCATAGTCACTGGACTATCAACCTCTGCGATCGTGGACTCTTCAATAAGCACGGCGATGTCATAGTTTGTGAACATAATTCGCTCGAGAATCTCGTCCGGGGGAGCTACTTCACCGAGCTAGACGTGCTTGTGCAGTCCACAATTCTCCGGAATACGTGGTTCGAAACATAGAATCATGCACTGGGCTACAAGCCTCTCATGCCGTTCTCTAGAGGCAATTACCATAGACCGTCTTCCTTCGATGTTGCGACGCGAAACGATAACTTATCATGGAGCAAATACCGAGTCATACAAGTTGAGCTAAGGATGCCGGCAAATGTGCTTCTTGTTGAGATAACGGGCTATGGACTTAGCGATGTCGAAGACGGAAAATCCAACCTTCCAATCACTTGTTTTCCCTATGATTTTAAAACAAATTTGGATACAATGGCCGCAGGCATATAAGAGAGGCAGGCTTTTGACCACCAGCGATGGCGATGAGGCACCAATAATGATCCATGTTTCTGGTGTCAAAGTACCACGCCCAGCACGGCTCTCACAAACCGAAAAAGTCCGCGATAGTCGGGATGGCCACTCTTGTTGGGGTGGACCATCCCATGCGACTATTATAGCGCCATCTACCTCGAAGGTGATGATGAGGGTGCACAACCCGTCAACACCTTCAGAGAACCTTGGAGGTTGATCCGACCGACTTATCGGACCTTGGGGTCCCCGGATTATCTCAGGGCTCATTATCAATTAGAGTTTAAAGTGATACGATGCTTGCGGGTTCCTGGGGTGCTTCTTCAGAATCTCAGTCGATATAATGAAGATGTCAAGGTATAAATCGTCTTTTCTTCTAGAAGCTCACATAGAAGTTTCAGGGATTGCGATCCTTGCTAGCGTTACATATCTTACGTCTTGTGGTCCACTGAAACACCACATATGCAATGCTGGCATCTGAATAAGCAAACTTGTTGTTTTACACACGACCTTTCTCTTGAAGCCATACAGTGCCCTTCTCCTAGGCCTCATCTGAGCTTTCCGTATTCCAGGGGTTAATCATCTTAAATATGGTGAATCAGTTCTCTTTCCACGACGCTTCTACATCATTTAATGATGCTCAGTTCATGGCTGATGCAATGGACTCGACTATACCCCACCTTGTTGCGGCGGGAAACGCTGGTCAATGGGGAACTGAGCCCCTTTCTAGAAAGGAGTCGTTCATGCAGAAGATGCATGATGCTGTCTCCAAGTCGGAGCAGTTCTGTGAAACGGGGGCTGGTGATCGAGAGAGAATATTTATCGCCGAGGTTGAAGACGATCAGACCAGCTCAGGATCCACTGCAAACGGAAACCTCTCCCGCCGCGTGGACGAGAATGGAAAATCCTTTGTGTCTGTTGGTTTCGTCAAAATTGTCGAAGAACAATTCGTGAGCTATTTGAAAGAGACAGAGAGTTTGAAAGCCCAGATCGAACCTGCGTTGAAAAAGGGCAAGTTTGTCTTCCTCCAATACCTCGTCACTGATCACCGAGTTGGTGATAGACGTCGTGGGGCTGGGGCTGCTCTCCTTCAGAAAGTCAAGGATTATACTCTTGAGCGTGGTTGGAAGACGATCTGGCTTGATTGCTGGGATGGAGGTAATGGGCAGTTGGTGCAGTATGTTCCCAGAAGGACACCCTCGACTCGGTTCATTTTTAATGGTTACAGATACTACGTTGATCAAGGATTTCATATTATGGGGAGCTTTGGGAATGATCATGATGATGGGTCTTCATGGAACGGTAAACTTTTCCGTATGGACATGGCCTAGAAACTGCTACCGAAGCAAGCATCATACAGCCAACACTGCTATCTCTGTGGGCATTCACTTCTCCAGAGGAGCTGTATCAACAAAGCAGCCAAAGAAGGGATCCCGTCCTCCTACAACTCCAGCCTCAACTGCCAATTTCCTCAACTCTTGATTCTCCTCCTTACTCAGCGTCACCTTTGCTGCTCCCACGTTCTCTTCGAGATACTTGATGTTCTTCGTGCCAGGAATGACAAACATTTTGGGGCTCTGCTCCAAGATCCAGGCCAGGACGAGCTGTGAGGATGTAAATCCCTTGTTCTTGGCCAACTCATTGAACTGGTCCACAATCTTCAAGTTCTTCTTGAAGTTGTCACCCTGGAACCGCGTCAAGTTTCTTCGGGTATCTGTCTCTTCGAAATCATCGACAGAGCGAAAACGACCGGTCAAGATACCACGACCAAGGGGTGAGTAGGCAAACACCGCCACGTCTAGCTCTTCGCAAGCTTTGAGAAGGTTTGTTCCTGAAGGACCTTCGATGTCGAGTGTCCAGGGGTTGTACTCGACTTGTACTGCTGAGATGGTATGGATGGCGTGGGCTCGGCGGAGAGTGGTAGACGAGATCTCTGAGAGGCCCAAGTACTTGACCTTTCCCTCACTATGTGGGCGTGAGTCCTGCTTAACTTATTTCATGGTGGAATGACTTACTCAACCAATTGCTTCATGGCTTCCACAGTTTTCTCAATAGGCACATCCTCGTTTGCACGATGCATGTAATACAGATCAATGTGCTCAACACCAAGCCTCTTCAAGCTGCTCTCAATACTCTTCCTCACATGCTCAGGCGATGAATCAGTAACTATCCCTTTCTCACCTACCCTCAGCCCAAACTTGGTCGCAAGGAAGATATCCTGACGACGTTCGGGGTGAAGCTTGAACCATTTGCCTACGACATCTTCACTATCGCCGTAGACATCAGCTGTGTCCCAATTGGTACAGCCAAGTTCCCATGCACGGTCGAGGAGTTTGAGACGTTCTTCGTCAGATCTGGGTATATTAGTGAGGTTCAGGATTTGGAGATGTGATTCATACGTGGCTGCTCCGTATCCGACGCTGATTCCCATAAGACCAAGACCAACGGATGGGATCTTGGGGCCATTCTTGGTGAGCTGTCGAAAAGGGAGTTGAGCTGGAGGAGCCATGATGTAGTTCTCAGAAATGGAGTTTGGGCAGTTGGAGGAAATATTGGTTGGATGCAAGTGCCTTGGCTTTTACGAAGAACATGTTCTCAAACACAGAGAAACTCTCTTCCTTTTATACATGTCCAACGCCTCCTCATCATTATATTAACCGCCCTATCCCAGTCCAGGTTACGACATTATTTCATGTGTCCTTCTTGATATTCGTTACATCAGTGTATGAAACGGGGTTAGCTTTGCGCGGACATATCCAGGCAGCTTCTCATCCCCACACTTGCGGCCGAAAGACTGCTTGTCTCCGAAACTTTAAAGGATCTTGCATGAATGACTAAGACAGCCTCGGTCACGGGCAATATCTTATTCACCGTGAGGTTCGTATCAGTGTAGGCCAATCGATAGAAACCAGGTCAAAGAGAACAAAGAATCTTGAATTCAGATCAAGGTATCAAAAACCACAAAAACGCTGTATTACACTAGTCCCTCTATTTTGTCTTGCGCCTCGCCTTGAATGTCTTGAGCGGATCTCGCTTCCTTGAGCCAACCTTAAATCCGCGACCCTTCTTACCCTTATGGCCCTTGCGGTCTTTCCTGAGTGCCACAAAGCCAATGTCGTTTGTCAAGGCTTGTTTGCCATCTTTGGGTAGGAGATACTCTGGGATATGCTTCAGGTGAGCTTGTTGTCTAGCAGTTCGAAGTTCACCGTCGTGGCGAAGATGGGTGAGTTCCGTAGGGTTCTCCTCGAAATATCTGAACGATTGTTAGTACAGCCTGAATATGATGCGTTATTGTGTATATGCTTACCGCTTCAGTTTCTCACTCTTCAACAGCTCCTGTCGCAACTCTCTTGTTCGGGCCTCTCGGATAGAAACCTTGGTAACCGCACGTAGAGCATCGTTCATTCGGTACCGGAAAGGATCCACTTGCTTCATGTTGAAGTTGTAAGGCTTCACCTCTTTTCCTCGCTTGGCTTGCTGCCTGATGATCTTGGCCATCACCTTCTCGTCATTCTCTGATGCTGGTGTGGACGTAGGCATGTGCTTTCGGTATAGATCTTTAGGGACGACGAATGACAGAGCCATGCCAGTCTGTCCAGCTCGCGCTGTACGTCCTATTCTATGTGTGTAGGCTGATGCTGTTGTGGGGAGATCGAAGTTGATGACTGCGGAAACCTTCTTGAAATCGACACCTATAAGTGTTGTTAGTGCAAATCCTGTGCTTGGGTAACTTTCTGCCATACAAATGACAGCGCCGGGCAAACATACCTCTTGATACACCATACTCTTTATCACCGCCCTTGGACTTCTTGGCCTTCTTCTTCGGTCGCTTTGCTTCCGTCTCCGCATCATCTCCGTCGCCCTGCTTTTCGGCATCCTCAGTCTCGCCTTCAACAGGTTCCTCATCATCTCCCATCATCTCATTCTTCTCATCGGCGGCAATGATGATATCGTAAACATGTTTGTTGAACTCCTCAACGACATGAACTCGCGAGTTCAAGGGAAGTTCAGAGTTCAGAATACAACTTCGAATGCCGAACTGCTCAAAGAAGAGCTTGAGACGGTAGCATCGGTCAATGTCGCTCACAAAGATGATGCACTTGCCCTTGATCAATTTGAGCTTGAAGATCACATAGGCAAGAAGGAACTTCTCGTCTTCACCACACCTAGTAATATGTCAGCAACTGGTCGCTTGTATCTGAATATCAGGAGAACGTACTTGGCCACAAATTGGGTGATACCCTCGCCTTCAGCCTCCTTCTCCTTGAGATCCAACAACGTCGGGTCACGTCGGAAAATCCCCTTGAGTGCGTCGACCTCATCTGTAAGAGTAGCGCTCATCATCATGACCTGAGTACCCTTGGGGACCGATCGTGACAAGTTCTCCAGATCCTCACTGTAACCGTAGGAAAGAACAAGATCGGCTTCGTCCAGGATAAGATGTGTGAGTTTGTCGATTGAGAGTGCTGAAGAGTTGGCATTGTGCCAGGCAGTCGCAGGGGTCGAGATAACAATGTCGGGCGAGTTTGAGAGAAGGGCGCGCTGCACGGCATTGGAAACCTTGTCGGTCAACTTGACTGTGCTGATATCCTTTGCGCAGAAGGAAGCAAATTGTTCGATGGCCTTGAAGACCTGGTCGGCAAGCTCGCGGGTCGGGACGAGGATGAGGGCGGTTGTGAAAGCAGTAGAGTCGGTCTAAACACATGGCTATTAGCAAAGTCTTCAAGAATAGGATATCTCGAGAATCGGGTGGCATACAGCTTTGCGCTTCAGAATGCTAGATAGCAACGGCAGAACATAAGCTGCCGTCTTTCCAGAGCCACAGTCGGCCTTGGCCAAAACATCTTGTCCATTGAGAGCCAAAGGAATCGCCTTCCTCTGTACTAGCGTCGGCTTTGCAAACTTCTGCTGAGCGATAGCTTGTAGCAGTCTAGGATCAAGACCGAGATCGACGAAGGAAGTCTCATCCTCTTGTTTTTGCGCAGGCTTCGTAGGCTTTTCAACTTCGGTAGTAGCAGGCTTTTCGTCAGCGACGACCTCTTCTGTTTGATCGCGCTTTCGTTTCGATAAGGACCCCATTGTGTAAGTTGGTTGTTGTGTGGTGTTGGTGTTGGTGTGTGTCGAAGAAAGATGGTGATTTCTCAACTGCCCAGAGATAATCTTTCGCTGCTGGGTAACTTTTCCTCCAAATTTCCAGCAGGCTGAGGGGCAGCTACCCGGCGGATGATTACTTGATTGGCTGATTGACTATCGAGCTAGCACCTTTGGGCTTAGCCTGGGAAATTGAAGAAAATCGTTCAGAGTTCGAACTTTTTTTTCTTCTTATCGTGCTTATCAATACATGCACCTCCAAACTTTGTCTAACCTTGTTTGGCTGGGAATAGCTTCACGTTGTTGTTCCTTTCATACACAGTGTAGGCGTATGCCTCTATTTCCAATCACCTGTATCCAACTGCTTCCTGGTTCTATCTTGAAGTACTTGCATAGGAAATATTGAAGCAGACAGAGACAAGTGTCAATACAAGCCAACTTTATTACATGTCGAAGTCGACTTCACTTCAATCACTTAACGGAGAGAGACAAGAGACAGGTTTGATCATCAACAACAAGTATATTTATCATTCGCTCAGTTCATTATATCCCATGTCCCAAAATTCCAGGCTAACAGATTCCCAAAGAAAACATCATCTATATCCCAATTCTATCGGTTCTTTTTTTGCTTTTGCTTTCATTCCCTTTTTACCACTTGATGACAGGGTTGGGGAAGTACTCGCTGATGAGCTCCATGTAGTAAGGCTTGAGCTTCTCAGCATCGGGCACACCGTCGCTCTTGGAATACAAGTCATAGGGGTTGAAGGCGTTGACAGCCTTGAGCATCTCATGGTCCTTGTCGCACATGAGGTGGCGGTAAGCTCCCTCGCGGTGCCAGGGGTAGAAGGAGTGGTAGCGGATCATGGCGAGAGCCTCGTCAGGGAGAGTGGACTGGTCCTTGACGACATGGTAGAGGTACTCGTCGTGACCCCATGAGAGCATGACGTTGTCGAGACCACAGTTGGGAGAGTAGATACCGTACTTGGTGTTGAAGTCGGGGTTGATAGCATCGGGGTTACCCTCAGCGAAGGTCTCGGGGTAGATGATCTTGTCGGAGAAAGCACAGCCAACAGGGAATGTGTCACCGACAACGTCCCACTGACCCTGAGTCTCGAGCTCGGGGAAGAAGAGCATAAGCTTTCCAAGGTCGTGGATAAGACCAGTCAACTGCATCCATCGAGGCTTGCCATCACGACGAATAGCCTCAGCAGACTGAAGAAGATGCTGGATCTGAGAGAGGGAAGTATCAGGGTCAGACTCATCAACAAGAGTGTTGAGTTTCTCCATGGCCTCCCAGATGGTCATCTCGGCACGAGGACGAGAGGCGTTGTAGAAGCGGTTGCGGGCAGCGAGGTTGTAGGCGACTGTCTGCTTGTGGTGCTGCTCGCGGTAGAAGTTCTTGACGCGGTCGGTGGCGTCGGCGTATTGGCGGAAGGTGTTCTTGTCCTTCTCCTTGTCGAACTTGGAAGTCTCGTCGTACTTGATCACGTTGACATCGTCGATCTTGTCAGAGAGAACCTCGAGGGCTTGGCCATCGTGGCTGGAGAAATCGTCAACGACAGCGCCGGGAGCCATTGTGAATGTGATGTGTGTAAGTGAAGTGATGGAGGTAGTATAAGGTAAGTTGAGAGAAGAGGCTGGTATTGTTCTTGAAGATTCAGTTGTAGTTGAGAGTGTGAGAATGATGATGAGCTTGGAGAATTGAATCTCAAAGACGTGAGAAGGATGGTCTTATGTAGTAGTTGATGTCAAAACTGTCCTTCCTTACAAGTCAACCTCATATCGAGAAGTTTTTGCTTTGCCCGTCCGCGCACACCATCAATGGATCCTTTCCCCTTCTTTTTCCCCGCATAATCAAACTCGAAGTCGGGTACATGACCAATCTGCGTCATCTGAGTGGGTGTTTTTACTCTACAATTCTCGTCAAGTTTTCGAGACTTGGTCGAGATCTGGAGAATGGTGGAACTCTGCGGGCAGAGTTTCTAAGTCGAGAGAGACATATCGAGCTAGATCCGCCGGAGAGACGCCGCTGTGAACCCTGACTTCTCAGATTCTCGACCATTTACAGTTAGATCCGCCGGCTGTAGCTGTTTACGGCTGTCGAAGAGACACCAAGGATAGCATCAGTGCGGAGGCAGTGGAGATATTGTCGACTTTTACCTCAAAATGCCACGTTAATTCACCTTGCTAATTTCTTTCTACGTCACGCGGGGGATTAACCGGGAAGATTGCCGGATCTCAAGACCCTTCGCAAACTCGGAGATTCTTGTTCAAAATGTTCTAGACGCAGCTATCGCTTAGATCTCTGGGGCCTCATCTTGCGTGGTAACATGGGGATTATTGTTGGACCCTGAATTAGACAAATACGGCAAGACAGCCTCATGTGATCAATATCAGCAGATCTAGAAGTAGAGGTAGAGCAAGACAGGGCCACAGTCTAGAAGTTTGTCTCTGACAATAGAAGCTTTGAAGGCTGCTTCAATATCAACTCTTAACATGTGGAATGCATCCACTGTCCAACACCTATTAGCATTATAATAGGATTATAGCTGATGGTGCTTCTCCCACAAACTTCCCCATACGTGCGTCTTGATCTAGATTCATCTTCAAGAGAGGGCAAGCTGAGCCGGTCCGGGGTTGACGAGTTGTTTCCAATATGGTCCATATTTAGATGTTCCCAAAATCGCTAAATTTCCCCGCGGCTCAACTCTTATTGTTCCAGGCACGGAAGTCTTGGTCGTGGGAAATCAACTCAAAATCGGAGTCTGGCTACTGGTTCCTCGCCATCGTGGTAATTTTGTCCGAGTGGGCTAAGAATTTAAGCGTCATACAGCGCATACGAGATCTTGGATTCCGCGCTAACATTACTGGTCCCTGAGTTCATTTAGTTAGTTCCGGAGAGCTCGATTTCGAGGGATTGCCTTTTTAAGTAAGACTCCCCGATCATTGGGTCATTGTGCAGCTGCTACGAAACGTTGATTATCAGCCATATTCTTCTCTCTTGTCAGCTGATTCAAATATTGAATGTCAGGCATCTTGATGAAATTCTGATTGATATCAGATCATTTCGCAGAAATAATCCGAATAATTTATCCTCTTATTCACCTGCTCTGAGACTCTGACGTGGGTGAAATACTTGAGCGTCGGTTTCATGCTAGAACAAGAGAAGTATCTTGACAATTAAACCTCTTTAATCATCAAACCGATCACTTATATCTTGTGCACCTCACGCTTTCAATGCCAACCTTTGATGATCAAACACCTCTTTTTCGACGTTGACTTCTGGTTGTCTATTGTGTCGTTCTAGCAAATGCTCACGCTATCTGGCATCTGCAGTGGCTTAACCTACACCATTCTGTTTGAGTCTCAATATTGTATTGTCAGCAATGCCTACTGTATTTTCTACTGGTTCACCATAAGGACCCTACTCTGCATGAAGTTGAGGAATAATAAGTATCTTGTGGTATACGTCGTGTGTATTATAAATATATAGGGAAATATAGTGTGTCCAAATGGATTTACGCCGGCTCAATTTAGCGGTAATTGTCAAAAGTGTAATGATTGCTCGACATATATGGGAAATTTTGTCGACGATGTGAAGTAATATGCTCGATATGTATTCCTACTAAAGAAAGAAATAAAATTATTGATATCGTGAATGCCTCTGACGACATCCAATGACCTGTATCCACAGAATTCGCAGACAATATCTAAGCCGGTCGTGGAGAACGGCATTGGGAGGCCTGCTCAAGATCCATAGGAATAACGCTCACACCTACCATTGCTTGACATAGAGGCCAGAGTATTTATGTGAGGTACCTGAGTCATGTCTGATTTCGTATAATGACAAGGCTAATGAATAGAGCTCCCATATATATGTGAGGGAATACATTGTCTATCCACAAGGCATGAACATATACGTTCTTGTGCCCTGGGCCTACCAGTGTACAACTACGGATAACGAGACTATTGTAGTTACCCTGTAGATAAACTTGGTACAACGGGTGCATCGTCATCACGCGAGACTAAACTTGAATCTTAACCTTTGCAATCTAAATCTCCGATGAGACCGAGCATTTTAATAAACAGTGCAGTCCTTATAGGAAGAAAGAATAAAGAACACTCAAGATAAAAGTCAAAACGCAGACTGGGTAGGCTGTTGGAAGCTGTGCTGTACTCGTATATGAGCAAGGCTTGAAAGTGAAGCTGAGGAGACTTGATAAGGTTTGAAAAGAAACAACACCCAGCAAATATTCAAATAAAACTATACATATGACAAATTTTCAAATAATAAGTAGCAAAGCCTGAATAGAAGTGTTAGACATCAAGTCCTTTTTGAATAATGAGTTAATGGCCTCATAGGTTGAGGCGCCTGCTCAGCCCAACCTTCCCAGATCATCATGTCCTTAAACAAAGCCAAAGCCCAATAAGATCCAGGGTGTTTGGAATCAGTCACAGTAAAACAGTCACAGGAAAGCGGTGGCTGCGTCATCATCCCATGAAATTGGTCTGATAACTAGATAATATCAATGAGTGACTCTGGAGTGACTGTCGAGAACTTCAACTTTCAAGAATGTGGGCCTGCCTCGACTCCCCAACTATTCAAGGAGAATTTTTGAGCCCCCAGTACCCGAAAGCGAATTAAAACGGGGGTTTAACACTGTCTGATACGCTCCTCGGCATCTTACCACGTTTTGTCCCTTGTAAGAAACCACAGACGTTGGTGCTGCCCATCACGCCCTTCTGCATATGACTCAGAAATTGGCTCGCCCCGAGCCAGTCATGCAAGAAACGATCAAAATGTTTGATGTGCAGCATGGATCAAGTCTATCACTATCATAGGTCATGTCTTCCAACAGGGAAGCAAGATGATGGCTACAAATATCCTTGTCTACAACATAAGCGTCATTGGCAGGATGTCAAAGCGGAACATAACCCACAACGCATGAAACATGGGCTGTCTTCACCAAAGCCTCGTTTTGATGCAAGACCCCGAAATCGGCTATCGTCAACCGAGCTCGACAGGCCGGGATCCCGGCCGACATCTCGAGTCGCTCCAGGCATCGGGGACGTCCGGGCCTCGGGAGCCACCATATCCACCGCGGCAATTACGACTACAGGTTAAACTCTCAAGGTGACATCCAGGGCTCTTCATGTTCCGTGAAACTTTGATCGTTGTTAGAGTCGCAAGCAAGGGCTCGCTCGATCGATGAAACTTGGGATGTTCAAGGAATCAACTGCCAGTTGTGAGTCAAGGGAGGGGGGATTCGACTAACGAGATAGTGCCATCTCAGATCGATTTGAGCCAAAGCAACTAATGCATACTTTCGAGGTGACAAGTTTGATACCAGGGGTTTTCAGAGCCCGAAACTCCAATCACCAACTCTAAAATACCTTGAATCCCTACCAAGACCTAGGTATCCCTGCAAGTTTGGTCATTGCTTCTCCGGCAGCACAGACGTCAGCTGGGGCTGGTGCAAAGACACGAGAAATTATCAAAATTTAAGACTCGAGGGTAAGGCTGCACTTGAAACAGCAAGAGGTGTCCAAGCGTACAGAGTACATTGAAGCAGGCAAGCATCCGTGCATGTAGATCATCAAGGTTAAGCTCCCTGTCGAGATCCTTGAGCCTCTGATCAAGAGCCCGAGAGTATGTACCCTTGACTTCCTTGATATCTGGGTTTCAACCGGGTACTGAGCCCGTTGAGGTTATGATTCGTCGGTCCAGGATAAATCATGTTGGTGGAACACATCCGTGACCGTCAAGGCGCTTCATTCCGAATGTTTTGATCCTATGTTCAGGAGATGGGGCCTCTCCCTCTCCCAACAGGTCCTAGAATTCACTCAACTGCTAAGCGACAATCGTCAGTGGACAGCCTGGTTTATCTCTTTTTGAATGTTTGCATATTCAGCCGTGGATCCGATATGTCACCCTGTCTGATGCATTGCACCAACCAGAGACTTGACTGGTGACACAAGCCGCGGCGACTCACTACGGCTAGATTCAAGGAAGACTGGCTTGGCGACCAAGATATAACTCATCGCGAAGAACTCCCTTTTCCATAAAACTGGTGTGGAGAGGACTTTGCGCTTTGACAATCGAGGCCCACTTGTCGCCATGTCGTTGAGTTATATCCGTGTTTGTTTCACCCATGAGATGGGAATAAGCTGTTCATTAGCGTAACTGCCGAATAAAACGGCCGTTACTAAATGTGAAAGTCAGGCCATGTGCTGTACCCTGGATCGTGGATGCACTGAGGTGCTTAGACGTGATCCAAAATAACGCCTCAAGGAAAACTACATCCGACAAAACTATGAGTGCCTGGCCTGGCCTGGCCTGGGTCATCTGCTATCAAGGGCATTAAGCCTGATGCCGCCTGGCTACTTTTGGCTTGGCCATCTTCACTAATCGGACTATCTGAGAATGGCCCAGATCTGGATCTCGCCAGTTAATTGGACTCTTCAAATTGCCTAATAGAGACAGATCTGCTAAGGAGATCGTGAACAAAAATAACCACTGGGATGAATGTGATTGACGGTGACATTTGCTACGAATAGCGAGATACAAGATACCGGTTAACGTGCTGGAGTTTGCATGCTGTCTAGCAACGGGGAAAACTGTTTCTTGGTGTGTGATTGCGTCAAGAAGACACTTTCGATACGTAAATATGTAGTAGTCTGCAGCGACTAAGAATCACATGCGAAAGTCGCAGCCACTTGCTATCGTATCTCTGTGATTAAGTACCGTACCCAAAGAGTCTCTGGGGTGGATTTCACGTAACGGTTTGTTGACAAGGGCTAGCCAGGTAGCGCAGATCAGTAGGTTTAACCATCTTTGGAGGGCAATCGGTGTTGCTATGTTGGAGTACTTTTGGCTAGAGTCAGAGCATTCCACCGTGCAAGCAACTTCCTTGCAAAACTGCCTTGGATTATCCATATTCGTAAAGAGTCGACGAGGATACTGCTTTGTTTATCCATTAGCCTGCGTGCGTAGTGTTGCCTGAGGATGGCTGAACCCGTCCCCAAAACAGCGTCCAGGCCAAGAAGATGGTTGGTGATCAGATCAAGCCTCTCATCGTCCTGTGGCGCGAGCTGCATGTGCATCTAACAGTGCAGCCTCTAGCCTCTCGCCAATAATCGATTTCCTGAGGGTGTGATGTCAAAGACATCGAGTCCACGCAAGAGATGACAGGTGCCATTTTACTACCAGGGCACGGTGGTTAGCACAACACTCACCAGTCCATCAAAACCTTGTCGAGGAGGGGTTGTCGTTGCGCCAATCCCCTGTCCGTAGAGACAGCCAGGAACCACCCTCTTCAGGAACGTCTCGAACTGTGGATGGCACAATGGGAGAGAATTTCGAGGTTCACACCCTGTCTGTCCTCAAGCACGAGATCCGTGCGCACATCCAGAAGTGCAAGTCTTGTTGTCTCTCTCCACACTCTCGGGAATATCCCTCTGAGATAGCTCAACGCTCCTTAATAAACTAGGGTCTTGATCAATCCACAAAGCTTAGCTAGAAATTCATGGAAAGAGAGGACACGTTTCTCTAGCAGATGCAAGCTGACTGGACACAGCTGTGGAGATGCAATGGTCGGAACCCTTGGGATGGCAGCATGGTAAGAAATCGCTTATGTCTGCAGAAGAGGCTACGAAGAAAAGCCCCCTCACCTGAAGAATTCGTCACAATATTATCCTTATGATGAACGGCTTACGGGCTCCTTACCTTGAGGAGTTCTCCCGGCCGGGAAACTCGGACCCACCAGGTAATCCATACCAGCCCTACGGAGAATAACCGTGCGGTGGGATGTTGCAATAACGATACGAATGATCTTGGCTTTGAACCAGTTCCAGTCCGGTCCCCTGGAACTATTGCTAGGTGCAATCCAGGGTCGGTTTCATGTCCAGAACAGCCACATAGCGTGGATGCCACGGGGTGTTGTTGTGCACAGGCAGATGGGCTTGCGAACTTTGTCTTCTCCAAGAGTTGCAGACTACTACTGTAGGTTTAACTAAACCGTTGTCGATTGCCTCTCCGATGCATTGCGGATCATTTCCCCGTCAACTCAGCCTGGCTTGACGTTGCATCCTGGAGCGGGGTTGGGGAGCAGGAGCTTATGCCCGACAGTGGCAGAGCCAATATCTGTAGCGCAGTATTCGTAGCTGATGGAGGGATCGCTGAAGCGGCATCACATAGCCGTATTCTCCAGTGTACAGTTCGCTCGATGGTGGTTGCTGGCCAAGCTAAGGAAATTGATGCTCTTGGCTTAGTTTCCCATGATTAGCTGAGACTAAAGTGTAATTAGCGGCTCTTCAACCTTGGGTTGCCAGTCAACTCTCTCCGTCGGCGCCCTCCGATCACAGTTTGTGATGTTCTGAAGAAAGATTTCTCTCCACTTGCGGAGCAAAACAACATCCATCCTAGGATGGAAATCTTTGCGGGCGCCTGTTGATTCGGGAATACGAAGTGGGCTTTGAGCCAGGAGCCCGGTTAGCCTATTATGAATGCTTCATCTCAGTGTAAAGTACTTACCGCGAAGGTCTGGTATTGCATACACAGTATCGAACAATAGCGCAGGAAACAGAGACTGCAGAGCTGTGCCTTAGCAAACCAAGGCAAAAGCAGACCAATTTCCGAGGAGAACTTCGTTCATTCAATGGGAAAAGCTTGATGATGTTGCACTCGCTTACTTCGTAAAATATGGGTGTGGTCAGCCCATCTTAACTTGTGGCTACCTGAAATGCAAGAGCCACCAGAAAACGAATGAGTTGCCTCTTGATCGCATTCACTCGTTTCTTCTCGAGACCTGGCATCTTTCTCTTGACTGTTCCATTCCTGTATGTAAAGTCCTGCCCAGTGTCCGAGCTTCAAAGGCTCATAAGGCGTGCGTGCGTTGTTGTCTGCCAGGAATCTGTTGGCCAAATGGAGAGAGACATGCAAGGCTTTGTCGACAAAGTGAAACGGGGGTCGAGGAGCTGTAGCAGAGGTTCAACGGTCACACGGTTTCCAGGAACTCGGCAAACCTTGAATACTGTGGCTCACTGAGGACACAAGGTCTCGACTCAAGAGCGCCAAAAGCGCCAAAAGCGCCACCAACGATCAACCTTGATCCTCGTTATGCATGCACCTTGCTGCTAGGCGGACGGTGGCGCCAGTACCGTAATGAACTGCCCAAACACATTCATGATCAATTGGGAAGCGAGCTTATCGAAATTCAGGATCACTAGCCACCCATGAAATCTGGCATCGAGGCTCCAATGCACGAAGCAGTCAGTTATCAGGATCGGCAGTACTGAGTACAGCCCTTGCAGATATGCCCAACCAACGTCAGTTGCATCAGGGACCAAATTGTGCTGTCGACTGGTATCTAATCGTTTATACACCCGCACCTGGTGGACATTCAGCTGTAATGCTATCTTCGACCCCATCAGCTTGACGATACCAACCCCGCAGATGCTTCATCAAGTCTCACATCAATCGTTGCGCGTAACTGAGCCACAGGCTTATTTTGCGCCATGCCGAACATGTCTTAACTTACCTTCAATCTGATGCTTTAGTTCATCGCTGCCGTCGGAAAGCTTGTTGATCATCTCACCCACTGGTTCGTTGCTCAGGATGAGCTAAGAAGATCTGTTCATATCCTGCTAGTATTGAAGTTCCTGATCAGTTTGGCCTAAGCTTAGTCCCTTGTCTAGCCCCAGAGTTCGCCCATCTCGGATGCAGGAAGACATGGGCCGGGCCTGGGGTCCATGTAGCTTGCCAAGGATCAAGCTTTCTTTCCGATGTAGTGTTGCTTTCGTTCGTGAGTCTTCGGCCGAGTTGTTGTGACCTAACATCCAGGCCGCTTGGGCTCGGCCGCTGTCGGCTTGCTATGCAATGCTAACATCCTTCGACTATCGCCATGAAAGTATAGCATAAGCAGCGATCGTCTTTTAGGCTTGCTGGCGTGAATGAGTCTAGATCAATCATACTCGGCAATTGGCTTACGACGCTGGGCCAGCCGCTTCTTTAAACAGATGTTAGAACAACCCTCGGAATTCACCGTTTCCTCTCAGTTTGATAAGTGCCACACCAGCTGGAGAATAGGTATTGCCACATCAAGACTTGAACCTTCGATGTTTTCCCTTTCAATTTGAAATGGGTTTACCAGGTCCAGAATATGCAGATAATGTGGCTTCTGATGGTGGCCGAAACTATTGAGACCTGGGCAAGTGTCGTCTGAAGGAAATACTAGCATCTCTTCCAGGAGTATGGGAATTTAAACGCCACCGTGCCTGCTTCCAGGTACAACGGTTTGCAGACTTCCGTACTTAGTTCGAAGCCCATTCAATTCCGGACGAAATGCGACGGATGACAGAGTCTTAGGCACATCACAACATGTGTCCCCCGTTAGCCATGAGACTTGATTGATGTGTTATTACGCGAGGGCGTCCAAGTCAATGCACATTCTCCAGACCTGTAGGAAGCTGTTGCAGACTCGGCATCTCTGAGGAGACATGGACTAAGAGTACCATCCGAGAGGAGTCCGGACCAATAAGATGGAAGGTATCTGAGGGCTTGAGGGGCTTGTTGTTGGCCCTAGCATGCCGCAGCAGCAATGGAAGGCGTTGTCTAAAGCTCTTCCACTTTGATCGAAAGTCTATTTTCCCCTCACGGCCTTGCCTGGATTATGCCGTCCTCTGCTTGAGCACTAATCAGGCGTGCTGGTATAATGTGGCTGCACTGGGGTGAGAGCTGCCGTGCATATTTGATGGACCTGGTTCCCTGGAGGAGTGTTGAGTACAACGTACTGTTTCGTAAGACCTAGAGTAAAGACGTTCGGATTATACCTATCATATATTGAGTGAACACCCCCCCGTCCTTCAGTCGCCATCCCCTTATTCCCCTCCTCTTTGATCTCTTTATGTCAATTCGGAAAACAAAGTATTGTTCTTTGCCTTGCTGTATCAGCAGCTAAATCCAATTGACCAAAGACTGACCAACCATTCAACTCTTATTTCGACCTTTGACGTTTCCGTCTCAACTCTGCCGAGCAGCCCGATATAAGAATCAACTGCAATCTGTTCGACCGGACAGAGTACAAGACTCCAATGGCTGCCTTTGTACACTCTTATCCTCACCATATGGAACCTCCATTTGGAAATCCCATGAACATTATGACCGCAACCCCATCACCAGGATATATCATGACCCCTTCTCCATATTATACTAGAACACCATCGCCCACATGTCGAGGAAACATGGGATACCAGCCTGTCCCTGCACAAGTTCAAGACCCTTCCTTCTTTGAAGAGGCCATAGGTGGTTCTCCTCGCCCACAAGAACTGGCACTTGGCTTTATGCAAGCACCATTCCAGTATAACCCGGCATCCAATGCACCCAATGCACCCAATGACCCTTTTCCTTCTTTGGCTACATTGCCAAGTAGCGAGATCGAGCAAAAGCCTACCCGTCGGGCTCGAAATCGAAAACCGTCCCAGTTAAGCATCATCACCCCCAAAGAAGATAGTGGCCCCAGAGCTGTGCCCAGTTCCCCAAAGCAGAAGAAGCGCGGCCGCAAGCCCAAAGGAGGAGCCAAGGAGTCGGGGAAGTTTCATCAGGAGATTGAGCTTGATGAGGACGACCTTCCTAAGGACCCTCGACGTCGACGTATTCTTGAACGCAACAGGATAGCCGCGACCAAGTGTCGTCTTCGAAAACGAGACGAAGCATCTGCCCTTGCTTCCCAGGAACAAGCCATGGAAGACCAGAACCGATATCTTTCCTCATGCTTTGACTCATTGACAGCTGAGATATATCACCTGAAAACGCAATTGCTGCAACACACAGACTGCAACTGTGTACTGATTCAGAAATATATCGCCAATGAAGCCAAGAAGACAGTTGATGGCCTGCTTTCTTGTTCATCGGCCTTCCAGCCCGACAATGACCCCATGAGCCCATATCGTCGAGGTTCATGCCATAGCGGCACCAGCCCCACTGAATCCCTGGGTGTGCCTACTCCTGAGTTTGAAGGAGTCTCGCCAGCCTGGTCACAGCCTTTCCAAACAGGTCATGCCTCATCATCAGAGGTTGGAGAGGAAATCTTCGAGATGCCAATGAACCCTTACAACAAAGGGTCAATCCAGCTGCATAGTCAACCGCTCACCAGCATGACACCACTTCATCATCCCGAATCCGAGGTATATGTCGGTATGGGACCTCCACCCCAGCATGTGGATGTTATCAGTTGGAATCCTTCATGGGGATTTTAGTAACGAGGCTATGATCCTGTACCGCCGCTTTGGGCATTACGATCTTGTAGCTTGATTGAGATTTTCGAAAGCGGACTGAGGCAAAAGCTATTTTGTATATACGAGCATGGGTGAAGGCGTTTTTGGCTTGAGAGTGACATGTGAGCGTTCTGTATCAAGGGAGGTTAGCCAATATGTTTTTATATTATCCAGCAATCCAGAAGTTAAGATCAACTGGTTTCTCATTGAAATGCAAAGAGGGGTGAGCTCTTACTTAACAGCCGAACCAGCTGGCCGTGATCTGCTTGTCGTGCTTATCCTCTTATGTTTTCGAAGCTCAATGGCCCGAGGCACTCATCCTCCTTCAGTGTACATCGTCGTAGTATATTCATTGCTTGCTGAACTCATGGTAAATGAGGCAATGGCTATTAGGTGATGCAGACGTGTCCCACTAAGTTCCGAGCTTCATTGGAGTTTTCACAGATTAGAGCGTTGTGAGCGTGTCAAATGCCTAAATACGAGGTGGATCGCTGTTGTTCCAGATCGAAGAGTGTGGGGTGATCCCAGATCTCATGTTTCCCCTGCAGCTAATCGAACGTCTGCATTAGAGCATGCCGAATGTGGTGATGGCATCGGAGTGACCCACTAGGTTGATGGGCCAAAAATTCTCAATCGCCACCTTGAACCTGCACGTCATTGTATTGAATGAGGAGATTCATGTCAATATCGTTGGAGAGCAGGGTTGAGGATAATGGGCTGATGGAAAATGCTCAACGCCAAGCTTAACTAAGTCGGATGAATACAAAATGAATTCCATGTCCATCCAATTTCTACCACTGGGGTGCCTGAAATGACGAACAGACTTTTAGTGATCAGTGTTGTCTGCATGTATTCGCAGAACAGATGGTGCAGTGTTGTGAATTCAGATCCATCTGTTTTGATTTGGTCCGGCTCGACACAGACAAAGCATGGTTCGATACTTGAGGTCTCGCAGTGCAATCGCATAGCTCCGGAGAACGCTAAGATGTTGCGGCAGTGATACGGCTAGACAAGAAAGTGCGCAACGCTCTGAGCCCGGGTCCGGCGGTATGAATTGGCAGGAGGTTATAGAGAAATCCGCAGACACATGACCAAGTTGTTGTAGTGCATCTTGAGCCTGGGTTGAGCCTCAGCTGGGACTGGGGCTGGGGCTGGAGCAGGGGGGCAATGCGGGTTGTTGGAGATCTCCCCAGCGGTCGGTAATTCAGCGGTGACAGCATCACGTTCCCTTGTAACATCGCTGCTGACCGTAAACCAGGGGTTCCATTCCGCGAGGCGATCCCAAGTCGTTGAAGACTGGCTACACACCAATCAGCCTTTGCAAGGCGCATGAGCCGGTGAAGATGGCCAGACTGGAGTGGGTATGGCCCATAAGGATAGCTTCGTAACGACTAATGTACCCTTGTCGCAAGTTAAGGAAGTATGCCCCTTTGAGAAGTTGAGCCACATCGAATCTTGCCCTGAATATATTTCAAGCTGGACGATTCTGCAAACGCTAGGATTCCTTCTTTCAAACCCTTTACTTGCAAGTCGGCATTCGAAAAGCTTCTCAGTTCCGCGAGAAATCGAATTGGAGTTGCCCTCGACTTCCCAAATTTAGCAGACACTCTGACAGGCATCATCATACAAGGTATTCATTACCTCACGGCGTGGAAATTCCTCGACGCCTCAGCAATAAACATCCGCTGGGCCTCTTCAACAAATATCGAGACATCAGTGCTGTTAGATGCCGCTCTGAAGTTTCTCTTGAGGCCGGGCTTCAATAACAAGCGCATTAGTCGGGGGAGGTTTTAGGCGAAGTAAAAATCGTCAAGCTCGTCAGAGCAAAGCGCCTATCATCCACATCCCCTTGTCGAAAGCAGACATCACCATTGTGTCTTCGTGACTCAATTGGTTGCAAGGAAAGCATTGGAAATACATGTTTCATCGTACGTTGTCACCGAAAGAATTGGACGGATTTCGCTTCAGATTTACCGACGATTGAATGAGCGCGTGAGGAAGAAGACTTTTTCACCGCTGGCGACTACCTCACCTCACCTGAGGTTAAAGTGTCTTGTACTACCCGAGCCACAGACGGGACGGAACAGGCCAACCTGGAATATCCGACCGCGCATCGCACCTTCCCGCATACCAGACAGACCAAGACATTTTGGTAATCGCAAGCAGCTGACTTGCCTGATTGATTGGACCTTGTTCAGGTAACTCGAGGAAGGAAAGAAGCAGCCCAGTGCGAACGCAAACGCGCAGGAGAGATCCCGTTTGTTACGTCCCACCGCATTTTGTGATACTCAACTCTTGGCCTTAAACTGAACTTCTTCATCCTCAAATTCTCCTTCAACGCCGGTTCCCGCTATCAGTATTACATCCCGGTTACGACCGGTGAGTGCAATCTTTGCTACGGCGGATCGAGAGGTTACGCTTTTCCCCATTTCTTGTCATTCGCTTTCCCCCCAAGGGTACTTCATACACTCTTTCTTGGCCGCTTCCTGCATACCTTATCTTGCTCTCAAGTTGCCAGCTTCGCCACTTAATTGGAATCCCGCTCATTGTTTCAGTCGACTTTGTCTGGAATCTTCAGAGCTTCATCTTCCTGATCGATGCAGATGCTCGATCCAAACTTAGCCACTATGGCGGCCAACTCACCCGCGGAAACCGCCTTGGTGATCCTGTACTACTTGTACCCAGCTCTCGTTTTCATCTACTTTTTCTTCGCCTCACTCGTTTCGGCCTGTACAGTACACTCTCCTGACAAAGATGAGCGAAAGAAGAAATGTCCCAACCGACGGCTGACACTCGTCTTCTACCTCCTGTGCATCCTGACATACACTACCCAGTTGTTGCTGCTTGGGGCTCGGGCGGTCCTCTCACAGAACTGGCCAGCAGAAGATCACATCATCATTGGACATCTGGCTTGCATTCTGGCGTTCGGGATCCAACTCAGTCGCTGCCTCGACACTGAAGAGGGCCCCTTCTATCCTTTCATCGGGTCTTGGTTGCTTGGCCTGTCTTTTGATATTGCAATCACTGTACTGTCTGCTATTTCGGGATTGTTCTCCCCATTCGATATCTTCAGCATCCTTGCAAGCGTTAGCATCAGCATTCGTTGCCTGTCTTTCATATCACTCGCTAGTTTGTTCGCTGCTGGCTTTTCTGTAAAATTGAAATCCGATGAAGAGCAGGAACCATTGTTACCCAAAGTTACAACTACATCACCTGACAGTCCGACCAGTCGGGAATCTGGATATGGATCGACCCTCCAGGCCGAGGAAGAAGAAGAAGAAGAAGAAGAGGCCCCGGAGTATAGTTGGGAACGCCGAGAGAGAGAGGCCAAAGAGGCTATGAAGAAGAGGCTCGAGGAAGGTGGGAACTGGTTTGAGTACGCCAAAGGCTTCAAGGTAAGTGAAGAATACTTGCACATATTCACCAATTGAGCCCCCAACTAATACCACTGCTTGTAACTGTGTAAGGGTCATTGCGCTGACTCATAACAAGATTCTTTTTCCATACGTCTGGCCTGTCGGTAATGTTGGCCTGCAACTTCGTGCTGCGGCCGTGTGCCTATGCCTGTTCGCATCCAATGCTCTTCACCTACTCATCCCTCGCCAGACAGGCATTATCATGGACAGCCTGAATGGTTTCGGTAACAGCAATCCGTGGATTTCGGTTCTTGTATTTGCTGCCCTCCGCTTAGCTGCTTCTGAGTCGGGTATCGAGCTTGTGCGTCAATGGCTCTGGGTTCCTGTTAAGTACTATTCCCACGACGCATTGACACGAGCAGCCTACTCGCACATGATGCATCTTTCAGCAGATTTCCACGACTCAAAAAGCTCATCAGATATGATGATGGCGATCTATGGGGGCAGTGCGGTTTCCAATGTTATTGAGAATGTCTTGCTCTATGCTGTGCCCATGCTCATTGATATGGGGGTGGCTATTGTCTACCTTTCTATCACCTTTGGCCCCTACGAAGGACTTATTACCGTGGCTACCGGTGTCTTCTTCCTTCTTATTGCCAGCAAACTTGTTGCTAACTCCAAAACTGCAAGCCGCAATCGTGTCAATGCACTATATGAAGAACACTATGTGCGCCAGTCTGGCTTCCTTGGGTGGCAGACAGTTAGCGCATTCAATCAGATCGGTTACGAAGACAATCGACACGCCAATGCAGTCACAAATCGTTGGCTTAGAGAGCAGCAATATGTGCTTGGGTGGTATATCTCAATCGGATTTCAAACCCTGGTCCTGACATCTGGTCTTCTCGCGAGCGCATTTCTGGCAGTATACCGTATCAGAGCAGGTCACGCAACATCTGGACAATTTGCAATGCTTTTGATGTATTGGGCGCAATTGACATCACCGCTTCAGTTCTTTGCGAAGTTGGGAAAGAACGTCAGCGATGATTTCATCGATGCCGAGCGCCTGCTGGACATCATGAGAACTCAGCCATCAGTTGAAAATCAGAAGGGAGCTAGACCGTTGAAGTTCGTAGCTGGGGAGGTCGATTTTGAACGAGTTTCTTTCAGTTATGACAAGAAGAAGGGCATCATCAAGAATGTCAGCTTCCATGTTCCTGCTGGCCAGACAGTCGCTTTCGTAGGCGCCACAGGAGCAGGAAAATCTACACTCATCAAACTCCTTGATCGATTTTACGATGTGGGCGATGGCCGTATTTGCATCGATGGTCAAGACATACGAGATGTTGATCTGTTCAGGTAAGACCTTATCCTAACTAATGGTCACTTGACACTTAGCACTAACACAACTAACTAGTCTTCGCGATCGAATTGGAGTCGTTCCTCAGAATCCAATTCTGTTTGACGACACGATTATGAACAATGTACGATATGGAAGGATAACCGCGACCGATGAGGAAGTGTTTGAAGCATGTCAAGCCGCTTGCATTCATGATAAGATCAAAGGCTTCACCCATGGTATGGGAACAGCTCTGAGTTACCTATCAAACAATTGCTAACTTTAACAGGATACAAGACACGGGTTGGAGAGCGCGGCGTGTAAGCGAACCTTGGATATCACTATAGAATTCTACGCTGACTTATGTAGGAAACTGTCTGGCGGTGAGCTTCAGCGAATTGCAATTGCTCGAGCAATGTTGAAGAAGCCGGACATTGTTCTGCTCGATGAAGCCACCAGTGCGGTTGACACGGATACAGAACAACAGATTCAGATATCTTTCAAGAGGCTGTGCCAGGGCCGAACCACGTTCATCGTCGCGTAAGTTTATCGCATGTCAGTGTCTTTCAGATTATGCTAATTCACAAAGCCACCGTCTTTCAACGATTATGAACGCAGACCGGATTATTGTAGTTGAAAATGGCGAGATACTTGAGCAAGGGAACCATGACGAATTAATCGTGGCTGGTGGGAGATACGCCGATCTTTGGTCAAAGCAGGTCTTTGTGCGAACCAAGGAGGAAGACGCTGATGTCTCGGCTGGCCAAGCAGGATTTGTTAACGACCTATCCTCAGAGCAGACCAGAACCGAACTATCAAAAGTCAACAAGCCGACAACAGCAACCAATGAACAACCGAAGTCATCTGAAGCCAGAGCCAGCGCAGAGGATGATACCGTTACCCAAGGTCGCAAGCAAGAGGTAGTTTCAGCCGAAGATAAATAGTCTTTGGTGATTCTAACCTTTACTTGCAGGGAACCCGGTTGAATCCAGTTGCCGCTACATTTACTCCTCGCAGGTTGGCCAAGATCAGGAAATCCATGGAGACTAGGACTTCTGAGGCATCGACCAGCTCTGCCGCTCAAGACGGACTGATAAATGTAAGCTCACAAACGAGCCGACAGTGGTCTGACGAGGTTGCCGAACAAGATGAGAAGACTTTGAAGACGATAGCCGTGACTGGCCGGCCATAGGAGGGTCGAACCATTACGAGTAGCGGCGACACTACAACGCCAGCTACGGACTCCAGCGAGAAAAGGAGAGCATTTATTGCAGCCGTTGGCCGTGCTCTGAAAAAAAAACAAGCGAAACAATTTGACGAAGCAAAAGCCTTGGAGCGTAAGCACAATGCACCAAGTTCCTGTACTCTACTGACTCTTCTAGCTTTGGTCAAAGGTGGAGATGAAGCTGAAGGGGAGACGAAGAAACGAGACGTGGCAGAGAGTCAGATTTTTGAATATAAGCTGCCGTACTATTCTCGTCGTGCCCAGTCGAAGAGCGAACCATCTCAAGCATCTCAGGGCTCCGATGGAGCCGACGTGGACAATGAGCTCCTCCTGTCGTCGACAGGGAAGCAGATGTCTCCAGTAAGTGACAAGAAAATATGTTATGGTCATTGTATCTGATATAAGAAGCATCGTCGAGTTACACTGCCTCCTATGAAGACGAGTACAGGATCCCAAATTCCTGTTGCCACCGAGCACAACCAAGCGCTTTCTTCAGCTTCCCGGGCGGTGAAGGTTCAGGATAGCACCATCGATCGATGCTCCGACAAACAAAGCGCTGAACAAAAAGCGCAACCTACCATGCCAGGTAGAAGCGCGACATGCTTATCATCAAATTATAAAGATCCACAAGGCGAAGATGGTGTGACTGCGGGAACAAACACCACTGACGGTGTCAAGCACGGCAGCAATGAAATCTCGGAACCCAGAGAGAACCCCATCAGTTCCACCCCACGTCGTCGTGGTCGCGGTGGTCGACGAGGACGACCCCCTTGGTACCGTGGCCGACGTGGCAGAGGAAGCTATCGAGGAAGCCCACAGGGCAGACAAGCAGCATGAAGCGTGCTGCCACATTTATAATGTCGCGTTATAGAAATAATCATGACATGATAAATCCATGACAGAGGTACAAAGGAGAACAATGAGCCAGAAGAGGAGGTTCATGTCCTAGCATTACGAGTCCATGACTACCCACGAAGTAACAGCAATGCTTTGAGAGAGTGGTATTTAGTTAGTTAAGTGTTGCCTCAAGATAGACATAGATAAGGCGTTTATGCCATCAACTACATATCTCAGACTTACTCTCCGTTAGCCAAATAAAGTGACGAGGAGGGGTTCAATGACTGGCATGAGAATATATAAAGCACCTAGAGAATGGTTAAGATCCTGCAAAATCGCAAGTCCACCAGCGTTCGAGGTTCTTGATTATCAATATATCCATACGACTACCTAGGTGAAGTTAAAGTGATAAATCGGGCACATATATGGAGGCACGAACACGACTCTGGCGTTCCGAAGGTATCAAAACGTCTAACTTTATTTTCTCATTAGAAACCTATTTTGAGCCCTTTCTATGTATATATGCATAGGTGTATATGGATCAATGGAGTTCTCATTTCTCGGGCTCAAGCCATAGTTCCATTGGTAGGTGACCGAGAAATCGTATTAACTCAGCTACCACATTTTCAACTCTCCCAAATATATACCTGGCGTCACCCCGCAAACTCACGCCTTCGCATATCTTTTGAACTACATGATGAAATCAGTACGATCATCTTGAATCAATACTACTACTCACAAGATTCCAGATCCTCGGCCAGGTGCCCAAGCTGTGACAGAATTGTCGATCTAGTATAATCCTGGCTACGAAGCTTGTAGTCCAAAGATATCGTAGATGTTGGATGGCGATTCGCTCCGTTACTTATACCCCATCTATAAAAGTCTTGGCGGGCTTTGAGACATCTTCTCGCGAAGGCAAGGACTGTTTGACTGTAGCGGGCTGATGTCTTATCCCACTTTCAACTGCATCGAAATGGGCGATACATTCGGAGAAGAGATTATAGATATAGGGGGTATTCGTGTCCAAGGCCATTGTCATGGTAATTTATAATGTGCTGTGAAATTGGTCAAGTCGTGCAAAAGAAGGAGAGTATACTTTACCCCTGAGATTTGGCCCGTTTTAAAGGCACAGAATGAAAGTAAAGCGGCATTGCTGCTGGTGATGTTGTTGTTGGTCACTGTCGAGTACAGTAGGGCGAGAAAAGCTTTGTCATGGTGTTACCATTTGTGTGACCCCGTCACTGAGGTTTGTGGTGATTATGGAGACTCGGTATAAGTTAATGGCCTACGATCGTTGCTCTCATTAAAGCGAGGGGGCCTAAGAGGGAGCAGAGGAAGAGGCACGACAGCAATCCAATGAATTAGATACAACTATTTGGGACCGAATACAGTTGGCCTGGCTGAGTGGTTCTTCACTCCTACTCTCATCTTAGGATAAGGCATTGTCACGGAGGTGATAAAGAAGAGCAACCTCAGTTGAAGAGGGGTGAAGTTTGGGCAGGACTGTTTCTAGTATTGACTGGTACTCGGTATCATGAGAAGTTCGAGGCTCTTGTAAGAACACATCGGTGTCTTGATTAAGCTGCTGTGCCAATGATGGTGCGTATCACAAACTCACCTCGTAATCACTGATAGCTTACCGAGGGGAAGCAAGACAAGGGAACCCTTCTCCAAGAGGTTCAACTGGCTATGAGTCACCTCTGAGCAGCTTATATATAGATGAAACATTTAATGATACGATGATGAGACTTGGCATGGGTTTAAGCTTATTACACTCATCATGGAAACGTCCTCCACCACCTGAGAACTAGAAGAGTAACTCACACCGAAGCCGCAACACAATGAATGACCCTATCAGCAGTCTTAGCAACGCAACCTCATGCAAAAGTTGCCATATCCTTTCCCCCAGAAGACTCGGCGACTCCACAAGTTCCGGTCCCGCAACGCCACTGACCATGTTCTCACCGACAATGAGAGCATCTTTCGCTTAAGCCATAAATCGCATGTAATATGAGATCTTATCAAGTGCCCCTCCATCGGTACCCAGTTCCGATCCGGTCGAGGAGGTCCGTAGGGCGTGGTTTCGACGCTAGAAACTGCCATGAGCGGAGTCTAGATGCAGTCTATTTTCCTAATTCGTCGCTAGTTTAGTCTTGTTTGTTTTGTGTAAGTGACTGGCAAAAGAGAAAAGATTTAACGTGGCGGGACCACTTCCGTATAATTCTTATATGCATGGCTACATCTGACACTCTTCACTTTTTGATAAGGCAAAGGAAATTGAATTCTATTCAAGATGAAAGTCATGGTTGATTCAACACGACAGGAGCAAAATGTTCAACGGAGTAGTTTTCAGGAGAATACCAACTGGGCGGCATTCGGTCTTGATCCCATCACAGCTACAGTGTCGAACATCAACCCAGACGCCGAAGCACAACCTGACGTAGACTCGAGACAAGATGTCGAAAAGACAGTCAGTGCATGGATCTGCGTCCTTGGATCTTTTCTAACTTTGATACCTACATTCGGTAAGTCGGCCACTCCAACAGTAGAACAATGACTGACTTAAGAAAAGGCTTCATGAACTCGTTGGGTACAGTCCAAACATATCTAAGCATGAACCAACTGCACGACTACAGCGAAGGCGAAGTTGGATGGATCAGCGGCCTGTTTCTCTTCCTCTCGCTCATTCTCAACGTCCAAGTCGGTCCGATGGTCGATGTCCATGGGCCCAATGTCATCGGTCCTGTTGGGGCAGTTCTTTATGTGGCCATGTTTCTCCTCATGGCCGAATGTCGCAACTACTGGCACTTCATGCTCTGCCTGGGAGTATTCGGGAGTATCGGCGCTGCTATGACAATGGTTGTAGCCATCGCCATCGTGGGAAAGCTGTTTGTCCGCAAGCGAGGTCTCGCCATGGGTATTACACTTGCAGGATCGTCTATCGGCGCTGTCATATTCCCTATCATTCTACGGTCAACGTATCCCAATCTCGGCTGGCAATGGTCAATGCGAATTATGGCGTTTATATCAGCAGGTCTTCTCCTCCCTGCCATTCTCTGCTTCACCGCCTTCAACAAGATCTACAAATCATCAACAAATGGCCAACCCGCCCCCAAGAGCTCAACACTCAACTTCACTGCCTTTCAATCACCCGCATTCTGTTTTGTTACAGCCGGTATCTTCATGTTTGAGTTTGTCATCTTCAGTATCTCGGGTCTTCTACCGTCCATTTCTACTCGGGTCGGCTTCACTGCCGAGAATGGATATACTCTTCTTTCTATTGTTGGGGCGGCGAGCACATTCGGCCGAATCATTCCCGGAGTCATTGGCGACAAGTATGGGCACTTCAATGTTCTACTTGCTACTTTGGTGTTTACTGTCGTCTTTATGGGGGCTCTGCTTGTTCCGTTTGGTACCAGGTCAGCTACTGCTCTGTACGCCTGGTCTGCTATCTGGGGATTTGGGTCTGGGTCTTTTCTCTCCATTACTCCAGGTAAGTACCTTAAGCATCATTGATATAAGAACAGGCTGATAAATAAAAGTCTGTATGGGCAAAACATGTGAAGCCAAGGACTATGGTCGATATTATGGCGAGTCTACCCTCTTATAGTCAACTTCGACTGTAGCTAACCACTGCTCCAGGCATGATGAACTTTGTCACCGCCTTCGCACTGCTCATCGCTCTCCCTACAAGTGGTGCCATGCTCGAGAACATGGGCCCTCAAGCTCTGGCTGGTCTCTTCACTGGCATGACTGCTGTTGGAGGAGCTTGCTACTTTGCAGCCCGAGCTCTTCTCATTGGGAGGTGGCTGTCTCCCAAGACTATCATTTAATTTCAAAGAGTACCTGAATACGTCTCATTATTTGCAAATCTGAATTTGACTAAATTGGGTGTGGTTGGTCAATTTCATGGGAGTTTGGGTTATGACATATGGAGACTGGAAAATATACCTAATCCGGCGCTGGATGAAATAAAGGAAAATGGGTATTAAGGAGTTTCAAGATTGTACTGAGTTATTACTTTACTCTAATAATAATATGATCCCATAATCACCGAACAAAGCAAGAGCCTTTCGGCATATAAAGAGGAGTAACGTATCACATCATCACCGCCCCTTGTTGTCTCTTCTCATGGCAAACCCTTTCTCAATCAACCTCACCATCAATCCATTCGTCAGTGGGATCTCCCTCTCCCCCATCTTCTGCCCCTTAGCCTCGTCCTCCGTCGCCCAAACATAATCCTGATGCTCCTTCGGATCCAGCTTGACCTCAGCTGTATCCTCAACATCAACCTCAAAGCTAAACTTGCAAAAGAACCTCTTCCCCGTTCTATTCGTAAAAACAGCTCCAGGTTTTCCATTTGGCCCATCAGGAATAACACGTCGAATGTGTCGCAGTCTCAGACCTGCCTCCTCCCAAAGCTCACGCGCACAACCGTACAGAACAGTTTCGTCTTCGTCGTCACAAGCACCGCCTGGAATCTCCCATTTGTTAGGCATACTATCGTCTGGTGCTCTTTGGAGAAGGAGAATGCGGTTGGAGGTGTCGAAGACGAGGGCGCCTGTTGCGAGCGAGTCCCATGTTTTGTCGTGAGTTTTCAGCCACTCGCGGTGATTGACGTTCCATTCTGCGACAGACTCGTCGAAAGTGAAGTTTAACTCTGGGGGGGAGAGGTTCGTTTCTTGTTTGTCCGTCATTTTGTGTTGCTGTGTGTGAAGATGAAGTTGAAGTTGAAGAGATGAGAATAAGATGATGCTGCGACTGAGAAATGCCCCGGTATTAGACCTGCTTGTTGACGCTAATGCCTCACCTCACTCACTCACTCATAAACAAGCTATCGCCATAATTTTCATGTCTGCCTAATATCCATACCTAGGCAACAATAAAAGTCAAGCGGCTCATTTCAATTTTCCAGTTCGCAAGACAATCTCTTACACGAGTGTTTATATGATAATTTGTTTTAAAAGGCCAGGCTAGCCTCTCATCTCATATCACTTACTTACTCGCTCACTCAAACCAAGACCCAGACAATCCAATCATACACACTTCTTATTTTACTCTAACATCTCGAGGCTACGGAGCCAACTGGGTAAGGTACATGAGAGGCAGCCGTCCGTAGGTACATGTACGAATCCTGCGATCAAACCCGTCAAGACATCCACTTTTCCCAGCATGTACTTCTTATCGCTATTGCCTCCCTCCCCAGAGCTTCCAGCACATTCCGCGAACCTCGCCCTCGGGTGACATTCTCCTTGTTGAAGTTTGAATGGTGTTATGACGCGTGTGTGTGAGCCGACAACGATCGCTGCGTGTCCTTTCAACCACCAGTCCTTCCAGCGACTTCATATCCATGTGCGACCACGGCACTACCATGCGCAATTCGTGCCAATCCCTACCAATCCTTCACGATAAAGCAAGCAAAGCTTATAATACGCAAGCTTCCAATGCCAATTGTGGCGATATCGGAGCTGCTGACAAGACAGCCACCAAACGCCCCTGACGCTAAACTGACAGATCATACGAATAACAAAGCCCAGAAACAAATTTTTGCAAGTAGAAACAAAGCATAGACTTTTGTGTACGATGCTCACATGAAAGATCTCATGGTGCGTAAAGCCGTTGCTCGAGTTTGCTGTAAATCATAAACAAATATCGCTTCATGTCCTTCCATGCATCTCAACGTGATTCGTGAGTGCTGATACTCGGTTTGAAGGAAACAAAACTATAAAGATGCTCTTTTCCTACATCTGGTCTTAAACGTGTGCGTTTTGCTGGGGCATGATGGACCTCTCAGCCCGTGTTCGCATGAAGTTTGCATGAGATTCCAGGCATCGAGCTTTGAGTCGTGTCACTGGCCACACTGCAGCCTTATCAAGCATCAATGCAGTGATTCGGAGTAGCTTGGCAGCGTAGCCGTTGTGCCCACCCATGTCCAGGTTGGCTTCCTGGCCGTTCATGCCATTGACAAGCTCCATGTTCATCTTCATCTCTGCTGACGATAGCACTTCTTGGACTTTGCCCAGCAGCTTTACATCTTCTTCCTCCAGAAGCATGATGGCAGGAACCTCAGAGAGATTGACTTGATCCTGACCAAGGATTCCCAAGTAGCAGCCAACGCGATCCTGCAACGTCGCAATCCACTCTGCAAGAACCTGGGCGCAGTCGAATGCACACATGGCAGACTGAAGAGGAAGTTCCCTACTTGTGAAGTCGGCAAAGGTCACACCGAGCTTATCCGACATGGCGAGGGAGTCGGCGGCATAGAAAGCTGCCTTCCGAAGATGCTTTTCCCTGCGAGATGTAGTGTGACTCGACATACTAGAGGATGCTGGCCGTAGAGGAAGCTTAGTATTGGAGAAATCCATCGATGACGTCTGTGTCGCAGGCGTTTCCACGAATCCTGAGCCATTGATTGAGTTATCCGAAGGTTCGGCACTGCCAGACTCAGAATTCGAGATCGGTGATTGCTCAGCATGCTGAACGATCTCATTTCCCCGAGAAAGCTCCTCAGCCATCCCGTCCCAATCCCTTTGCCAAAACCTCTCTTTTGAGCGTGAAAGGTTGACGAAAAGCCGAATATACGCCAAATCGAGCAGAGGGATCGCGTCAGCTGACAGAGGGCCTTGACCAAAAGGGTTGGGACGTTCTACACTGTGGTGAGGGTTGCTTGCCCAGGCCGCCTGCCACGCCTTCAGGGCAGGCTCGATGTGCCGATGCATCTTCTCTGTCTCTTCATTTGTCCAGATTTTGTTGTGATGTCTTTGTCGTGTTTCCCAGATATAGTTGTGCAGTGCGTTGATAAGTATCAGAGATCCGAATGTGCTGGGTCGAAGAGGTGCACTCATCGGGTCGCTTCCATCGGTGTCAAACTGTCCACCAAAAGAGAATTGATGCTGTTTCTCATTGACATGAAGGAGGTCACCCAATGCATCGTGAAATGTCATCCGGTTGTGGTTTGCAGCCTCGGCTCCACCGCGTGAGTGGAAGACTGCGCTCGTCTCAGCTGAGAAGAACTCTTCATCGCAAGGGAGGTCCAGGTAAATTTCTGAATTTGTCAACGCAGGTGTGTGGTTGTAGGCGGAAACCAAGAGGCTGGAAAGTATAAACACGGCGTATAAAGTTCGCTTCCGCTCTTCTCCAGACTTCCACCGCAGCCACTCTGCTTGATCGGGCTCCAGATTCGTGTTCCAGTTTCGGTCATCACTCATCTGAACATCCTGACCGTCAGAGGCGTTGGGGCGATTGGGTCGCAAGAGGTCAGCTGCTTGTGCGAGGCTGACCAAGGCGGCGCAATGCGTCGAAGCGATGTCACTGGCAGTCTTGTCGCCACAGTTATGGCCATATACAACATTTAGAAGCATGGCTTGCACAAGCCACACGGGAGTGTGAGCGCCGCCGTCATTGTTATGGTCAGTTGGGGTACTTCGGCGAATGTCTGCTTTTCGGACATCGGCTTTTCGACGTTCCTCAAGGTAAAAAAATATCATTTTCTTGGCCATTTCAAACAGCTCTCGGGATTGGACAGTGTCCATCTCGTAGAGCGCGCCAATAGCGGCCATGGACAATATCAGACAACCACTACCACCTACACCTGGACGACTATTGGCAGAGATGGGCATATCGAAGGACAAAGTAGGAAGATGAAGAAAAGGCAAGTGGGGGTGGAAGTATGCTAGATAGGCACCGACATATCGCTGAAGGTCCTGAGTACTGGGCAGATTAGCTGCTTGGGACGAGACGGCATTGCCGGCAGACTGGGAAAGTGGCGACTGAGGTGATCCTTGAGAAGTAAAAGAATGTTTACGACCCCCAAAGGGTAGGCACTGGGACAGGATGTTCACGATGGCATGCCGGGTAGCATCTGTAATGGTGGTCACTGGCGAAGCGCCGTGGTTGCCCCCATTTAGAGAAGATGGCGTCTCCGGGCCGGCGTTGAAGCCAAGGGTCTGGTTAATGTTTTGGGTGCCGAGTCCCGTCACAACAGAGGGACTCAATGAGCTCAGCGAGGGTGGAGGCGTAGAGAAGTAAGGGTCATTCATCTTTTGAGTAGCTGGCTGAGGTGATAACGGTGCTCCGCTAAGGAGATCCGGAAAGACTGTGCCATTCATTTCCATCGCAAAAGGGTTCGTGGGCATCTGTGGAGGAGCCATCACAGATGTCGGCCACATGGTACTGGTCCCAGCCGGCGCGGGATGATTCGACCCATCCAACATAACATCGCTAATCCCACTCTGACTCGTCGTGCTGATTGCGGACGGACTCGATCCATCATCAATCACATTTTCGTTCGCAAATGACATCTGTTGCTCAAAACCAGTCAACCAGTCAACGGGGTCGTCGAACTGGGGGTTCGTAGACATGTCGTTCATCGAGTGCCCAAAGGGCGAGTTTTCCATATTCATCACCTGCGGTGAGTCGCTGTAATGGAGATTGTTTGGGTTTACTGTCGTGGCTGTCCCAAAGAGCATGGTGTCGAAATCGAACTCGTTGAAGGACATCGGGGCCGTCCTGAGAGGGTTAACATAGTCGAGGTTACTAAAGGCTCCTGTTTCCAGCTTAGGGATGCCAGGATGCATAGCTCGTTGACCCATAGCAGCGGACATGCCACCATAGAGAGGATCCATGGTGTGGACTGGAAAGCCAGCGAGGCTGGGGTGTCTACTATGACCATGAACAGGCCCACGAGCCACGGAGGCATTGGCAGAGGCAGTGGCCATACTGAGAGCCATTGTGTCGATATGGCCAAGGGTGTTGGCTCGGGGCCGCATGGTGTTTGAGGCATTTGAAGCCGGAGCGGCAGTGGCAACTGCGTTGGCTCCAGCGACGCTGTTCTTTCGGGCACGACTCTGACCAGGAGCGACACCGGTTGTGGACTCACGACGATTACGAGGACGGGAGGACGGGGTCGAAGTCTGGTGCAGCTTTTGCTGGTGACGCAGCAGAAGGTCACGGCGGGCAAAGCATCTTGAGCACTCGGGACACTCAAAGGGTTTCTCCTTGGTGTGGGAGCGTTCGTGTCGCTTGAGATGTTCCAATCGGGCGAACGAACGCTGGCAAGTGCCGCAGACGTGAGGACGTGGCTTGTCCGTCTTTGCGGGAGGGAAATTATTAGCAGGCGCTTTTGTGTTGACTGTGATAGTAGATGCTACGAGTGTTAGCATGTATAAATCGAAGTTTTGTATCCAAGGTCTTGTTGCGGCAACGGTGCGGGTCGAGTCGAGCTCAGAAACACGAGGGGCAATGCCGGCGAAGGCGGGATAGCTCACCAGTATCGTCAGTGGTGGAGGGCGCGGCGGTGCCAGCGGCGGCGGTGGTTGTCGGTGCGGGAGCGGTCATGGCGAGATTGGGGCGCGAGACTCTAATGCCAGAGTCGTTTATCACCATGGCAGGTCGGATCGTTCAGATTCGCATTCGCGAGGGTCGAAAGATGAAGATTTTGGACCTGTCGTGCTCGCAGAAGCAGAGAGTGTTTCGTCGCGGGGCACAAGGTTGGGCGAGAGTTGAGTGCGATAGGATGGATGGCGGGGAGGTTTCGGTGGGCGGCGGGCGCGGTTCGTCACTCTTTGGTGGGGGGAGGGGAGATAAGTAAGGTAGATAAATCTAGAGAGAGAGGGAGAGATGTTTAGATTGAATGAAATGAGCGTTCTATAAACGATGAGGGCATATTCTTCTGTTTGTATAGAGAGAAGAAAAAATGAAGCAATTCAGATCGTCGTTCAGAACATACAGGCGAAGCAGCAACCGCTTGAGGAAAGTGAAAGAGAAAGAGAGTTGGAGGCACTGGCGGCAAGTGCAGTGGAAGAAGGAAGGTTGGCGCCGAAAAAGGGCCCAGGCAAGGATACCTGAACCTGACGACGGATGGGCGACGCAGGACGCAGGAGCAGCCCAGAGCAGGAGCACGGTGTGCGTGATACTGTGCACGCTCTTGTTGAATCAGAATTGGCAAGGGACCTTGGACCTTTGGACCTTCCCTGTTCTTTGCTCCTGGGGGTGTGGCTCCAGTTGCGTTTGCGTTGCCGTTATGGAGCGCTAAGGTAGGCTAGACTAGGTTCCCTGGGGCGCATCAAGTTCCCGTAGTTCGCTCGGAGCAAAGAAGAGAGACGAGACAGCCAGATTTGCAGACTGAATCGAGAGTGAGAGAGATTTCGAGCAGTATAGATAGCAACAGCAAATGGTATGGTGATCACGGAAAGTTGGCTCTAAATAAAGAGCTACTCCTACCAGCTCCTTCTTAATGTGAAATTCGGTTTTCATGACACGTCCACTTAACGCATCTCGGCTGAGGCTGTAAAGAAGCTCTTCTATCCACCTCATCATCCTCCTTTCAACTCAACCAATTGCTCAAATATTATTAAAACTCGGATTCGACGCCCGAAAGGCTGTCACCACTCGCCTCAACTGCGTCATCCTAGGACCTAGGTTCAAGCTGTACCGACCATCATCCAATGTGTTTCCTTGGGCCAGTTGAGGCTCATAGATGCTCCAATCGTGGATGGGTGGATACCTACGTGTACGACGTTAGTCGTCCTTCTTTTTACCCTTCGTGCGTCTGTCTCGTGATGGTGGGATGCTTTGATTTCACACCTTATACACCGTAGGCCTTGTTCAATAGGAAGCTTCCTCATTGACTTCATGACCGCCTTCTCAGACTCTATGCTTAAGACTCTGGTGACGAAAGGCACAGCAGCAACTCTATTCAGTGTAGATTTGTTACATCACGCGGCAAATGTGCTGTGAGTATGTACTTCCCGAGGCACGGCTAGATATGGATGACTGGGCAAGCCAGTCAATTGACTGACTGGTCTGGCTTACAAGGGGTACCAGATATTCCAGGAGCTTTGTAGAGTTTACCACCTTCAAGTTTTACTTTTCAACTACTTTGCTGTCAAGAACTTTCTATCTAGAAGTTACAGCTCCTTCTGATGCAGAGCTCAGAAACTCTCAGATTGCAAAGCATGGATACCCGAATTGCGCTGCCCAGCGCCTTGCAACGGCATTTGGCGCTCTGCGCCAGTATCTACGTCTGCAAACTACAGTACAGTACAACGAGGTAGGTGATGGCTGCGCCAGGGCTGAAAGTTCAACTGACCGAGTATGCACTGTGCATCTCCGGGCTGTAGGAACTCCATACGCATATTGGAGTTTGGAATCGGGTGTACTCGAAATAGCTACTGGGGTGTGATGAATGACGATTGTATTGCAGCATCCCGAATGCAGAACAACCAGCGCCTGCATGTAACGTTCGAATTAAATTCATGCGCTGAATTGAAAGGGACTTGGAGGGAGAAGAAGTACCCTTGAACGTTCTCCCGGGCTGTTTTTGAGGTCTAAGATACGAGTGGCCACGGCTTTTTAGATCCATCGGTAGCTCGCTTTGACACTGGAGCCGTCTCTGCTAGCGTCATTGGCACGGCCTAACTTTGGTTCGAAACCTCCAAAAGATAATTAATATTTATCAAGGACCGTTTCCGGTCGATGCTTGCTTGTTTGCCTGTTTGTTATCTCTACCAACCTCGCTCTCTCCATAACTGTTGTTCGTATCCTGGCGCTTAATCTTGCTGGAACATGACGATGAGCCAGGTCTAGAAACACCAGCGTAGGATTGGTCCAGCAGCTTCCTAGTCGCTCTCTGTTCTGCAGAGCTCCCAATTGGGGAATCCCATTGTATCTACAAGCCACGCCCAGAGGCAACAACATGATTCAGATATGGAGCTTCTGCTGGTGTTATTATTATTATTCATTTCCCCTGATATGATGGCGAGATAAATGACGTTCAACTAATCGCCTGTTCCACTTCTATGATGTTAAGCGCCCGTTGTGTTGTTGAGATTCTGACTGATTATCTCTTGGTCTGCGGCTTTTATTAACCCGAATCTCCAGTCGAGCAACTCACGTCTAGGGATGATGGCATGGCGTCTTTGAGAGGATGCCTTCCGCGACGCTTGTCAGAGATAGTCTGCTCTTACACACGATGGAATGATCTCTCAGAGGCTGGCTCTGCTTATTCGACTCTTGGCTGCTTGGAGCCATAACGTGTTGGTTCACGTCGGCAATAAGTCCGGAAGTGAATCACAACCTCCGCTAGGTTGATACGTTAGCAAGCATGAGCATCAAATTGGAAGTTATTCGGTTGTAATCAGTCGATCAATTGCCTCTATTTTCAAGCTCCCAGCTGATTGATTGCCCAAAGTCGTCGTACCGGGCGGGTCCACCCCAATCAAATCGCCTGTAGCTTTTAGCGTCGATAGGGTCCTGGGTCTCTCTTCACTGTAGGGTCTGGGTATCTGCTACTGTGCGAAGGAGAATATCGCTCACGACTGGGCCAACGAGGGTGACTGTGAGTGAGACTGTTCTGTTGGCTTGACTTGACTTGAGATGATGCGTTCTCAGAACGAATTGAACAGCACAGTAAAGTATCCGCATCTCGAGGTCATGTGTTCTGCCACAACAAAATGTGCCGTTGCCAGAGCCAATTGTAAGCCCAACGTGCGTTTCACGTACGTAGCTCGAGGTGTGTCTGCGGCCAAGCCCTAGACTCTCTCTGCCTATCAGACAACAACAGCAAGACCCTCAATGATGATTGTCGCTTCTACGGAACTTTCTTTTTTTCCTCTGGTGGAAACCAAGCGCCATTTTGCATTTGACTGATCGGCCTGTTCAGCCTCATCAGTGTTCTTCATTCCATCCAGAACATTTGCCACTCTGGCCCTAGAACTTCTAGAGAATTGCCTTGTCTTGTCGTGCTGTACGACTGGTGGTTTGGTCGTACAGAGGAGCAATTACCACCGAGAAGACATTGTCGTGATCCACGAGCCCACTGTCTAGTCTGTTTCAAAAAGACCATGACCGCAATGCAATTCTCCCATCACAGCAGATCGCCCTTACATTGGACAATCCAAGTATTAGTAATACCTCGAGTTGTTCGAGACCTGGTAAAGGCAGTCAGAGTCAGAATCAATCATCAAAAGGGCCGTGCGCGGACCCTCGACCCTTACTGCCTCTGGTAGATACCTCGTTAGGGCATGGGGCCGCACGTAGTTGTGTCACACATGCAGTTCAAGGTCCAAGGTCTAAGGTCCGTGGATAAGGTATCTTTTCTCAGTGTTGGATATTATCAGCAAATCATCGAAAGGGATGCCACACTCAACGGTTGACCTGCCTGGCCCTGAGCGAGTTCAGTTGTTCTCTCCCACAAACTGCCGGGGATGGTCTCATCCGATGAGACGTCAAGAAAATGGGCCAGACCAGACCAGAACGAGATGCCTCGATGCTTGCTACGCCCCGATCCACCTGCACGCAAGCCAAAGGGACCAGGTCTTGGCTCTACATCAGACAAGCTCCAGCGAATCCAATCACTGCGTTTGTCCAGGGGTTTTGCTGTACTGTAGCTAGGGTCACAGCCAACCTTACACCCAGCGCAGCTTGCAAGATCCATCCTATCCTGGGGGTGATGAGGCTACCTTACCAGACTCGACTGTAGGTACCGTATCTGTGCTACGTACTGCCTGTTCTAGTGCTGAAGCGAGTAGCGGATACAGTGATAGATAGACTGGCGCTGCCGTCGACGGACCCAAGAGCGGTGCCAGGCTATCCGAATCTTGTCTCGCAGCCCGAAACGGCGAATAATTCTCGCTCACCGCCAGATAGGATTGACAGCTTGAGTTCGGTGAAATGATGAGCGTCCCATCCATCAAACGCCCGCCGCGGCAGAGAGACAAGCCATGCCCTGAGACGGGCTGCTAGCATCCATCGCTAGACGGGCTCTGGGTCTTTTCTGGCGCAGAGCACGAATGGGGTTTCAATTGCAGAGCGCCCTTGATCCCTGTCCAACACACCACGAGCCATGTCGCTACTGCAGTCACAGGACCATCTTGCCACGCCGAACACAAGGAATGTGTGGCCTCCCATGCTCAACGGTATCGTTACCACACGGCTCTCAAGTCGCGCCAGATTCGAATTCTTCACTCCAATTGATCAGCTAGTTCACCGAGGATCCAGGAACACGACCATTTTGGACGCCTGCGAGTTTCTCTGCATTAGCCACGGACGTCGGGCACATGTATGTCCGCGGTGATCTTCTAGATAAGCACCAACATCGCTGACCAGACACCTTCTCTACTTGTGTACAGTATGTGAGCACAGTAGCAAAAGGGAACGGTAAATCATGCAGTTCATAAATTCTCAGCCTCTTAATTCAACCAACTCTTGGTGGGTATGTTCATAATACAAGCATATCTCTAAAACATCCAATTTCTTCTCTTCACATGCCAGTTTGGATTAGCACTTCGCAATCACGAGGTTATCAGCTTGGCGGCTTGCGCCATAAGCACTTGAGGTGTCAACGGTTAGCGGTTAGGTTGACTCTGAGGCTCTTCACATTGAGTGAGATGAGATTCTCAGATGAAACGTCATGTCATCCACGCACTCCCAGAGCTTCTCCAACTCGCTATCTCTAGCCTGGTCTGCTTTGACTTGGTCTTTGCTCTGAGCACAGGCTCCCAGAGTGATCCTTGCCCCTGACCCAAGTCTACCCGCTGCACAGCCCCCCGAGATGTGCCAAGCATCACGGTGGGACTTTAGTGATCCTAAATCCCCAAGCTGCACGAATGCAGAATGCAGAATCCAGCATCAGATATGTGGTGCTGGTGCCTTGGACTCGAATCCACTGCTGAGTCTCCGTCCAAGGTCCCACATCTGCTGCTACAGAGCTTTTATTGACGATGCCACTGCTCTTCTTTAATGTCTCGAGAGTTTCTTGCCGTCGACGCGGCGTACTAGCATCTTGAAGTGGAATCGGGCTAATCGGAAGAAATGTCAATGCATTACAGATGCAGATATGGTCCACTATCGAGCCAAGAACGTACAGTACTTGGCAAATGAGGGCTGGCTGCTGCAAATTGTAACCCTCTGTAGCATGGGAACCAACACGTTAAGAGCTATCGAGGATCTAGTATCAGCAACGCAGCATTGAACCAGTGAGGAATGATACCCCATTGCTGGACTTGGAGTATTTGGTCCCTACAGTTCACTCTCCCCAAAGGGTCTCTAATCCATGATGGTCGGGGACTTGTTCTTAATTGAAACAGGATTTAGAATCTGAATCAGCCCTAACGATTTGGAGAAGGGACTGGGCATGCTATGGTTCCCTTTCTCTTGTCGTCACCATACAGCATAAACGAGCCAGACACAGACAGACAAGGCCACACTGGACAGGCCTTGATCGAGGAATCCTACAACCCCAGAATCCTAACTCCAGAAAGAGGCATATCTCCATTCGATCCAAGGGTTAGGGAGGTCAGGTGCAGCCATGGCCCACAGCTAGAGGCTCCTGCAACCCATTCGGGATTGGGATTGGGTACTTGTCATTTCGAGGTCTCGAGTCCAAATGAGCGATGTCGGTCGTTTAAGGTACAAGACTGTACCAAATTGAATCACCATGACGCTACTTCAGAGTGCAAAATAGCCAAGAAATGCCGCTCTAGTGACGACTGAGCCGTGTTCTGACGCTTTGTGTCGGAATTGATATCATGTCTCTTAGAGACAAGAGACACTTTCATCATCTTGCTTCAGAGATCGAATCGAAAATTTGACAACGAAAAAGGTCTGCCACACCACGCGCTTATGCGTGTGAGACCAGCTTCTGGGATTGACCAACGAAGCCGCGGGCTACCCAATATTAGGCACGTTGACCAATTCTTCCACGTTTTTAACCCCCCTTCAACGCCCTGAGTCTTCGTCTAACTCAACCCCTGCACGCCACTTTGTTCAACTTTTTCCATACTCGCCAGTCGGACAATTGAGCCATTAGAACCAAGACATCGCCTATTGGGCCAAGTCATCTGAAATTTCAGCTCTGCAATTTCGCACAGTACTCGTTGGTGGTCTCTTCCCCCAGTCACCGTGCTCTCTAGTTACCCCAAATTCTGTTTAGCGGAGCCAAGCCCGGATCCCCCCAGGCTCTCTCCGTTGAAGGGTTGGACAGATGGATCATGGAGAAGGAGAAGAATCTGGGGCCGGCCCCCGGACGTTGCGTTAGCTGGCAGGGTCCCTTGTAGTTGACGGTGCACACACCATCTTCCAGCATCCTATCCCTGACTTCCCCAGATTTTACTGTTTGCGGCGGCGTCAGGCATGACAAGAGCTGGAAATGAAATGAAATGAGATGAAGAATCCGAGATCAAATGGCTGATCTTGCAAGAAAGTGAAGCTAACAAGCAGCACCTCCCTCAGCGCTCGCCAACGCCCGCCTTGACGCGTCCTCGGATGCTGCGGTTCTCTCGAGGCTGTCATGTCCATTGCCTGTCCCTGGAACAACGACTAAGATTCGAGGCCACGAACCATAAGCTCTAGAGGTTACGCATGCAACCTCTTCATTGGCGACTAGACCTGAAGTCTCGGTGCTGCGAGGGTCCCGGTCGGATCACCAACTAATTGGAGTGCGTGCTACCTTGGCTCTCGTGCAAGTTAGCAGCCATTAATCAGAGCTGACGGATAATCCCATTTGCTTGTTATTGCCGTAATTGAGGCTCAGGAGGGTCCCGGAGCCACACAGAGCTAGCCTCGTAGCTAATCGAAAAGCAGAACAACTTGCGTTGTAAGAAGGCGCCTCGTTGGCGATCTGAGGATACTGGTGGATACCGATAGCCCCGTACTTGTCCGAAGAAAATAGGCGAAGCTTTGATGTTAGGATTCTGGAGATCCAGAAGCTGACTTGATTCTTCCTTGTGGCGAGGAATACTTCGAACTGGTTTAGAGAAGTTTACAGGCAGTGTCTACGCTAAACACTCAGACTAACGAGTGCCATGGGGTCGGTAAGCTAATAACATTTCAATGGTAATAGTGCCTGTTGAAGAGCAGAGCCAACAAGTCGCAAAGATTGTCGGATTGGATGGAGCGAGGCATAGTCTGATTCAGTTTAGCTGCATCATGGGAGTGCTCCCAAGTCATGGAATCGAAGCACCATTCAAGAATTTGTTTGGTACTGTACATCCGTCCGTACAAGAACCTCGGGAAGACGCAGGGGCTGGCACACACATGAGATATTTTGAGTTTGCCCACGAACGGCGGGCCTGTGGCGTTTTCCTGACCAGGAAGTTGAATGGTGATCCAATTCAAGTCCCTGTGAGTTATTTTTACAGGCTTGATGGCCCTGTAATTCAAGGGGTATCTTGCCTTGCGCCACGACGAATATCTATCTGTGAGAGAAGTCAAGACCACTTTTGGATCTATCACGAATAGTTTAACCATAGTACGGCTCGTTTGTTAGCTCAGCACAGACAAATCAGCCAAGTCTGGGGTTAGGCCCGCCAGCGGAAAGGTTCCGTAGTGGTTAGAATCGGTGGTTGGAGGGTATCGTGGCCGGAGACCACCTCAACCATGTGGCCAGAGATGCAATCCAATGATACCTCAGCATCTGGAATTGCATGGTTAATCTTCGGCCCGGAAGACAATCATGCAGCGAGAATCTTATCACATTCGACAATGCAACATAATGTTATGTTTCATCTGCCTACGTAATGTTACAGCCAGCAAGCAGTCAACTTGGCTTGCGCACTGGTATATCCCAGGAGCCGCTATGCATTCCTCTCTCGTTGAACTGGTCCCACTACTCGTTCTGCAGGTCATCATCACATCAACTGATTGTTGGCTGTTTGTCCAGTTCAGTGGCGATAGTGGCGCTCACGAAGTTGACTAAAAGAACAAGAAAATCAGTAAAAAACTTGGTTTCAAGCGTGCGAATGCCCAAACTCGGACAAAGTCCTTTGGCTCCAAGAGATCTACGGCCTACGTCGAGATGATCAGCAGGGTCCTAAACAACTCTGAGCGAATCATGTCTTGTTAATAACTTTTTTTCTACTGTTTCCTTTGGGGGTGGACATCGCTATGTCTTTTTGGGTGGTATAGTGGCATGACAGTTGAACAAACAATTACATTAGCGGGTTAGGAGAAACATCTCACAATTGCCGCAGCATCGGTCGGAGCTTTTTCGCTTTTTTGCCTTTTTTGCTAGTTTCTTGTTTTGGTTGCTTAATAATTTCTATTAACGATGATCTGTGATGCGACTTGACGTACAAGATGATGTTGGGGGTTGCAATGGGTTGTCTACGCACGGGAAGAAGACCGGCACTTGTGTTTGTTTGCCTCTGAGAAGGCGTTTATGCTTAGACTGGAGCTCATGTTTCAATGAACTATTCTCAGCCATTCATGAACTCGTTGGTTGTTACACAGAGACTCGTTGTAGAATTAATCGCTCAATCATGACCGGTCATCGGCCATACACGTTTGAGAGCCGGACTCTATTCTTGCTACCGTTTCGATAGCCCACTTTCACGGTGGGATCTAGAACTCGGCTGTGATGAGAAGGGACCACTAGAATCCGCACGAGTGCGTTATTAGTCGACGAGTACGCGCAGGAGTGGGACTGGACAAGACAGACAAGGCAACAGAATTAGAATGTGTACTCGGTATGGTAAGGTATAATGCGCATGCGATACGATACGATACGATACTGTACCAGTACAGTACGGTACGGTAGATTCAGCCGAATCTCTCTCGGACTAATCATCCGGTGAGTCACACTCTATTGCCTATGCCTATTATCGGATGGGAACCTTTCATGCCTTGGATCGGTTGCTGTGATACTGTTAACCTCCATGGAATCGGCTATGCATGTCAACGACCGCGGATTTTGAGTAGTAATAGCGTGGGGGTTAAGCAAGCACTGTGATCAATTGACAAGAGGTAAACATGACAGCAAATGTTGAGATGAACAGATCAGTCGATAATTGTTTGATTAAGCGCCAATTGCCGTCCTTCTCAAGCTATATCCAGTAGTGTACGCTGACGGTGGGGGGTCGAGAAACGGACACCCCTCCAGTTCGACACCGTCTCAAGTCAATCGAGTCTTGCATAACCTATGGCTGTTAAAGACTGACGGTTAAACCTCCACTAAAAGTTTCACATCGTTTACATCTCTAATACAGCTACTGAATAGCTTCAGTGTATATCTCACTTATGGCCAGCAATTGCCCAGCCTTGTCCCTCGTCATCAATCAAGGTTAGGGTTGGCTGAGCCATGTGCTGTACAGCTATTGGCGGTAAAAGGCATACGTCATAGGCCTGTTCCAAGGCCAAGATGATGGTAAATCAGGCTGAGAGGACAAAGAATAGAGTTAAATTTTCAATCATCCTTTTGTTTCTTTGTGATTAGACTTTTGGAACAACTCTTGTGATTCGTATCATTTGGCTTTTTGCCTCGTGTCTAAATAGCTTCAAGAAGGTGGGCTACTTGTTCTTGTGGCACCACTTACACGACCCATACCGTACCACCAATTCACATCTCACAACCATGAAGAACCTCTTATTTCCTCTTACTGCCCTCCTCATCGGCTCAAGTCTCGCTGCAGATGTCACAATCACAGCTCCGGTATCCATCCCCTCCAATGAGCCTGAATACAAAGAAGGCAAATCCTTCACATCAGCCGTCCTCAACAGCACCAACTTCTATCGGGAGGAACACAACGCAACAGCACTAAAATGGAACAAAACACTCGAGGAGTTCGCAACAGACTACCTCGATGACAATGGTGACTGCGACTTTGAGCACTCTGGTGGACCCTATGGTGAGAACCTGGCTATAGGTTATCCCAACGTTACTGCGAGCGTCGAAGCTTGGGGTGATGAGCGAGAGGAGTACAATTTCGACAAGGCCAAGTTTAGTAAGAAGACGGGGCACTTCACGCAGCTTGTATGGAAGGATACTACGAATGTTGGATGCGGAAGAAAGCTTTGCGGTGAACGAGGCTGGTTTCTCGTTTGTGAGTACTGGCCCAGGGGTAATGTCGAGGGCCAGTTCAAGGAAGAGGTTTCAAAAGAGGAGGGCGGTGCATTCAGTACAAGACCTGGTCTTGGGCTCGCTCTGGCTTTATTTATTGGGTACATGCTTGTTGTCGTATAGGCATGCCATGTTGAATTTCCAGCGTTGGATAGGCGTACGAGATATCTGATGGATGACGGGACTCATGCTGGGCATGAGCTATATTGACTACTCTACTACAATTCTCATGTATCTCATTATAGAATGACATAGTTTCTGATTTCATATATACTAGCTCGTTCTATACACTTTTGGCTGACTAGTAGTGTCTTGTTCTATTCATAATGTTCTTTCCGTCATCAGTCCACAATGAAAATGTAACTTGATGGTGTACCAGAATCTATTAAGATGCTTTGTTTCTCTCCAAGAGATATATTTTTGCTTGATATCGTGCTTACAGGTTCGAGGACCTGTTGTCATTCCCTGAAAGAAGCCCTACGACACGACCACATTGCCTCGAGCAGGCGGCTCGTTTACCACGGGTGGAAAATGGAGAGTCATACTGGGTTATTTCATTACTGACTTGCTTTTCTGCGGATTACATTTGTTGATACTACTTTCTTACTGCTCCTTATAGTTACCAAGATGATTTGTGAAACAAGGTGATACTCGCGTTATCGAACGGCGATGGGCAGATCGTTGTAGGTAAGGGTATCACAGCATTCTCGCCCTAGAGGTTTTCGACTCCTGGCGATCTGCCTCGTCGGTTCTGGTAACCATCGTATCTGGTGGGAAGAGTCTCAACTTCAACTTTGATGATAATCACATTCTCACAGAGCCTGACTTTTCTGCTCCACCTGTTGCTGAAAACTTCGGATTCGGATTCATTAAATGTGTAGATCGCAGAGCTTTACTAACACCACCGCTTTTGTAACTACACGCTGTCATGCCCAGTTATGTCCCCTCTCTCCCGTTCGTCTTGCCCTCGGAATCTCCTTTTTCTAGGTATAAAGGGTGATCAACTGTGTAGATGGTTTTCTAGAAATTGGAGGTTCAATATGACTGGCTGAACTTTTACCCGGCAATCCTTTCTGAAGACATTGTTTCGTACATGACCAAAGGCTAGAACCTCCCATGGCCATACAGGGTTTATGTATGGAGCCATGTGATATGCTCCATGACAGGAGATAGATGGAGGTATAGGGGCGGCCCACGCAAGCTATGCTTGGGTCGAGATATCGTACGGTGCCCTTGCTAACATTGACTGACAAGTGCTGAACAAGACTGGCAGGCACCGTTCGGCTTTGATGAGTCGCAAAGGTTTTTGATCTTCGTCTTGGTGGTACTTGTTGAATCTTTGCCAAGATGTTGGGACACAGATGGTGATGATAGCAGCGTGTATTTCGCGTGGGAGTCGAAAGAAGAGAGATTGCTTCTGTTCATCTCTGGGGTTTGCAAAGTGGAAGTTCATGACTGGCTATTTGATACCAGATACCTAGTGAGTGGCGAAAACAATACAGGGGATTTGAAAGAATGACAGAGATGGTGAAGAGACTTTTGGTATCGAATGTGTTGTTGTTGGTTTGTAGGTTGAGATGGGGCCAGCAGAGACCGGGATACTTACTCGTCGACACTATCGCTCTTTCTCCCCTCCTGCTCAAATTGCATGCATTGCAATTTTCAAGAGGCGCAAGATGGACACCGTATATTTTGGCAGGTATTATAGACCAAAACAGTCCGTCATTGCCTAACCTAAGTTACCGAGTTCTTACTGTAACGGGCTTGCTTCTCCTGCTCCATCCATGGATGGAAGGTATTTATATCAAGGGTTAAATGAGCAGCTGGCAACCGTTTCGTCTTTCCAATGGTCATGAAAAAGATAAGAAGATTATTTCGGTTGTTCCTTGGGAAATAAATACTTGAATGGCTTGTCCTTTACTTAAGATATAACTCTCTGCGTACGTTGGGATCTAATTTGAGTTTTTTTACCTGGCAATCATGTTCATCACATGCAGAACCGGATGTGCTAATATTTAAGAGCAACATCAGTTAATTAAATACCCAGTATCCTCTTACAGTCTTTCCCTACTCCTTAGGTCATCGTGAAAGTGTTTGTGATTTCACTCAGAGGCAGTACAAAGGGAGCTCGAATAGGGAAACAAATACAATTTTGGCCAACAAAACACAAACTAGAAAATTTGAGAAAATTTGGTTTTAATACTTTTCAACACATACAGGAAAATAGTGATCTGCAGAGAATAAACGATCCTATTACACCCTGTAGACTTGTGGCATGGTCAGTAGGTAGTTACTCTCATATTCAGGCTGTGAATCTCCCAGTATTTTGACCTACCCGGGAGTATTGGTATCCCGGATAAACATTGCCCCACCTCCGCCGAGATTTTGGGTTGGTGTTTAGAGCTTCCACTTCGATCTTGCGACAGCAGAATCGCGGTGATCAAACAATCGAACCTTTCTACCTCCCATTCCAACCTCGATCCTAGACGCAAGAGCACCCTGAATCAGTTTCTCGATACTTTGCGCTCCTCCTCACAAAATGACTGGTCGTGGTGGTGGCGGTGGTCGCCGTCTTATGCTGCCTCCCATGTAAGCCTCGAGCTCCCCTCTGCTACGCGATCGCATGGTTTCTGGATTTTTGGAGCATTGTGCTAATCGTTATATAGCAAGTATATCTTCGAGCTTCTTCGAGAAGTAAGTCTTGTCTCTACGTGCGCTACCGATCGCTTTTACGCTTGACCGCTGGGTGGACCTCGAAAACACAAATTGCACCGATTCTGCGCCCAACGATGTCGAGATTACAAAAGCCGAACACCTGAATGTTTCTCACGTGGTGGCTGTTGCTTTATTGTTTCTTGGGACTGCTGTGGCTGAATCGGGTTGGCTGTCGGGCGCGACAGTCTCGAACCCTCGTGATCAGACTGGAGACAACAATAGCACCCCATTTCCCCACCAGGATCCGAGGATCGGGATAATTTTGTGTTTCGAGGTCCGCGACGGCGGGCTGAAAGAACTCGGAAAGATCTTTGGACTTTGCTAACAATCGCAGCACGCCACAGTCAGCATCTGGCTGTACGAACAGCTCTCCATCCGTATTGAGGGCAAGATCAGAGTCAGTACATGTGGAATCGTGCTGAAGAATGACTACTGACTATTGATAGGGATTCGACGAGTTCATGAACCTAGTCATCGATGAAGCTGTGGAGGTCAAGCAGGTCACTAAGACTAACGAGAAGGAGACCAGGAGACCTCTTGGCACGTCCCTTAAATCTGCCAATTTTGAAGCCAACTAATACCTCCCAGGTCAAATTATGTTGAAGGGAGACAACGTCTCATTAATCCAAAACGTCTCGAAATGAACAACCTTGTAGCGGAACCTGGACTTGGAGTCGGTGGAAACAAGAGCGAATACCCAAACCTGCCTGGCCCAATTGATGGCCAACGAGGCACTTTCTAGTCATGGCACTCAGTATCTCATGAGTATGTCGCTGCAAATGGGTTGAATGGCGCGGAGAAAGAAGACTTGGCCTGACCATAGAATTGCGTGTCTTGCAAAAAAGACACTTGTGGACCAATAAACATTGTACGCGTTTCATCTTTTTGTCGTGATAAACCTGGTGTCTTGTAAGGTACTCTGACCTCTTGAATGATGCCAAGGATATGCAGGATTCTTATGGATATCATCTGGTGAACGATGCTAACTGCGCACAAGTTGACTCCCCCTTATTAACAGCACTTCTTATTTCTCTTCGATATGGAAGCCTGGCCGACTTGGTCATGATACAGCATCGACATGTCTACATTCAAAAGGATCCAACAGGGCTCCAACTTGGATCTATGCGACCTGATGAGACCGCATGTTCTGACAAAACTATGCTGCTTCGAGGGATTGTTGATTGAGATTGTTCATTGGAGCCTGACGAATTCCTCGCAGTTTCATCACTCAGCCATAACAAGAGCTCTTAACTCATATGTGTGTCGATTATTCCCATGACCCGACAACTGCGAATGGTAGCTGCTTATCCATCGCAACACTTCATAGATCATGTATACCTACATCACCAGCCCTGTCACATTACGATCCCCCACTGACAATTTCTAAACTCGTCCTTCCCTTGCCCCCCACGGTACGAAGAAGGTGTTGGTTGTGGCCTCTCCTCTTTGACACTCTCACCTCATGCATACATGGGCTAGTTATCACACTGTTGGTTCCAAATGAAGATGATGGTGTTAGAGAGTCATGCAACAGTCCTACGGTATCAGCCGTCATCCTTGTTTGGGGAGGGGTAATCTGCGCAGCTTCAGCTTCCCCGCCATTGTCGCATGATGCGAAACCAATAGGATATCGACTCTGGTGTAAGTGTCAGTTGCGGCTGCATAACAGTTTCGTAAAGTGTGACCAACAGCAAAGAGCGAGGCTTAGGAGCTGGCACACTACATGTCAAAGGTTGTGGCCTTGGACCCCAGTGGAAGGATTCTGGGCGTTTTCAGTTGATGGATGTTCAATCGTAATCTGCCTGACCTGGGCCGCCTTTGTTTCATTAAATTATACCTAGAAGAACAAGTCCACCAGATTCATGCAGTTAATTGTGGTCTTTGCTTGCTATCAAGACCTACTACACAGCAATGTACCTTTCAAGCCAGCCCAGTACAGCGTCTCACTAATTAATGTCATCAAAGCTACACTGGTGAGGTTATGACTCGGTGCAAAACACACCGCACACCGATCAAGAAGGATGGTACCGCTGTTTATTGGACCAGCCATTCAGTTGCATTGACCTCAAACTATGGCAGAGGATGGTAGTCTAGAAGAAGCCGAAGCTCCTCTTCATGATCAGATGAGGCTTGTCTAGACCATGTTCTATGCCTCAGTAAGCGCCCTTCCCCTCATATCGACTACCAGATCTTGGCCAGGGGAGTCTGGACCCTGGATATTGGGTTTATGTGAAACGGTCTCTCGGACATCTTCGCGGGGTCCGCGACAAGCGATCTTTATTACCGTGTGATGCCATGTTCATGTGAGATTAAATTACTTCTCATAAATCAAGAGAAATCTCATTGAGCCCATTTGATTAGGGTATTTTTAGAGCCATAGAAGAGCTTATTGAAGATGATTGACGTCTGTGGAATTCCTTAACAATATGCACCCCGGATTTTCTTCCCCGCATCTACAGTGGGGAGTGGAGCCCAACTTGGGAAGCCTCACTCTGAAAGCAATATTGCATAGATATTGGGCACATTGCTATTCATGACTTATTCTAGGACTAAAGCAAGCGTCATCATATAGTCTTTGTATCGTGTTGAAATGTGCGGCTGTTGCCGTGAGTCAGCCTAACACCCGTAACTCAGCACGGTTGGGGTATAAGATCGAGTTAAGATAATGAAGGCGCGGTGAACTTGGAAACCGACTACTTGGAAAGGACAACGTCTTGGAGGCTAATGTTCGATCTCTGCGTGGACTAGCTAATGTAGTCGCCTCGATTAAGTGTATGCTAGTCTCATGATCGTCTGAACTTGGCTTGAGTTGGGCTGACCCTAGGCTTGCAATCGTGCAAACATTTACGCAAGCATCTAACTTGGCATTTCTCGATCAAGCTTGCCACAAACTGTGGGTGGATATCACCAGTCTTATGCATGCATAGGTCTGCGAAGGGCATGCTGAATGGCTGATAGTGCTCTCTGCTCGTGGCTCACATGGATGAAAGTGAAGCTGACTTGCCATACCTCTTGTACATGAGGTACATGAGGCATAGAAAAGCCCGAGGCCCTATCCTTCGCCTGATATACTACAGTAGGAAGTGTTGAGTTAGTGTCATATATTTCACTCCTTGTGTCGATAGTTTTCAAGACCTCTGGCATTGAAGTTGAAGTTGGTGAGGCTCTACAGGCCCATCCGTAACAGTGGATCGCCGCACTAACTTAACCACCAAAGCGGAAATTCGCGGCTGAAGCACCACAACTTGAACAAAGTCCAGCACTGTCGTCTACGATCTGTAATAACCTAGAGCCTGGGCTACACGATAGGCGAGCGGGCGTGGAGACTCTGGCAACCTTGAAAGAGGAGTCGGGGAACCGGTGTGTGGAGCGTAGCACTCTGGACTTTTTGTTTGGGAGCTTAGGGGGTTTATGGATGCACAATGTTGCAAAGAAGTGTTTTAGTGTTGGAAAGCAAGGAGGAGAGTTCCATTTTTCGCTGGGATCGAAAAAAAGTTGATCCCTGTTTGGTTGGGGCTTATCGAATGTTTAGGTCATACCAGGGGTTGCTAAGAGACTTGAGCGATTGGCTGTTGAGACGCACGCGACATGCAACGCGAATCCCCTTGCGGATGGTTATGGACAGGGAATCTAGAGGTTGGGTGTTGCTTTTTGTAGTTTTGCTTTTTCTCTGTGACAACCTGGTAAAATATCTTTAACTCTGTCGTTGGTCCGGGGTAGAGAACAAAGGATCCTGATGGACAATTCACCGAATTGACGATATTGGCATGGGTTTCAAGATGGTCAACTCCCAAGCTTCCCCTATCCCGATCGATCTTGAGCTAAAACTTCCTTCGCCATTTGCCATCGTAAAGCTCAAGCAAATTCTCGGCTCCCACCCCTTTCTCGTTAGCTGAATCCTGTGGGCCCAGATGGACTTGGCTACTGGGACAAAGAGCAGCAACTAGATCCCAAAGAGGAATAAATCAGCTTCATGGGTTGGAAGATCCCCCAAGGCGGAGTTATCCTTCCAGCCGTTTCTGGTTGTGTTCGAGCGTTGAGCACTCAAGATTGAGGACGGATCCTATTCCGAAGGTCCCGGGAGGTAGGTACAGTATTTCACTGAGCTTTTGGTTGGTTAGGGCTACCACTCGGCGCCGAGGTGAGTGATGAGTCCCAGAAAACGGGAATAATTGCAGGTCGAGACAGGGTTTATTACTCTCGAGTCAAAGGTTACGAGTCAGCGAAAACAGATATGTACCCACGAAATATTCTGATATATCCTTGGCGTGTTGGAATGATTTTCCCCAGGAAGCCTTGGCTCTAGAAGACTTCCTTGAAGAAATGAGCGACTGCTGCTTGCTGCAGGTGCCGTGTCATTTTCGCATCCGAGGGTGATCCTAGGTTGAATGGCCGTTCTCAACGATCTAGAGCTTGAATGGCTTAGTCTGGTGCGGGGAGAGTGAAACCTCGTTCGGAAAAGCGGAGCCCGTCCACTGAAGTTTGGATCCTGTCCTTAACACTTCAGGGCCTGTCCAGGGACAAGATGTGCTACTGGGTCAGCACTCTAGTGGCTCCAGAGGTGTTGACGGCCCGCTGTGAAGCACATTCCACTGAAGTGAACTGGTAATGTACATTCCTCTTGGATTGGTCCTGTCGGGTTCCGTTCTACTGCCCGGCCTGACCTTGGCCCCGATGGCTGGGCTGGATTTCAATGCTAAGCAGCCCCATCCCAGCCCAGTCCAGCACGCCCCAAGCATCAGCACAAGCATCAGCATCAGCGCGGGGCTTCGCGGCAAATCTCATTCATCAGGGCAGGTCCATTTTTGGGCCCATTCCCCAAGCTTCTTTCCACCTCAGTCTCGTCTCAATCTCATAAACTCCCACTAACATTCATCTTGCAGCAAACATTCTTCATTTTGGCTTAATCTTTTACTACATCTATTTAGTTATTCGCCTATTTCACGATATACTCGTCGCTATACCTTCGTCGCGACTTGACTGTGTACCTCCAATCCTTCGGACCCGGGCCCCCGCGGCCACTCATCGCATTTTAACTCGCCTTCACTCACAATGAGACGCCAGAACCGTTCGTGCGACCAGTGTCGCAAAGCCAAGCGGGCATGCGATGCGCCTTCACTATGGGATATTCAAAGAAACTCAGAGAGGCTTCGAAACGGTGGTGACAGCACCAGCGGTACGTCTCTTGCTGAGGAGCATATTGGTGAGTTGGTTTGCTCTCCTCAATCCTCCTCCCCCTCCCGCGCCTTTTTCCCGACTTCGACGACGCTAACCGAGGGACCAATAAAACCACAGATGAGATTGATTCTAGAGCTCTACGATGTTCATACTGCCTTCGTACTCGCAAACAATGCACATTTCACTGGGTTCGCGCTCAACTACAGACTGGCCCTGCTGCCACAAGCTCAAATATCAACAACGAAGTACCTGCTCAGAATGGCGCACCTCGCCGCGTCCCCGATCAATCACGCACAAAGGCCAAGCGTCAACGTCCGCGTCCTCAGCAGCAGCAACCAGGACCTTCGCCGACTCAAGCCCCTCTACCAACGAACCAAACGCTTGATGTTAATGCAACTGCCTTGCTAGATATGTTGCAGGCACCTCCGACGGCACACGACTTGTCATGTTGGGGGCCAATGGATACAACTGGGTTTGCCAACTTCTCTGCTTTTCCTCACACAACTTTCGATACTATGCCTGTGAACGGCGTCTTCGATCCGACTGCTTTCGATGCTGGCCTCCATAACAGTGTCCTGCAGAGTCTCGAACCTCATTCGACGCCAGCACACCCACACCCCATGGATCTCACACCTTCCACAGACCTTTCCGGTCAAGGATTGCATTCACGACATCAAACTGCGGAGGAGGAAAATGGAGACAATGGATGGCCTCTCTTCCAAACTCATTCGGTTGGCAGCGATGTTCCGTTTCAACCTTCACCTTCTGGTTCCAACTCATACGAAAGCGATATCTCTTCTCGGTCTCTCAGTGTGCGGCACTACCCAGAAAGTATAGCAAGAAGCTACAGCACCTCCATTTCGCCATTTTCAGTGACACACAATATGATGACCAAGACGAACAACAACCTGATCTCGGACAACTTAATGAGGATATACCATGATGTTTTGGAGCACGCCCTGTCTTGCTGGCTGTCAGAGGAGACATGTCCTTATAAGCCCAATACCATCACTCGGCCATCCAACAACGGTGTGAGTTGGCTGGCATCTCATTTTGAGGGTCTCAGCGTCGGTCAGCCAAAACAGCAAGACAATAGAATTTATCGACGTGTTATTCAGCTCGACAAGCAAGCACAAAATACGAAACTGATCCGACTCAGTAAATCGGAGGACAGAGCTGCTTCGAAGGCTCTACATTTGGCTATCATGGCATTTGCTACCCAATGGGCGCAAGGTAGTCAACGCGAACGAGACAGGTTCCCGCAGAACTTGACGCAAATGGACAGCATGAGATCGGAGTTTGACGATATTAACGAGGACTTCGACCGCACACTTCAGAGGACTTTTTGGGCCCAGGCCAAGCGGGCCTTACAGGACTGCTCAGATATGGAATGTTTCCGTGTGGTTTGTGCTGACTTGATCATGGGACTAGCACAGAAACCGAGAGATGAGGAGGATAACAACAACAACGATATGCCGTTTGGTATGGGCAGCTTTAGCGATAGTCCCATCGCTTCGGGTGAGGGATCAATTGCATCTCAGCTCAGCGAAATTATTGCCGCAGAAGGACCGCCAGTATTTATGGAGCGAGCTGCAAGAAAGATGCATGCTCTCAAGTTTCAGTACGAAGCTCGCGAGACAGGCGTGTTGGATGCTTCTGGAAGTTCTCTGGGCTTGGAGAAGGCTACATCTGCGGAGTCTCTAAGTGAGGAGGACAAGGGTACTATTGGTCTTGTCTACTGGATGACAGTCATGTTCGACACTGTATCTTCGTCCATGAACGGCCGACCTGTGGTTGTTTCAGATGAGGAGTGCCACCATGACCCGACTTATCCAGACCATCCAGAACACGAATCCTACAATATTGAGTATCGACCGCAGGACGCCAGATGGTGGGCAGAATTGTTTGTCCGCGAAAACAAAGAGGGTGTTCTTCGTTGGCCCTGTTCGTACGATGCTGCATCCAAGGGTGTCGTCACTGCAGCTCCTATCAAGGTCATCCTCTTCCGACATGTCTCGTACCTCCAGAACACGGTCAGAAGTCGATACCGAGGCGAACCTGTGGAGAAGGTCATTTCGAATGCCATGGCTGTGTACAAGCACTGGAACGTGAGCTACGGCGCCTTCTTTAGGGATCTGGTCGAGCAATACGACAGTGTTCCGACACTCATTCAGAGCTGGTTTGTGTGTGTGGTGGCTCATTTCCATTGTGCTGCTCTCCTACTCGCGGATCTGATTGAGCTTGTGGATGAAAATAAGTTGGGTCTGGATTACTCGACTCAAGTGCGACAGGCTGCCAACGTAGTTGTTTCACTACGAAGAGACAGTGCAGCTATTTTGTCGGACCTTGCACGAGTTTCGACACGCCCTCGAGCCGGTGATGTTCCTGGCACGGGTATCTCGGACCTGCACTTTGCAGTTGTCGAGGGCTCTATCCTGACAGAGCCTTGGACCATGATTCTCATTAGGGCATTCACCAAGGCGGCCATTCTCCTTCTCACTGAAGTCGAGGAGAATGTGCGACATGAACACGCACCACTCGAGACCCCTGGCGTCATGAACCTGGTCCGCCGATGCGAGGACTGCACCAAAGCGCTTTGGTGCCTGGGCAAGAAGTCGGATATGGCTCGCAATATTGCTAGCATCTTGTCTTCGGCACTGGGGCCTTACATGATCCCAACGACTATCTCACATATGCCCATTTCATCTGTCGAACCGGTTATGGTGTAAAGTCTGGCAAACATGTCTTTTTGTGTACTAATTTGACGAGCTTTTAATGGATCTGAATATTGGGGCGAGAATCAGTATAATCAGCGAAACGAACGAACGAAGTCCATACTGTATATGTATTTATGGGAACACATAGGAGCGAAACAGTCATTATCGTTGATGAGGCGTTTATGTGGGGAGGTTCAGTATAGTCTGTGCCTGTATGTCATCAATGTCAAATTGTTTGAAGCATTACACACTGTGGTACTGTGATTCTATTTAAATCCTGCGAACGAAATTGTCTATTCGTGGTCACCATCCTTTGGGAGCTCCAAAGAGTAGATACAACTGGTCACGTTGTTCTCGTTAATATGAACCAATATGTGTGTGCTGTACCAAGGTCCGACCTCGATGGAAGATCCTTTTCTTTTACACCGGCACTAAAATGATGGAAACATGAGGTTGTAATAAGCTCAGACATCTTACAGGCCTTTCAGTCTTGCCTTAATTAACGTCACCTGAGGCCCAAGATGCAATGTAACAACGTTTGTGGGGCCCAGTAACGCAGTATGTTTCCCGATATGGAATATCGTCAGACGAGTTAATCTTCCTATTGGCTGAGCTGGCTCGCCTTGCCTGACCACACATCTCAAATTTGGAGTGACACGACAGCTTCGAGAGCTCTATGTGCCCTTGTTGATCAAGAAACAAGATTAGAACTCATACAAGTTACTTTGGACAACGGACTCCCTTTTCTAATATTGCTGAGGCATGTGACTCGATGAGGAGTGACATGTTCTGTTTAGGAATGGTGTATACACTCTCATTATTACCTATAGATCAGCCAATACCTCAAGTATAGTGACTCCAATACTTGACTAAACTAAGACCCAAAGTGCATTAACACTGTTTTTTTTTTAATTTGAGATCGCTGAGATGTCTCTATGTGCTTGTGCTCTCAAAGTACTAGAGCCAATTCATGTACTTACTGGACTTCCAGCCGGCCCTAACCTCTCTAATCGCCTCAATGTCGAGAAGAAGTGGGACAGCCTCTGAGCCTGGTCAGTTTATTTTTTGGATATATGCAGACGCATCTATCAATATCGGTTGGCCTGCTCATATCTACTCCAGCGTTGCAGGCAGTCGTGGGCTGACAGATTACATATCGCTATGACGGCGACAAGATAGACACCAACCTTGTAGTGGGATGCCGAACGATTTGAGGCTTGGATGATAAGTTGGAGTACTTCATTAATCAGTGCGCTAACTTTACCACGAAGATTTCAGACGGAATGGCATACGTGAACATAACTCAAAATCCACCCGAGGAAATTTCCGATGTGTGGCATGTTATGCTGTTGTCGAAGGCTTTGGATAGATGGGATCTGACGAGGAGACTCAAAACGCCCCAAGAACCGAAATTATTACACACGAGTAGCCGTTGTTTCTCCAAAGAGATAGAAAGTTTATACTATATCACTTACGAATGTGTCGTTTTTTTTCGCTTAAAGCGGACACTCATGGTCCTGCTGCTAAAAGAGCGATATTATCTCTTAATATTTCAGTAGTGTTTTATAAGGGTATCATCTTCACTAATAAGGGACTTGTTCCTATGTTATGATGAGACTGTATAGGTTAGTTGGTGTAATGGACACCACTGACTGTTAGATATGTCTTCTTGGGGTCCAGGTTCGTTCCAACGTAGTGAAGATTGATGGTCGCCAGTCATGTGATGTAAGACTATATTAATCACGGAGAAGATTGTTCATCGCTAGCTCAAGGGAAATTCCCATCCAGAGACACTCCTTAGCACTGGTTGCGTGACTGCAATGGCAGTGGTTTGGTGTTTTATCTCTCAACTTGTCGTATATGTTAGCGTATAGTTTCTTCCATATTCGTGTAGCCTTTGCCAAGGACTAAGATTGAATCATCGTCATTCAAGTTCGAGGCTGTGATTAAAGCAAAGCACTGTTTGGATATGGAAACAAGACTTCAAGCTAACAAACTGCTTGAGGGCCGACTCACTAATGTTTTTTCGTTGCCCAAGTTCATATCGTACGACCTCCATAAAACCATCTTGTTCTTAGAAAGTACGGCTAAGCTTAATCACGCTTCTTTTCCAAATGGAGGATTGCCTGTCACTTGCTCTTCGGCCCACTCGTGTCATGAAGGTCGGAGTGACACTCGAGCATTTGCCAAAACCGGCAGCCGTGTAACGAAAGCAATCAACAATATTAATGAATGACTTACCCCGTTTCATATCATTCATGAATCAGATGTGCTTTTCTGAGTATATAAAGAGCTCCGCAGTCACGCTTTCTTTTCCCCCAACTACACATTACTGTCCAAATCTCAGCCTATTTAACAAAATACTCATCAAAAACACTACAAAATTTATATTAATCTAGAAATGGCTCAATAAAACTTCTCCCGGTAAATGAGTAACGTCTCGTCAAGCTTCGTCGGTCTCATGTACGAAGCCAACAAGCGCGGCAACCTCCAAACTGCAGTCCTTTGGTCAAGACTTCAACTCTTGGGTCCAAAATCACGGCATGAGACTGGACTCGGGGATTTCAAGTTCTGCCCCGAACTATCCTAACGAAGATGCCGTCAAACGATCTGCAATCAAGCTAACACTTTCCACCCTGAACTCCCAAATCCAGCTACGTAAGTATCTGACTCCAGGCTAGAAATGAGCGGTACTGACATTATCTGATAGTTATGCAGGACTATCGTGATGGCCCTAACGTACGCACAGCACCTGGAGCGCAGAGTGATGCGAGCAGTGTTGAGAGGAGCTTGACCAGTCTTTCGAGGTGGACGTCTTGAGAAGATAATTGGTAGGACCGAGGTCTTTTTCTGGACTTGACATCAATTTTCATATCTAACGTAAAGAAATAATATTAGGAAAGCTTATCTGACAATGTTTCATTCTTGAACGGCTTGCCGCCGTTTTCCAACAATCGATATCACTTGGTGAGATTGCGAGTCTGCCATATTTATCAACTCATGAGTGACACGATATGCAAGGCGCTGAACTACCGTCAAGCTAACTGTTGATTATCGCTTTAGTACCTTCTCTGCTCTATGCTGTATTGTCAATTGAGTTATCACACTTTCAGACAATACGGACAGTGGCCGCCAATACGTATATAAAGTGATAGCAGTGGGCAATGAGGCGGTGTTGTAGATGCCCAGGCAGGAGTCGGAATAGCCACTTGGCGAACTTTTGTGTGTTTTTAGCAGTTTTCATATCAACCCTGTTGTTGCAGCACCCCAATACTTTAGAATGAATGCTACAGACACTCTAACCCTTACCTTGCCATGTGATTACTACGCATAAAATTACCATAAGCCTCTCCTCAAGACAAAAATGGAATTCACAACGACTGAGTATGAGAATTGGCTATTTAAAAGACTGAACTCTGAAAAAGTTGGATGCGCTTGTTGAAAATCCCAAAGAACGCAGATAAGCACCAAAAGGATGACCTAAAGACTTATAATAAACCCATGAAGCTTGGTAGAATACTTCCGTTGCGCCAATTAAACCATTTAAACCTTTCTCTCTGAGTTATTGGGACTTGACAGGTGAGTGGCCTCTTTTGGCTTTCAATTTTCTATCCCTAATCAGCACCCCTAACATATATGTTAGCCAGGCGATTACCCAATGTAGGGCGAGGATTCCTTGCCGCAGTGGTACATCTCCTCAATCATTTCAATGGCTATGTGCAAGTAGTGAAAGTAATTCCCAGTCTTGTGTAGTAGCGCCTGGTAGACTGGGCGTTGAGTGTTAGCCCTACCCAAACTTCCATGACTGATCATTACATACGGTCCTCAACGGCACGACGTACAGACTCTAAGCATACTGGACGGTCTCTTGCTGCAACCGATTCCCTCAATAGCGCCGCGTGTCGATAACGGGTAGAGTAAGCCCTGGGAATGCGGCGTGGTATCTGTGTTGGCGGAAACGGCTCGCCTTCAGGGATGGTCCTATAGCTTTTGACCCAGTTCATGAAGATCACCTCCATTTTCTCGATAGTTTCCCAGTCCGGGTAATACGCATCTCCGTTTCTTGAGATCGAATTTACTTCAGGGAGGTCCATGATTTTTTTAAGACAGAGGCGAACGGATAACGCAATAGATGATACGCGAAGAAAATCGCTGTGTCGTACAGTACGGAAGTGTCGACCAGACATATCGATGATGGATAGCTTTTCTTGGTAGTAATTTGATTGATAAGTAGGACGAAACGAATCGATACAGATTCTTGTTCTTGATGCACCTGTTGCTGATAATGTAAAGTGCAGATATGTTGTGAGTTAAGGTTGGCTTGGCATTCAGTTATATTTTGAGAGGAAGGTAAACACTGAACTCCATTTGGTCCTGCCTCGAAGTGACCATGACCTCAGAACTGGAAGTTTGAGAAGTCTTAGGTATGGATCATAGTTTGTTGCTTCCTTTTTTGACAGTGTGTATGGGTCGATGTCAGTCGCGACTCCTATTACTAGGTAATGGAGAATGGCCAAGATCCAACCATCCTTGAGCATCATCTCTAACGAACGGCATACGACCAGCATCACCGATATAGAACAGTTCTAAGTACAGAGAGAGATCAATCTTCAAAGCTAGATCGTTTTCTCGAAACTTGATTCTTCATTCCATCATTTCAGCCATCAACTTGACCATCATGGGTCACCTCTCACAAATCGAAGCCGTCATGGAAGCCTACGACGACATCCTCTACCACTATCCAGATGACGGCGAAGATCCTTTGAACATGCCCAAGAAAGAAGTTATTGTAAAACAAAAGGCGGATTTCAACTACTGGGCAATACATTCGGGCGTGTGCATGCCAGAAATTGACCTTGAACACGAGTTCGAACGGGAAGCGATAAAAGGACTTGACGACTTCATCGAGACTGCACATAAACGTGAGTTACACCAAATTTATGGTTAATTTTTATGATTCGCTCACATTTTCAGTCGAGAGACTATACCAAGAAGATCCAAGTCCTAATGTCATATGGCTGGCTGACGATTACGTGGCCTCGCTGTCACAAAGGCTGAGCCAACTGGCTCATACATTCGGCGTACTTGTACCTTCATTGCAGGACACAGGGACGGCTTCTGGGCAGTGAATTGGAACTTGATGATGTTTTGGAAAGTTGGTTGTCGCATAAGTACACCTCATACTAAATAGACGCTTTGCAGCAAGTCATTAACACGAGATATCCTAAACTATGATAAGGAATAGAGTAGAGAAGTAAATTTTATACTAAGTTGATCATAAGAGATCTTAAATTAATACAATATTGTTATATATTTACTTACCCGAAATCTTAGTCAAGGTGCTCAGCGCCAGGGAGAGCCCTCCTAGCAGCCAGTCAACTTGAGTATAGTACCTTATATTAGTATCCCCTTCTAGCGAGTATATATATATTCTCAGCGTTCACTTTATCATGACTCACAAGTACATAGATATTGATGAATCTTTTTGTTATCTTGTTGACTTGAGTGCATCTCTGGTGTACGTGGCTAAGAGAGGGCATAAGGGTAGATGCTATTTAAGGATTGTAGCTTAGATAGCCACTACGGCACTTCAGATACATCAACCACAACGTCGAATATAGCCTCAAAACAATCAAAGTACTAATCACATGTGATATGGAGACTACTCGGCATCTTTTAGCGTTGGCGTATTGGTTTTTAACACGCTGCTAAGCGCTCAATCAGTGACAAAGATGAGCCATTTACCTAAAGATACAACGCTGTAGCGTTTCCTAAGCTTTACGCCCTGATCGTTTACAGAGTTCTCACGAGACATGTTCATATTGGCATTTCCGAGGGAAATGGGATGCATCCTCTTGTCTGTAGTGTCACCCTAAACTGTTACTGTGCATAGTAGACTGCCAGTCGGATGCTGACCGCACTTAACGCCGGCTCAACTGAATATCCCCCGCGAAACGCGGGGAGGTCATACGCAATGGTCATGTCAATGCAGACTGAATCATGTAGAGTCGCATAGCGCATAAGCATGTCACCTTTTGTTTTATCTTCCCTTCTGAAAATTTGAAATCATGCGATCGATTTGGAGAAACCAGTAGAAGACCTAGTGATCGACTCCGGTCGGGCGAATCGTCAGGGTCTTGATCAGCATGATTTCATGAGGTTTGAGAAACCATTCGAACCAATCGTGGTGGGTGACGATGAGCACATCGTCACCTCGGAGGATTGTCATGCAGGATAAGCACTTGAAGATTGGTGTAGTCACTGGGAAATTACACGGGTAGAGAAAAGTGTTCGGCTGCTCGGTTCATTAGCTGCTCGTTCTACTGCCCGTCTTTTTTGGTGAGACAAATTCCTCGATTTGACGTCGCCAAGACGGCATTCTACGATTTGAGATCTGCCCATCAAGTAACTATTTTTGGAAGGCAATTTTTACAGGCCTTGATCGGCCGCCGTTCGCTTAAATTTTCGGTCCTTAAGTGATAGACATCAGATATCTTCAACGCGTTATCACCGTGGATCTGAAAACCAAGACTTTGGATCTTGATGAAGATCAATGCCGTCTTGGATCTCAGGATCTACCTCTTTTGGGCATGATCTCGCAGTCTCGAGTCAGGACAAAAGATTGTCGTTTGCATGACATCTATAGATCTTTGTGAGTGTATGCTAGATTGTAGAGAGCTGGTTTCACAAAATAGTTCCCGCAAGATACATGGAGAATCTTCAACAGCGATGATCCTGGAACCTCACCGTTGAGAAAGTCACCCGGCCACAGAATTATAATGCAATGAGTCGTAACAAAAGCCATACAGAGATTCTCCCCAGTTCGATATCGATGCAGATCTTGAGTAATTGTGATAACGTTATCCACAAAACCACAATAAAATACCTGGAGTTGAAACTTTAAAGTTTGAAATCCCACAACGTTCAAAATCCATAAAAAAGAGAGGGATGACCTCATAAGCTGTTGATCCTGGGTCCCCTGCCCAAGGACCGGGCACCCCGGTCTTGAGAATCGAGGCTGGATGGCCCAAGCTCTATTCACGGCCTTGCCCGAGATTGGAACGACTGAGGAAACAAGACTAGAAGGCTGATAGAAGCCTTCTGCTAAACACTCATGAAGCATGGACGCACACAATCAAGGCCCTTTCAATAAAGTGGCAATTGGTTACAGGGGAGATGCTTCCAGCTGAAAGGTGACAACTCATCGCTGTCAGAATGACGCGTGTTGAATGTTTACGAAAAAGAAAGCCTAGATGAGGCTTGTAGAGCGTTACATCCAAGGAATCTTTTAGAGTTGGCGATCAGCGCTGAGTTGGCAAGCCTGGGCTCTCTGTGGACCGTTACAACTCCCGAGCGCAAATTCACGGTTCACCGTTTAAGTTACTGAATCGCAAGAGCTTCTGTTTCTAGGCCATGCTTAAATTAATCTAAGCGTTAATGGCCTGGTCGTCAAACTGGAACCAATGCCTCACCATTGAATGCACGAGCCTCATGAGCAAGGGTCTTTAATGACCAAGAAATTTGACATGAAACTAGGCTCTTCAAGGCGGCGCTGAAACAAGGGCCGTTCATTGATGAGAAAACCGTTCGCTTTGGATAGAAATAGAACTATAATTCCATGTCGTGTGATTTGTCTAAGAATGAAGTTCATTGGATATATATCAGATAACCGGAAATGAAACGGCTACAGGTGAGTCTTATTCTACGGAGTTACCTCCGACGGTATTCCCAAGATGCACTGGAATCATATCATATGCACATGTAAGCTAGAAATAGGGCGAGATATCAAGCCTCATTCAGCTGTGCATAAAACTCGCAAATATCGCTTCGGCAAATTCAAGCCGGGCAAGATAGTCGTCGGCATCATGGATCAAGTTCGGCATCTCGTGTAACCGAAAAAGAAAAAGAAGAAGAAAAGAAGAGAGTCCTTGCTATGAATGACGGATGATTTGTGCATCTACCACCACTCCACATAGCCCATGTTTCTGTCCACTCGATGCCTTTGCAAAGTGCCTTACCAGACCCATTGATCAACTGGCTTTGAGAAGAAAGGTGCATGATCCTGGTGAGTACCCTGGAAACTTTGAGGTTTTTTTCTTTGATGAGAGAAAATTCTCGATCGGGTTGAGCCTCTTTGCCATACTGTTAGCATCATGAGTCTGTTCCTCGGAATGAGACCTTGGTATTGGAATGAGCTAAAGTGAAGCCCGAATCCACAGATTACGACTCTGATGTCAAGGTGAAAAGTACAGCACTTCATCTGCAATATGTAATATGTAATATGCAACATGCTGACCCTTTGTTATGTCATCTCTCCCCAGACGGATGGACCCTAAGATCTTGTGATTTTTTAGTGGAGTCGTTCTTTGGTTTCGGGACCGGAACGGCCACCAATCTACACTCTCTGTCGATGTTGGTCAATCATCGAATATTCCTCTCTTGTCTAGTTCTCTAAGTTTCTCGGATCTCTTCTCAGTGACTCTGACAAAGCGGAGGCTGTCACAGTCAGACTAGGATATGGTGATGGCATGAGTTTATACATTCGGCACATGCCATGTCACGACCGCAGCAGACATTACGTAGTCCGTTTTCGGGGCTTAAACAGAGACCCTTACTCAATCTGCATCTCTAAAGAGTAAAGCCTTTGAATCTAAAGACAGGGTTTCGCCTGGTGCCGCGTCACCGAGAGTAGCGAACCCCATTCAAATCGTACGGGGTTTGGGCTCCGCAGCCTCCGGAGCTCCCTCGTTAAGTTATTCTCTCAGCGATAGCAAGAGGCATTGATGAAGCTTTTTTTTTTTTTTTTTTACTGCTCCTCGGATAGCACGGGGAGTCTGTCTGAATGTTTGCCTCGGAAGGGTGGCTTAGATTCCATGGTATGACCTCAATTTGACGGGAATATAATTACCCCAAGGTCAGACTCACTCAGACATGGCATGTAGATAACGCCTCTCTCTCTCTCTCTCTCTTGCTCTCTTCCATGTTCTTCTCACATATTCTTGCCGCCCCCATCTGTGCTCCTCTGTCTCGGTCTACTATGACTGCATCATCATCATCACCACCACCAAGATCTTTTTAGTGCAGTGTCTTCAACCCTGTCTGGGACAGCTGTCGCCCTTTTGGGTCACCTCAGTTCCTGTTTCTTGTCAGACCATAAGTTGATTTGCTCGTTACCTTAGTTGTTCCTGTTACATACCCCGACTCGTACGTATTAACTTAATTTACTTCTTGGGTTCCTGCTTTTTGTCCGACGACCAACTTTCCCATACCTCTCCTCTCATTTCCTGTTCAACCAGCCCAGATCTGGCCAGGTTCTCGCTTGTCTATTTCGCTGTGGCCGGTCTCAAACTTCAGCCCAACAGCCTCAAGTGAACCGTGCTTCTCATCCGTTTGGCATTGGTGTTGGTGCCTGACGATTTCTTTCTTATTCCTAATTTGTTTTATTAAGGATCCTATTGTTCGTGTCCCCGCTGTGTCATTGTTCTCCTTTGCCTCAGCCGCCTTGACCGCACTTGTTAACTCACCATCGTCAGGCCGAGCTTGAATTGAGTTGAGCTGAGCTGAGCTGAGCTGAGAGTCTCTAGAATCTCAGGCGACACAGAAACAGAAACGGAGAAGCGAGAGACCAGACCAGGGTTGCCGGGGCCTCAAAATTCTCATTACCGCTGGTGTCTTCGCGTCAGAGGCTACAGGCGCACTAGCCACAAGCGAATCCCTTGAATCTGATGTTTCGGATTTCCATGTTTTAGCACAATTGCAAAAGGTACGTATTTTTATGTTTCTCGCCTGAATATTCGTATCCAATGCAATCAGTGTTTTTTTTTTCTCATCCTTTTCCTTGATCTTCAGTCACACGCCCTGTTTTTGTCTTTTACTTGATTCATCAATAGTCTTGACATTGAATCATGTACTCAGTCCCAAGTGGGATGAAAGCGGATAGTATAAATCTCAGACAATCTTGCATCGACACTGCACCTGCAACAATGTCGATCACCTGTTAGAAAAGCAGGATATTGTGTGTTAAGTGTTTCCTTCATCGTCTCTTTGCTGCAAATCGCCCTCTGCCATCGCTGCTAGTTCTTCTGCCTGTTGGTATGGTGCATTCCTCACAACCATTCATAAGATGTTCTGCTCTGCACAACACAACGCCAACAATACAAACCAACCCATGCTTTTGAGTCCCCATCCCCAGTCCCGTAATACTCTGCCCTGTTTCTCCACCCTCTTCCTGTTCCTTGTCCATATCCTTGCGCATCAGCATCATCCCCACTGCCTGCAGCCAACCGCCCGGCAGAACAAGGCGTGACCCTTCCTAATCCTGGTCCCTTGACGCCTCTAGGCGCAGAGTCTAGTGCCCAAATCTGGGCGGGATGCCAGCCTAGGGACATCGACAACTTCAGGATCCAATGCCAGCGCATGAATTTATTTACTTGGGGAATTGATGAGCACTGCCGTTTTACTGTCCTGTGCTTTTCTTTCTTTTTTTTGATGCCGGGCCAGACCAGACCCATCTCATCACCGCTGCAACACTGCAACACACCGTCTCGTTTTTATTTACTCGTGCTCATCTTTAGTTGGCCCCTCCCTTGTCTTTCATTCTAATCCATCACCCTCGTCTCCAATATAACGCCCTGGATCTATTAGACCTGGGTATGGTCCCGCTCACATGTTCACATTCACATTCGAGCTATTCTTGTTCTTGGATTATAACCAGCCTTACCCTCCCTCACGCGCGTGCTGGACTCACAATTTGCTATTCTGCGTGTGTCTACGTCTTACACTGCTCTTTGTTTTGAAAGCATCTGAGCACATACCTCCACTTCCTGCGCCTGCGCTTGCCTACATCATCCTTTTACACCCACTACTTTTTTTGCGTTGCATTCTTAATTCTCGCTCCTTGGCTGGCACCACCCGCATTTTCTCTTGGCTTTATTGGCCTCGTCATCGTTTAGACACAAAATCACTTCAGTGTAGTACAGTAGAGTACAGTTGTTAACCGCCATGACAACAACAGCTTCAGTCCCTGAATCACCACAGCGTAGATCTGCTTGGGTTCCTTCTCACGAAAACATCTACTATCGACCTCGTCTCAACAAGAAGAAGTCCGTTTCAGCTGGTCGATTTCCTGCGCCGTTAATCGGTCCTCGAAGATCTCGCCCCCAAGCCATTCACATCGTTAGCTATCCCTCGGGATACGTTCCACGAGAACTACGAGCAGAGAGCAGACCTCAAACACCTGAACTGCTTGTCGAGCCTCGACGCGCACCTTCGTTGCAACCGACTGCTACTAACACGTCCAACGCGAGTAACAGCACCAGCGATTACTCCAGCACCGGTGTAAGCAGTAGCCGGAGAAAGAAAAGCTTCAAACCTCGTGCCGCCGTACGCCGCAGAGATAAGCTCCTGAGCTCATTTACCTTTACGAACCCTGACTCTGGCTCTGAACCTTCATCAGCATCAAACTCAGTATCTGCAGGCATTGATACTTCGGGTCTCGCAGCAGCCGAAGCGCTATCGACAAGTACAGGTATTGACCGCTCAACTCGGCAAAGTGTGAGCGCTATTTCAAGTACAGCAAGTCCAAGTACAAGGACCTCGAATACAGGCCACTCGATTGGCCAGTCTTGTCAATTGGACCTGGACCTTCCCGACGAGTCTGCGATTGGGTCGAGATTTACTAGGGCAGGTGCATCCCCACCAGCATATGACGACATAAGCTCACGCCCCGGTTCCGCGGCACCTGTTGGTATTGACTTAGCCTCTGCATCCACTGTAACGCCTGTTACCAATAACTCCGATTCTGCCAATTGCAACATCAACACAAGCAGCAATAACCAGACACAATCAGCCGCGGCCGCAACAATGGCGACTGCACGATCTTCGCATCCGTCGTTGGCGTTGACCAACCCCAATCGCAACAGTTTCATGTCGGCTCGTTCATCAAAATCTGCCGTCACTTCAGTCTCTGAGTTGCCGAAACCCGTCGCTTCCGGCAGTGGCGTGTCATGCTCAATTCTCCTCGCTGAGCCAAACATTTTTCTCTCAGGTTTTGATCATGATGGTCATGGTCACCGCGAAGGCCAGAGCGGTACCGCTTTGTTAAGAGGCAAACTTCAATTGCGAGTCACAAAAAACGTCAAGATCAAAGCCGTTCAACTCAAACTTCTTGGCCGTGCTCGCACTGAGTGGCCCGAAGGCATCCCTCCCCTCAAGCAAGATGTATTCGAGGAGGAGAGCCTTCGCACCCAAGTACTTACATTTTTCAATGCCATGAATGACGGCTGGGAGTCCGACTATGGCAACCAATGCACTTATCGCCTCAAGAGCAGTTCTCCAAATGGCAGCTCTACGAACCTCGTCCGCCCTAACCCATCATCATCTCTGACCCCGCATCAAAATAACCTTTCTGCCAAAGAAATCAAGCGCTTATCTTTGCAAAGCGTCCAGTCGCGAAGTTTCCAAAAGGGCGACAGTCCTATTGCCACTCCTACACAAGCCAAGGGATACAAGGTCTTCTACCCTGGTACTTATGACTATACTTTTGAACTACCCATCGACCACCACCAGCTAGAAACAACCAAGCTGCAGTACGGATCCGTTAAGTGGGAATTGCATGCTACTGTTGATCGAGCTGGAGCCTTCAAGCCTAACCTTCACGGCACCAAGGAAGTGTCTATTGTTCGCGTGCCTGATCAACTCTCCCTTGAGATGACAGAACCAATTTCTATTAGTCGCCAGTGGGAAGATCAGTTGCACTATGACATTGTTATCTCGGGCAAGAGCTTCCCCATTGGTAGCAAAATCCCCATTGCCTTTAAGCTTACACCGCTTGCCAAGGTTCAAGTGCATAAGCTCAAGGTTTATGTAACGGAATCGATTGAGTACTGGACCAACGATAAGCGTGTAACACGTAAAGATCCAGGCCGCAAGATCTTGCTACTCGAAAAGTCTGCCGGAAAGCCTCTCGATTCGTCCTACGCCTCATCTGAAATCCGAACGCTTCGCGGCGGCGAACTAGACCCTGAGCAGCGACGAGAGGCTCGTGAAGCAGCTGCTCGAAGACGCGCACAAGATGCTGCCCGAAGACAGACCACGGCCGAGCCCCTTCCTGAGCCTTCGGCTAACCTCCTGGGCGACCTGGATCTGGGACTCGAGACCATCTGGGGTTCAACAGAAATCGAAGCCAATGTGCAGATTCCTACATGTGAGATGATGGCCAAGAACAAGGAGCTACGACTCAACCCTGACTGCAGCTGGAAGAATGTCAATGTCTTCCATTGGATCAAGGTATGTTATTTAATGATGAGTTTTGGGCCAGCAACTAACCGTTTCAAAGGTTGTTATGCGAATCAGCCGTATTGATCCTGAGGATCCTAGTGGTACAAAACGCCGACACTTCGAGATCAGCATTGATTCGCCATTCACTGTTCTCAACTGCCGTGCCACTCACGCCAACACTAATCTTCCTGCTTATTCAGGCGCCAACTGCAACGGCACCACTTATCAGTCTACTTGTGGATGCCCTGATGCCTTCACCGTTCCCACCGATGCTTCACCTAGTTCTTCGGAAGGTTCACTACCCGGTGTTAACCCTAACGCTGAGAACCTTCCGGCGCCACCACAGGCTGCCCATTTGGCCGACGGTGTTAGTGGACAACAAGAACCACGCCCGATCCATCTGCTCAGAGTTCCAAGCTTCAACCCTCCCGCCTTCGAAGACGATATTGCGCCACCTGCTGCCGAGCTTGTCACAGATGTGCCTGAGCCTGTGATGACTCCTCCACCACAGTACGATGTTGTGGTCGGAACTCCCAGTGTCGACGGTTTGGCGGATTACTTTGCACGATTGGCCGATGCAGGCTATGAGGGACATGAGGATTCAGAGTCGGATCCTGATGATTCCCCACCCAGAATCCTGGACCGAACTGGGCGTGTCAATGTCGCCAATCCTCGAACTCCTGGAGGTCGAAGGATGCCCAGTCGAAGTCTAGAGATTTCCCGACCCACCATCCAACTTGATATGAATGCTCTCCGCGCCCGAGCTGGACGGGCAGTGTGAAGAGCACTGGCCGTCCATGTTTGGATATGATAGGAGAGAAATACTCTACAAAGACATACTCAGCTTGAGCGTGTCAACAGTACATATTGGCGTCTACGCCATTTACGATATTTACGTTTTTTTCTTTGCTGTATTTTGTCTAAAGGTTGTAACAATCAAGCATATGGGTTGCATTTGGCATGGCTGGAATGGATAAGGTCTCGATGGCGTTACATCTTGCTACACGTTTTCCAACAAGGGCCAGGCGTTTATAAAGAGGAAAAGGATGTCATGCAAGTCAGCTACTCAGGATTCATTTAAGCGAAGGAAGGGAGGATATACCTTGAATTTTGGGGTAGGACACATGCGCTGGATGAACGCATACCCACGTATCGATACCACATCGTTTCCTTGACACTATCAATATATTTAGCCCGATACGGGTTTTTGTGTTACCATTTGGTCCGTTCCACGTTAGATAAGCGAGTTGAGCATGCACCTTGTTTGGATATAAATAGACAGTTATTAAAGGACGTTATGAATATCGTTTAAGGGTCCAGCCGTGATGTTCAGGGTCCATTCCGCTTATTGGTTATTTCACGGAAACCCCGGTTCGTAAGCGCTAAATCGAGACACGCCGCCCAAGCGGTAAGACGTCTCATCGTCAACTAACATCTCTTGGCTATCAACCTGATGAGTACTTGCTCATCAACAACTTCTTAAGAACAAGTCTCCGGTATTGTCGCCCTGTCTCAAGTAAGCGATGCCCTTTCCGGTAACTCCGGCGAGATGCGCCTTGACTAATCAGTTCACTCTCATGGAACAGGACACAATGGCTGTAAGAGGTGAAGACAAGACTGGTAAAGAGACGCCAGTGAGACAGCGGAAGGCTCACAAGAAGTCTCGTCTCGGATGTAAGAACTGCAAACTGAGGAGTGTCAAGGTGAGCTGATCGCTGTAACTCTTATCCACCAACCCCATATCTCAGTCATACGCTTCACTTCACCTCAGCACTAACATCTTTTCAGTGCGATGAATCAAAACCATCGTGTAAACGTTGTACCTCATCAGGCTTCGTCTGCTCATTCACTCAGATATCTCCCTCATCCTTCCAACTCGCCCACCAGAGCGCAGGGCCAGTCTTCTCAGTCGTCGATAAGTCTCTCAGTCCTATCAACCCTGGTTTCAGAGTCCCCGTCATCCAGCCTGTAAAGGGTGGTGTCGGTGAGATTATACTAGACGATGCTGCCCTGGCGGCCATTGAGAGGTTTCGACTAAGGACGGTGTTTTCTGTTGGTACACAGAAGACGAGAAGTGTTTACAGCGAGGGCGCGTTTCTACTAGGATTGAAGGTGAGTACTCACAAATCTCTTTATAGTATTTGACGCTGAAATTTATAGCATCCTTTTCTCATGCATGTCTTTATTGCTCTGGCCCTTCTTCATGATCAGCATCTAAACCCCTGCCAAACATCTTCTCACCGCACAGCCCTCGCTTTCCACTGGTATCAAGCGACAGCCCTTTTCCACCGCCGTCTCATGGCAGCAGGATCAGTCCCCGATGTGTCGAAACTCTCTGGCTCCGAACGCGATTCCCTCTGGGCTTCAGGAGCACTCCTCGGCGCAGCTTCGATGGCTCTTTTAGACGCTGAAGACGTGTATGGAGTGTGGCCCCTCAAGAAATCTGATTCCTTGGATCTTGACTGGCTAAGAATGAGCGATGGGAAGAAGGTTGTATGGAATATCGCTGATCCAACGAGAAAGGATAGTATTTTCCATCAGTTGCTCAGAGAGTGGGACGACATTCCTGATGGTTCTAAGCCCATTCCGCCCGATGCCCTTCCGACTATGTTCTACGATGCCTTTGACATTGGGCCGTCTTCTACAGCTCAGAACAACCCATATCATGTCGCTGCGTCGTTACTCGCACAGTTGCTTCCCCGAAAGATCGACGATAATACAGTGATCCAGTTTCTCACTTTCTTAACGCAACTGGACCCGCGGTATAGGAAGCTACTGGAGGAGAAAGACCCCAAGGCTATGGTATTGCTAGCATGGTGGTATACCAAAGCAGCGGCACACAGCTCATGGTGGATGCAGAGGAGATCAGTGGTAGAGGGGCTGGCCGTCTGTATCTACCTGGACAGGAATTGTGGGCCTGAAGCAGTTATTCAGGAGCTGGTGAAGTTTCCAAGGCGTGTATTTGATGCCTGTCGTGGTAATGGAGGATCAATGCCTGCGCAGAACAGACAGCCTTTAATAGCGGGCGTTCAGGTCTACTAGTAATCATAGGATAATATTATATATTTGAACAAAAGCTGCAGTAATGAGAGACAGACCTAAAGCATATCGAGACCAGCTAGACTACTCAATAATCCTGAAAACCAACAAAACGCCATATCCTTATCCTTACATGGTATCGTGACAGCCGTAGGCATCTAGCCTTATGGCGAGTTCCCACAAGCGCGTCAAGCACCCACTTTAACCTCGGAGTTAACGGACTGCTTCTCCTTCTCCCCATCCTTGTTAGGCATCAATGGATGATTTGGGTCGTATCCAACGGACTTCACAATACCAAGACCCTTTGTGCGACCTTCGCGGAACAGGAGCCTGTCGCCTGGAGCAAGATACTCGGGGCGTTGAACGAAGCGGAAGGCGACAGTTGCGCGGTCTCCTGTGCGAATGAGCGCTCGGTCAATGTCGATGATGGCACACGTTTGGGAGACAGGGCCAACGTGAAGCATGGCCTGGTACTTGGTCTTAATAGTAGTGGCGTGTGAGAGAATAAGAACTGGCAATGTCAGTGTGGCTCATTGTGGCATTGACCTAAATGCTTACCCTCTGCAACAAACTCACGGTGCACCTTTGGCATCACCTGGCCTTCGATCCGGGGTAGAAGTACCATACCCTTGCGCACGTCTTTGCGCTTGACCTTCTTCAAGGCGAAAGAAGCAGACTGTCCAGCCGATGCGGCGGGAACTCGTATCCTCTTGCGTTCAATTGACTTGACAGAGGTTGGTGTGAATTGGCCCAGAGAATCAGGCCCGATGAGAACGTTGTCGCCCTCATGAATGACACCAGACTTGATGATGCCAGACACGACGGTACCTGTGAAAGGTACTGAGAAAGTGTCATTGACGTGGAACTCGAATGGGGCATCCGAGTTGTAGCGCCCGTGATGGGGAAGGATGTTCAAGAACGTCCTGACCAGATCAAGATTCTCCCCTGTAACGTTGGAGACGAGGAAGACAGGGCATATCCGTTGACTGACAAACTGAGTCGCTGTATTTATGCATTCCTCACGAGTCTTTATGAAAGTCGGTATCTTTCGAGCCCCAGGGCTCTTCATGATCTTGGTGATCTGCGTCAATGTCTGCTCCAGAATGTTGGGAGGGCAGATATCAATCTTGGTGACAACAACCATGACGGGAACGTTTAGAGCCAGAGCAATACCTAGATGCTCTTTGCTCATACCAATAAGGCCATTGTTCGCCGCCACCATAAGAAGACAATAGTTTGGACTGCTTGAGAGCAATCCGAATACTGTCGTTCGAAGATACTTCTCGTGACCGGCCAAGTCAGTGAAGGTGATGACCTTTGCACTCCTCTTGCCAATTTCTTCCCAAGACAACTTGCCTGCAGAATGTCAGTATGGTCATCCGTATTAGTTAACGACCACGAAGACATACGCCCAGGAGTGTCAGAGGTGACGACCTTGCCCATGGTGTCAAAGCCCATGATCTCCATACCAACCGAACTGGTTCGCCCAGACTCAATTTCGTGCTTGTGCCGAAAGAGATTGACGCGAGCTTTACCTCGTCCATCATCAAGGTCTCCCTTTACGAGCACGCCCAGCATGGAACTCTTGCCTGCGTCGACTGCAACGTGTAAATAGTGGTACTAACCAGGTGGAGCTTGGAATAACTCACCATTCCCTACTACTGCTATCCGGGTTTCAATGACATCCTCTATTGTTGCGGGATTCTGGCGGATCAGAACCTTGCCGCTGCAGCTTTTATCCTTGGTAGGCTTGTCGGTAGTGCTCGCGGCCTCGAGCTCGCCACCGACATTCTTGGTTAATAACAGATCGCAGTCGGCGCGCACCCCCTTTGCTGCTTCCTGAAGTGTTTTGAACGCCTGGTTCCATTGATCGAGAGTTAGGTTCATCGATTCGCCATGGTTCTCATATCCAATCTCGAAAACGCATTCGCCGAAACCTTCCTCTAATCTGTCAGAGACAATTTCCTCCAATTGCTTCAATGTGTCTTCAGCTTCAGTCGATCCAAGCAGAAGGTCCTTGAGAGGCACTCGCGGTGCTGATTCCGCAAGGTCGAGGTTATCGAATAGCTCATCGAGTTCTTCGTGATGTTCGGTATTTGAGTCTGTGGTCTCGGCTGCGTCCGTCGTCGTTCGCGCGGTCGGATACCGCAAGTTCTGCTGTTGCTCTACATAATCCGCAAAATCGCTGAGCGCCTATATCAAGCATGAGTGAGCATATGCACATTGTGCATCCCAAAGGTACACGAACCGATTCGCCCTTGCGCTTCTCGTGCGCTAATGGCTTCGTCGACATTATGACAAGACTTAGAGGATGCCAAAATAAACCCAGTAAAGACTTCCATAAGCTGAGGCTAAATTAACTAAGTATTTGAGGTTCTTCAGAGGTACTCGTGGCGCTGATTCCGCAAAATCGAGGTTGTCGAATAGCTCATCGAGCTCTTTCGTGGTGTTCGGTATTTAGGCTTCTTGACTCCGCCGTGTAATCATTGACTTGCAAGCAAGTGTTGGACTGAAGGCCAGAGAAGTATTTAAATAATTGGAGGAATGGCTCTCAAAAAGGCTGCGCCACTTCTCGCCGTCTGACTGGGCTGTTTTGAAGTTTTGAATTCAGAAGAGTCATAGACAAACAAAGTTATAAGTTTAGAGGTAGCACCTGATGCGCGGGGGGTTACTCACAACGCCGACAGGCACCCTACGCCACGCCTGCCTACCTATCGATAAGAGCTCAAGCTGTGTGCACGGACCTCTTGTGGCCAAATTGGTTGGATGGCGTCTCAAGCCGCATTCATCTATCGGGGTTATAAAATGCCATGAGAACCAAACTCTCATCAATGGACAACCTGTAGTGGCCAATAAATTGTGATTAGCCGGTATCGGAAGGCTGTATTGAATGCGAACTAGAGGTGGTTTTTTGCATCAATGTTCTTTTGTGCTATCAATGCTCTTTCTATCTAAACCTCGAGCTAAATCTGTCAAGGTGGGCTTTCCAGCAATAGGAGCCACTTGTTCAACTTCGACTTGGCTTTGGCTGGAACAGAATGTGGCTCAAGGGTTGTAATGCTGTAAGATATTGAACCCTGAATACTGGTATCAACACAGTCTCGGGCTGCTTTCGGGGCGCTTTGAGCAGCTTCGTGCCTCAGGCTGTCGTATGACGCAACGGGCATAGTTGCTGCTGAGACAGTGTTTGCACATTTGAGTGTGTGCAGGGGCGTAATGATTCTTTGTATCCCTTCTAGAACGGAACCCCAGGTGAGATAAGGACAACACTATCGCCTGACTTGACGTTAATATGTAGAAACGACTGGACCTCAGATTGATTCACCTCTCACAAACAACATCTCAGATTTCCGGCTGATGGTCTAAATTTCAGTTAGAATCGACTCAGATCAGTCTCAGAACCCCGCATACCTTGAGTTCCTCATCGTCATCGTCCTCATCCACAGTGTAGATGGTCTCCTCGACTTCTCCCAACACCAGATTGCAGTGACTGTCGTAAGCCTGTCTATGATCAGTATCTCCTTGATCAAAGTAGTCACAGGCCTAACTGACGTGTAGCTTTCCCTTGAGCTCACGGTCTCCTCGAAGCTTGACAAAGACAACCTCGTTGAGAAGGAGTCGAACAAGGTCGAGAGGCTCCGAAACGTGATGAGGCTCTTCGCCTGCGTCAGCCATGGTTATTTGGAATAGTTGTTGACTGTGTTAGGTTCGTCTCGGTGAGTGTGGTGGTGAGCTGGGCAGGGCTGAGCTGGATATGTACCAAGGTTCAGTGGGAAAACGCGAATTGGCACGGTTGGGAAATCCTCGGAGAAATTGCTATGTTATGCAGTAAACCACGACGGCAGCGAATGCACCTATACCATACATTACCCCATGTTTTGATGCACTTAAGCAGTGCGGCTCAGGCCTGGTCCTTCCCGATTTGGGTTACACGGCAGCCAAACGCCCCTCGTGTTGAAAGAGGAGGTGTTCAGTTACATCCGAGGCCTTCCACCTTCATCGTCTTGTCCTTTTATTTCTCTCATGTTTTTGTGTTTTCTGTTTTTCGCGACAACTTCAGTGCCATGCTTTGGCGACAATCCCTCCTAAGAGGGACCCGTCTCGATCATCCATCGACATCTCCACTCGCTTTCGCGCTACGGATCTATGGTTCCTCGCTAATACACCAACGACCCGCTGAGGTGGGTCGAAGACGATGGTTGGCATCAATATCTCCCCCGGTTTCAACTTCGACTTCGACTTTTGCGCAACAGCGAGGTAATTCACTACCAGACGAAAGCTCTACCTACCGTCCCACGCCTTTAGATGTACTGCTCAAAGTTATACGATGTCAAGAGACTGGTCGTGTCCTCCCAGCGTTCCAAACCTGGGTCCAATCGTTGGTCAACGATGATACTGAGGTCGCCAACGCAGCTCTTCAAGAGCTAGCTGGGCTTCCTGTTGCAACATTCTCTGAGATTCTTCGAGCACTTGACCCCGTTGCAAACAAACATCTCGATGTTGCACACGATATCGCCATTTCTCCTGGTGAAATGCAGTTCACAAACGCACACCACCTTGTAGACGAATTCGGCGTGCGGTATCAGCATCGCTTTGTTCTCAACGCCTTGAAGATCATCACTAAAGCCCGTCGTGATGCTGGTCGCAGCCTTGTCCTGTCTGACTACGAAATCCTCATCCGTTGTGCGGGCGCCGCTGGAGACTTGGCAGATGTTATCTTCTTTTTCAGTGCAATTACACGCCATGGCTTGGGACCAAAACGCAGCACGAGAACTTGGAACGAGTTCTTCAAGGCTCGCTTCATGACCGACCCCGTATACTACCAATATCACCGACAGAGAGTCCTTTATAAGCCTCGTGAGGGGTACAAAATATTTTTCAGGACGCCTCTCAACAATGTTTGGCGACTGGAAAGTCTCCGACACAGCCGGAATGCCCTTCGCGCGACCCCCTTTAATCGTCAACGACATCGCTTATGGGCAGACAACATGCTATGGAAACGTAAAAAGACAGGTTTTCAAAGTTACTTCGCACATTGGCGCCGCAGCAAGGATACTGGTGTTCTACTCAATGAGGAACTACTTTGTACCACTCTGATTGCATTCGCTCGCAGTGGCTCGTTCCAACATATACGAGGCATTGTCCTCAAACGAGGATTCGGCATCGGACTGGTAGAAGACAGAAAGACCGGCACCTTCACCGTCGATGGTTTTAAGACGTTTCGTCCGGGCAATCCACGAGCTCCCACTGAGCGTCTGCTGAATGCTATTGTCGAAGCATTTGGGTCTATGATGCGCATTCGGCTGGCATACCAGCTCCTCACCCATGTCTCAATCACCTTCCAAATACCTATTCCACGCGAAACATGGTGTAATCTTCTCAACTGGGCCTATGTTTGCGGAGTTAAATCGAATCAGCGTCAGCGTCGGTTCATGGATTTCTTTCCTCCCTCCTCAAAGGTTACTCCGTCAATGGTTACCGAGATTTGGGACACAATGACTTCAGAACCTTACAATGTCGAGCCTTCGTTCGAAAATTACATCGTTTACATCAATTCGCTTATATTTAAGCATAGGTTCAGTGCGGCATTGGACATGATACGCGATCATGCAGTTCCTCATTACCGTCAGCTTGAGAAACAGCACCTACAGAGCGTGGTTGACGACGTTCTTCAGGAAGTATCAGAGCCCAGCCATAGCCGTCGAACAATCGAAACACAAAAGGAGCACACCTGGTACCAGATCGCAAAATGCCTGGAAAATCTCCTCAGTGCCGCTTCCAAGGACAGTCGCCGGCGGAAGGGCAACTTTGCAACTACTGCAATACCACATATCGTCACAGAATTCAGCGAATTTCTACACGACCAGATACGCTATCGCACCTCCCAAGGCTATGTATGCCTGGAACGCTCAGTAGAGCTGCCACGCTTCAAATGGGCTACAAAGTTACGAACGACACTGCCTCAGTTAAAGGGTGGTGTAGAAACGCAGATGATGGTGGGCAGGGGCGTGATTGAAGAGGCAGAAACCTACGAAGAGCGCAAAGAGAACTGGCCCAGAGACTTTGAGATGAAGATCCTTGAATGGAGGCGGAAACCGCTGCCCAGACCCCGTGCGATGGGGGCTGCGCCCGAGAGGACAGCCGTGGATGCGAGGGAGTGGTGGAAGACTTTAGAAGATGAATTAATGGTGTAGATATAAGGTACCGGTGATAGATCTAGACTATCTAGATGCCATGTATCATAGACTTAGCGTAGCGAGTCAAGAATCGTTTTTCTTCGCTTACTAGGTGGTTCATTCGTCAATCGTAATAGTCAACTTGAAATAAAACAAGAATGGCAAATGATAACAAAATCTGATTCATAACTGTTATATTCTGGTGTCGTCTTATCGTGGGTATCTAATCCTGCCAAAGTCTTCTGATAATCTCTGTCGGAGACATCCGTGTCATCCGTGGTATAACTACATACATAAGTCCCAACAAGGTATACAAAAATGACAAACTCTTTTCCTTTGTTTTCTCTGTTCCCATCTTGTTCTGTGGTCCAGTCCATCTTACAGTTGGCTTTGTTACATATCCAAAAACGCAGTACAGAACCAAAGTCATAATAAGGAAATGACAAAGGGAAGTGATAGGTAATTTGATACGGAACCAGCCCGTTGAAATCAAGATGCTGCTTCAGCGAGGACGCTCAAAAGGCTCACTGCTGCACCGCCAATGCCAACAGCGCCAAGAGCTTCACCCCATTTCTTTCTTCCTTGAGGGCGATCTTCCCTCCTGGTACTTCTCCTATCGCGATCTCTGTCACGATCCCGCTCACGGTCTCGGTCACGATCACGATCTCTCTCGCGATGGTACCGCTTTCCGCTGTCGTAGTAATAGTCGCCATGTCTATCGCTTCGTGAGTGGCGATCTGCACTATCAGAGTATCTTCGCGAACGTCGCGATGATCTGGTAGGGCTCTGTCGCCGGCGCTCACGATGATGATCATGGTCACGCTCACGATGGCGATCGTCCCTGTATGATCGGGGACTTCGGGCATCAACCTCGTACGGCTCCGGGTCGAAGCGCACGTGGTTTTCATTTTTGTTCTTGAGAATTGGCTTCGGCATTGTGGTGCTCGAAGGAGATGTCGGGTTCTTTGTGGGAGGATTGACGATATACGGATAGCTCTTGGTTCCTTTCTCAGACGACTTATCTTCTTCATCGTCTGAGATATCGGTTTCGTCAAAAACTCCGCTATCATCATCATCTTCTTCCCGGCTGCTCTTCGAATCTCGCCGCTCAGAGTGGTGGTCGTGCTTACGAGGCGGAGGACCACGTCGTGAACGAGCAGCTCGACAGGCAGCACTCTCACGGGCGAACTCGGACACTTGTTCTCGGGTCAGACGGCCCAAAATTGCAACGTAGTCTGGGCGAGCCTCATAGCGCACACCAGCTCGTTCAAGAACCTCGGGGCTAACTAGCTCCCGTCTAATTCTGGTCCACTGGGCATCAGGAGGAATCTCATTACCCCATCGATCAGGAGCAAGTCGAGGAGCGCTGCTCCGTGGACTGCTACCGTAAGATGGGGGCCCGCTATTGATATAATGAGGCATAGGGGGCATGGAGCGTGGAGATGACTCAATGTGGCGTGTAATTGGGGAACTTGACAACTCTGGGACATCTGGCAAACTGTTTGGTAGCATCTGTCTATGTCCGGGAGACAAACTGTACTGGTCGTTGCCCTGGACGTTCAGATTTGCCATTCGCGTGTTGAGGTTATCCATGGCGAGGAGATCCTGGGTCGACACCATTGCCATGGAGTAGTCAGATTCATTGTCGGCATCTCTTGGGGACGACGAAATAGGCTCTCTCGCGGTGTCGCTGTTTGACCTTCCTCGCCCACCAGTGATAATAACGGGTGGATATTTTCTGTACGGACTGCTGTCAAGCTCTTGGGGTGAGGTGGGCTGTGATCTCGCTTCATGCTCCAAGAGACCCCTCACGGTGGGATAGTTACCGCCATACTGGTTCTGAACGGACTCGAGCTCACGAACGTATGCTCGTAGAACATCCTGACGCTGTGTTAGTCGTAACGATCTACAAGGGAGATTTGATCAACACGTACTTTGTGTTTGCGTAGCACTTGGGGGGAAAACCCTTGATCTTCGAGCTCGATCTTGAATTCGCGCCAGAGACCATCCTCGTCTTCAGTAAAACTGCCCTCGTTGCGGTTTCGAAATAGCTTAGTGGCGATTTCGTCAACCACATCCTTGATTCTCTCAAGTCCCTCTTGGCCTTCGACAACCCTGGTGGGTCTGTTCTCGGCATGCAGCTGAACGGCGTCAAGAAACATCTCGACACTGGTCTTGTCCCCAACCAGTTTATGCTTGATGACCGAGAGTTCTTGATTGCGCTGGCGCTCATCTTCTGGCATGACAGCGCGGCCGTCCCCATACTTATCTAGATGACGCTCAAGTTGGCCGAGGGTGAATTCACAGTCATCGACGAGAGGCTCGAGCTGGCGACCATAGACGGACGAGGACGAGGCTTGGACATTGCTGAGAACTGAATCTTGGTCGGCTGCTTCGATGCGCAGATGTCGTAGGGCTATATGTAGATTTCGAACTGCAGTCGCGACGTCGGTAAATGGAAGACCTGATTGTTTGGCGCGAAGGTAGAGGGTTCGAGCGAATGCATCGAGAGCATCGATGCGTTGGACGGTTGAGCCGCCGCTCATGGCTTGTTGTTTGAGCTCAGACGAGCTTTGATAGTGTTGTTAAGCTAAATGTGTAGTATAGTATAGTATAGTATAGTATAATTTTAAGTCGGCGTTGCAGAGGTTAGAAGAGTGGGCGCTCCCGAGTAGTTGTTAGTACCTAGTAAGGAGCAGGTAATCGTATCGTAGAGAGAGCTGTGTTGTTAAAGTGCAAGAGTTGGGTGGATGCCAAGTAAATAAAGGCAGGTAAATATTTTTCAAGGATAAATAAGAAGAGAGCGGCAAGGAAAGTAGAAGGGTTGGGACGGGAAGAAAGGGAAGACTGGATGCTACAGTAGAAGATGGAGGGGATAGTTTATCAGGTTATGGATCCATGAAATGGAAGCCCAGTTCAGATGAAGGTTGGGGAGAGAGGTACAAAGACGTAGTATCCTTTTGGCTGGGGCAGGCACGCGGAAGAGGCGTAGGAGCAGAGAGAGGAACAACCATCACTTGATGGAAGGGTAGGGAATGTGTGTGGGTGTGTAAAATTCGGGCTTAGACAACCGTAATTGTACAGTGACTGTACAAGTAAGTGGTGATGTTGATGGTGGGTGACCAGGCTAAGAGGTACTATCGGTAGCGAACCGTCCTCGTGGTTATACGCTCCAAGTTTTTGGTGGATGATTGTATGTTTCTCAGTGTCGCTCAGCATGGTTACTCGTGTGATAATGATCTGACTGGCTCATCCTCGTGCTTTCAACCCATTTCATCTCGTCTCGTTGTTGTCTCCCAGGCAGAGAAACTCCTCAATAATGGAACATCTCATCGTAAGGCCCTGTAACAGCACTACTTCCGGGGAGCAGTGGGGAAATGCCCGCCCGTCTTTGTCCTGGGTCTAGTGACGTAGGTAGCCGCTGTCTACGCTAACAGCCTTACATCATCGCTTGTGCATTTGCAAGGCTGGTCTCTGGAGATCTCTGTCGCTACAGGGTTCGCGACTGGAATTAGATGCTGGAATTAGATCGCCAGCTGTATCTATGGCCACCCTCTCGAGTGTACCTTCGTTTCAGTTTGATTTCTGACACTCAAGTAATTGGCTCCGTCTTTTTTTACGAGAGAAAACCGTTTACCGGCGTATTTTGCCTCTTGGATCTTGTACTGCGCCACCCGCTCGGCAACAGGGCGCAACGTGGGGCATTCTCGTAGACCTAATTTAGCGGCATCAAGAAACTCTCCAGGACGAAATGACGAACTGCTCATCCAGGGACGAACACAAACGGTCGCAGGGTCCCTTGACTTTACCCGGAGAGGGACATGCCACTACCTCATGTACAAGAGGTGATCAAGTGTTTCAGCTTGCTCGACTCCTGTCTATCATTCCATCACCAATTTCCTTAATTAAACATGTACCTCCGGTCTCAAGGATCATGGCTTGCTTTTCTCACCCAGTCCCTTGCTGTTGGGAATAATGGATACATCATCGGTAAAGGCCGACATCATCATCAGTCACGTCTTCGTACTCGGCCTCGGCCTCTTGGCTTATTACTACGTTGTAGCTGTTTGGAGTCTCTAGTCCCTCGGCTTTCTCCATTTGTCATCCGTTTTCCTTCTAGAACATGACTAAGTTTCGCAATGCGCTCCTCATTCGCCTCTAGTTTATATCCTCGTGAGAACGTCGCTTTTTGCTGCAATTCCCCACTATCAATGGATTCTCACATATCATCTCCACCAACCGAATGAACCGAAATCGATCTACAATGCAGGGCTTTCATGCTGTTTAAAAAATCTTTTTTTTCCTTACCTCTTTTCTCTAATGCATAAATGTTTGCATGATTTGATTCATGTACCCCACTCCTATTGAACATGTCCTCGGCTACCCGCAGCCTTTCTTTCAAGCCGTGCAAGCCTCTATCTATCATCTGGTAGTTCGGCTCCATGCATTAGCTACACAACCCTTACATGTCGGCAGTGCTTCCGCGATGAGCTTTGGCCCATTTCCAGGCTGTGCTCGTAAAGTCAAGACCAACACTGGTAGACTGGTACTGTGCTTGGGTAAAAAAACAGGCAACCATTTGAGAGAGTCTCTGACGCTGATCAATAGGTAGTCATACTTCCGAGGCTTTGATATCCGAATGTACTGTACTTTCGGGTCTCCATGATACGCGGTGACTCACTCCCGTAAGAGATCAGCACGTCGTGTCCCAAAGAGCCAATGGATGATGAACCACCACGCTGGCTGCACGCAACCGCAGCGCAGGGCTTAACGAAAGGCCGATTCCCTCTAAATCCATACTTGCTCAGTCCTTACACTACATGTTCAGGTTCCACAACAGTTCATAGGTACTCTGTGGTTCGTCGCAATATCCCGACGTCTCTGAAACATTCGCGACTAGCAACAGAATTATGCGGTTGCCTTTTCTCAAGCGAGTAGTTATTGCATTGCATGTCACGCAGTAAGCAAGTTCCGTCGAGCTTGGTTGCACGTTTCTGTCCGTGACGCCGAGATTAAACCATCCATTCTTTTGATATGCCTGTCTCTATCTCTCTGCAACTGCATCGGTAGATGAGATGCCATATGCAGCCACCGAACCCTGCTATGTTGACCTCACAATATCGCTGCAAACAAACATCTTTGTCTGATAACCCAAAATCTCATCAACATGTGATCCTAATTAACCCATCAACACCCCCCTCATGGCTCCAACGTGCGCCGCGGGTAGCCGATCTCCTTAGCTTTAAGCTCTGCCCCGCGTCTCTTTATGCTTCACCACGGTTCCTGGGCGTAGGCTCGCCTATGTTCCTCCAATAGACTCTTCGAACCTGGAACCCCTCCGCCATAAGCCAAGCCCTAGGACTAGCTCCTTTGGTGTCAGAATGAACACTGCGACTTTCAGCCGCATACCATGTGGTGTCGCAGACCGGGAACGTGCTTCCAGGTGAGAGCCTCCGTAGCGCATTCTTCTGGTTGCCTTCTTCGAAAACCTTCTTTTCTCCATGGCTTTAGATTGCTAGCTTCTCAAGTGAGTATGCCTCCACCTTGCGGCTGATCAGCTGCCCTGTCTCTCGGGTGCTTCGCTGCACCACTTCGCCGCCCGACACAACCTTGCTCTTGGTTGGCAGTTGCTTCGTCTTGAGGCCTAACGGGAGCATTCGAGATTCCTGGCCCTCCAACTTCATGGGGACCGGGTTGTTTGTGTTCCACGGTTGTCGGCCGGCGCCGCTCTTCTGAGATGCAAGGCCGAATCGGACTGCCTCGCCAACGATGCCATTGAGGTACACAGCCTCCTCCAGACCTTCGAGAGCCGCAGTCACCTCAAGCTTGAGGGCTGTCAACAGATCGCCTGTCTCAGACTTATCGCTTGAGATGGCATCGTTCAACAACCATCCTCCAGCGCCGACGGCATCAATACACCGACCGAGAAGGTCCGAGATCAAAGTGATCACACCGTCCGGGGGCGGGTCGTTACCCTCGGAGTCAAAGCTGGTTGGGTCGATGTACAGCGATGTCCACGCACCTCGGACAAGTTCCACTCGTAGGGTGTAGATTAGCGACAAGATCTCATCCGTTTTGAGCGTAGCTCGGATGGCCTTGACCGTGGTAATAGCTGGGAGCCGCCATAGCTTAGCGAAAGCTAAGGTGAGTCCCCGCGAACGGCTGCTGCTATCATCTCCAAGGTAGTACTCCGTGATCGCAATGTCTCGCTCAAGATCGTCAAGGTCCATCTCGTAGTTTTCAGCCCCGTCATGTGCCTCGTCTTTTAAAAGCTTGTTGTTAGCTGGCTTCTTGGGATCAGGAATGAGGTCAAGATTGAGCATCAAAGCTCGGATAGCCAGAAGTAACTCTAGTTCGCCAAGTTGAGTCGCTTGAAGGTAATTCAGCACCAACGTCATGGATGGGTCGGCATCGGTCAAGCTTGTCAGAAGGTCCTCAACAATGGTTTTGCTGTCGAGAGCTTCCACATCCAATTCTTCTCTGAATGCAGCCTTCAAGTTTGAGAGAGTCAGGTGCCCAGCAACAACCAGGTAGGATGTGACGTTCGTGTCGGGCAGAATGAGCTGCAGCTTAGGTCGTGATTCCGGTGCCTCGCTTGTAGAGATGGAAAATGCTCGTCCAATCGCGTAGAGTACCCAGCGTCGATCCACAACAGCGTATGAGTTGCCTCCTGTGTGCCACTCCCATTCAGGGAGTTCCTGGGCTTCCTTCTCCTTCGCATCAGTGCTCTCGCTCGTTGACCGAAGGCCCACGCGAAATCGCTTCCGTAGGAGACCTTCCCACTCACCAAGGTCACCCTTTGTAAGATGCCCATCTGCAACTTCAAGCTCGTTGCGAAGCTTATTCATATACTGCTCGGTCATCGAACCAGGGACATATTTAGAGAAGTCTGCCGATAGCTTGTCTGTCTTGGCCTTCTTCGCTGGGATTTCAGTGGCAGTTCCACGACCAATAGAGTCAATCAGAAGACCCTGTTTCCGTCGCTTGCCGTGGCTCTTTGGGGGCTCAATCTGGATTGAGACCAGGACGTTGTCAACCAGGGCGACAGCCAGCTCCTGACTTCGCAGGTAGCTAATCAACTGGCACGACTGGGGCATCTCATCCTCCTCAAGTACCTCGGAGAGATCGAGGGGTGCATTTGCATGTATGGATCTATACTGGTGGTTGTAGAGACTGATTGACTCGAGTGAGCATGACAGAACAAATGGTCGAGACAAACGAGAGAAAGAAACTGCGTTCTCCATATGCACCACAGACTTTAGCTTCGGGACAGGAGTGGTAAGGTCGTAGATATTGAGAGCGCCTTGTTGTAGCTGCATGAGCAGAGCTGCCTGCACATCAATTTGGTAGGTAGATTTATCAGTGCCACGAGGTGAAGGAGTACCGATAGGAGCGATCTCGAGAGGTGACAGCTTCTGAATATCAGAGGTTGTTGAAGTGCCTGCGGCGACAGCGAGAACAACCAAGTGACGGCTCTCCTGGCTCTGGCTCAAAGTCTTGGATACGAACGCAACCAGCTCTGGCTCAGAAGCAGGTGTTTTAGGGAGCGCACTGAAAATCTCAGGCTTATCCTTAAAGATCCCTTCGCTGAACTCGGCGAGCGTGCCCGACGTAACGTAGTCCACCTCGAAACTTTCGATCTGGGTAGCGATAGCATCCTGCAATGCGGACTTCGAGGGCGAGGTCCACTGGATCGCAAGGGTTTCGGAGGAAAGTGAAATGAATTCTCCGTTCTCGCAGACTGCAATCACATCGCCAGTACTAGAGGTCTCCGACACACTGGAAGAGCATGTCAAGTATCGAACAGCTGAAGTCTTGAGGACGGGGGAGGCGGTCGTTGTGGAGGTAGTCTTCCCATCCTGGTGGACAACATCCCTAAACAAAGTGATCTTTTGGCCTCTAGAATCGCGAGTAGATATATATGTGTATCGAGAAACGTCGTTGGATCCAGCTCGTCGAATTCTGACGGAGTAAGGAGCGCAGGTAAAAGATTCTTGAGGAGGGATAGGATAAGAAGTGATCAATCTCGAAGCCGGAATCTATGTTAAGTCAGCAACAGCCTACCCAAAGTCTGGTGATAAAACATACGTCGTAGATGCTAATAGTTTCTCCATCTACACCAACGACCAGTTCTGTCCTCTTTCTCTTCTTCTGACCATCGCGCAAACCATAGACCTCCCGCGCAACGATGCGGCCTTCAGTATGATCCAAGGGTCGGGGGAGGGTCGCCAGCACAAATGGCTTGTGTATTCTATACTCAGAAGCCATGGCGACTACGGCACTGCAATGGTGAGTTATACCGTGGGCTGAAAGAGATACAATTCGTTGTATCTAGACTTTCGACCTGCACTTTTTTCTTTGGCGATCGACAGGTGAAGCTTCACAAAAAAAAAAGTTGGAGCGGGCCGAAACAAATTCCGTTGGTGGGGCGGGATCAGTGGGTCTCAAACGCCTGCCACTAAAAATAATTCCTGACGTAGAAGCGAAGGTACGTATCTAGCGCGAATCGACGCGTTCAGTGGTTTCTACCATTTCCATTAACGCGTACCCTGGCCAAGCTCTTTATTCAACTATATCCACGGGCAACGCTTTCAGTTCATTCGCATCAAGCCAAAGGCACGCCTCGCATTGGAATCTTTTCTCTATCACTATAAGACTCCACTAAATCTTTTTTCCTTCTCTCATCCTAAGAATCCATATTGCGGTGTTACATTCGTGAAATGGTGGTTTAACGGCAAGCTTAAAGGTGCTTAGGACATCGAATTCGCCAGCTCCTTGCACGCTGACACCGAAACTCTCGCAGCCTTTGACGCATCAATGGGATCGGTCTTGGTCGAAAGGATGGCCCAGGAAGGCATGAGGGAACCTGAGGTGAAGAAAGTCCATCCTTTCTTTACTAAAGGTCCTGCTGCCGACGTTGCCAACCCCCCGAACAGCGCAGAACCATCGCCTAAATTTTTGAGCAGCGAAACTCCTCACGAAGACGCTGAGCCCGTGCCAGAAGCTCAAAACGGTAGAAGACGTCGAAAGGCCGACACGACCCTCCCACATGATGCGCCTGGGCCGAAGAGACCACGACGAAAGCGCCAGGGTGATGCAGCTCCAAGCAACTCGAACGCGACTATTGAGCAGAGTCTTGGAATCAAGCTTACGGAGCCCGTCTCTGCCAAACCGGAACCCGAACCGACGAATATCGCACCTATAAAACCCATCGAGACCACTTCGCAATCCAATACTTCCAGCAATACGGATCCCAACGTCAAGGGCAAAGTACTGAAATGGAACCCGAAGACAGGGACATTGGGATCGCCCCCAAAGCTCAAATCGAAGAGCCCTCCGTCTCGCATGGTGTGCGTGAAATATGGACGTGACGATGCCAACCGAAAGGATATGGGGGATAAGATAACCCAGATCCTGGAAGGCAAGATATTGTTCCCACCAACACCACCAAAGAGACGAGGAAGGAAGGCGAAAGAGGACTGTATAACCAAAATTGAGGATATCTCGAGGACTACACACCCATTTTTTACTGGGAAGGCAAAGCAAAACACGAAAACGGAAAGCCAATCTGCTTCCAAAGGGCACTCAGCTTCGGCACGACAGACCGTATTCATGTCCACGCCAATGTCTCCTAAAAAGCCTCGCAATCCATTTATCGTGAACAAGCAACCCCCACGGTTTGGCGTCAAGACTGGCGTTACTAAGGTGCCCGGGGCTATGCAGCCTCTGTGGCCAGCGAAGGGAATGGCTCATGTTCGTGGTTTTGACCTCGAACTTGATTCTACATTATTATCATCCGAGGAGCATATGGATAAAAAGTCCAAAGGTTCTACTGTCACAATCACCCCCGACGAGTCAGTGCTGGACAGGTTCTGTGCCAATATGGATATTGCTGCTATCCGAGAATCACTGCCTAGGAATCACGATAGTTTTGAACCCGCGCCTAAGGAACTACGAACCCCTAACCGGCACTTTGAAAGTGGACGAAAACTTCAAAAACGTGTCCGGTCAGAACTCAGAACCCTACGGCTGGCGAGCACCGCTGATAATGATGATGTGATGATGGGTGACACATCCGAGGTCTCTGCAAGAAGAACACACCCCGCAGTCAACCGGTTATACGAAATGCTTGAGACTAGCCTTTCTGCATATGATAGATCAACGTGTGAGTCACTGGCCTGGACGCAGAAGTACGCTCCAACTGCAGCATCAGAGATCCTCCAGGCTGGAAAAGAGGCCCTCCTACTGAGGGACTGGTTACAAACACTGAAAGTTCAGTCTGTAACTACAACAACCGATTATGCAGCAACCAAAGGAAAGCCGAAAACAAAAGCAGCACCGAAAAAGAAGAGAAAGAAGGATGAGCTGGATGATTTTATTGTCAATAGCGAAGAGGAAGCAAACGAGATGGATGAGATCTCTGAAAACGAGCACGATTGGGCACCTGCCGGCTCAGGATTGCTGAAGACAGTCGTTCGAAATGGCGACTCCGCAAAGGAGCAGGGAAGATTGACGAATGCCGTGGTTATCAGTGGTCCTCATGGGAGTGGCAAGTCGGCGACGATTTACGCAATAGCCAAAGAATTGGGATTCGAAATTTTCGAAATCAACTCTGCAAGTAGACGAAATGGCAAGGATATCTTGGAGAAGGTTGGCGACATGACACGAAATCACCTTGTTCAGCAACACCGCGCAGATCCCGGTTCTGGAACCACGGAGGAAGATGAGATTTCTCGGGATTTGAAGTCAGGGAAGCAAGGCATGATGACTGCTTTTTTCCAAAAGTCAAGAGTCTCCAAACCACCAGCCAAGAAACCCGCCGAGGAGAAGTTGCCCGAAACAACAAAAGCCAGCTCGGCTAAGAGCCAGAAGCAGTCATTAATTCTGCTGGAAGAAGTTGACGTCTTATACGAGGAAGACAAGCAATTTTGGGCAACACTGATGGGAATGATGGCACAATCGAAACGACCATTCATCATGACCTGTAACGACGAAAGCCTGGTGCCTCTCCAGAGCCTTAACCTCCATGGCATTTTCCGATTCGCACCTCCACCTATGGATCTTGCTGTCGACCTCTGTCTTCTCGCCGCAGCTAACGAAGGGCACATTCTACGACGCACAGCTGTTGAGGCCTTGTACAAGTCTAGAAATAACGACCTCAGGTCCTCGCTAACAGAACTCAACTACTGGTGCCAGATCGGGGTCGGGGATCGCAAGGGAGGATTCGATTGGTTCTGCCTGCGATGGCCCAAAGGGACCGACCTAGACGAAAACGGCGATGTAGTACGAGTGCTGAGTGAGGACACTTATTGCAAGGGCATGGGCTGGATTGGTCGTGACCTGATCGCTACCTGCCCTGATCCATTGGAGTCAGAAGAGGAGGCAATGAAACAGGCGTGGGACTCCTGGGCATTAGACATGGGCGAGTGGGACACTACACTGGATTTGCCATCATGGGCCGATGGTGTCTCTCAACATATATCGCAACCAAGCCAGAGGCTCGAGGCACTTGCGGCCTTTGATGAGTTCTGCACCTCAATGAGCGACGCAGATCTCTTGACAAGCGGCACTTTGGGGATCAGATTTCAGGAGATGATCGATCCGGAACTGCCTGAAATACCAATCAAGATGCGAGACGATTTCATCATCGGAAGTCGTCTTCTTGAGGCAGACCCCAAGGTGATGCCGTCCTCACCCAGTGTCAACCTCTCCTTATCTCTCAGGTCCCTAGCAAGGCAAAGCCTTATGCATGCTTCACCCACACTCAATACTCCCAAGACTCTCCTCGAACCACTCACAGAGAAGCGAGTGGTTGAGTCCCTTGACCACTCATTTGAGCCTCAAACCGCGCCGCTGAGCCGCATGGACCTTGCGTATGCATTCGATCCTATTGCCATAAATGAGAAGATATCAGCGGCCAGTTATCTTGACCCATCAGTGTTTGACAGGACCACAAAACTCATCGTCCTAGACGTGGCGCCATGGGTACGCGGGATCGTGGAGTTTGACAACACGCTGATGCAAGAGCGGCTTAAGTTGAGTAACCTCCTAAGCGAGGGGGGCAAGCGGAAGAGGATGCGCACGACACGCAGTGCATATTCAGCTATGGAAGGGGGCGAGAGGAGGAATACACGTCGTGAGAGGTACTTTGGAGACACCCTCAACACGGTCTTTGTGAGACGTACCGCCGGCAAGGGCTGGCAGGATGCTGTGGAGAGAACAGCGCCAAGGGAGACAACATGGAGTCTACCCAACAGTTCACCGCCGTCCTCGCCAGCATCAAGCATTTAACGAGGGCAGAACTCTGAGTGGGTTATGCCGTATATTCTAAACGTGAATTGACTTGGAAGGATCATGATACATACGCATATAGGTCGGCAAGCTTGGTTTTTGGGGAGTCTCCTATGCGGGATTGCATAGCACAGTCTCAGAATTACGCATATTATAGAACATATTTTGAAAATATATATTTATAAACCAGTCCCATGTGTATCTGAACGCCGTATCATTGTCTCATGTGGCATATAAGTCGTAAGAATTGTCAAATAAACACTCAACCAACTCCGTTGCAGTACAATGCAATTCCACCCAAACCACCCAATAGACATAAATGACAGCAGAATAAATAAATATATGAAAGCTCATTCCATTGTCAGGCTATGTCACCACTCGGGGTGCATAGGAGCAGGCTGAACGACGGTCCTCCTCCGCTCAGCATAGACTGGCTGGGCCTGAACATAGTGATCATCAGCAGGATATGGCAATCGCTCAGCAGGCTGCCTCAGCCTCTCATACTCAGGCCGTGGCATACGCTCAAAGTTCTGAGGTCGCCTGCGATCAACTTCTTCGTAGTAGACAGCATCGCCACGACGTCGAGTTGTTCGCTCGACCACACGCTCGCCATTTTCAAGTGAGCGCCGACGACGGTGATGAGTGCGGTCTGAGCGGTGATGCTTGGAAGAATGCTCCCAGTCTTCATGATCACCGTACAGAACACCCTTGGGCCAGACCTTATGGGCTACAACAGCAGCGACACCAATACCAGCTAGAAGGCCAGCCGTAGTCTTGAAGAGCCCATGGTGATGATGGTTGTCGCTGCGCTTGGAGCGACGGGATGGTGAGCGTGAGCTTGATCGAGACGAGAGTCTTCCTCGTGATTTAGAGCGCGATACCATGCGAGATGAAGGTCTCCCACGAGGCGCTTGTGATCGACCACGAGAGGGTGAAGGGGTACGGCTCCTGGACAATGGCGATCGGATGGGAGATGGGCTTGGCATTCTATCATGGACAGAACTGCGACGTTCAAAGGATCCAGAGCGAGGAGAGTTCTGCATGATGGGCCAAGACTCGCTAGTGCTAGTGTCGGTAGTGATCTGTATCTGTATGTATCCGTATGCGTATGTATGTACGTCTCACTTGGTTGAAGTTTCAAGTGTTATATAAGTCTCGGTAAGGGCACAACTCCAACGGTAGATTTGTGCCCGATTGGGTTTTATTTGTTGTTACTTGGTGATCTGAAGCAAATTTTCTGTTGGACAAGGACCAGCGTTCTAACGTTAGAGAGTCAGAGTCAGCCCTCAGTCGCGCCAGATGGGGTTTCTGTAAGGATAGTACCTGAAGCAGGACCCACGACTCAACAAGAAACTAACTGAAATTTGTCTTCTAAGCACTTGGAAGACTCTGGTATTTTTTACTGTGCTTCTGGTGCTTATAAAGACCTAACAGGGATGTCCTTGTTGAAGAGGACTAGGTAGGTTATGACGTACAAGAAGGCGGAAACACGATGGGGCTATCACGATGGGGGAATTGACAATTGCTCTTGGGGGGATGGAGATCATCCGAGGGAGACACTGTCGATTTAAGAGTGAAATACCCCAGACCGATAAGTTACAGGTCAGTGGCTTAGACGATAATGTCGATCTCTTGAGGGATAAACATGCGGGGAGATATTGATGAATGAATAAATGAATTGATACGAGAGAATCAATCAGGTCCAGACCAAGAGTATAAGCCTCTTGAGCAATATAACACGCATGTAGCTTTTCCATCTGCCGTCTCTCAACGAGGCGAAGCAGGATTTGAGGATTTGATCCTACTAGTCCCCCCAAATACGATATAGTCTTCTTCACTGCATCTGCATCGTAAACACCCCCTGTTTATGCACACGACGTCACACTACAAGGGGTCCCCCAATGCCGCGGATCCCGACCACTCACCCACGCCTCTGTGACATTCATCCAGTCTTGTCATTTGCTGGCTGATAATTAACTGGGCGATATTTTATTCGTGAGACTGAGACCGAGCGGTAAAGTGCAGATTTTTGATGAGTTGGCAATATCTCTCTCGTCTTACTCAAGCATATTCATGTCTTATCAATTTGCACTTTGGGTGAGATGTCTTTGTGAGGCTGCACCTGCAGGGCTAACATAAAACATTAACACGGGTTCCTACATAAGGCGTTCGAATGTGCAAGTGTCGCCCGGTTGCTTTGTCTCTCATATGTTGTTAGAGATAGAGCGTGCTCTTAACTGTGTTCAATGTGCGGATTGCCCTGCAATATCATGGCCAACTCTCACCTGAGACGAGTCGAAGAAGTGAAGCATTTAATGCATTGCCCGGTATCAGCATCGAGATTGTTATTGGAGTCGGGCAAAAGCTTCCTGGTGTGTTTCGAATATCGATATGGCCCACGTTAAGGACTTTGATTGTATCAGCATCCGCCTTATGGGCTTATAGGGCGTCTTCATATTGAATCTTTGACAGACACATCCTTGTCACCTTACGAGAATCTCCTCATTCGAGAACATAGACGTTTTGACTGCCTAAACATACACGTGGTGACTTCATTGGCAGATTTGAGGCGAAGCTCCTGTGCATATTGGCCTTCAGCGAAGCAGCGATATGGATGAGCACCACATCAACGGGCATGATAAAGATATTCTTTATGAGCTTAATACTCATATTCTCACTATAACGGGCCGACTTCATTCCTCGATGTTTTTACATGAGGTCGTTCAAATGCACCTTAAGCCTTTGCAAGCTCCACACATGTACTTGAAGGGTATAACTCGTTGTGTTTAAACTTGACCATTCAGATGTCTAGCCAGTAAAGTTATAAACAGTCTCTAGTACCACAAGATTTATCAATTCAAGATACCCTCCATATACTATGGCTAAAATCAGGTCTTGCGGTTCGATAAAGTCTATATTCACCATACCTTTCATCAACGTGAGGATAAGGACTCATGAAACACCTTATCGAACCGGATGAAAAGAATCGAAATGACGATTATATCTTCCCAAACGCATAAGAAACAGTGGGTCAGTACCGAATTACTCTCCTTCCAGGTTGTCGATATGAAAAGTTCCATCCAGACCTCATACAAATCGTACATCGACGATGAGACAATGAACAATAGCATCACTTCTTGCGGACAAACTAGAGAACATGTATATGATGACCTATTCTGAGATTATCTCTATTCCACAAATTGTCATTATCTGGTATAGGTTTGTGCTGTAATGCCCACTGGGAGTGTGGGCATAAAGTTGTAACCACCACGAATGTTGTGGCAGTCCGTCCACAACCCATCCATCTCATCAATCTTTTACTTTATCCTTGTAAGTATGCGGCCATTAAATGCTTCTTACGAGCCATGAATGGGCTCAGCAGATGAGCAGTCCCGAGCCTTGGTGTTAACTCAGAGAAAACGTCCTTAATAAAGGTTTAACATGGCGGTTGACTTTAAGTTTCTGTTGTCACGACAGGATTTTCCTTCGCATATACTCAAGTAGACTGGATTTATTCTTGTTTTCTTTTCATTGTGTTGACTCATTCACTGTCATCATCAAGTTTCGTTGACGGGTAGGTCAGTCCACAACATTACGTATCCCACTTCACCATCGGTCTATGCCAGATGATCTTGGATTCCAGCATACCTCTCTTTCCATGTCCTTCTCTTGTATTAATCCAGCTCGGTTTCACACTGCTGTTAGCAACACAGGTTCAGCCTAGGAGGTTGGCGAGAGAATGGTCTTACCACCAACGCTAGTTACTCGTCAACACCACGCATGATATCAACGGAAACCATTCTGTTGAAGGTTATGTCATTCTCAGACTCTCATGGTACGCAATCCAGCATAGTACATACATACACAAAACCAATTACCGCCATTTCAATACAATATTGTTCCAGTTTGAGTTACTCTGATCGCTGTCAGAAGTCTAAAGGTATCAGTTGGCTTGAGTGGTATTGAAGCCAGAGTGGATGGTCTTGCACCATCAGGTTTGATGATGTAACTTCATGTAGACATCGCCTACGGCCTGAACATCATTCAGTCATGAGCCATTCAGGTTGTAAATATGCTTATGTCTCAAATGTTCTCACATACATAAGAGTATCCTAAAGTCTAACGGCGCCACTCATTGCAGCATCGGTCAAAAGCAACGAGCCCTGAAATCCCAGCGATGCACGATTCGCCGGATGACCTCTAAGGGTTTCTTTCTTGATGAAAGCTCATGACCCAAGTCGTGATATCCTGGCAATTCACAGATCCACACAGATTTCGTGGATGGATCGTTCTCAGTCTTTTTTTATCTGGAGTATATAACCGGCGGGTATAAGATGGCTCTTATCGAGGTTTCGAGCTTTCCAGGCCTCAACACAGCCATCATCAACCTTCGTACGCCACTTGGCTTACTCTAGGACAATATGCGCACAGAAGTGTCAATTCGAAGCCGGAGAGAGCTTTGAGACGAATGGAGAAGGCAAGCAGACAACGAAACGCTATAGCATCAGTTGCAGGGTCTGTGAGAGCATGGGTTCATGAAGTGGTAGCGCTGGCTACGGAAGTTCCAGTCTTGAATATGCAGTTTGCGGGAACAAGCCCAATGAAACGAGCGGCAGTTTGCCCAATCAGTAAGCCTAAAGGTGGGAGGCCTTGAAATGGACACATGCCAATACTGCGAGTCGTGTACTGCATACACCTCTTGCTCTTGAAACTGACACACGAGACAACAAAGGGAAAATCCGCATCCGCCGCAGCCCTGACCACGGCCGCAGCCACGGCTGAGCCCTGTCCAGTACGGTTCGGCTCAACTCAGCTCAGCTCAGCTCAGCCAGTCTCCGACTCCGCTCAAGAATTGACTACACGAGGCTCAAGCGAATATGAGCCCCGCAAACAAAGCGAAGCAAATGCTGACGCCGCCACAGAACACTGTGGACAAGGGGGCGTGATTTTCAGCGAAAGATCAGATCAGATCAGATGACTCCTACGAACCAAAACAGAACAGAAACATACTTGAGTAGAATACGGACAGAGCAAGGCAAAAGCAAGACAAGCCAATGCGAGGGAGGGGAAAGAATTGGCTCGGGTCATGGCGTCAGTCTCCCCGTCTCGACTAACGCCGGTCGAACGCGCCGCGCGTAAAGTGCTTGCATGGACCGATTGGAGGCCAATGGCTGCTACTGATAGGCCTCTTGTTCCCTCTCCCTCTTGTGGTTTTAGATCCTGGACCCCCTACTCGAACCAGGACCCCTCGGATCTTGTCTTTTCCACTCTTCTATTCCCCTTGGTCGGTTTCTCTCCTCTCTTTTGGAGGAAACAAATAACCAGCCAAGATGTTGACTGAAGTTGCCTTTGGACGCTCCTCCTCACATTAGTTGACCATGTTAGTGCGTCTAATTTGGTGCACGGTGCTTCGGCTATAGGTGAACAAAATATACAACTACCCTCCACATTTTGTTCAACTGTCCCTTCCGCCTTAAACAGAACGTGAATGTGAAACTCACCTGCGAAATCCAGGATTGAGGGGCGTCATGACGACCAAAGTTCGGTTTAGCAGTTGGCCCGTCCGGATGGGTCAGAAACCCAGATATACAGGGATGTCCTATCATCGTCGCCTACCCTGTGGTTTTAACAGGCGTGCCAACGACAGTCTTTCATCATGACCATTCGAACTGAGACCACCGTATATTTTTAAGCCGTACAACCATTGTAACTCGTCAGTTTTCTTGCCTTACGAATTCTACAGACACTGTTGTGAGGCACCCAGCGGTGAAGAAAGTCCTGGAAAGTCGAGTCTCTTAACCAAAGTTTCAGGTCAGCCTGGATCATGCTAGGGATACCAACCAAGATAATAGAGATGAACACCACCATGCCCCCTTCTGCGATGATGATGCCACCATCTGGCTAGGTGGTACCGAAACTCAACGTCGACACAGAGGGTATCAGCTATACATACTATGTATAGGTGCCCAATTGTTGAAAGGCGCGCAACAACTCCTACGAAACGGTCGCTGGTGCCATCGACGATTGAGGCTGAGCTCTCGCCCAAACTATGATATGTCGTGGCATGGCCTGGACTGCTCCGAAAGTCCAATGATGAGCAACTTGGAGTAAAGATCACCGTCGGGCTTCACCTTACGCCACGGCCAAAGTGATGTTGCCGGCTTACCCTTTGTTGCAGAGATACCAAATTGATCATCGCCCGAGGGCTGAGAGGAACAGCGCCAAGATGGTGAGGAGAAAGTATGTGTCCCAGCCGAACAAGAGTCATGTTGAACCAACAAGAGGTCAAAGTTAATCAATAGCGAAGCAGGGGATGGCAGACCCCTGACAACCTCATCTCTACAAAAGCCCTCGTCGAAGTTGTACGTAGACTGTAGGTCGTACATACAGTAGGGACAGTAATTAGTGATGGGGGATGTAAGCGTGGGATTTCAAACGGGTCTGGGCATCCCTGCATCATAAATTCCTCACACTGGAACCAAATAATTAGAACCGTACATGTTGAGGGGCGTGGAGTGATAAGGAGAACGTCGGAACAACAGGCTTTGAGGAACCAAGTGAGTGGCTTGCTAATGAAGGCAAATCTGTAATAAGTTAGTGGATACGATTTGTCTCTCCACGCCGAACGCAAAAGTTGCACTGCGGAGCATGATGCTGGAGTGGCCTTTGCTCATGGCGAACCAGGGCCAACTGAGACCTTGTTATTGTGGATTGTGAGCCACCTGATTCATGGATAGAGCTGCAGAGCATCATCTTTCGTCAGGATGTTGACTTTATAGCTCCATGTAGGGGAGGTGTCGGAAACCTTCAGTGCCGCCTTGTCTGTTAATTCAAGGCAAGTACTCTATATCTGGACCAGTATTTGCCGAGCCGACCTCAAGGTTGCGCTGTAAGATGTGCTCTTGCACATAATGCTGTTGCAATTTTCCTCAAGTGGCTTCGATCTGCTAACCGTCTCATTATCATCATCTATCAATGTAATGGATCATCGCCGATGTGGTAGGTTGTGATAAAGATGGCGGGACCAGACCAGCCAGACTCCCAGGCCACAAGCGTCTAGCTGATGATTCTCATTTGAGGCCCGGTGGTTGGTTGTGGTGGTAGGCGAGAATTAAGCACATATCACCAAGCCTACGGTACGCATGAAGCTGTATTCGTGAGGTTAGAGAGACACCGAGCCAATAAGAGCCCAGCGTGAGACTGACACTACCAACCAGGCACGATGAAACGACCTGTCTTTACGTGATCTCGAAAAAATTGATGATAAGGCACTGGCGAGGTGCGATGCTGGGGTACATCAATATTGCGTATTCAATCTCGGCCTCGTTTGCATTTACGGATCACCGACCGCTACGTGTGTGACCTGCGGGTGTTATCAATTGTCGGGGGCCGACAAGTTGGAATGCCGTATTCGCGGCCATGGTGTGATTCAATGCTGTAGACGTGTGGACGCATGTCCGGGGCGAATTCGGTAGCCGTAGTCGGACGGATTCATATGCCTAAACAAGTGCTGCGGTTTGAGGCATCTTGTCTCTGAAAATCCTTGGGTTAGGGGTGTCACACAGCGTTGCCATTCATTTCGAATTCGCAGGGATAGGCAGGCTTTTCAATAATGGAAGTGCCAAGATAGCGCCTGGGCCGGCGCTGTCGAGCTAGGAATTCGTAGTTTCAAAGACGTCTCTCACAAAAAGAAAGGCAGTCTTGGATGGCGCTGAACTATGAATATCGACAAACAAGACGGCGCCCCAATCTGATGCTTGACGGTGAGTAGGCGGCCGTGCGGGAATAGGCTGATCGAGTTCAGAAGCTAAAAAGGCGCGGAGGCTGTTGGAGACTCTCAGAGTCAGCCAACAGTGAAGTTCGACCATGATTGGGCGGCAGATGTGTCAGTGTGATTATTTGGCACAGCCCTTTGTCTTTTGTCTCGGAGCATGATCCTTTGTGTTGGTTAGATCACCTTGTGCAGCTCAGCAGATGGCAAGCCTTGAATGTACATATCGGTTGCCTCGTCAAGTGCATTGTCAATGATGGCGGAGCACATGAGTCTTTGGCGTATATCAAAATGTGCCTGTCTCCGAAAGATGCTGGGCTCATCAACTCAAGTTTGGTTACAGTTGGGTAAAGGACCATGCACTCTTCAACCCCACCCCTCCAATACCAGGAGCAAGACTGGAACCGAACATATGTCATCAGGGCCTCTGGTCAACAATGCAGTGTTGAGGGCGGGTGCAGCGGAGGATGGAGCAGCGGAGGATGGAGCAGCGGCTCAGCCAAAAGTGGCATAATGTCGACACCCGGGAGCGAGAGCCGCAGTTGTGTTTTCAGTCAAGCTTCATGGCGAAGCAGAGTCAAGTAATATCACAATGCAGAGTAACAAAGCAAAATGGACCAAGCCCAAGCCAGTTCATGACTCCACTGTATCTGCGATTGTTGGTTGGCAATGCGTCTGCGTTTTGTGTGTTTGCCACAGACGCTGCAAGCTTTCCAAAGGTCGACATGGTCAAAGCGTCTGATTGGTTTCTATGTTCAAAATCAATTCGAGCCTGAAAGTATTTATTGTGGCTCAGTGATATATCAAGATGAGCGGGATGTATGCGTGTACGGATGAAGATTGAATGGGTTATTCGCATCGTGGCTGCTGATGCAAGTACTCACATCACAGGGAGGTATCTACTGTACTGCACAGTAGTACCTTGGGCTGAGAAATGACGAGACGGGAACTGGGTATCGTCTCCAACGCCGTTTGTAATGCCTCCAGTACAGACCATGGTGGGCATGAGATGGTCATGGTGGGCCGTTTTTGATAGTGTTGAGGGGATGAGAATGGCGGCTGACTGGTGCACAAGTGACAAGCGACAGGGCTTCTCAGTCAAGAAACAGCTGCTGCTGCTAGGGATCCAATGGTGGTGAGGTTAGACGGAAGCCAATGACACAAGTGGGAAAGCGCCGGTGTCTTGGTTTTTGATGCCTCCTTCCCTGCCAAGGGGTGCGTTGATCAGAAGAGTTGAGGTACAGTATAATGGTGGATTTACGACTGATGATCTGGGCAAACTCCGAGAGTTTTTTCTTCTTCTTTTTTTTCTTAACAAATTAGAAAGGCATCGGCCAGAGTAATATCATTGTTAGCTTCTTTCCAATATATAATAGTAAATATTTGTTGATGACTGCCAGACAATAATGCAATGCAAATGGTGCCGGTTTATTCGTGAATCCCGAGGGCCGTCAGGTATTACAATTGTAGATGCTCTAGCCAATCATAGCACTGTCAGGTTGAAAGAAGTACCGTTCCTCCCACTTTCCATTTTCAGGGAAGGTAGTAATAAAGTCTGCTTTCCTTCCTCATCCATCGGTCTTCCATGAAGTCAATGCCGATCCTTAGGTACCTTACCTTACTTAGTAGTGTTGACGCATGCTGAAAAGTCCAATATCAATACGAGAGACACGTCGCAGGCGTCGTTCCTTCTTACACCGATTGCTAAAAATGTTGATGCTGCCTCACATTCTTGGGTGCATTGTGTATCAAATTCTGTTACAACCTCCAGAAGTGATCGACCAAAATTTTCTCTATCGATATCCATCCTAACTCCCTTCTCTGGTGGTTGCTTGGCTTGGCGGTCTCGTGTCTTCTTTCCCCCTAGGAAGTTTAAAGACAATGGGGCAACTGCTACTGCACACGAGTACCTTACCTACCATCTAGGCCCTAGGTAGGTATGTACCTGCCTGCCTCCTGCCGACAGAAGATGGGACAAACTTGGTAATGTGATCCATGGAACGGGCTTGTTCCATGCTTGAATTCATCGTCCTCCAACTAAATGATCTTACATTTTGAAAATCTGACATACATCCGCTTGGTTGTCTGCCTGTCTCTGTCTCATGATATATGTATCCATTACATGGATTGATTCACTCCTTCAAACATCCAACCAATCATCCCTGCGCCGAAGTCCCTGCTGCTACTGTGCGCCAAAGTGAGAAAATTGGAAAGCAAGGGTAATCTCCAAGGTTAGTCTCCCTGTCATAAGTGACTCACTGTGGTTGGCTGGCTTCTGTACCGTACTGATTCGTTCATTTTCTAGATTGATTATCCGCATGTACTCAAGTGGTCATCACAGCACCCACTTCACCATCCTCTTCGCGAGCTTCGCGCCCACGTACATACGAGAAAAGTAGGCTGCGGCGGCATGGTTTTGCTCTTCATACGAGGCGACCGCAGGCACGCGTCGGGATACAACCAACTTTTTGTACCAAGCCCACATGCGTACGTACTCGATTTCGCCAGCTATCGCTGATCAGGTAAGCCGGTCTCGCTACAAATGATTTATGCGTCACAGGTTTGTATGCACTGCACATCTTGTCCGAGCTGTCGGAGATAGCATCTTGAGCTTTCGGCTACTAAGAAAAAAGTAAAGAGAGACGAGACATGTCACTCATTCCCTTGCCACTGGGGCTCTCATTGGCATTGTGTGTATGGGAACTTCCTCTACTGCGAGTAAGTGGCCTGGACTTGCATATATTCACAATTGGGAAGGGCCCGTACCTAGGGTCGAGAATACGATGGTGAACGCCATCATAGTGTTGACGAATGACCTGCATGATGATCCATTGCCAGCCTGGCCGATGTCATATCAAAAGATTCCTCTGAAAACATCAATCGATTTTGCATTCTTTTGGCTGGCAAGATTATAAGACAACATCGCAAGAGTCTTGGCCACAACACAAGCAGAAAAATCCTCGGCTCCATCACGAATTACACAACAAGGCTACTTACGTCTATATGCATGTACCCGGTACGCAGCAATCAATCAAGCTACTGAACCGTCTTCTTACATACCTCCTTGTACGAAATTAGACACGCCAATTTTGATTCTCGCAACCCGCTACCAAGGTTTGTCCATGTCTCTTTGGCGCCTGTTGGGCACGCCAGTTGTTTTTGGCCAAGCAAGGTTGCAGCCAACGGAATGCAGTGACAGGCTTGTGCACAATTGACTTACTTCCTAACGGCAATAAGCCTCTTGCACCACAGGGCCTGGACGACGACTTTTTCTGTCATCTCTGTACATACTGCATTTAGGTCTCGGCAGAATCAGGCGCCCTTCAATGGAAAGGACGATCTGAGAACAGACAGACATGCTTGCAACAAGTTGAAAGGCTTTGTCAGAGAGCATCCAAACCGACACCGGACCATGTGTCGATTATTAGTGCTACAAGTTAACTCAACTACTTGGCGCGCGGACGTGCCGGTATTGTCTTGGGCTGGCTGACACAGCTCGAGGTTTGCGAGATGCAGATTCGGTGCCGTCAACAATTAACTGGTCACTTCTGGGTTGCCCCGGTTGAGTTTTTGGATCATCGTCCCTAGTCTCTTTGTTGGAAGTGTGATGACGGGCTGGGCTCCGTTCATGGCGCTGTCCAGCACCTCAAGGCGAGGGTGAAATGCCCGCAACGGCAGGGATTCCCACCGTTCAATGCCAGGTTATCGGATGGGGCCAGACGGTGGCTTCTAACTATGTGCTACTACGTATTTCATTCAATGGTCGATAAGACGGATTCAATATCCTTGTTCCACTTGGAAAGAATTTCAGTCCAGCACTGTAGAAAACGACTCGGCGCCATACCAAGGATCCGGGAGAGCTAATATGCCTGCCGAAGGGACGCTGGCTCAGCAGGCCCACCAACTGCGTCCGTATACAATACAGAGTATTACGAACGCTACACCACCAAAGAACAAGTGCACCCGTAATCCCAATATGCTCATTGCAGTGTCTCGGAAAGTCATGAGGACTCAGGGATGAAGCAAAAAGCTCATATCTAAAGTACGGTGCTCGCGCTCGCATGCTGAGTGACAAAGATGCAGAAAATTACTTTAGCCGTTAATAGTTCGACGAGCGGCACAGATTTGCGGCGCCTCTCAACGAATGGGTGTTGATCCCATTTGGAAGGGAATGGCCTTGTCCCTTGTTGTGGGGGTACATGACAGCTTTGTTTGATTCATTGCTATTGCTCTTGCCCTCGGGCTTAAAAGCTGGGACCATTTTCGTTCCTTTCTCAGCCATGCCGTGCCGGAAGTTCTGGTGCGTTTCTTCTCCTGCACCATGACTGAACTTGTCTAGCAATCTAACGATGGTTGCCGCCTCAATATATTAAAAACACGGCTAGCTGACCCCAAACCAACCAAAGCCAAAGGTGATCACTGCACGAGCTGCACAGCATAACACAACATAGCAGTGAATGAGAACAGAGCGGTATCATCAATGAATGGGGCAGGGAACCTGGTGATTATTTACACGCGGCCTACACTCACGCATTCACGTTCCTGAAAAGGTCAAGCAGGGAATAGCAGTGGAGTAAGCGCCGTGGCATGGCTCATGGCTCCTCATGGGTTCAAGCTCATGATTGACGGACAACTCATGAGGCAAGCAGCATTTCAAAGATGGAGTTGCACCACTGTTGCGGGTTGGGTAAGTAAAAATAAGTGAAGGTTGCGACACACCATCTGTTTGGATGGCTCAGGACTTGTCGGACAAGCGAGCATGCAACACAATGAATAAGAGGGAAATGCTGAGTTGAACTCAGGTCGATATGACTGTCCACCACACAAATTATTACAGTACATAGAACAACAGCACTGTAACTTACTGTATCCGTACAGGGCCGATGGATGAGAAGCTTTGTACCAGTCCTAAACCGATGTGTGCCCAATGAACTTTCATTGATGATTCGGAAGACACTCCACTATGGTTGTGTTTGTCGAAACCTCCATCTTTTCATATCAAGGATCTCGCATACGGATACAAGCCCCAGGCTTCATGGGATGGGTTGGAAGGAATCCAACATGTGCATAAAGGTGTGTAGGTCAATCTCACAAGGCTTTCAGGAACGACGCACTCATCAGCCGCCTTTGTTGATGTCCCTCCTGGCTGAGCAGGTTTCGCTACAAGTCTCATTCTCATCATTTCCATTTCCATTCAATCCCCATCTCAATATCAAAACCAATACCGCAAGTATCCCTTGAGCAAGGTCCCGCCGCCGCTTACAAGGCCCCCGTCAGGCCCGCCCACAGCGTCGAGCACGGCACCGACCGGGCGACCCCTAGGGCGTTCCAGGGGCGACTTTGAACGAATTTGATGCTCCATTAACAATTGAGCTGGGGGCTTAGAATGCAGTTGATGAATGGTAGGTTCCAGCACCCAGGACTCCGCTATCTAGCGGACTTGGGTCCAATAGAGCTTGAAGAGGAGTGGAGGAAACTTGAGAGTTTTAGCGGCGAGTGAGGGGCGTGTGGCTTTTGGGCCATGGGGGCGTGTGATAGCCGTAATAATAGCAGCTAACACAAGGCAAAGCACCTCACCTCACCTCACGGATACCGGGGTTGTCGCTGGGTGCGGTGTCAGCTGGAGAGCGCCACGATGGCCCTGGTCTAGTCCGTAGCAGCAGGTCTCGCAGAGGCTCGCGACATGGCCGACACAGGATTGTCATGTCGGTGGTACCGGGCTTTGTATGGGTTTGTCTGAGAACCAACAAGTATAGCCATACATGCCCGGCTAGTACCACAGGACACGGAGCGCAACCTGGCCTAGGGACGGCCGGGCGGGTGTGCGTGTGCAATGTCTTGTCTGAGTCTGAAGTCTGAGAATATGAATGAGTGAGTGAGTTAGTGAGTGAGTGAGTGAGAGTGAATGACCGAAAGAGTACATACAAATGTACTTACTCTCGGCCAACGGAACGGCAGCCCATGACCCCATTGAGTCTGAGTCTGATCCAGGGCATCACCTCCAAGGATGGTACTTCTAAACCTTAGTCGGTCCAGTGGTGAGATCAAGTACTTTAATGGGGCTATCAGTGGGAGAGCAGGGGCTCCACCTTACTGGGACTGCCCTGGGCTGGCTGGGTCTGGGTTTGAACTGGGGACGGACACCCCTACTTTCTACTCCCTACGCTAGGTACAGTAGGTACTCTACGCTAAGTGCGCTATACTATACTGGGCTGCGTCTAGGAGAGAGAACCACACTTGCTTGACGAACGACGAGACTACCAAGTCTAATCCAAGTGAATGGAAGTCAACTACCTTACAGGACTGTCTGTACATACACGCACACAACCACCAGCCATGGACTGACTGAGCCCATTCCGTTGTTGCTTCTTTTTCTTCTTTCCTTTTCCTGTTCCTGTTCCTATTTCCTCTCTCTTCTTTTCCTTCCTAGCTACCTACCTATCCAAACTTCCCAACCTGGGAGTCCTCCTCCAAGACCATACTCAACCTCAACATCCATCTTCAAAGCGAATACAACTACTCTCCAGCCGCAGCAAGCTTATACTAGCTATCTTCCTAGTAGCTTTGTCCTCGCCGTCCGATCTCATAAACGAACAATCACTCTGCCATCCAGGAAACGAACGATCTCCGCCGAATTTCTTCGCTTTGAGCCGGTCTACTGCGAGTACACTGCCAGTCTGTGCCAGTCGAACATGGCACTGGCCCTCCTAGAGTATCTATAGACCACATTATTCTCGACACACTCATTCACCGATTTTATCTCCGGGCTCTCAATATAAAACGAATGAAAGCTTCGGCGGGGCAAAGTCAATTGTTCTTTTGCCGGCACAATAGGTCAACACGCAGTGACGCAGTGGGGCTTGCTTTGGGAGAGTGAAGCTTTCACAACATACCCAACCCCGGGTCAACCTCGAATTTGGCGATTGCGCCTATTGCCTCGCCCAACAGCAAGCAGGCGAAACGCATAGGTCTCCATGTCGGCTGGTACATTGCTTGGGACCTTGAACTTTCCTCCTTCACCTCCCCACGGCTCAGGCAGCCGGGAACCTAGGTTTCCTTCAAGTATACAACTGCCAAAGCTGCACTCTCGATTCGATAACACTCCGTCATCGCGAAACGGGCTTAGGACTCCCCCGACTGACGAAATGAGTACTGTCTTTCAGCCCCAGCTGGCTTCATGGGAGAATCACGCTATTCACAACTATCCTGCTGCAGCGCCTCAAACTGCCCGACCTGCAGCTCCTGTAACCGATGCGAGAGCATCTCAATACTACAGATATCCCACACAGCAACAAGACCAGCAGCAGCAGCAGCAACAACCGCAACCACAAACCACATATAACCATTACTACCAACATGAGCAATCGACACAACCTACACAACCTCAGCTTGATTTACATCCCACTTCCCAAGTCTCTCAACAACGAAATGGATCAATCTCAGCAGAGTCGCAGGCCGTGGGGCAGACCGTCAGGCCTTCAACGCCTGCATCGACTGCGTCAGGCAGCAAGGACGAGTCCGAGTCGCTTGTTTATCATAGCCTGCAAATCCCCAAGTGCATCAGTCCTTCAGGTGGAAACCTCGCCGATTTCGCTGCTCAGGTATGCGATCTCAAACACATGTCGTGAAATTCTCAAATTTGCTAACAGGAATAGATGACTTGCTTGTTCTGGTTCGAATCTATTGAGGAACTCAAGCAGGCCGAGTCGATCCGTGTTAGAGGCCCCAATGCCCTCATCCCTCGGTTACCGTCTCTCGCCAAACCCTACGACCAATTTCGGAAGTGGGTGTACAGCGTTTTGTCGACGACACAGGTGACCCAAAATGTCATCCTATTGGCATTGTTATTCATCTACCGATTGAAGATGTCAACTCCTCAAATCAAGGGTCGTGCCGGCAGTGAATATCGATTGTTGACTGTGGCCCTCATGCTCGGGAACAAATGTAAGTGAAGAGTTAACATGGGTGTCAGACATCAACTGACCTTGTCACAGTCTTGGATGATAACACCTACACGAACAAGACCTGGGCCGAAGTGTCATGCTTCAATGTGCAGGAGATCCATGTCATGGAGGTGGAGTTCCTGAGCAACATGCGATACAATTTGGTTGCTACAAAGGAACAATGGGAGGGCTGGTTGGACAAGCTTTCCTGCTTCCACGAGTACTACGAGCGAGCTGTGCGATTACCAGCATCCCCGATTCATATTCCTTCACCAACAAACAAGTCTCTTCACTCACCTGTCGCTTCACCGACGGGTATGATGCAGCCCACCGCCAATCTCCCTACTCCGGCTGTTACAACGACCAACTACTCACCTACCTCGAGTCACTCCCAGAACTGGTCTGCATACCACTCGAACACCGTCTCTCCATTGGCTACCAAGCCCAACCTGCAGTTCCCTGTCTCACGGAAGCGAAGTCCCGAGGAAGAGATTATGGAACACCCCGCGAAGCGACTTGTTCCTCCTGGACGAGCTCCAGTTGCCGCTATGGTCCAAGCTGTCAACCCACGGTCCAATGGAATCATTGAGCCGGCGAGGCTGCCTGTTCCTCATCTTACTGTCATGACCGGACAACCCCAGATGCAGCCTCAAACCCAGCCTACATTGACACCCTTCAACAACGGCAATGTCAATATCAACGGGTATCCTCAGCCTACACAGCAGGTTGCCCAGCCTGTTCACGTCTCACTTCCTCCATTGCAGACCGGTATGCGAGCCATGTCAACAGTCTACCCATCAGGCCCCGCGGCTATGGTACAGAAGCAATCGCTTCCCGCAACAACGGGTGTCACCATGGCGCAAGCTGGCTTTCCTACTCAGGCACCTGTTAACTTCGGTACACCAAACAAGCAGCACAGTCCTGGACGTCTGGGTCCCTTCAACTCATCGCCTCTAGCTGAGGCATACGGTCCAGCATCGGCTGTTCACACTCCTATGGTGCACACTCCCATTTCTAACTCGCCGAGTGTCTTCCTGCAACAGCGACCTAGCCCGTACAAACCTGTGCGCCATGTTAATACGCTTTTGTGTCCCCCACCTTCGGCCTCACTTGAGCAATATCACCTCGCCGTGCCTGTTCCCCCGACACAGATGCACTATCAGCCACTGGGACGACGAAACGACCTGCGAACTGGCATTGTCCCAGAATTTATGGTCTATAACCGCAGTCACCCGCAGAACCTCCCCCCTCACGGACTCGCTCAAGGACACTACCCGTCTTAGGGATGGCAGGGTTACCCTGCGATCGTTCATGAATCTCACCACACCACACGGCGTAAGCCTCAGCTCTGAGGCCATTTCAACTCGGCATCTGAAGTATAATTCGCATTTTTGTTCACGGATCATTGCATCCTTGTTTTTATGAAGTTAGATTTTTGGGGTCGGATTTGCATCACAGCATCGCATGGCATAGGCGTTTGGGAGGAAAGAAATAGGCCAGGGTTCAACAGTCTCCCGGATAGGACTACATAAGGAAATGGATCAGGACATCAGGGCTTTCGGTCGCATTTGGCTTGGAGTTTGGCTTGTTTTTTTTTTTTAAAGCGATGAATGCTGCGAGGCCATATAGGTTGGCAATGAAGCATGTTTCACGATGTATCGGGCTTCTTAACGGAAAGCTCATCATATCGCAGCGTTCATCCAGCATCGGATTTCTCTGCATGACGTCGGCGTCAACATCGCCTGTATATAAACGGACGCGCAGGACGTCAGTTATGACTCTTAGAATAGATCACAATCAACAGAGGGTTCTGCCAAAAGTGCCAACCCCGTGCTCATACACCACAGTTTGCAATACACCATGAGCACTTTACTCAGGATCATGTTTCTGATGTCGTGGATGTGCCTGGAACCTACATGTTCATCGGTGGCATTATGATGAGACAACATGTGCGCTTATAAGTTCTATGTGACTCGACGGTGTGGGACTATGGTGTGCCCGAGTGTGGTTTTACTCGCTGGCACTTATGCGATTGTTAGGTGCTCCTGTCATGACATACAATTTACACTTTGGCTTTTCTGAAGTGGTTTTGAAAACATGTCATTGGATCAAGCGATAGCCAGCCACTTAACTGCAGCAACATAAACTCTCCGACGATTGAGTCTCGTCTTTTTAAATCTGACTACACTGTATAACCAAACTATGCCGCCGCAGACTTGTTAGGGGCTAGAATATGATTCAATATATAGGTTTTGCTCTAGGGTAAGCACCAAACAGAAGTGGTGATATCTCGGGAAACCCAGCTTCGGCAGAAGTACATGGAAAACTTTCCAGGAAGCAGTATTGCTGAAACCTTGTCAATTAGAAGGGTTTAATTTGATAATGTAGCCAAGGTCATGTACCTTTGCTGCCTCTGCCTCTGCCTCTGAAATTATAGGTCTTGACCATGGTTCTGTTACATATTTCCAGGGGGTATATCACTGGCACGATGCGCTCCCTACAGCAACGCCAAGAAACGGACCAATCATATAACACATCAGCCACTTTTTAAACGCCTTACTTCCCCACCTCTGCCACTTTCCCACAACAACGGCACAGCAACGAGATCCTCCGCTCGCTCCACTTTGTCTCTGCTGACCTTCACTCATCTCTCTCGCCTGAGCCTAAAGCGCAGCAGAGGCATGCAACACATTCGCTTCGATACCCCGAATTAAACCATCGCAGTCGTCGCGTCGCATCGCATCTGTTTCGTTCTTGGTGTTTTCGATCCGACCGGTTTTCTTGTCTCTTCTCTCGTTTTCAAGTTTGGTTCTTTAGCCGCTAGGTCGAAGAAAGGGGGCGCCGACGAGCCAACGGTCAAGGACGAGACATTTGCTACCCGACCAAGCGAAACACTCCCCCTTTTACGCAGTAAAGGGTTGTGATTGCATTCCGATCGAAGTTTGAGCCCCTTGTAGTTGGGGATATCTCCTAATATTCGCCCTCGAACCCCGACGACGATTGAAAGGTTGGGTCAGCGACTAATTATCGCGCCGAGGGGTTTGGACGACTCGACGACATCGATACGACGACATAAACGATCTTCTCGACGACAATCGCTCTGCCACTCGTTATCGCAATATTCGATTCACCGTTCCCCGCACTCTCACTCACTTTTGGATCTACGTAATTCCTGCAACAACAACCGTGCAGTGATCTCTACTCGCCCATCATGTCTGGCTTCGGCGACTTCACCTCGATCTGTGAGACGGCACCTCTGCCACTATGCGCTTCCGTTGGACCTACACTCCAAGCCACCGGCCGTACCGGTATTGAGCCAGAATGCTATGCACGCAATATCGAACTTGCCAACACCATCATTTTCGAAGGCGCTGCGTCGGTGATGCACATTGTTGCGCTCATTATGACCGTCATCATGATTCTCCACGTCCGTAGCAAGTTCACCGCTGTTGGTCGCAAAGAGATTCTCAGCTTCTTCTACCTCTATATGCTTCTCACTGCTATGTCTCTCATTATCGACGCTGGTGTTGCTCCTCCGGGAAGCGACCCGTATCCGTACTTTGTCAGTGTGCAGAATGGACTTAGCAGTGCAGTTATCACATGTCTTTTGATCAATGGCTTTGTTGGATTCCAATTGTATGAAGATGGAACACCTCTGTCAGTATGGATGATGCGCATCAGTTCTCTGGCTGCTTTCGCCATCAGCTTCCTCGTTTCTCTCGCAACTTTCAAGAGCTGGGCTGGACTTGGACCTACCAACACCGTTGGACTGTTCGTTGTTCTCTATCTCTTGAATGCCGTCCAGCTTTTCGTGTACGTGGCCATGCAAATTCTGCTTGTGACTAGGACACTGCAGGACCGATGGCCTCTCGGCGATATTGCGTTTGGTATCTTCTTTTTTGTGGCTGGCCAGGTCCTTCTCTACGCTTTCAGCTCGAAGATTTGTATCGCTATCAGCCATTATCTTGACGGCCTGTTCCTCGCGACAGTTTGCAATTTGCTGGGCGTTATGATGGTTTACAAGGTATGTCAAATATGATTCGGAACCTCTGCAGTTAGTTATTAATATTTTAACAGTACTGGGATTCGATCACCAAGGAAGATCTTGAGTTTTCAGTTGGCACAAGGATGAACAACTGGGAGGTCAAGGAGCTGCTGCCAGAGGAAGACCGAAGGGCGACTGTCTTTTCGGAGGATCCCTATGCTCAATCCAGCTCCTATGATCTGCCTTACTCGCCAGGCGTGGCACGATACTCGGCCAAGTACTAAACGCTCTGACCACCAGAACAACTTTGACGCCATTAACGAGACTTCATTTTCTTCTGTTTTGATTCAGCGCGTGGCGCGCAGTTCATGGCGCTCTTGTAAAGCGACACGAAACATTGGGCTGTTTTGCTTTTAGAATCTTTACATTGCGCGGCGTTTTTAATGGACTGTATAGGAGTGACCAGCCTGGATGGCCACAACTGGGGATAACGAAACCCGACGGGCAAATGGAACGCCTAGGGGAAGCAAGAGACGCTTGTTAATAGGGGGAACCTTGATGGCCAGGATGGACAACGACATGTAGTTGTTGCGAGTTTTGCATATAATCATATAGGTAGTTTATATATTATTGAAGCTATACTTGCAACGTTTTCCATTGATTGAGTTTCGTTTGTATCATGGTGCTTGGACTACAAGATTGCTGGCATGGTCTGATCTGATAGTTGGCCAGATAGGCCTATGATACATAGGCTGAAGCTGAGCGATCCGTGGTATTATACCGAGTTGGGATTGGTGAGAATGAAGTCTCGTGTCGGTAAGAAACTTTCGGATTGATATTCGTAGTAGCTTGGCAGAGCATGTTAGTGGAGAGGTCATGTCACTGGACGAATGGATATCTAATTCCCCACCTCCCATCTCGGCCGTCTCCGAAGCCTATCGGCGATGATAATCAAAACCAGGTTATATCCAGGGACTAACTAAGAGTAATATGTACATAATCAATACTGTGAAGGATGAGATCACAACCAACTAAAGAACATGTGCCGCACACGGGACAGGCAACAATATGTATATGCGATATCGACAAGGAAGTACAACGTAGTGTGCATGAATACACAAGAACATTTAGCTTAGTTGATACTCCCGTCTAGATAGGTATTTCTTAAGAAACACTATCGTGTCAGCATGGGACGCGGCGCCACAGGATCAAGGGGGCGTGGAGACGATATACTACAGTGCCAAATTCATTGGACGGTGTCAGCTGGCGTTGCTGGCTTTTATCTTGTCGCGACAAAGTATTGTGCTGCGAGAACTCTCGATGGATCGAGTGAGGGTGAAGGGTGGCGGGATGGAATTGGAGGGAGCCAAATCGCACGTAATGTAGCCAACCAACCACGACAATTGAGCTCAGGAAACACGACCAGGGCAGCTGCTCGTATATTTGTTATAGAGCTACGGAGTATACTAATGTACGTACTACGCTGGGCTACCGCTACCAAGTTGGCCGCAGGAGAATAAGGAAGCGCACAGCCGAACATTATTACCGTCCCCATATATCCGTTTCGGGCTCGAGACTATGTGTAATTTGGTGCAATGGTATGGACTTAAGATAACTGATTAGTACCAAGGTATAACCTGCGGGTAAATAACAACGACAGGGTCGCGTATGCGTGTTGCTTAGAACGGAGTCTTGCTGAGCTCATCAATCTCGGATCTTCTCAGGGGGAACCACAAAAAAAAAAAACTCTTCGATAAATGCTTTGAACGTTAATGATGAGGCTGACTTGTGATTTCGACTTTCTCTCCTTCCTCGTTCGCTTTAATGCTGGAGTCACCGCGTATAGTTTCCTCGCACGTGATAAGGCACTAGAGCGAAAAAGGCACCGGAAGCAGGGGGTGGCCTGTCGAGTTTTACGTTTTACTCGCTTCGTGCATGGTTCGGTACCGGACGCTGGGTACCTTTTTATAATGGAGAAGTGAAAGCAGAACCAACAAGTGGAGATTGAATGAAAATGTCTAGGACTTATGTAGCAGTGTAATGTAATTGATCAGGCGATGTATGTAGGTCTGTATGTAGCATATGACAGACACGTGCTTGATTGGACATGGGAATTTCCTCGATACCTGCCCAGGTTGGCAAGAAAACGAGAGATCTATGGTCACGTAGTTACTATCACACTTGGTTTCTCAAGTGATGAGGTAGCTTCAATTGCTGTCGAAACTCAATTCTTATTCCTTAGCCTCTAGGTACTTTCTCGGGACAAGCTACGACTAGATACCTGTCCAGCCTCTGTGAGTGGTCGATCGGTGCAAGGGTCCACGAGGATCTAGCGGAAACAAAGCGCGCGAAAGCAGCTGAGACGGGAAATAAGTTAGCAAAGAGGAAAGAAAAGGATTGTACCAACCGACCTAGGGAGAAGAAAAGATACTTCTAGTACCTTTCCTCATAGTTTGGTGCACGTACCTGGCTGCACAACTACCTGATGTGATGTGAGGTTTGATTTGACACACATGTGCTTTTACGTTTAGTACGGATCCATATACCTCCCAACCTCACGTTGGCAGGTACCTACTACTAACTTGGCCTACTACTACCGGTAGAGCTAATAGCTTTCTGTAATCTGCGTTCACACCTTATTCGTCCTCTCTTCTCATTCGCCCCATTACGGTAGTTTCGGTTGGTTGTTTGCTAGTACATCCATCCCTCCTAGGTGCCAGCCAGCCCAGGCCAAGTAGGTGAGGTGAGATAGCTCATAGGTACTGTAGCACTTCCCTTTCCAGTCAGTCACTCAGTCACTCACTGGGCTCTGTCGAGCAAAATAATAATATTAAACTTACCTAACCTTACCTTGACCTAAACTCTCTTTCCTTTCCCTCCTCTTCTGCCTATTACTATTCCCATTTCATTTTCCTCCTACAGTCTGCCTTTCCCTTTATCACTGTACCGTCCTCCACTCCTCCCATTCACTACCTTAACTTGACTGGATTGTCGACTATCTATCTACCCTCCTTCCCACGTCACTGACACTGACACTGACACTTACCCGACTTTACTTTACAGTACTTTTCCGCTTGGTGATCGTCTGAGCTTACTTTTATTCGCGAATACTCTTTTTATACTTAATCTATCCGACGCCTTCCTTGTCCACAAGCAATCTTGTCCTTCCTTGTCCTTGCGCACATTATTCTCGCCCCCAATCCCCCAATCGTGGCCTATCTCCCAGAGAAAAACTTTATCATTCATATCACGCCCGTTCCCAGGCACATCGCGTACCACAAACCGTGCAACACAGCTGCACCTCCCCTTTACCCCCAAGAATATCCTAAAACCATTCGATCGCGTCCTTCTATCATCCCCCATTACGTCCTTCTCAGTGAGGTTGTACCTTTCTGCAGGGGATAGTGGCCTGCGCTGCGAAACCGTGGGCTCATTTGCGCGACACCGATCTAATTCCGATTGCAGTTCCGACTGAGCTGGGGCGCTGAATGGCATTTGAGAGGAAGCCAGCTTCTGTAACCAAAGCCCGCTTCTTTTTCGACAGGCCCATGCCCATTGACAGCGGCCGCGAGAAAAAAGAAAGCAATTCGGCCACTAACGAGCTTTGGGTGACCAGGGGATTTGTCACTTTTATGCTTCATCATTCATGCTAGGCCAGCTCCCTCCCTATTGAACCCACCACTATCATCTTTCCTTAGACCTAAACACGCTGGTCGCAACACGCCTCGCTCCATCAGAGTTTCGAGATTTAAATGTAATTTTTTTTAATCTCACGCGCTTTCCGCCAACTCATTTCCTTTTTTCAGCCTATTACCTCAGCTCGACTTTGGGGTGATTTAGTCCGATTGCAACCCGCTTTCAGCACGCGCCCCACGACTCTATTTCGGCCTTTGGGCAATCGGATCAGAGCCACTGATTTACAAATTCCTGCGACCATCTGCACAACACCTAGGTAGTGAAACGCGCTCGCCCGTCTGCGGCTTGCTCCTTTCCTTAAGCCAGACGCCGTCACGTGTAACACAGTAGCGAGTTCATGCATCCAATCATCAAAGCTTCTACTGCTCATACTTCATCTCGACTGATATTGGTCCTACCTTGAAGTCTTCTTGTTATTGCAGATCCGTGACAAGCAGTCGCTTGAACCATTGGGCCCACGATGGCCACAGGGGAAGATGTCTGGGACTCTCTCCCAGAGGGGGAGCAAAAGTCTGTCTGGGATGAGACAGAGCGCAATTTCTGGGTTAATCTTCGCAGCAAGAAGGATGCCGAAAACAAAAAGATTGAGAAGGATTTCCAGCTCTCGATTAACGAAGTCAGGTTGAAACTCAGTGACCTTACAGGACAGCGAAGCCAACTGAAAGAATCTCAATCTCGACTAGCCAGGGAACTCGCCAAAGTCGAGGCTGAACTGGCACGCACCACGGATGAGTGTGAGGAGAAGGCCACCCGACTTGAGCGCATTGAGCAGGACTACCGCACGTCACGTCAGAAGAGAACAGAAACGCTCCATGATATTTGGTTCAAGATGCGTCGATTCTTTAGACAAAAGAGAGGAGAGGATCCTGATGCCCCAGACCATCTCGGACCCGAATCAGAAGGCATTGTTCTACCTGAAATGTTGCCAGAGCTATCCTCAGGCTTTAATGGACCGACCCCACGAGTAGAGCCTACTAATGGCACTGCAGTGGTAGCGGACAGACCTGAAGAAGAAGAAGAAGAAGAAGAAGAAGAAGAAGACGAGGATCGTATGGAAGGCGTTGAGCACCACGATAACAGGGGAGCCTCGAGCCTCGTTGATATTGTTGATGCTGATGGCAATGTGATTGGACCCGTGGAACAAATAGAGCCTTGGAACCAATGGGTTGAGGGTATCCAAGAACTGGAGATACGAAGACCCGTCAAGATCCGCCGAGGACGACGGTTCAACACTACACATCTTGCAGGCATTTACGAGCGAACTGAGGCGAAGGGGGTCAAATGGCTCTCTTGTATGATTCAAGCGACGGGGGCGATACAGGCCAAGAGATGCCTGTCTTGCGATAAGAACCAAGGCGCCTTCGACGACTGCATCATTGTCGGCGGGGATCTCTTTCAGAAATGTGGCAACTGTGAATGGAATCGCCAGGGATGCCATGGTTCCTCAGGGGACACAATTGACATACTGGCCTCGAGGGAGAGGGCACAACGGAAGAAGCAGCTGGAGGATGGAGCCCAAGAGACTTCTGCAAACCCTTCCTCAGAAACAGTACATCAGACAGTTGAAGTTCAGCCGAGGTCTGAGCAAACAACTCAATCACAACCTCAGCGAGTCGATGAACAGATTTCTGTGCCCTATCGGCCACCTTCACCAAAGCCCGCTCTACAATTCCCTGAGCTACAGCCTGAGAGACAACCGGATAGACAAATTGAAAGACAGCCCGAGCGGCAATACGAACAGCAACCCGAGCAACGGCCTGAACGACCAGTTGAGCCTCAACCTGCGCCACAGACTGAGCGACAAGCAGGATGGACTACTGCACGACAGCCAGAACGGAGCCCTGAACACCAACCCGAGAAAGTTCCAGATCGACCTAATGAACGGTTCCATGATGTGATAGCTGCGAAGGCCCCAGAACGGACTGTCGAGGTAGCACCAATCCAAATCGCTGAACGCCCTCGTGAAATGTCCCACAGACAAGCCTATGGATCCCCCCATGGTCCTCCAAGCCGGCCGACAACGGCTTCTAGGTCAGATTATGCTCCGGAACGAATGATTGACCCTGTGGACTCGCCCTTACCGACACCAATATATCCTCAACCCAGGCCCCTGGAGACACCACGTTCTGTGCTTCCCTCAGGTGTTCTGCGCCGCAGTCCTCATGAAATCCTCCATCCATCAACAGAGCTCGATGGCCTTGCCAGAGACTATCGCGGTTCTGATCCAGCTCACACATCACGAGAGCCTGAGCAAATACACACTCCACAGGAGTATCGCATAGCTGCTGGTTTTACGCCGGCTAATGTGAGAAGTCGACCTCCATCCAGCGAGCGAGGAAGACCAACTCCACCATCTCTGTCCCTGGACCCTTCATCGCAGCCACCTGAATCCCCTCCTGCCCAACCACTGGAAGAGATTACCCGAGAGAACATGGTCCTCAAGAACGACGGAAATGTTTACACCTATCCTGAATGCGTCGCCGGGGTGCCATTGGTCAAGATTAACGAGGAACACCCCTATTGGGAGGCCAACTGGCCTAACGTCAAGACACTCATTGAGCCACAGCTTGCTCGATGGCGTGAGAAGCACCAGGCTGCCATTGAAGCAGGTCCCAAGCAGGATAAGGGTGGTTCTTCAAAGTATCAAATTGGCAGACAGGTCAACCGCGGTATCAAAATTCTCGAATTCCACGAGAAGGGCCCAATCAGTCCCTATCAGTTATTGGGTAAAAGATACATCCAGGCCGGTAAAGGCGGCATAACGTCATACGACACGCTATTTCGCCTTTCAGAGACAATATCGGAGCTCGAGAAGTTCAATCTTGACATATCGCCGGTTGACTGGATGCGACAGCGACTTCACGAACTAATTCAAACGCAGGGTCACAACTTCAATCTGCCACGAACGATTCACGATTTCTATCATGACTCCAAGCTCACCAGTCTTCGTTATAAACATGGATTCAAGAACATAGGACGTCCTTCGGGAGCCATGAAGGCGCGCTTGAGTCACGGCAGCCCTAGCAATACACCCAAACCTCTCCAAAAGCGGAAGTCTATGCACTCTGTTCCTACTACGCCCCGGGAGGATTCATTCATCAACCACTCTCCTCTTCCTAACCAGGTACCACCAAGCTATCCAGCACCAGCACCAGCACCAGCACCAGCGCCAGCGCCGGTCCCCGCCCCTGGGCCCCAGCCAGCATTCAGCACCCACCTCAACAAGAAGCCGAAATACATGCCGCCTACACATGGAAGCCCCGTACATGACGAATTTCACTTCGAGGCCTGGTCCGACACAGATTCATGCAGCGGAGGCAGCATCACGAAGTACGATTGGCGGCTTGCTGTAGTCAAGACTCGGTTGTATACCAGTCATATCAATGTCACACAGTATTGGACCTGGGTTGGTCAGATACAATGTTTCCAACACCAAGTACTCAAGGATGTGAAACCTGCGAAATGGGGCTTATTTAGGGACGAGATCGATTTCCATGTCAACCTCGCAGAGATTGAGGAGATGGAGTGGAGTATCGAAGCACTTCGTGTTCACATCATTATGAAAAAGGATGCCGGAGAGCTTGCTGCGGATGGCAAGCCTCGAGGCGATGTTATGGCAGCTTTTCCACGAGCCCGTACAATGCGTCGCTTCCTGTTCTTCTGTAGAGAGAGGGGTATGAAAATGGCCAAGAGGGAGCCGTAAGTGTAACCCCTGAGAACAATTGTGACAAAGTTGGGAACTGACCTGGATAATAGTGAGCAACTCAACAATCTGTGGGATTCCATGGTTTCTGAACAATTGCCCGGTCGAGGCGATTCTAATCAACAGTTGGTGGAATAAATTTTGTTGACCGCAAGCGACCGTCTTTGAGGGACAAAGATGGCCCTATTTATTCTACATGTCTCCCTTTTAATCACGATCTGACTTGTTTCAATTTCCTATTGTTTCTAGCATTTTTCTTCACTCATAGAGGATATCACTTCGCACCAAGCCAACACTGGATTTTGTGTGCTCACGGGAGGATTGTTTTTCTTGGCTCGGGGTTAAAAGGATGGAAAAGAGAACTTGATGGGTGGAAAGGAAAAGCCGTTTAGAGAGGAGTTCTCTCATATTACATAGTATACCTTGAGTCGATTAGATTGAACAAATGGTCTCAATTTCCTTTCAATTCTTTCATAGCCACTAGACTAAGTCTCTCGAAGCAAAAGTCTAGACAGGACTGATGTGGTCTTGATACAGGGCTCATCTCCAAGAGAGATCGTATTACTTGTGGCAAATACCATATTCTTCCTGAATCAGACAGACCATACATACTAACTCGGAACAGATTATGACGCATACACATCCTTTTCTACATATTCATCCCTATCGTTTTCTCAATGTTCGCGTTGGTCCTGGTACTATATTTTGTGTCGCTGTAGACGCTGCTGCCTTCACCTCGACACCACCACTGCCCATCATGCGACTCATCAGAGCAGCTCGACACTCCTTCGCCTTATCGTCACGATATTCCAACTGCGTTGCTGGGGGCTCGGATTCTTGGTTTTCTGGATCTTTGTCCTCTTCGCCAAATACGTCGTGGAACTCAGCCGCCGAGCGTGAGGCAGCACTGCTGGCATTGGAGGCATTGCTGATGGCACGGCCGAATAGCTGACGCTTGCGAGGTCTTGGGGCTGGTTGTTCGGTTTCATCGGAGGCGAAGGAGGGGAGATTTGGTGTTGTGGTCTCAATGAGTGAGGTAAGTTTTGAGGAGAGGGCCTGGCGCTCTGCGGCTTTAGCGCGAAGACGAGCTTGCTCTGCATTTTCCTGTTGTTTCGCTTGCTGTATATTTTCTTGTGGAGTTGGAGGATTGTCTGTGGTTTCCTCAGTGCGAGAAGTTGTAGTGTTAACTTTGCTTGTGGAATCGGAGCGAGAGCGAGGCAATGTGGTATGTTTGGTGGGTGATGGAGATCTGTTTAGACGTGCTTGAGGAACCTCAGCAAGAGGTGAGTCAAAGTCTTTGTCCTTAGGTAGACTATTCGTTGTTGTTTGGTGAGTGCGTGCTGTGACAAAGTCTGGTGAGATGACCGAGACAGGTTTCGCAGTCATTTTTCGAGAGACCTTCTCAGGCGAATCATGATCAAAGGCCGAGGTATCGACGCCAGCGCCGTGTGGAGGTTTCGTGATATGACTCTTCGTTGACTTGGACACCGGTTCTGAATGAGTGCGCTGCATGGGCTTTTGATGCAATCGTGCTTCAGGGGCGGTTCTAGAGGTTGGTTTAGGTTCAGGCTGAGAGGTTTCTGAGTATCTTTCTTTAATCTCAGGGAATATATAATCGTCGAGAGGGACCTTGAAGCCCGTACGGATACACTCCCAGAACCAATCTGCTGAAACAACAGGAATGCCCCATTTCAGAGCCACGCGCAACTTCTCCTTGCGCATAGAAGTGATGTCCTTGCAAATTAGCACGCTTGTAGTTTTACGAAACTCTCCATCAAACTTGGCTCCTAACTGAACAGTGGCTCTGGCAACTTGATTGAGCTCGATACCAGTAAAAGCAGCACTGCATATGATAAGATCCGAAAACGCCGGTATGGGGAAGAAGGTGAATGGTCGACCGAGAACGTGTTCCCCAGGGTCAAAGTATTGCTTGTTGTGAAGGCACTTTTCGATATAGTATTCTGTCACAACATGGAGGTTATCGTAGGTTTCCTGAGGGTGAGTGTTAGGCTGAGATGTCTGAGGAACAATCAGAAACCGGCTGCGAGGTGGCTTTGGAGTTCTTCCCAGAGCGGCCTCATTTAATGATGAGCAAAGAGTGGCCCCGAGGGTGACGAGTGTTTGCTCGAGGACGGAAGTTCTTTGTGCGTTGAATCCATGTATGTAAAAGTAACAGCTCCCAAAAATGCCCTGGTCTTCTTCTGGGACTATAGGAGCTGGTGGCTCAGGCTGAGCTTCTGCACGCTGTCGCTGTTGGACCTGAGCTTGGTTTCCGTCTTCCTTATTTTCCTGAGCGAAGGAATAATCTCTTGATGTTGACCGACCGAGGATATCGCCCCAGATGTTATTACGCTGTGAACTGAGCTTCATGCTGGCAGTCTTCCTGAGCTTCCTAGGGCCCTCCTCAGCGCCACCTGCAATGACAGACTTTGATCGCTTGCTCATTGTACGTTTCAGTTCTCTTGTAACCCATGCGCCCTTCCCTTGCTCCTCGTGAGGTAATGTCGGGTCGAATTTGGCTTCTTCCAAGATCATCCCTCGAGAGATAGATTGTTCAAGCCAGGCGAGGGTGACTGGGTGAATGCCCCATGCTCTGGCTGCAGTATATTTCTTGCCTTCTGGTTTGTTGACGATTAGGTGTGTGCACCGTCTCGTCAAGTCGCCCGTATATAAGCCTCCATTCGATGTGATTTTATTTGCGATTTCGTCCCTCTGGTCGCCAAAGCCAGTCAAACAAATCAGCAGCGAATCTCTTGCTGGCTCTCCTTTTTGTGGCTGGAGTGTAGGATCGATGCCTCGCCTCTCTAGGGGCTTCAGTTGGTGCTTATTCTCGAGCTGTCGATAATCAATCTCTTCGTCGTTCTTCCATATCTCGCTAAGTTCTTCGATCCAGGCGGCATCCATGGCCTTGATATCGGGGCGTTCACGAGCGACATGGCGATATTTGGGTGTGTCGTAGTCACCAACAATAAGATGGGTTACGTCGGGTGTGAGATCGTATTTATGAATACCACCAAGCTCGGCAACTTTGGAAGCGATGCTGGTCTAGGCATTATGGGTCAGTAAACAGGACTCATGATGACTGACGAGTTTGAACGGTACTTACACGATGCTCAGCAGGAATACTTGTACAGCAGACGACGATGCCCTTGAGAGGTTCTGCTGAATCAATTTGTATATCTTCCTCTTCATTCGCGCGAGGTGAGGCCATCTTCAGTCCCTTTTGTCTGGCGGTTGCTGTGGTGTTGCAACTTGGACATCGGAGCTTGTGATTTTAATTGATATCAATCTTTTTGGGAACGCGACGTGAACTAAAACCGCGTCCAGTGCTTAGACTGGGCCTAGACGTCATGACACAGACGGGGGCTCTCGCTACCTTGAGATTTGCACTGTAGATATCCACTGCAAGCCGCTGAAACCGGAGCTGAAGGGTATAGAATACAGTGCGGGAACAGCACCACATATCATAGATGGATGACAACTCCATCTCCGCGAGGTACTTAAAGGGCAGAATCATCTGAGTTTAACACAAGGATTCACTGTTGATCAGAAAACTCCAACTCAAGTGCTATGCATAGTTCGTAGACTCACGTGCAGAATAACCGTTTCCAGCACTCAAGGACCTTGACTCCATAACTCTACTACTGGCCCAGAGCCGATAATCGAATTTTAGGCTTCTTATGCTCATCATTCACGAAATTCTATAAAGAAAATTAAATAGAGAATTTAAAATATATTAATAAAGAATCTTATTCACGTTAAGAATTCTTTTATCATAAGTGTGATCAGTCAAGGGACCTAAGACATCTCATATCAGATATAAGTGAATTACGGATACCCCCGTAAGGCATCTACAGTCAAGCCCCGCTCATCACCTAAACTTCAACCCCACCATCAGCTAAGATCGCAGCCTTGTCGCGAAGTGAAAGCTCAACCCCTCCATCTACACTTCTTCTTCGTCTCCAACAACAACTTTCCGCCTTCCCTCTCGAACATAACTCAATCGCAGCGGCGCAACCTCCACATGGGGAACTCCTTCCGATAAACACTTCCTCACCCTCCGACCCTCACTCTGCGCCATCTTACCACGACCGAACCAAGCACCTTCACCGTTCGATCACCACTAGGAGCCTAACCCCGAGCATCCTCCGTGGAACATTTAGATCGTATCGGCCGACGCTCGCCAACAACCCGCTTGACGACTCGATTTCGATACCCTTGCAGAGCCTTGCCAACTAGCGACAATTCCGACGCCGTCAAGATGCCTCCACCATCTGCTGCCCAGCAGAAGGTTCTCATCGCCCAGTTCGTAGCTCTTACTGGTCAATCAGAGCGACAGGCTACCCGTGTACGTATTTTCCGTGTTCACCTTCCTTATGTCGATCATCGCGAACCAAGCTGGTCCCTGACACGGGTAAACCTCATGACATCCTACTGCTCTACACGGCATGGCTTGGGCTATGGATGCATCGGCCTCCGTTTCAGCGGCGCCTATTTAGCCAGGAGTTGTATCATCATGATTGTATGGTATGGCGTTGCTAACATCCACTTTAATAGTACCTCAAGAATGCCGGTTTCAAGCTCAACGAAGCTGTCGATACGTAAGTTACTGCCGTCTTTTCTATTCTTTATGCTTGTCATGATACACGTCGCCTATGTCTACTGGCACAATGCTCCCTGCTACATCCGGATACGGATATGTCTATATTGAGCAGCTTCCGGCTATTGTTTGCCCATTGTATCCTGTCACTGTCGCCTGGCCCACTATTGCCCGTCTCATTTGCAAAGTATGACCGACAAAGACGCCGATAGTCTTAGACAAGGTTACTTGTAGATCTGGTGCTATTGAGGGGTCTTGAATACGTTACCTCGAGGATATGCGTTGCTTATGCTTCTATCAAATTCCCAGATGAGAACCATGGGGATCTTGAAGTAGTTGGCACCCATGACCGGGCTTGTACAGACGCCTCCTACGTTGTTACAAAACTTTCAACCCCTCCTATCCTTCAGAGCCCTTGACCATTCGGCGCTTTGTGACCTATTGTAGTCACCCAAGCACAGTCCGGCCAGCTAAGAAGATGGGATGGAAAAGTTTCAAGAAGCGCATCACGACCGGGGTTCCTATCTTGTCCTCTACCAAGGAGGCCGGCAAAGATACCCCTGGATCGTCTCATCAGACGGAATCTGAACAAACACCAAAGTATTCAAAATCTCGGTATATCACCTTGGTGTTCAATAGTTGTGTTATGTGTTGGCTGAGATGGCCACAGCAGCACGCATAGTTATTGTTGGCCATTACACTGGCCCTTTGCTCGGAGCCCTTCGCTATTTCAACATTACCTTGTGGCATTGACTGACATATATCGAATAGGTTCTTTTCATCCAATGGAGACAATAAGGGCCCGTCGCCTCTAGAGACATCGCTAGACAAGCTATTCTCTCAACTGCAGGGTGTGTATGGTCCTCTTAATTCGTCAGGCTCTTTAGCTTACATCTTCAACTAGACTCTAGCGATGAAAAAGACAAACTCGAGCTCGACTCCACAATGTCATACCTCACTGAGAAGCTACAAGTCAACATCGAAAATGCCGAGCTACTTGTCGCGCTTGAACTTCTCCAGGCTCCCTCTGTGGGCGTCATTACCAGAAAAGGTTACGTTGATGGCTGGAAAGTGACTGGGTAAGAGAGCACCCAAGCCTGCTATTGACACCAAATGCAATACATGGCCAGACTCCTTTGTAGGATGTATTGCTGATTTGATACAGAGCTGGAACGACACATCAAGAGCATGCCGCCCATCTCCGAAAACTGACCAAATCCCTCTCTTCTGACCCGACGCTATTCAAGAAGGTTTATAGGCATACCTTTGTTGCTGGTCGAGACGGCGACCAGAAAGCACTGAACCTTGAGACTGCGCTCGTTTACTGGGACATCCTGTTTGCCCCTCCGGGAATGGAGTGGAAGACACCAAACCGCAATTGGTTGGAACTGTGGAAGTCCTTCCTCAATGCCAAATGGACTCGTTCGGTCAACAAGGACATGTGGAACATGACACTCGAGTTCGCTCTCAAGTCTTTATCTGACGAGTCGCTATCATTTTGGAACGAGGATGGCGCGTGGCCAAGTGTGATTGACGACTTTGTGGATTGGTGTCGTGAGCAGGGCATTGGTAAGACCGATGGCATGGACGTTGACAACTAGGGAAGCGGCACACTCATTGGCTCACAACACGAAACGGAGCCCATAGAAGACATGGACTCCTGCGACTTCGGTTCCGATATCCACATACCACTGTATACAGGCAGGGCACGTCGTTCAGGCGCCAACCGGACACACGGGAAGCGGGTTGCGTTTCTAGAAGGACGGCGTTAACCAAGAGCACCCGGACCATCGGTGTGGTTGTAATTGATGACTTATGATAGACATGCAGTAACAGAATAGAACACATTCATGTTACCAGTCTTTCTGTGTGATTTGTGTCTTGAACCCTTGGTGAGATTCGTCCATGTATTAGGTCCTTGAAAACGTGACAAGTACATTATGAAGCGAATGATAGTTTGGAGCTCTACAATATTTCATACAACCATGGCTGCTGTCTTTAGACGCAGCGTCGTTTTTGTACACGGCATCGTGTGATGCCTAAGCATAGGGCCAAGCCTTTTCTCGGACTCTGACGCCCACACTCTCATTCGAGGATCGTTCATGTATCCTACATGATGATTTCCTGCTTCTTCGTTCTCGCTATTAAAGCCGTTTGCCATCCATTTATATCTTTAAGTCTTTCCCTCTCCCCTTATGCCTCACTACCAGTCGTCTTCCACTTGGGCGGTCCAAATCTAGCCAATGACTCAAGCTTTCCGTCTCCGAGCTTGACATGGGCGGCGCGAATCATACGGGGCTCGAGGCGCAATGTATTTCGTACGTCTTGGTGAACCTTTGAGGCGGCATCGTATCGCATGACAAAGTAATGGCCGTGTGTGTGCTTCATCTGATGCACTGAGATAGGCTTCGGTAGGGAGAAGACACCCCAGTTGGCGAGACCGCGGACGACACCGCCATTCTTGAGGACGAGGGAACCGACGGTTTGGGCGATTCTGCGTTGGTTAGCTAAGATCGGTTAATGATTCGATGCGAGGAACGCACTCCTTCACCTCGGAGAGGCTGCCCGGTCGGACCTGACTTCGGTTAGCTCAAATGCATCCACAGAGAGGAAGGAACTCGTACAATTGCAATTAATTCGTAGAGCATCTTGGTGATGACATCTACAGTAAGAATGATATTGTCGCGGAACAATTTGATGTCGCCCAAGCTGGATGAATTTCTGGCGGATCTCGAATTTTGGGCTCCGAGGATTAGCCACTTCAATGGCGGGAGCTCATGACAAGTGGGGCATCTATCTATTCACAACACAATGCACTGCTGGATTATAGTCGATTTCATCGTCATTCATGATAATCTAAACACGATGCCTTCTATGTTACATGCTTTTTGATAAAGTACAGTCGAGACATATCTCGAGATTGGTGGTTTTACATATTAGATTCGCTCCTTAGACAAGGCCTGCCAGATACTCCATGGCAGTTTCCAGCCAGCTGTCTTGACAGCGAATGGGTTGAAATCTGCTTGCTCTAGACGTTGCAAGTACTGTGCCGAAGGGATAGCTTCAAGAAGCACTCCAAATCCCTGACGGATCTCTCTCAATGTGTCGCTTCCCTCGGTATACAAATGCTCAGCTTCTCCTTGATGCTCAAACTCATGACCTGGATCCTCTCCTGCCTTGAGCCGCTTGAGCATCTCTCGGGCCGTGATGAGGTGGTCATTGGCTCGTGTCGCGACCTGGAATACAGCATCTTGAAGTCCGGGAGCATTGGGTCCCTGCCTGAAGACCTCCTCCTCCTTAACTCCTGCTTCAGCCATAGCATCCAATGGCAGAAGAAGCGCAGGCTCTCGCACTGCTGGAACCTGACCAGAAGGTGTATTTACTGGAGGAGGAGGAGCCGCCAGAACAGGGATGCCACGTAGGACCGCAGCGATACCACAAGCCTTTCCGATATGACTTGCGAGATGATCGACATGCATTGATCTCAGCGGAAGTGATGCTAATGTCGCGTACATGAGAGTCGAATATGTATTCTCAGCATACTCCTCCAAGCTCGCCAAATTCGCAAAGGGCCTGTTTGTCATATGCTTTTCTCTCGTTTTTATTAATCTCGAGATCCAAAATTTTATAGATTTCTTGGTAGAATTGCCATCACGGGCCTCCAGATCTTGTAGACCCTTGTGAAGGAGGATGCAAATGGGTTCGCGAGGGGGACGACCCGCGAAAGTGTTGTCAATGGATTCTTGCCAGAATTTCATTCGAAAGGATCCAATCGTAGGGTTAGAGACGAGCTCAGGGAGACGAACAAGCTCAAGGTTGAGGGTACGGAGAGCAGCGTAGGTGTCTTGTACTGGAGAGGGGACGAAGCGGCGAATGAGATGAGCATCATAGTCGCTGTTTCTAAGAAATGTCAGATTAGATTGTTTCAGAATATAGTTCATCTTACTGTAACTGTGTCAAGCAGTATCTTCTTGCAGATTCAACATCAGCATCTGTGATATATGTTCGGCGACATGTTCGGGCGTGGGTGAAGCCCCGAAGGCTCTGGCCCAATAGTCTTGGGCGATACATTGTAAAATGATGAGTCCTCAACGATTATTGAATTACAATTGTCTTTCGAAAACCGTTATCATCTCAATAACAATGCAATTGATCGTGATAAAATGGACATGACGGTCCTGCGACTTAGACACGGCCACCCATAGACGTCGGATTTCCAATCGCTTTTAGTGAATTTTTCATGACGTCGAGCTCTGCCGCGCCACAGCATCAGCCACACCAATTAACACGAAATGACGAGATGGAAGGAACCACTTAAACACGGGATCAGGTGACACTGCCACGCACAGTCGCGCCTGCAAGGGTTTGTCGCGTCTCCCAGCTCCGACCTCAAAGAGCTCTTTTGGGGGGCTTCAACATTTTTGGCCAAACGCTCTATGAGAAAAGGTCTTTAGTCATGACACTTTCTTACCAAGAAAATCACCCAGATGATCATATAGATCCAGAACCTCCCACGAAAAGAAGAAGGTTTTTTGCAGACCCAGACGAACTTTCTTCAGACCCTGTCTCTCATGACCAGTCCCCACTACCGCAGCCGAAACGGTTCTTTAAAGATGAAGGCGATATCGAGGAAGAAGATGAATACAAAGATAATTTAGACGAAATACACGACGATGATCTCCCTGTAACATCTCCGTCACGGCCACCGGCGCTCCAACAGGAGTCGTCTGTCTCCTTTGATCAAGAGGCATTCGAAGCTTTCGTCGGGGACAAGGTCTCTATTGACGTTCTCTCGGCCATAAGAGACCACTGCGGAAACGATCTCGAACGAGCGATTAATATATACTTTGATGGAACATACAAGAAATTTGTTAAGAAGCCATCATGGAAAGCACCCTTAAGGCCTGCCTCTACCGCCAGCTCCAGTCGGTCGCCCAGCGTCCCCAACGAACGCAAGCCAAATATCAAGACAAGCCAAAGAATGCCAAAACAACGATATATAGGAGCGTTTGGTGTTGAAGGATGGGCTACACGAAGCGGAGTTAACGTGTTGAAGCACGGCGACATCGTGAAAATCGAGCGACAAAAATTACAGCCACCCCAATCTGTCAGAGGGAAGGGAAAGGCCGGACCAGTTACACCTTCGCGAGGATTTGCCGCCGCGGCCGCGAGGCGAGTCGATGTTATCGTGCGCTTCACCACTCAAAATGGATCAGAAGTTGGACGGCTAGCGAAGGAGACAGCAAATTGGGTTTCAGCTCTGATCGACGAAAAGGTGTGCAAATTCGAAGGAACTGTGGTCTACGCCCCTGAGAGACTCCGAACGAACGACACGGTTTTCTTACAATTGCGATGCTCACTACTCGACTCTGCCTTCTTCAGCCGCTCATTCAAACTTGCTGACGACCGATCGGCTGCTTTCTTCGAACAAAACGAGACGAACGATGAGAAAACACTTCGACTACGACAAGTCGCACTGGTCAAATTATTTCAAGAGATCAATTTACAGCCCACTATGTCGAATTCTGCTGCCACAGATGGCCGTAAGGGGCTACTCCGAGCTGCTGAGCAGGACGAACAGAAGCAAAAGGAGGCTAAGAAGTCAAATGGGAATACAAATGGAAACGGTAAGGAAGCCGGCTCATCCCAGGCGTCCGAGACCGAGGAAGGAGAAGAGCTGGAACAGGATCAGCTTGATGCGCTGTACAAGAAGGCACAGTCCTTCGATTTTAGCACTCCTGAAGCGGAGCCAGCAGATACCTTTGCTATGACACTGCGATCATATCAGAAACAAGCGCTACACTGGATGATGGCAAAAGAGAAGGACGAGAAAAGCAACCGGGAGCCATCCATGCACCCTCTTTGGGAGGAGTACGATTGGCCATTGAAAGATGTCGATGATAAAAACGTACCTCAGGTTGAGGGACAGCCGAAGTTCTACGTCAATCCGTATTCTGGCGACTTGTCCCTTGACTTCCCAGTTCAAGAACAACATTGTCTGGGTGGTATTCTTGCCGATGAAATGGGTCTCGGCAAGACTATCCAAATGCTAAGCTTGGTGCACACGCACAGATCCGAGATCGCGCTTCAAGCTCGCCGAGCAGCTGTTGAGCTCTCGAGCGTGAATCAGCTTACCAGACTGGGCAAGAACTCAGAATCGGTGCTTGATGCGCCATGCACAACGTTGGTGGTTGCACCCATGTCGCTACTGTCGCAATGGCAAAGTGAAGCGGTGAAGGCTTCCAAGGATGGAACAATGAAGATTGAGTTATACTACGGCAACGAGAAGTCAAGCAATCTGCAGGCACTCTGCTGTGCTTCCAACGCGTCCAACGCTCCAGGCCTGGTGATTACCAGTTACGGAGTTGTTCTATCCGAATTCAGTAGCATAGCTGCCAGAAACGGAGACAAGAGCTTTCACAACGGCCTCTTCTCCCTAAAGTTCTTCCGCATTATTATCGACGAGGCACACCATATCAAGAACAGGTCATCCAAGACTGCAAAGGCTTGCTACGAAATATCAGCCTACCATAGATGGGCTCTGACGGGAACTCCCATCGTCAACAAATTAGAAGATTTGTTTAGTCTTGTCAGATTCCTAGGCGTGGAACCTTGGAACAACTTTTCGTTCTGGCGAACATTTATTACTGTGCCTTTCGAATCAGGCGACTTTATGCGGGCCTTGGATGTTGTACAAACAGTCCTAGAACCTCTCGTCCTACGACGTACAAAGGACATGAAAACACCCGACGGCAAACCGCTTGTGCTCCTACCACCTAAGCAAGTCGAAATTGTTGATGTGGAGCTATCGGAAACGGAACGAGATGTGTATAGTTACATTTTCAACAAAGCGAAACGAACGTTTTCGCAGAACGTTGAAGCGGGTACTGTCATGAAAGCCTTTACCACCATCTTTGCACAGATCCTGCGTCTTCGCCAATCTTGCTGTCATCCCATCCTCGTCCGCAATCGTGATATTGTGGCAGATGAAGAAGAAGCTGGAGCTGCTGCTGATGCCGCTGCTGGACTGGCAGATGATATGGACCTTGAGTCGCTTATCGCTTCTTTCACGGCAGAGACAGATGAGGCTTCGAAGGAGACTAACCAGACCTTCGGTGCTCATGCCTTGGAACAGATACGTGATGAGGCTGAGAATGAATGCCCTCTATGTTTTGAAGAGCCGATGAATGATCAGACCGTGACTGGGTGTTGGCACTCTGCGTGTAAAAAGTGCTTGCTTGATTATATCAAGCATCAGACTGGCAAGGGCGAAGTGCCTCGGTGTTTCAGTTGTCGTGAGCCGATCAACAAACGTGACCTGTTTGAGGTCGTTCGACACGACGATGACCCTGATATGATGATGTCGAAGAATCCTAAGATCAGCCTGCAACGAGTTGGTGTTAATGCTTCTTCAGCAAAGGTGGTTGCACTGATGTCTGAATTGCGGAGTCTGAGACGAGAACATCCCAAGATGAAGTCTGTGGTGTTCTCCCAGTTCACGTCTTTTCTTAGCCTTATCGAGCCTGCTCTCACTCGTGCGAACATCAAGTTCCTGCGACTTGACGGGTCTATGGCCCAGAAAGCTCGAGCGGCTGTACTTAACGAGTTCACCGAGAGAAAAGGGTTCACGATCCTATTGCTGAGTTTGCGTGCTGGAGGTGTCGGGTTAAATCTGACGAGCGCTGGCCGAGTATTCATGATGGATCCCTGGTGGAGTTTTGCAGTCGAGGCTCAGGCCATCGATCGAGTACACAGAATGGGACAAGAGTCGGAAGTACAAGTCAAGAGATTTGTGGTCAAGGAAAGTGTGGAAGAGCGGATGCTGAAGGTCCAGGAGCGGAAGAAGTTCATGTGAGTTTTACTGATGGTGAGAGTATCAGAGCGCAGCTAACCTTTGAAACAGAGCATCCTCTTTGGGCATGATGAGTGATGAAGAGAAAAAGCTCCAACGTATCGAAGATATCAAGGAGCTATTGAGCTAGCAGCTGCGCATATATCTGCTGCATGCATTGCTTGGTTTATTTCTGCATATTTCTCATTGCTAGACATGATGGCTGTGGCATGAATGCATTCGCAAGGCGTCTAGGACATAAATGGGATACGAACAATAGTATAGAGGGCATTAAAATAGCAGGCAGCCTGTTTGACAAGATAGTCTAGGTCATGGCAAGGCCTCAAGGAGTCTGGTTGGCTGGGTTCGAAGTTGGGATCAGAAAACACCAGCATCTGACGAACAAGTCTGACATGAAGTCAATCACGATAGTTTAGGCATTTAAAAAATACATGAAACTTAATCATATCTTCTAGTCATGTCTTTATATTTTGAGGAACAAGACGATCATTTGGTACTGACTTTTGGTCATGGTGATGTCTCAGCGCGGTCATGTTCCTGCATTGCCGCAATGGGCGCGTGACCAAAGGCCCTATGAATGTATCATCCTCAGTCTCAACCATCACGAACCTGACGCGACTCACCTGACTTGGAACCTCATGGGTACAAAATCACCGTAATATTCAACTTTGACATATTTAAATACTCCAGAGTCAGCCGGGTGGCTGCTGTCACTGTGGGAGTGTTGTGTCACAGAGTATACATATATAGGCGACTGCATATCCGCTACACAAGCCGTTCGCCTGTTTAACCTGCACTTTCTCTCTATTCTTCACTCTCTTTGTTAGCGTTCTTTGAGCATATTTACAACCTGGATAACCCTTCGTTAAGGTCTGGAGAAGTAGTCGAGGGACAAAGCAACGGCGTTGCTGCAGCTCACGACTCGATCTCTCAAAAGGACCCAGAGATCAAGCAAGAGTTTGAGGACGAGCTAGAAGAGACACAAGTTGGTGAGATTGAAACCGATACAAAGTCTGTACCCAAGGACAACCTTAAAGACCCAGACGACGATTACGACAGCGACGACGAGCATCATCTTTGCTCCATACTTCTCTACTTTATATCAAAGACTCTTCTGAACCATCTCAGAGACGAACCTGAAGACATACCAATGGACCGCTTTGCCGAACAGTTCTTTGGTCGTCAGGACCAGTCTTCACGCTCTCGACCTCCTGAGGATCCCAGCTTCATGGAAACATTCGCAAAGAATTTGGCCAAATCCGCTGCTAAATCTGCCGCCAGAAAAGCCATGGGTCAATCATCTTCTGAGAAACGAACTCGCGATGGCACACGAAGCGGAAACCAGATCAACCCTGAAGACTTCCGTGGTGTAGCTGAGTTCGTTCTTGGTATGCTTGGCGGCAAGAATGAACAGCCCCGAAGAGACGACGATCGCAAGAAGGATAAGAAGAGGAAGAGAGATAAAGATAAGGAGAGGAGCAGAGAAGCACCGAGGAGTAGGGATGTTGAAGATGGCGGTGATAAATACGGATCTGATAAAGAACGTCGAAAGAGACGTCGTCACCGCGTAACCTTTGCAGAACCATACTACGAGTCTCCTCGTCCAGAAGGGACTTACTACGCCCAGCCCTACGAGCCTCGTCGCGACGATGACAAAGAAGAGCGCCGCCGTCGTCGTCGTCAACGTCGATACAAGCGCGACCTAGATCTCAAGACCCTTAAGACAGAGTTGGAAGCCATGTCGAGCACTATAATCTCTTTGAACGCAAGAGGCGCCAAACATCGGGACTGTGAGTTTTATGATCGCTTTGTGAGAAAGGGCGGAAGGTTGCAGGATGTCATCGGGAGTACGTTGGGACAGATCAGGGGGGTTATGGAGGGTGAAGTTGAGGCGGAGGAGAGAAGACGACGGAGGGATCGTAGGAGGGAGATGCGATGATATCCATTGGTACAAGGTTGAGGGGTTGTTATTTTATTGCGTCTTTGCAAACGTGTTAGGCAATCTTCTAGAATTTATATGTGTTACAACAAAGAATGTTCTCAAGTTTGATGGACTGCATAAGGAATCGGTGCTTTGCAGATGTTTGATGGGGTGCTTGTTTGCATGTACATATAGACGAGGGAGCCAGCTGGCGTTTGTAGGGAATGAAAGAAATAAACCAGTCATTGATTGTCAGTTTCAACTGGCGAGGTACGATGATGGACACGATATGTCGCTGCAATTGAGGAAGCAGGTTATTCCCTGGGTATATAGATATGCAGTCGCTTTCTTTCGTTCTGTCAATAATGCGTTATCCGTGTCATCCCCATAGACATTTTCTCATTCGCGATGCCTTCCATCAGTCTCACTCACAATTCAACAATCCTCAATCACCTTGCACCGTATATCACGACAGAAACACACACTACAAAGCCAACAACTCAAAGTTACGATCACGCTCACGACTTCAAACCTCTCCCATCAAGAGCCCTTCACAAGCTTCATCGTCGAGACACAGCTCCGGAAATCATAGGGATAGTCGTCGGTTTAACTCTCCTTGCCGCTATCATCGGAGTCGGCTTATTTGTATGGAACTGGAACATCTTCAGGCAGCTCAAGGCGAGCAGGAGTCAGAGACACAACCGTCGTCGTCACTCACACCGTCGACGTCATATCATAGGACATTTCAACGCAAGTGTCGAAGATGACCCTGAATATGTCGAGCTTGAGTCTCGTGAACTTCATCACCGCCATGGAGTCCGTCACCACCCTAACTGCCGACATCACAGGCTTCACCACGGACATCGACATCATCGTTCAGGCCCTCGAAGACCGGAGCCGATATTTCAGATGCCCAATCCCTGTCATCTACATCCACTTCACCCACCGAATGAGATGGATGCACCTCAGATACATGATGGACTGAACAATCCTTTCATGTTTGGACATCGCTGGCATAGGCGGGATAGGGATGTTGTTTCTGTTTGTTAGACCACTGCGCATGAATAGCAATAGACTGTATGATATACTGGGAAGAGACAATAAATAAGCTTATGAATATCTAGAAGACGGGCTAATAGAATACAAATGATACGATACATGAATCCAACTACACAAACATGATGCCCTGGGGCTCTACTTTCCGAAGTCAAAGAACGAAGCACTAATACATTCAAAGGATACACAAGAAATAGAGAATTCTAAACATAAGTTAGCCTCATTCTCATGTATGTGAAAGTATGAGGACAGTATTCACTTACCAAAAGGCAGGGCTTCTCCCCCTACTACCCATCTGCCGGCTTATCAGGTGGAGGCGGAGGTGCATCATCCGCAGGAGCAGCACTCCTATCGGAATGTCTCGAGCCTCCACTACTCATCGATTTATGCCTCCTATGATGATGGTGGTGGTGATGATGATGCCGGCGATGTTTCTTCTTCCTAAAAGTAAACCGTGCAGATCTGTAGTAGAAGTACAAAAAGGTGATGACAATGGCCAGGAATGCAGCAAGGGTAAAGCCCACAATGAGTCCAATCTTGATGTTGTTATTCGTAGTTGGGTTATCAGAGAATTGTCTCCTTATAAGAGTGGGATATGGGCTAATATGACTGAAGGGCTTCGTGAGTGGATGAAGAACGGCTGGGGATCCATGGCGTCGGGCAGCCTGCAGGTGAGGCGAGGATGTAGGGATATACATTAAATCTCACAGATCTCAAGCAGAATAGAGTCAAAACATTGATATAAAAGTGCAAAAGGGGGCGTCTAACGACACCAAAATCAGCAAAACATGATGCAGGACAATATTCTTATCTCTTGGGATGAGGCCTGAAGAGATGGATATTTAAGTTTACGTCTACGATAACAGGATCAGGCAGAAATATGGCAATTGAACATGGTGTGAGAGAGATGTTTCTTGAGGAACGACATGAAGGAGGGATGCATGCATATAGGCGCTGCAGCCCGACGAGTGTAGTGAGAGTAAGACGTGCATTCATGTCCCAATCAACGGGTTCCGAGGCGAGGTTTGTGCGGCGATGGTTACTGTTACGGTTGACTTGCGGGGGGTGAGAATGCTGTGCGATGTGAGTTGTTAGTTATGGATAAAAGGAGGTAGATGTGCGTGGTGAGAACAGAGAGTTGTATGACATGATATGAGGCTATGAAGATGTTACTTGTTGTGATATTAGACAGATTGTGCTTGATCTAGCAGCAGAAAGGCTGAAACATATACATGACTATACAAAGTTGAATAGTAAATGAATAAAAAGAAGAACAAGAACCAAAAGTTATCTGCCGTGGCTTCAATGCCAACGCATCAATCGACCATTTGAGGCATTCGATCAACGTCTCGTTACCAATCGTACGACACCATTCAACGATGCATGCACGTTGTATCACTAAAGAATACATGATTGGATATGTCAGAATGTAACATGATATCAATCAAGTACCAAGAACCTGGAGAAGTACACATTGATCGTGTTGACATCACGTCACTCTACCCATGAAAAGCCATAGTCTAGAGCTGAAGCCATAGCCAAAGAAGGGTCATGGCGCATGATGATCGTATTTGCTTTTTCCTGAGGCTCAACTAACGCCAGCATAACCTCCAATATCATTCTGCATTAATTCATTATTTCTTTCTTCTCTGTGATCCAAAGGTTGAGCGTTTTTCTACTTACCCCTGTCAACCCCCCATGACAATGTTCAGGGGATGGAAACCGCCTCACTTACACGACAGACAAGGCCATGACTCGGCTGAGCGGATCATCATGAGCACTTGACAAAGAGTTTACCATACTATCAGATCGCTTATTATTAGCTACAGCAGTAGACACTATCCTATCGGCACTGATCCGTGTATTCCGGGCATAGTCTCCGCTATATTCGTTAGTTGATCGACGGAGGGGAAATGACCCAAGTTGGCTCTGAGAGGGCTGAGTCTTAGAAGGCTGAGGATGTATTGACCACCTGTTCGTTGGCAGACATGATGCAACGGATAGATACATGCATTTACGATGCTCTACAGTATCCAGTGCTGATCAACACGACCAGAATCAACGGCTCATCAGCTCTAGAATCATAAGACACGTTTAAACTGAACCCCCCGCTTAATTATTGACCGTACAGGTAGTATTGGGGCACTATATACGAGTCAAAGCGCAGTTCCCACCTCTGCTCTCCTCACTTTCAGTCCAGGTCCAGATTGCCGAGAAGCAGCACGCACGCATTGCATTACCTGACCTGTAAAAGTTAAGCCCCTCCATAGACTATTCAATCATAAAAAGACTCGTTCTTCCTCTCAGCTCAGCTCACTCTCTCTATAAATCATCAATCTTCAACATATCAGCTCCACACGTGGTTCTGTGGCTTGCTATAACCCCCACGTGTCATCACCAACCTCTTGTATCGCGTGTTGATCACTACGATATACATATACATACAGTATAACCATAACCATAAGGGTATTCACCTTTATGGTTACTCATCGATCACTTTATCATGAAACATAACAACAACGTCAGACTTCTCGCTGTTCTCGCAGACCCAGAATCAGACGAGAAGAGCGAGTATCGCTTCCTCGTCGACGGCGCTCACGTAAGATACGTCACACTAGACGGGGGTCTCATAGACCCTGAACATCGCACATACGAGCCAAAACTCCTCCCTCAACTCCCTGTATTTCCCCCCGGGGACTGGAACGAGGGCCGTGTCGGAAAGGACGGGCATACAGGGAAGCCTTTCTTCTGCGAGACGAGAAGAAGCAGTCTGCCTGGAATTGGAAATGTCTGGCATGATGTTATGGTAGATCATCTTGAGCTCCGCCAAATCGAGCGTGTGCGCCAAACACTCTATCGTGTATCGCATCCTTCCTCTAAGACACCGGTACTGGCAAAGTTTGCGCAGTTTCCATGGGAGATTCCTTACTTCGCTGCTGAGACGACTTCGTACGAATGGATTCACGGTCAAGGCATCGGTCCTGAGTTTCTCGGTCATATTCACGAGAACGGGCGAGTCATTGGTTTCCTCCTCGAAGAGATTCACAATGCTCGGACTGCAGAACCTGAAGATCTCGCCGCATGCCAGCGAAGTCTGCAAAAACTGCATGATCTGGGTATTGTACATGGCGATATCAACAAGCACAACTTCCTCATCAGACAAGACGGCGATGCTGTCCTCATCGACTTCGAGACAGCCTACAAGTGCACAGATCCAGATATACTAGATGAAGAGTATCGACATGTCAAAGAGAGTCTGGAAGATACATCAGGGCGTGGAGGAGCAGGTATGGCGAGCGATTCAAGTTCAGATTAAATGGGTTATGAGTATACGGATCACGGTACAACATAGTACCACATGTGCAACAGGTTTTCATCACGAATAACAGGCGTTATGTTTTTCTGATACCAGGGTATACAACAAATGTCAATTTATCTTATTGACTAATAAACAAGAATTCTTTTTGCAAAAAAAAAAAAAGTGCCCGATTTCCAAGGGTCTATCAAGCCCGAGAAACACCAAAAGCGCCATCAAGAAGAAGAAATAGTACAGTGAACATCGCCGAGCTTAGTTCAGGAGGATCTGCTGCACATACTGGGGTCCGAACAAAGGCTCGCCGAACGCAGAGCCAGGAAGAGTAGCGACAGGCTTCTCAGCAAGCTTGCCATCAGCACCTCGCTGAAGAGCAACGAGACCGCTGGTACCGTTCTGGTTACCAACAAAGACGTGCTTAGCAGTTCGGCTAAAGCTCATCATACGGGGAAGGAGGCCACCAGATGAGACGGTATCGGCATAAGTGAGAGTTCCGCACTCAGCGATGGTAAAGCGAGCGATAGAATCGGTCTCGTTTCCGGACAGACGGTTGGAGATGTAAACGTCCTTGTTGTTAGGAGCGAGAAGGATCTCACCAACAGCAGCGGTCTTGGGGTCCTTAGCAGGAGCGTCCTTGCCGTAGGTAGAAATAGACTGGTGGTGCTTGAAGGCAAGGGTGTTCTCCTCGTAGGAGACAGAGTAGACGAGGGCCTGGTTGCTCAGCTCACAAGCAACGATGTAGTGAGTAGCCTTCTTTCCACCACGAGGGTAGAAGACACCATGTCGAGGACCGCAGCCAGGCTCAACAGGAATGTTCTTTGCGATCTTGTAAGCATCATCCTTGGAGTCGATGATGACAACAGAGTCAGTGCCGAGATCGTTGACGGCAAAGTAGCGACCAGAAGGGTCAAGGTTAGCCTGATGAGGGTGAGAAGCAGCCTGGCGCTCCTTATCAGGGCCAAGCTTTCCAGGAGACTTGAGAGTCTTGACGAACTCCAGGCCACCCTTCTGAGTGTTCCAAACATCAATGGTACCATTTCCATAAGCAGCACCAACGAGACGTGTCTTATCCGAGTTGAACTCAAGATGAACAACGCCGACACTTCCGGCCTTCTTGGTCTTGAGGGTAAGCTTATTAGCCTCGAGATCAAGATTGAAGAGTCTCAGCTCATCAGAGTTCTCGTCAACGGCGTAGAGCAAGTTGGGGTCATAGTAGGCCATCCATGAGTTACCGCCCTCGATCTCCTGGTTCAGAGTGAGCTCGAACTTGCCCGTCTTGGGGCTGAAGTCGGCGACGTAGATGTGGCCAGAGTTTCCGAGAAGGATGCGCGCAGCAGCGGATGAAGATGCTGAGGCAGTGGGGTATGAGCTGCGTGCAATGTTAGGAAGCGCAGAGGCAGATGTGGCGAGAGTGGCCAAGAGGCCAGCGATAGTGTACTTCATATTGTTGTGTGAAGCGTGTTTTGTTTTGTGTTGTTTTGTTTCGTTTCGTTTCAAAGTCGTAGTAGTAGTAGTATACTGCAATAGCGATCGACAATCAATATCGAATGGGGTATCAAAAGCTGAAAAAGCCAGAAAGTCTATAAAAGAAACAGGAACCAGTCCAATCTTTTTAAGAATTGAAAAAAAATAAAAAAATAAAAATAAAAATAAAAATAAAAAGTATAAACGTAATCGTGTGTAATTTTAATGAAGGGAGGCTGATGTTAGCAAAAAGGATTGCGGCTGTGAGAAATAGAGTGACCAAGGATCAATGGCTGGGGGTTGAGCATATATAGCTACAGATGTAAGCCTCAGCCTCAAAAGACCCAGACCAGGTAGTGAACCATTCTCACAAAGGACTGCGATCCATGCAGATGCACAGTCACTGGAACAAGAGAAATCCCCTCAAAAGAGCAACCTTGTCAAGCCTTGTTCACTGGCGAAAAGGCGAACATCCCATTCCATTCAGTGGAGGCGCAGCGTCAGTGATTGGAAGAACAGCGATCAACCGCTGATCAGGGGTAATGAGAAGAAGAAAAAAGGTAATGTAGGGGCTGTGCTACAGTGGCTGTAGGGCTGTTAGCCAGTGAATGTTCACGGCAACATGAAACGAAACGGATACCACAGTCAGCAAACACACCGGTCGAGTTTCACCACTGATCCTCCCCCCATAACAATTGGCTCAGAACATAGCAACTCCAGCGCTTCGAGCTGAGATGCAGGGGGTTCGCGTTTATAGGAGACCGCCAAGATGAGAAGGGATTGGATCAGCGGTAAAAAGCAAACGCTCAGCCCTTGCGGCCTTTTTTTCTCCGACCCGATAGCTTGAGGTCAAATGATGCCATGCTCAGAGTAGGGCTGAATTGGTTGGCCATTCTCTGAGGCCATGGTTTGTCTCGATCCTCAACGCTTTGACTAATGGTTATGCTTATTCTCTTTGCTTTTACTGGCAGGTCGAGTTGTCATTACTTTCACTAACTAATCCTTCGCTTGCACGTGAGATTTTAGTACCTGTCATCTTAACACGGATGTCCTCATCATGCCATCAAATCCGAAGGAGTCTGTCTGACCCAGTCTCTCTACTCAATCCCAAACATACATCTTCTCCATAACCAGGCGCATAGACCAGATGATCACATATTTAAATAACCAACCCGCCCAGTATTCTTCACATGCCATCACATGCACAGCAAGCAAAATACCTCATTTAAAGAAGCCCATGCAAAACCATTTACCATTATTGTCCCTCTACTAACAGAATATGGACACATGAAAGAGAAGAAATTACATACAAAATCTCAATGCCCACCGTCATGAAATGCTAAACAGGAAACGTGCGGTGAGATGCTATATAAGAGCGGTAAGAAAAAAGAGAGGTTAATGGGGGGAGTCGCAGGACGGACATCAAACGCCATCATCATTGACTACAGCCAGAACAGAGCACCACCGGCGATGATAATGGCCAGAGCACTTGCGCCGTTCCGTGTGCCAGCGTTGGAACCCTTTCCATCATCTGAGCTGCTGCTGCTGCTGCTCGAGCTAGAGCTCGAGCTGGCGCAGTCTTGGTTGAAGCTGTTGGTCTCACAGTTGGTGGTGTCAGCGGGCTCAGTATCATCTGTGCTGCCGTCAGGGTTGCCCTTGGGGGTACTGCCAGAACCGGAACCAGAGCTGCTGTCATCGCTGCTATCGTCTCCGTGGTCGTTGGAAGGCGCGCCGCTGCTGCCGCCAGGAATAGTGGCAGGCTCATCGTCGTCGTCGTTGTCCTTATCCTTGTCCTTGCTATCTTTGCTGTCCTTATCGTCCTTGTCATCGTCCTTGCTATCCTTCTTCTTGTCCTCCTTCTTTCCCTTGTCCATGTCCTCACCAGTGGCCATCAGAGAAGCAATGGTGTGTCTCTTGTCACCGTCGACAATGGTGTCGTTGGTGCCAGCAGCATCCTTGTACCAGTAGCTAGTACCCGAGTTGGAGCCAGGACCAGACTTGGCATTGAAACATTGGATCTCAACATCGGAGAAGGTAGCAAAGTAGTAACCACTCTTCTGGATATCGGGAGCATCCCAGTCGATAGGACCTCCAGCCCATGCTACAGTACCTTCGGCATTACCCTCCTTACCACCAGGCCACAGAGAAAGCTGCACGCGAGAGGGTGTCTGAGGGAAGTCAAAGTTCTTAGAGGTGGCATTCCAGGTATCACTCTTCTGGAGAGTTCGGCCGAGCTTGCCATCAACCCACCACTCAATCTTGTCGGGGGTCCATCGGATTTCGTAATCGTGAAAGTTGGCAAAGGTATCAGACAGCGTAATGTTTTCGGAATTCTCGTCTATCAAAGTGTCAGCCGTGTCAGGTACAACACACCATCACGTGAGGATTCATGGCTGTGTCACGAACAAGGGGCTACCTTGTTGTGTGACACTGGGACGACTTACAGTTGGTGATGCCCTGGAAGTAATAATTGGTCTGAGCATCGCCGAGCTCTGTACCAACAAACTCATAATCGATCTCATCCTTGACGTCAGAGAAGAGAATGAAAGCAGTAATGACACCAGCACCACGGCTGGTCTTGAAGCGAGCCTTGACGTTACCATACCACATGTAGACAGTAGAAGACAGCAGAGTGCCAACACTGTCCTTGGGCATGGTAAGAAGAACGTTGTTCTGGAAAACAACAGGCTCACCCTGTGCAACCCAGTCGGCCTTTGAAGAATCACCAAGATACTTGCCGATATCGACAATTGAATCAAGGGAGTTCATCTTCATCTTGCGGTCCTCGCAAACAGGAGCGGGGACACAAGAGTCGAGGGAGAAGGACATTGTAGGATCGCAACCACCCAGGCAGTACGCACCAACACCGCATTCACCATAGGCTGATACATGTCAGACATCAGAAATCATCAACTCCGTGCAGGTAACTTACTGGAGCAGCATGGCGAGTCCTCGGGACAGTGGCTGCTGCGCGTGCACTTGACAGCGGCGACAGAGCTAGCGCCCAAAAGGGCAGCAACAACAAGAGATCGCAACATTATGAATATGAAATAGTCGAGCAAAAACAGATGTAACTGATGCTTTGATGCAAGAGCGCCCTCGAATTAGGGGTTCGGTATTATGGTATGGTCTGATCTGATCTGATCGGGATATTAAGAGTAGATAAGGCGTTGAAGTGTCGAGAACAGGTAGCGACTGCTGTTGAATCGAGTAGACACAAAAACGACAGTCGAAACAACCCAGCAAGCGAGCGACTTGGGTTGTTGTCGGTGATTAAAGGTGTATTTGCGTGGTGTTGATAGCGACCGTCTTATTAGGCTGCTGATTGACAGTTGAATCAAGCAAAAAAGGGCGATGGAATGCGGGCCGCAAAACAGTTTGCGCGTCCTCGATCCGAAAAGATTGTCCCTTTTCTAGAAATCTCCCTTGAATACGCAGGACTTTCCTTCTTAACGAGAGCAGAAGGATGTCGGGCAACTCCGCAGAAAGCGAGTGTCTGATTTAGAAATTATCGCGTAGATTCTGCGTGTGCTTTTTTCGATCGATCGGGACTCGACTGTGTGACTTGAGCGAGAGAGAAATAGCGACGAGAAAATAAAAACGATTGATAGTGCCACCGATGTCTTCCCTTGGGTTAGGAAGAAAGCAAACGATGAGCAAAACAGTGAAAAAGAAAAAGGTGGATTATCAACACCACAGACAGACAGCGAAATCTGGGGAAAGGATAGGATAGAACCAAGGGAAGAGGGATTAAAGAAGAGAAGCGAATCTCCCAAAGAAGAAGGCCGAACAGACTGGACCAGACTCCCCCCCGTACCTGTCCGTTCCCCATCAGCACTCACACACTCGCGCACTGGCAAAGCGGACCTCTCGTGCCGAGAGACACGAGACATGGCCTTTTTCGTTTAGACGCACTATCACACTAAACCACTCTGGAGATAACAGTGACTAGGCTTGAGAAAGGACCAATAACAGCTCGAGTTTATTCAAACTTGGTGATCGGTTCGTCTAAGATCACGCGCCTGATCCTGGCTGACCCCTGAACTCCATACACCTAGGCAGAGGCGATGTGACTGCCTTGGTGATCCATCAGTAGCATCATCGTATAGATATCAGCTGTAATAAGAGCAATTGCTGCCATGGAATCCTCTAACACCCAGTCCATTGAACATGTCTTCAAGGCAACAGTGCTCAATCTCTGAATGCCTACAGCAAAGCAATCACTTTGTTATCAGTTGCATCACTGCGGTCGCAAATACCCTCGTTCGCCAACAAAGTTCAACCAAATCGATTGAGTTTGACTTGATCTTCAAACCCGAAATGCTACCTACTATGTATATTAAACTTTCAGCTTCGACTCCATTTACAACATCGATGTATCTCTAATTACTTCGATGATACCACAAGCCCTGAGTTCAAAGCCCGTACATTCCGCGAATCAACATCCATATCATTCAACCCATCCATCCATATCTCCCCAGATTTCAGGTCATAGACTCATCCCTGCCCATCATAATACGTACCGCCCCCTTCATTCCGGCCCATTTTACCTTTCTCGCCAGAGCTCAATGCAATAACCACACTAACAGTGGATGGATGTCATAATGAATTAGCACTCGAAAACCTTCCAAAGCCCTTCTACGCCATCATGCATTGCCGATGTCACATCTACATCTGGTACGCCATTGCCTGCCACACAACCGCTTCCCCTCCCGCCGCCACAATCCCATTGTACCCGACAAGTAGCCTAAGTACCTTTACCTAACCCAGGCTGACAGCCCAGCGCCCACCACAGGGGACACGCCACGGTCCCTGACCAATCTTACAGGCCTGTCAAACACCAACTTGCTGACAGTAGACAACCAAGAACGCATTACTATCTTGCAGCAACTAATTGGTACAGGATAATGGCAAATGATTTGTGTCTTCGCAAGCTAAAGCGATCCGCGCAATATACAGGATATGTACATCGTACCCCCAAATGCACCACGTTTTCATTACAGGCAATTGGTTCAGTTCACGAGCGTCAATCAGGGGGCCATTATGTTTGTGTGCAAGGAATCAACTCCAGGCATTGGGGTATAAGTAACCGAACCTAAAATCGAACAGTCCCATCCTTTCACAACCAGAATCGAAAAGGAAAAAGACAAGGGGAAAAAACAACACACACTGCCGTCATCCTTCCTTCCCTTCGACTCGGTCCGTCTTGAAACGGCTTCGTCTTCCTCAACCTCAGACATCCATATCCTCCTTCATCTCTCCCCATTACACCAACAGACGCGTCCATATCACAAGTCCCTTTCCTTTGTAACACTCTCTTCCTATAGGCCAGTTCGACAGGTGCATACGCTGCATCTCGTCTTCAATTTTTCCACCTTTACGCGCCAGTTCCCAGTTCCAATCCTTTCCGTATCCGATCCGAAGGAGTGGTAACAAAGCCGGTGAGGCATTGTCCGCCATGCCTCATAAAATATTCGAGACAAGCCCACAATTAACAAACATTAAACAGTTTCCCGCATAGAAATTGTGCAGAACGCCACTGCTGATTTTCCCTTTGTTTTTGGTGTTTTGTGTCTTTTCCCTTTGCAATAGGGAATTCTGGGTAAAAGATCATCTTCTTGGCTATCGAGTTCTCACAGGAGTGCGAAACTTGCAAGAGATCCCAAAGCCACCTTGCGACTCGCCCTATCTCTTGGAATTAGGGAACAAATCTATGCATGTCAGTTTCAATGAACGCTTCTTCACTCTCCGTCGTCAAAACGGAGCAGTCGAGACGTACCTGGAAAGTGTTCTTTGGCGTACTGTTCGCAAGCCTACGTCATATGTCAACACCTTACATGCTTTCTCAAGTTCCGAGGATTAAGATACGTACTTTGGCAGGTTTGTTGACCTTCTGCCCAATTGACTTCCACTTGTTGTTCTCGTACTCCTTGATGGCGTTCAATAACGCTTGGCTCTGATAAAGGGGAGGTCAGCTTTGTTGTTCAATGTACAGGGCGAATGGTGGCTACCTCGTCCTCAGCAAACTCAGCATAATGCATGTCCTAAATCCAATTAGCTTCTTAAATCCTCCCGTTGATCTCCTGGTCGAGCATACCTTGTACCAATGCTTCTTGACAGATCCTTCTGTCCTGGTAGGGAAAGTCTACACGTCATTTTTAGCATATGAATCATACCCAGGTTACACCGTAGGTCTTACCTTGGCAATCTCTGCCCAGCTGTTGCCAGCATCTCGCATTTGCTTCAGTCGCAACTCTTCTTGTGGTGTCCAGGGGGTGTTAGTCCGGCTTTTCTTGGCCGGTGGAGGTGCAACTGGTGCTGCGTTCGCATCATCTGTCTGAACTTGTTGTGGTTGTTGAGGAACCGCCTGTGGTGGGGGAGGAGCTGCGACAGGAGGTTGAACTTGAGATGGGGTAACAGGGGCAGGAGGAGCAGCTGTGGCCGGAGGTCCAGCGGCACCAGGTGCCGGCCTCTTTCGCGACCGACCAGCTGGTGCCGGAGTGGGAGTAGGTACTTGCTGAGGAGGTGCAGCACCATTTGGAGGCTGCTGAGGAACGTTCATGGGAGGAGGTTGAACAGGCGCCGGGTGATGTTGCTGCTGCTGCTGTTGAGGTTGCTGTTGTTGCTGCGGTGCCATATTAGGTTGAGGGGCGCCGTAGCGGAATTCCATGTTCTCAGGACGACGAGTCATGTCGTTCTGGTATTGGTGAGGGTTGCTATTGAGAGACGCAGGTCAGCAGGGTAGCTCCCAATCGTAGGGCTTCATGATCGATATGAATGGGCACGGTAGTCGACACAACCACAAGCTACAGGCATTAGAGGTACTTTCATGTGAGAAAGTTACTTGTGTAGCTTTGGTAGGCGTCAGGTCTATCAGTGGTGAAATGGGTCGTGAGACACAATTCGAAGGCACCGATTAAGGACCTTACAAAGCCAGAAATACCGTGACGAAACAGGGAAAGAGTCGTATTACTCTTGTAATCGACAGATGGTGTGGTACCTGGTCCAAGAAAGAAGGGTTCATCAAAGGACGTATTACTTACTGCATCTCGGTTGGCTGATGAGAGTTGGAGTAGACATACTCCGGGACAGGCCCGACTTGCCACTGCTGCATGTTCTAAAAGGTACCAGTTAGCCATCAGATTCAAGGAACCATCGGCAATAAGCAAGGAAACATGATGTTGAAAGCCGTGAGACGCTGACGCTAGCGTCTGCGATACAACAAGACATATCATGACTCTGACTGGTGTATCAATCAACGTGGGTCTGAAGCACGCGCAAACTGGGGGTGACGCGACCAGGGTCTGAGCTGAACTGAGCTGCGCAACTATTGTCGATATCGAATTTCGACAGGAACAGGACAATAGTCGCTTCATAACATTTGCAGCATACCTGTAACCACAGCCTCGGGTCCACCTTGTTGGCCGGCATCGCGTTGCGATTCATAGTGCTTCTCTCCGTATTAACACCAGAAGCGCGATGGCGCAAAACGCGGAACTTTTTTTCGGATGACCAAGAGTACAGATGGTGACAATAGAGAAAGTATTTGTACTCACGGGCAAAAGTCTGACTAGTTGATCCGTGAATAAAGTTGAGTTAAAAGGCAAGAGAGTTAGACAGTGACCAGTCACAATATCGTGAAGGCGACAACGTCGATACAGGAGAGGTACAGACGAGTATCTCGAGTATCTGCGAAGTACTCAACAAAGATCTGTGCTGGGAGGGGATTTTTAGGGCGTCAGGAAACACAACCGCGGGATCTGGTTGGTAAAAAAACTGAAACGTGATGTGGTGGGATGCCGGTTTGAGTTCTCCACGCAAGTACCAACTGGTCGAGATGTTCAAAGTTTTTTGTCTTGTAATGAACCTTTGTGCGCTGGTTGAGGTTGGGTCAGTATCAGCGTGTAAGTGGTGAGAGTGGAAATAAAGAAAATTGTTCGAGTTCAACGGAATCGCATGTGCGCGATGCTCTACGTGTCTAAACCATGTGCGCGGTCAGATGCTGTGTTGCTTTTCGCGTGCGCCTCGGCGAAGCCATGTTGAAGACATTGGCAGTGCCCCGTTGTTTTTGGGGGTGGTTGGAGACGAGACAGACGCTTGTGAGCGAAAAGAGATTGATTGGGGCTGGGGCTATAACGAGGCAGGAAAATGCAAGCAAGCCAGGCAAAAGAAAGGACAGGCGGACACACGCGTAACGTGTCTGCGATAAGACGCGAGTGATGTGAGGTACGTAGCGAACAGAAACGTAGGACTGTGGTCGTGGCAAGACGATGGATAGGAAGATGCGATGCGATGCGACAGGTGATGGTGATGGTGATGGTGAAGTATTGAGTCATGAGTGAATAGAGTGAGTGAGTGAGTTTATGCTCAGTTGCCGCATCTCAACTCGGCAATGACGGAAGATACAGGACGCGCGCTCAAAAACATGTACAAGTTTTCATTTCGATGAGCAAAGACGCAATAATGAGTGAGAATGAAAGCCAGGAGATGGTATTGATTGATGGGACACGATATAGAATAGAATGCTTACTTGAGTTAAAGGCCCAGGAGGGAACGAGCAAGCAAATGCGCGTCTTGTTTGTCTGCGACGGTGACGACACAATGTGAAGGTCGAGTCACAGGTCAAGTCGTTTTGCTCGCCTGTCGCAGGTCGCAATCGCAGAATGATAGAGAGATACCTCACTCAGCCTTAGCAGATGCTGTGAGTGGATCCACAGCTAGGTTGATTGAGGATGAAGTTTGGGCGTAGAAGGTATGGATTGTGAGATGATGTACAATAGATACCTCACCTCAGTTCAACTCTGTTCCCGTCAGGTCGAGTTTGAGGTGGATTGGATGCGGCAGGTAAAAAGTAGATAGGTCTGTCTGGGGGATGGAGGAACGATGGATGGTACCTCGAGGCAAAGTAACTCGGGCAGGACCTTGGAAGTCGCTGGGACCTGGGGAGGGGAAGGTAGTCGTGGGTTACCCTTTTTTTTGGTGGAAAGGGGAGAATGGAATGGGCGAAAGGAGGTGGGCAGGCGTGACAGAAAGCTACGACGCTTGCGCTAAAAGTGGGTCACCGACGCTTCCGAGGCGCGAATAGCTTAGAATTTGACCTCATAATCACACTGTCTTTAGCCACATAAATTATACTGGAATGCACAGTGCGCTGATGACGAGCATGTTATCTCTTTCAGCAGGAAACATTTCGAAAACAAGTACTGAGAGGTACGTGCTCTCGTTCCCCGCCCGCTAATGAAAATCTCTCGTTTCTTTGGTTGATCCGGTAATTGCCAAGCCACGTTTGGTCAAGCCTCAGTTATCGTCGTACAAGTTTATCATAGAATCAGGCATTCAATCAGTTGAAGTGAGGTTGGCAGAGATATCTCCTTGGTATCAGTAATTGTCAATCCCACTCAATGAGTCTAGTCTCCTCGCGTACGTCACCTTTTTGATCTGACATGATCTGTTTCCCCCTCGTCAATGGCCTTCCTTGTCTAATAATTCACCGACTGGTCTAATCTCACGATATCATCCCATCAGACAATGAATCCCTGTTGGTGATTAATTATACGGTTGTCGGTGTTTTGCAATCTCTATTTCGTTTGTCGTGGCTGGTTAAATCTCTTTGATGAGACTTTCGTGTTTAGCTCCAGCAGCCACTGGCAGTTTCTATCTACGTGACGTGCTGTCATTTTGCATTGCGTGACAACCTTGGTAGGATAAAGCGGTCCTTTCACGTGTCCTCTGCTATTCTTTTGACTATTGCAACTATTCATCTGTCATCTATCACGTTCCTATGTTTGTTGGTTTCAACGTGTTTCGTTCTATTGACGAATGACAAGGTGTCATCCCCACTCCACGCGATCATTTCATACTTTATCTCCAACAACCACGAGGTGTTGTCAAAAGTAGGCGCACTTTGAATGACAGATCTGTACTAGATGTTGTCTTGACACCGTTTCTTGAACCTACGTACCTTGTCTTGCGGTACGTGCCATTTGAGGATGGCTGGCCTCAAGAGCCGCATCTCTCAAAATGATGGATCTGCCCCAATTCTCCACCCTACAAGTACTGTACACAATGGGGTATACCCGGCAATCTGGTCGCGTCTCGAGCTAAGATCGTGACATTGAATCTGTGTACCTCTCAAGTCCCTCCCACGTCGGATCCGGGACTCGGAGTTTTTGTTCTATCGTACGGGTGGCAATTAATATAAATGGATATGGTCTAATATGATGTTTCTGATGCTGTAGAGATGCAGTTTGAGTAATTCTGCTTGTTTATCCGTCGAGGCTGTCGACCCCCTTTTTTTTTCAATTTCTCCTCAACCGCACTTATGATGCCGCCTTTCACTGTCATAGGCACAACTCGAGCTCGAGCTGCATTTACACGGGCAAAGATACTGAACTGATTCAATCACATCAGGGGAGTTTTAGATTTACATGCTAATGCCCCGAATGGCAACCGTATGAGACTGCTACATACTCGATAGCTGTCAAGAGAAGACCAGACTCATCTTCGTTGTCCAGGGTAGGCTTACCGCAATATGTCCTCACGGACGGCATGTTGCGGAAATTCCTCCTTGTTCCCCAATAAGCACATTGTTAAAACACTACAAGAACTCTAATAAAATCAATTATATGAGGAAAACTAAATTTACTATAGTTTGATTAGGTTCTCACACCTATAGCAGAACTTCCGACTAAAAATGGTGCTAAGAATGAATATGTTTCTATAATCTCCGACTTTTCTTCCTCCTATGATTTAACTCCTGTTAGATTACCCGGCACATACAGGATGAAATCTCTTGAGCCCTAACGGTGGCGAACGCTGAGATTAAGCTCCGATAAAGAGGAATGCAACAGAACTACCAGATCAAGACAACGGCGAGATAACCAAATCTGACATTCACACGACGATCCGGCACCGGCATCAAACTCCATCGAGTTCATCTTCCTCCACCATCTCCAACTGCATTGCCGATCCCCGCCCGCTTCGAAACACGCTTGTAATCTGGGATGGCCTGATGTCCCACGCCAACAATAAAATAAGCACAAAAGAGGAGCACGGGGCACTCTCCCCATGCGAACGAAACATACACGCCTTAATATGGATATCGGGGAAATACATTCCGAGGCAAAAATGTCGCCCGCAATACGAGTTTGCGGTGAGCAAAGATCCTGATAATAGCAACAGAGCTCGAGTGCATCGGTGCTTTAGCCTTCTTTTGAGTTACATTAGACTATCAAGTTTCGAAACCTTTGTTCCTCGAGGGTTAGGCCCGCGGATGAAACCACCCCGGTTGCAAGAGCTGGTCGAAATATTCGGACACCTCTTGAGCCGTCCGTAGGGCCAAGCGATCAGGACCCTTGCTTCTACCTTACGCTCCATTGGATAGGGGAATTTATAGGTACAGTAGGACTGGATAATGGGAATCTCAAACATTCTGGTCGCGTTTCAAGCTACACCCTTATACAACGGTGAATATTGAAACGCCAGCCCTGCAAGATAGACATGTGGCGTAAAGAACACAAGGCATTGCTTAGCCATGGGGTAGAAACCTTCAACAAACACGAGATGAATCTGCCGGTGTCATGAATAATCTCACAAAACACGTAAACAACTTTAAAAAAAGTCTTTTTATATGGAGAGTGTACTTTAGTAGCACAATCAATAAAGACAAAACCCGAACGAAATTATCATCAACACGGAACCCTGCATGTGTTTTGTGGATTTACACGTACTGCTCTCTCACAAGCATATCCGGCCATAAAAAATCTTTGACGGCCCTTTGCCGCTTGACTAACAACTCACGATAGCTGCATCTCTGTCCCCGTGCAGAGCAAAGTTCCAGAACATTTTTCTCAGGACAGCCTGAAGGCCCCCAGTCCGGGATCCAAACAGCTATGACCATCTCGACCGCACAGACTACTGAAACACTGCCGAGGTAAGTCTACGAAGGGAAGTGTTGCGACTTGGCAAACATTTGACAGCTGTATAATGTTTAGCGCTTAATAGAGAAGGATTAAGTAAATAATACTTGAGGAATTATGTATCAGGATTTCGTATGCGAGGTTGCATGGAAGAAACTCAAAACTGAGGTTATCTAAAACTTATCTGGGAATCTCAGATCTTGGAGTTTCGGATCTCGACGTGTTTGATCGCTGCTTCAGACTCGAGCTCACACAGGAACGACAGCTATCCGGCGTCATGGGACCTCCTGCCAACTCGGTAGAGTAGCACCCGGTTTCCGGCAATGTTTCGATCCGAGCTGGAGAATGTGTTTCTCTTGACGCTGTCATGTTAGAAGTGTGCATCAGATATCTGAAGCCTGAAGGCATTCGCAGTTTTGTTTAGCGCCACAGAGCAGAGCCCTGCTGCCGGTGCTAGTGCATATTTTCATAAGGATGCTCTACAATACGATACGCATGGGGGTAAGCCGCGTAAAGATCTCGGACAAGGGAGTGAGATCGACTTCACAGAGTCACTCTACAGCAGCATTTCGCTACCAAGGGCCGGTTCACCGCCCGACACCACCTGGTGATCATCTTGCCATGGCACGGTGTTAGTCGGCCAGGGCTCCAAGAATAGACGAACAGATTCTGCCGTATTCAAATCACTCAGAGTTGCAAGGAAGGACGACGATCAGAGAGGCGTAAGACAGCGGGATCGAAGCATCCGTATCCATCCTGTGTCTCGCTTGGCCGTGTTTCTCATTATTGTTTTCTGTAACTGGGGAACGAATGTTTCCGTTTGTGCCGCAAACTCAGCTCGTTTCCCCTGCACGGCACATTGCCAGAACCATAACCAGGACACGATACAGAAGACCACAATAGGAATAAGTGCAGAGTCTGTCGACGGACAAGGTAAAAACAAAGTGTCGAAAGCACTGAACCAGTATTCTGAGGTTAATAAGCCGCCCAATCAGCAGAGGACGCTCCACAGAGTTCGCAAATGTCCATCTCTTTTGGACTAATCCCTGATACCGAGGTGAAATTACGCCAGTGCGTTAGCGGGTTTCAAGGGGGGATCCCTGAACCTTGGGCCTGGGGCGCGGCGGCAGCTAACGAAGCGGCGAGATTAGTTGGCTTTGTTAAGGTAGAAACCGAAACCGACGGTAAGGAAAGTTATATGGGTTTGAGTAGCAGTATAGTGACTCTGAGACAGGAAACATCATGACCAGAGAGTTGGTGAGATGATGATGCTCCTGCTGAAGAAGTGATATGTATGATATCAGAGTTGAAGTTGTTTCGCCCTGATCCTACCAAACAACAACAGATGAAGATAAAACTTCCTAAAGTCTAATTAATTAATAAAGGTGCAAACAAGTCACTGCGTGTTGAAATTAGACAGGCGCTTGTCGTCCCGCAAATTTGTGAATCGAGGCGTCCATGGCATGTGCGCATCGTCTAAACAGACGGCATATCTTGCACCCACCTATCACGAAACGATAGCCGACAGGGTTGCAATGTCATGCCCTCCACCAAACACCGTGCAAGCCGGCCGAGAAGTATATGTACGTATCTGGACTCGGCTCGAGTTTTGATACTTGGAGCCAAAAGGCGAGAGAAACGAAACCGGATATTGTTTAACTAAACATTTGGGGTTTGATAAGCTTTGCGGAACATCTCCTTGTAGCGGCTTTACTTCAGCTGCTTTATACAGAAACACCAAGAATCATGCAGCAGCAGCAACAACAACACCAACTCCCCGATCGTATTTACTTGTTACGCCCGGGCCAGTAGTAGTCTGCTAGCTGCAGCCAACAGCTTGGGACCTAATCACGGTCCTCCAGAAGATCACGGATCACAGCGCAGCGGCGCGCGATGGATGTTAGCCTCGAGGCTACAAGTGTGGGTGGGATTATTACAGCCAAACCACGAGGTTGAAGGAACTCGAGGTGCAAATCAAAATCAGGGACCGTCCAATTACGAAGCAATATATGAACCCCTGCTACTCGCCAGGGTTGGCTGCCAAGAAGCAGTTTGTGTGCTGCGCTGGAGAGTCAGACAAGGCTATCAACTAATGGAAGGGCACCTTGAATTATTACGCGCATCGCGCACCTGAAGCTGAGGTCGATGTAACGCAACACGACCCCGTTGAAGAGAGACTCACTGAATGTCTGCTGTCAGGAATAAGAAAAGTGATTGATTGATTATCAAGGAATGAACACGAGGAGGCCATACGTAAACCTAAGGAGAGTGCTATATGCGTGTCTTGTCCGACGGGAGACAGTTTCTCCTTGAGGGTAAAGGTACTGTGCTGCTGTGCTGTGCTGTGCTGTGCTGTAGAGATCGGATGCCAAGGATGGCGAAGAATATGTTTAAAACTCGCACAGGCCTGCCAATATCCGTTGTACGAGTACTGAACCGGGGGTGGTAAATGGATGTTTGGATCACTTCTTCAACAGTGGGAGACGCTACGTGCGGTGGTGACCGTTTTACCAGGCAAGGGTGAGTTGATTTGACAAGGCGGCGGATCTTGTATCCGTTACTGACAACGACTGTTCTGTTCTGCAGTTGCAGTTGCAGCATGTAAGTGATCGCTTTGAGGTTCGCTTGGGCGGACCATGTCATCTGGTCTTGGTTCGTGACGAATTGATTCATGATAGTGGCGGACGGTGGTGTTCGCTCCATATTCCTATTCTGTCGAGCTGTTTAGACTAGATCTCACCTTCACCGCGATTGAGGCTTGACTACTGCACACTTGTATCAAGCCATTGTCATCTGTGGCGTTTCTGTAATATTACGATCGTTGCTATTGCTTCACAAGCCCTTTTTTTTCGTCTGAGGTTTTTTTTGGGGGGCAAGAGAAACAAAGAAACCAAAAACCCCAGAAATTGGGGTGTCTCATTACTGCAGGTTTTGTCTTGTGTTAGTCTCGTCTTGCGCCCAGTCTATGGTCAGGCTAAAATAGTATAGTGTCGTCTAGTTTGTCTCCGTTTAGAGCCTCAGGTCTTGTTGTAGCAGTATTTGTTTTGAGTCCCAGACAGGAACTGTAAGATGAATCATCATCCACGACTTGTTCCGTCTGCGATGGATGTATGTTTTGGTTTTGTTCATGTTGCAGCATCCCAACTCCAGCCAAGCCACATGCCATGCCCTGCAGGCCCTGAATCTAACCCCCATGCTCTGTCCTGTCGCCTAGGCCTGGAACGCCTCCCACCCCCGTTCGTTAACGCTGTTAGACTGTTCCTGTTAGATGTAACAGGGGCCCTGGCAGTGAGCAAACCCTTGTTATGCCCTGATCCATGTCCTTCCTCCAATCCATGCATGGCCCGAACCATCACCACCGTCGTGGCCGTTGCAATCTGCCCCGTACGTACTGTACCTTACTCTAGTGAGCCTGTTACTGCATGCGTGCCGCTGTAAACTGTCTATTGTGCCTGTTTCTGAATCTTCCATTGTTATTACTACACCACTTGCCCCTCCCCTTCTAATAAACTACTTCTACTTCTCCTCCTCTTTCCCTTCTTCACTTTGGATTGTCATCCTCAACCTCACATCTTTTCTTTTCTTTTTCTTCTGCTTTGCAAGAAACGCTGTCGCGTCTTGTAATTGTATTCACTTCTTCGGCTCTGCTTCACTTCTTCTACGCAGCTAGCTCCAACACACTCATTAACAGTACCAACTTGGACCAACTGGTTTGGCTGCTGACACTCCTTTGAACAACAACAACCACCCATTACCTTCTACACAACAAAACCGATATTGGTTTTTCATTCAACGCCTTTTTATAACAATTCTGTTTCATTCTATCTGAAACAGTTCCAACTTTTGAGCACTTTCCTTTCCGGTGTCTGTATTTTCGAGTTTAAATATTCTCGCTGGCTTAAACAGCACATCCGGCATTCGAACGATATCACTCGCTTCGATCACACTTGGTCTGGCTTCTTCTTCAAGACCAGCTTATACGACGACTTTCGACTCTTCGAAAAACGACGATTCTTTTCAGCAGCCTGACTTTTATTTTACGATACCCCATTGCGGATTCAAGGCAGTACAATGAACAGCCGACCAATGAGCTCAGGCATGCCTCAACACCAGATGGCTCAGGCCCCCGCGCCTTATATCCCATCGCGGGATTCCATGGACCGCCACGACTACGGAATTTCAAAGAACCGTAAGGCTTCGTCGACTGGCGGTGGACGTGCTTGGAGCGATGAGGAGGTGAGTCAATGTTGTTTAGTTGTACCGGACCAAATCACTAACCCCAAGTTTAGGAGTCGTATCTCATCCAAACTCGCCTCCAGAAGATGCCATATAAGTACATTGCAGCCCACCTCAAGAAGACAGAGTTGGCTTGCCGTCTTCACTACCATCAGCTCTCCCATGGCAGCAACCGACGCAACAAGCGTGCTGCCTCAGTCTCATCGGGTGCCTCCAACGACATCCCCCAGACTCACCACGTGAACGTCCCCAGCCCTGCACGAGAGACTGTCTCTCGCTCAGTTTCTCCTGGTGGAAGTGTACGAAGTTATAGCCCTCCTCCCTGCAACGTCAACACTGCCAGCCACATCCAACTCCCCAGCATCGTTGGACCTAGCGATGTCACTCGTCTACCGTCCATTCTCCCAAAGCCATCTCGCATGTCTCTCCCACCTCCCGTCACCAACCAGTCATATACGACGACAGTGGACGTCCCTGTTCAGATGCCTCATGCTGCTTTTCACCACCGCGCAGCTTCGCTTCAACGAACAACACCTCCCCTGCGTCTTGACTGCTCAGTTGTGCCTGCTCCTGGACCCGTATCTTCACCTCCTGCACACAATGCCTCGCATGTCGATCTTTCACGCCTTCATTCCATCTACTCAACCCACCGCGCGTCTTTCTGGACAACAATCGCCAACGAGTATGGTCCTTCAGTGTCGCCCACTGTTCTCGAGCAGGCCTGGAAAACTGGCACCTGCTGCAGCCCTTCTTCTCTAACACCAATCACCCCCATCTCAAGCCCAGGCCAGGCCGAGAAGGATGCACAGAGCCAGTCCTACAACAAGGGACAGGACAAGACACGGATCTCTTCGATCCTTGGAATTGATGCTGACCCACGAACCGCTCGCGATCGGGATATTGTGAGACGGCTGGAAGAGGAGCGATTCGGTATGATGCAAACCGCTCACTGAACATGGACTCTTCGGGTCACGTCACCCTGTCTTGATCCTCATCCCATCCAGAGGCGAGGTAATTTGGAATGAGGACAAGGTGAGACTGCAGCGTGGTCTCGCCTCATTGTATGATACGCCTCCTGCTTTTCGCATTTCGTTTCAATCACGGCATTGTTGCTCTCTACCACCAGAGGCATGCACACGACACGGCATATCTGCCACACACTTGGGCATTTTACTTGCGCCCGCACTCGTTTTCACGAAGTACATCACTTTCATTCTTTTCACTGTGCGCCTATACCGTTCTTATCTTACGAACAAAGTATTGTCTAGTGGGTGGGATCCAGTTCAATACTGGATCCTTGAGGTGGAAAAAAAGGAGGTAGATGCACGGCATTTGCTACACGACATGAAGAGCACTTGTCGCAGATGAAGAGAGACACTACTACACACCTTTTCCGTCCTATGCTTGGAGTAAAGACCTGTCCCGGGGTAGTGGGCAGAGTCATGGATTTTTCATTTGGTCTCAATTTTCGGTTTTTTTTGACGTTTTTTTTTTTCTCACCCGTTTTATTTGGCTTGCCATTTCGGCAGATTTCCTTACATTGTACAGTCCTCTTGTTGTTTCGTATTCAGGACTGATGAAATTACGGTGATGAAAGAAAAGAGCCAAAGCTCAAGACGCTCGGCCCCGGGCTACTACTACTGAGCGGATGGGGTTTATGGGGAGGAGGATAATATTAGATACACCCTGTCAGTGGTAAAAGCTGGCAGGCATCAATTGATAATCTTCTTCACCTTGAACTGTTTATTGTTTCATGTGGACTGTGACATGACAGCGTTGGAAAAAAGTGCTGCTTGTTTGCGTAATTGAGGTGAAACTAGATCAGCGTGTGTTAGTGGAGGGTATGGGGATGGGATATGTTTGAGGTTGCTCGAGACGGTGATACGTCCGAACAGTGTCTGTACAAGGTGTCATGAAGATGATTTCGCAGCAAAAGCCCGAATTGTAATGGTACTGCTGAGTGATGCTTATGTATTGTGGTGAGTTGGGTGGGTGGGTGTATGTGTCTTGGCTGTGCAGCGTTGCAATGCGTTTTCCGAGTCTCTGTTTCACAATGACGACGGCTGTGTATCAAAGCGCATAGACCAATATGACTTGCATGATATTGGGGTTGATATTGACGAGTTGTGAGTACGTACAGTGTGTCTTGTGGCTGAGGTATGAAAGGAGACGTAAGGAGGTGTGTTTGTTTGTAGTTGAACAACCGACGAATGGAGGTCATGCCTATTCTGGACTATAACATGATATATCTGACACGTCGAAACATTACAAATTCTCGGTGGTTAGAACCGTTCGGGTGAGTGTCAGCCGAAACTTCGGTGTCTCTCCCCCGTATCCGATCCGCGGTTCGGCCCCGGTGGATGAAGAAATTGTGGATGTCACGCGGAGAGGGGCGCATCGGGAATCATGGGAGGGGAAGGGAAGAGATGGATCCATAGCGAATGGGACTGCGGAGTCCCGGCCGAATGTAACTGTAAGGTTGTTAGATGTTCTTAGGGAGGGTGTTTTCCCATTTAGCCGCTGTCACGTCGTTTTGTTTTTGTTTTGGGGGTTAATTAAATCTGGCCCCACGCTTATGATCTGGACGAAGGTATCGTGAGGGGAGCATGTTTCCCAGGAGTGGAGATGACCTCGGGTATTTCAAGTATTCATTATCTCTTGCACTCACTCAACACTGACAGAGGAGACAGACAGTTCTTGTTTCCTCTGCTTGATTGGCAATGACTAGCTCGGACCTATTAAAGCTCGAGGGATCCGCAATTGCTAAACCGACGGTTGGTATTCGACAAAGCTCAAAGGTCACTAACTAATGTGCGGGGTTGCTGGCCTCTCTAGAAGGCGGGAAGTGGATATGTCATGATCATACCAAGTCAATAGGGGTTAAAGAAAGAAGAATCAAGAGAAGGGGAAACTCTTGATGAGAAACGCGGAGCGAATGCCGAGCTGTTCGGTCCGGCAAAGGAAGGATAAGTGAGGCAAGCCAAGATTTTGAGTGAGAATAGCCTTTTCTAACACGAGGTAAACGAGTTTGACGCAATTTCACGAGGCTTCTCTTATCTATCATGTGTTGTCAATGAGCGAGAAGCGACATTGGCTTGGGGAGTACAAAATGTCACAACTGCAGCAGCCGTTATCATCACTTCCTTTCTCCCTTGTTATAGTCTCACTTCCATCTCTTCTCTCTTCGTGACTTGTAATATCGTAAACCTCAACTGATCAACAGAGGAGCCAACGCCACTCACTTACTCTACTCCGCACACTACACCACCTCAAGTCACAGGGCTACGAAGCTACAGGCTACAGGACATTCCGCTTACATTGAAAAAAGTCACTAAAATCGAACTACTCCGCTCTTCGGCAGACGCATTGCAACTCGCACCACAATTCTTGTCTAATCCGACGCTTGTCTTTGGTCAATTTCTCTTCGTCTTGGGTTCTCTGTCACCCTCACCCAAGACCAAAGTCTAAAGACCTTGCTGTCCGGAATCAATTCCTTTATATAAGGTCAGTCACTGCCCGTGGGGTTACGCCTTGGCATCCTCTTTACTGTAACATAAACCAGCTCATCCTTTCTTCCTCTTTCTCACTCCGACATCGCTATTTATCCTTTACCTTAAACTAATCCAAGTCATCAGGAGATAGCTTCTTTCACCTTGACTTAACTCTGGTGTTTCTCAGCCATTGAATCACTAGAAGCCGCTGAACTCCACCGACAGACTACAGACTGAGATCAGCTCTCACAACTCATCATCATGGCGGACCAAGTCCAACACGACCCTAAACAAGACCCAGACTACATCCCCTTTCCTTGCCTTCCTCCCGGTGGTGCTCTAAACCGTTGGTCAACAAAGATCACTCGCGAGCATGACTATCCCGGAGCTCAGGTATGCTTCCCCTACCTCTACCATATCCCAGCAACTCACTGACATTACCAGGCTATGCTCTACGGAGCTGGTGTCCCTAACAAGGACAAGATGAAGAATGCCCCTCAAATCGGTGTTGCTACTGTGTGGTGGCAAGGAAACCCTTGCAAGTGAGTTTTGAACCGAAAGCCTCTCTCAAGACTGAACACTAATGATTTGTAGTACTCATCGTAAGTGAGACAACCTCGCGCTGGTAAATCTATACTCACAAAGTTGCAGTCCTCGATCTTGGCCAAATCGTCAAGAATTCTATTGAGAAGGAGGGCATGATCGGGTGGCAGTTCAACACCGTTGGTGTCTCTGACGCCATCACTATGGGAGGCGAAGGTCAGTGAAACTCACTCACAAAATTCACAAATAACTCACACCTCTCAGGCATGCGTTTCTCTCTTCAAACTCGAGAAATCATCGCTGATTCAATCGAGTCTGTAACTTGCGCCCAGCACCATGATGCCAACATCTCTATTCCTGGCTGTGACAAGAACATGCCCGGCACTGTAATGGCCGCCGCTCGTCACAACCGCCCCTTTATCATGATCTACGGCGGTACCATCCGCAAGGGTCACTCTAAGCTCCTCGAGCAGCCCATCAACATCAGCACATGCTACGAAGCTTCTGGCGCTTTCACTTATGGCCGACTCCACGCAAAGACAAATCCTGGTGAGGCCGGCCGTGAGAGCTCTGATGTCATGGATGATATCGAGAAGCATGCTTGTCCCGGTGCCGGAGCCTGTGGTGGCATGTACACGGCTAACACTATGGCTACTGCCATCGAGGCTATGGGTCTTTCACTACCTGGCTCTTCATCATACCCTGCCGAGTCTCCTGAGAAGCGTCGTGAATGTGAGCGCGCTGCTCAGGTTATCCGAACTACTATGGAGAAGGATCTCCGTCCTCGCGATATCATGACCCGAGCTTCTTTCGAGAACGCTCTTGTTCTGACTATGATTCTGGGTGGTTCCACAAACGGTGTTCTTCACTTCCTCGCCATGGCCAACACAGCTGGTGTACCCCTGACCATCGACGATATCCAACGCGCCAGTGATAGAACACCTTTCCTCGCTGATCTGGCCCCCAGTGGAAAGTACTACATGGAGGATCTGTACAACGTTGGCGGAACACCTTCCGTTATCAAGATGCTCATCGCTCGTGGTCTTCTTGACGGCAGCATCATGACCGTCACCGGCAAGACTCTTGCCGAGAACGTGGAAGACTGGCCCAGCCTGGACCCTGGTCAGGATATCATCCGCTCTCTCGATAACCCTATTAAGGACTCCGGCCACATCCGCATTCTACGAGGAAACTTTGCTCCCGGCGGTGCCGTTGCCAAGATTACTGGAAAGGAGGGTCTGTCTTTCACAGGCAAGGCTCGTGTATACGACACTGAGAAGATGCTCAACGCTGCCCTGAACAAGGGTGAGATCAAGCAATCCGACGGTAACTTGGTCGTTATTGTTCGATATGAAGGTCCCAAGGGTGGTCCCGGTATGCCCGAACAACTGAAGGCCTCTGCAGCCATCATGGGTGCTGGTCTCTCGAATCTCGCCCTCGTCACGGACGGTCGATACAGCGGTGCCTCTCACGGCTTCATCGTCGGTCACGTTGTGCCCGAAGCTATGGTCGGAGGCCCTATCGCTCTGGTCAAGGACGGAGATGTAATTACTATCGATGCAGTTAGAAACCGCATTGATGTCGATATCACCGATGAGGAGATGGAGAAGCGAAGGAGTGAGTGGAAGGCCCCCGAGCCTAGAGTCAAGAGAGGTGTGCTGGCCAAGTATGCTAAGTTGGTCGGAGACGCTTCTCACGGTGCCGTGACAGATCAGTGGTAGATATCCAAGACTGACATGGACAGCAAAAAATAAAAATGGGAATATTTACGTTGCATTGAAACACAACACTATGATCTCGCATAATATTGAACAAGGACTAACACGACCATATAATTAAGAGCAGCGACTTGTATAAACTTGGCAAGTTTGATTTCTATTATGAATGAGGATTGGAAACTAAAATGAATGAAGGGTATCGAGCACATCCACACGCTTCTCTGTCTCCCGCTAACGCTCCTCTTTCAACCCATGCATAACCACCTTCTTGCTCTTGTCTTGATACACAAATACATCTTGCACGCATAAATATACTTTGAAAACACACGACCGCTTCTCTCCTCTCCCGTAGTTATATCCAATCACCACTCAACGTCTCCCCATATAATCTCGGCGCTTTCATCGACAGGCTAGTCGTACGCTGTAGCAAATGACCCTTGATGACTATCTGGCGGACTCTAGTCACCCAGGGGCATGCCCTCAAGCTCATCTAGCAATCGTCGCCAGTTGTCTGCGAGCATCTCGGCGTACTTGACTCGCTCGCCGGCCCAGTCCTGGTTCCATCGGCTGACCTGGTATTGAGTTGATTGGAAGGTGACAAGTTCGTCGCGGATACACTCCTTGACGAAGATGGAGCGATTGTGTTGCTGGACAATAGACTCCTTATCCTGATCCTTTGTTAGCGCTTCCTCTTCTAATAGTTCAGAGAGAGACTTACCTTGACGATGTTCTCTGCTATGCGGTCGATCTCACCAGCCTTAACCACACCTTCTGGCTTAGATCTCAAGTTGGCAAGCTTGTTCTCATTTGTCTGAATCCTCCGCTCCAGATAAGGAATGTTATCTTTATCCAATCGCTCTCTTCGCTCAAACATCTCACGCACGCTGACAAGGGCATCTCGTTGGCGCTTGAGGTCCTCAAGAACTCCCTCGTCCCATCCACGGCTCTCATCCTCCATCAAAGCCTGGCAAGTTCTGAGGTGTTTGCTCATGGCAACAAGTCCATCATTAAGAAGAGGAACCTCGTTGGTGTCAGTTGCGTAAGTATCCTCCGATGTTTCTGTCAAAGAAGCCAAAGAAAGGGCAATCCGAGCGTGGTCAGCAGCCACGCCCTCGGTTCGCTTGACGAGACGATCCATGATGTTGCAGACGTTAATGTAAAGCTCAGCAGACCGCTTGACGCCATTGCGTGTTCGGTTGAAGAGATCCTCGAGTTCAGCTGGCAAAGAATCCTCCAAACCAGGTGGTAGTGCTCTATCAGTAAACTCATCCTGAACAGAAATGGTAGCTTGCTTGCGCCACACAGATAGTTCCTGATGCTGATATTAGCTTCAGCAGTTGATTTACACTTGGTGGCAGAATTGACTTACTGTAGGAACGGTCAAGAACATGACGACAAGTTGTTCCTGACTCAGAATCGGGTGCCTGATAAGGGCATTCAAGAACCGTGACAGACCCCTCCTTCGCTTCTCGATAAAAGCCCCATCGTTGGACAGATGGCTGCCATTTACACCTACACGCTTAGGTGGAAGTAGCGGTAGAATACGGAATGGATATCTCTTGTGTAGACAATCCAATAGCCAGACAAAGTCGCTGTATCTGCGAATAACCTTGCTACCGCGCCTTATGCTCGAGATTTCATAATTATGGTGCTGGAACATGAAAACACCTTCCTTTTCCGGCATAAGCACAACAACGACATTCTCCTCGGCGCCGCGGCTGGCTCTACCACTACTCGTATGGTGTTGAAGAGCTGGAGGTTGTGCAGTTGGTGTCATATCGGGAGCTCCACCAAAGGGATTCTGGACAGGCCCAGAGGGAGATTCCCCAAAGCCTACAACAGGGTTGTTCCCATCAAAGTATCCCCATCCACCAGGCGTTGTCACCGAGTTGCTGCTATGCTGTCTCCGGCTGTTTGGAGACGTAGTGGCTTGAGGGGATGCAATATTAGGCAGAGGAGGAGCGTCGATTACTGTTGTCGGGGGTGTTTGGCCAAAGCCGGCATGGCCATTTGTGCTGTTTCGCTGGGTGCCGTTGGACTTGGAGGGACCATGATCATGGGTTTTGTGCATATCAGGACTCCCCCATGGATCATCCTCTGGGTCATCCATGGCTGGTCGAAATTGCTTAGGCTGTTGTTGCGCAGGAGGAGTTTGTTGTTGTTGAGGAGGAATATCTTTTGGAGGTGTCTGAGGCGGCTTCGCGGAGAGTTCAGCGACTGGAGGTAGGATGGGCTCTGCAGTGAGACCCGCGAGCTTGGGTTGCGGAAGGCCTGTGATGGAAATGAGTTATTAGCTGGACCTGAGTAGTGTCCCCACCAACCGCCGGGGGGGATATGCCAGCACTGATATGACATCCATGGCATTGCATTGACCAGTTGATAGGGCAGCTTGTAAGTCTTGGCAAGCAAGCGATTTACATGAGGGGAAAATAATCATGCGAAATGCGAATCGAAGAGATATGTTTACTTACGTTTTCGGCGCTCGTCAACACCATCCAGGCTTATGACTTCGCCCTCTTGTGCAAGGCCTACCAGAGCCAGCAGCACATTGAACTCGTTTCGACCTAGCAGTACATCCCCGCCTCCGGGAGCAACCAAGGACATAATGCGAGCTTGGGCATCAGCACCAAGTCTGGCAGTAGCAAAGAGCTTTGCGACACCACCAGAAGTGACCTGACCTCCGCTACCATCTTCGCGCACTACTGTATCGAAGGTCTCGATATATTCATCGGGCACGTCGTTACCGGGGAGGAGGTTGCGAATAAGATCGGCTCTGCTCTGCTGCTTGCGCGGCGTGGGCATGTCCCAAGGTGAATCATGGGAGTCGTTATCGTCAGCGAAGAGACTGTTGGATGGCTTTGGAGTTCCAGAACCAGAGTCATCGTCGAAGAGTCCAGCACCGCCGCGACGAGCTGGACCAGTAGACGAGCCCAGACCTGGGCTGTCCTCCGTCGGCGATGAACCAAAAAGTGACATTGTGACTTTCAGGCGAGCAGTGAATGTAAGATTATCTTGCGGCGCGTATCAATCTCGTCGATGTCGATCAGCCGAGTCGCGATTACTCGTGGAGAGCGTAGATCGGTCGTCTAGATAGCGATTCGTAATCGAAGCCGCGAAGAGGACGATATACAGCGCAATCGAGTTGGGTGCGCGATACCGAGCCTGCGATGGAACAAAGCTGCAGCTACAGGAGTTGAAGCGAAGCCAATAAGCAATACAAAAGCTCTAGCGACGAAATACACGCGAATTGAGAGGCAACTGGGAGGTTGGTGAAGTCATTGCAAGTGGAGAAGACCTGGGTCTGCGACATCAACTTAAACCGGACGGAGCTGTTGTGGAGAGTCATGGGTACGTACCCCCTGACGCATGCAACGGTTAAAATGGATGTTCCTGGAGACGCCACAGCCCGTCGAGACTGTGGCTGATCACCAGAGGTTACGGAAACAAGTTCGTGAGTTCAATTGTTTGTACATTGCTTGTTATCACATCCAAGTGTCTATACTCGGTCATTATAATACAATTCTTCATATGCCCTTCCCAACTCTTAGAACAGAGTCTCCTCAGTGGCTGCCTTCTCCTTCTTAACCTCGCTCTTGATCTTGTGCACACCAGGCACCCTGAAGTACAAACTGGGCGACTCTCCTGGAGCAAGCTGGTGGCTCAAGTATCCTCGGTGTGCGGGATCACGATAGTACTCAATGTCCTCACGGCTGGTAGGGTCGGGTAATCGGTACCGGAAGGGTGAATCGCGGGCTGCGGCCAGCACAGTATCGACGTGCTCCAATCCTTGAGGGAGAGGCTTATCTGTGTTGACGGACTGGCCTCGTAGGAGTCGTTTTATGGCCAGCTTGGTATAGTATCGGGTGAGGACCTTGCCTCCAGCACCTTCAATAGCGGCAATAGCTCCAGCAGAAACACGGGAGACCATTACATCGATGGGCTGCTTAAGCATATCCGCACCTCGGGAGAGGACCTTGACACCATCCTTGACAGTTCCAACAATGCCACACTCGATCAATTCCTTTGGTGTAATCTGCTTGGTGGGGTCGATTCGTCCTTGGTCGATCCAAACCTGGATCTGGTCGAGGTTGACTTCCGACATCTGAGGAGCTCGGCTGCAAATTTGTTAGTCAATTGAACTCTTGTAACTCCTGACTCTTCAAATTCTTGTCGGAATATTTGTAGGCGCCTCACAAGTTGCTGAAACCCTTTCGGCCATGCTTGACGATCAAAGGTGTCTGACCACCCTGGAACCACGGCTTGACCTTTCCATGCTGCTTCTGACCCTTGTGACCACGACCAGATGTCTTTCCGTGTCCGGACGAGGGACCACGACCAACTCGCTTCTTCTGGTGAACGGCGCCAGCGTTGTTGGCGAGACTGCTGAGGATAGACGCATTTCGGGTCTGGAGGGAGAGGCCGGAGAGGTAGGCGGTCAGCGACGACACGGGAGCATTGGTAGTCGTCCTGCAGCACAGCGGCGTGCTGAAGGGTGAAATTCGAGGAGGCATCGTCGTGGAGAGGGCGCCGTGGCCGTGAGTCTGGAATTGATGCTGGCGATCTAGAAGTCGACGGTAACCAATTTTTTGAATGGCTTAGCGCAAGAATGTCAAGCTGGGGGCAGTGGATGCCTCAGGCTGCAACTCATGGAAACTCATCGACGACAGGCTCAGAGCCAACGTTTTTGAAATTGAGATTGATAATGATTATTGTACTATTAGAAGACTTCATAAAGTCTTTGTATCTTCACTGGCCGTACCAAAGGTCCGGCCCTTCCGGAAAGAGGGAGCCGTTGAACCTCCCTCAAAGATATCACTTACACACATTACTCCTCCAATACATCAACCACAGAGCCCAAATCTTTCACCTGAACATCTTAATCCCATATAGCATTCATTATGAAACATTCATGAACAGAGAACACGATAATCAGTTGCAGAGAGTCCTTCCTCCCAGGCTTTGCGTATCCCCAGCCGTGCTTGCGAGTCTTTCTCTTGCCTTAGCAGCGCGCTGAGCTCTTTTGATTCTCTTTCTGCGTCTATAAATAGCCAAGCAGCACCCAAATGAGAAACAATGCAATAAGAGGCATACCAATCACAAGAAATAAAAACATTGGATCGGATACAAGATTCGCTGGGTCATCATCAGTAGCCCGGTGGTGCTTGGACATCATGGTGCCCATTTGAACGATCGATATAGCTGTGTTCAAGGCTGGCCAGATAAACTTTGTAGAGACAGCGATTAAACAAGTATTGTATAAGCCTTTTGGCTGGCTTCCGTTGTCTCAGCTCAAGACGCCCAGTTTCGTTGTGAATGACCCGTACGTTGAGATGCTTGACTGATGGAAGTCTAGCACAACTATCACCTCGAAGGAGATTCTGTCTCTTAGTTTTGTACTCAAATAATGACTATAGTAAAGATTAGATATTCCGGTTGACATTGTGGGTGTCAGCGGATGCGTACTTACTCAACAAAATACTCATGGAGCTGTTTGGTTGCGGAAATCGTGCAGGTGAGACGATATGCAAAATAGACCAAACAATGAGGGGAACACTGATATATACCATCAGGTATTAAACTGTAAGTTTAAGTGAATTGAACATCTCTGTACTTTCATCATCCTTGTATTCAAGCATAGCCCAAGGCACACTCTTAACTGCATGAATCTATAAGTCAACAACAACAACAACAACAGCAGGGGTATCAAACATGTACAACCAACACTCAATTGAGGATTGACTGAAGATAGAAGCGCAAGGGTTGTAAAGCTGATGAATTTTGCTTAAATACCATACAAGGCACGGCCTGGGGCTTCGCCTTGACTCAGCCCATCTCCATGCATTTGAGAGATGTAACCTGCTCGAGTGCGTGTCTGGGCATAACAGAACGACTCTTAAGCCTCTGGATACAGGACCTACCCCAGGTCTTGTATGACCCTTTTGAACATCCGGAAGTTATTGTTTACTCAAACCAACTTTGCCGCCCCATGACTCGAGATGGACCTTAGATCATGAGCTTCTGATGGCATATGCTCGGGACATATAAACGGCCTTGAATGTATAGATTATATACATACAAACGACTTTGCAATGTATCAATGAATGAACTAACTCAGTATACCAACTCCAAGCTCTTCGAGAGCAAATACCCGACACCATATAAGCGCAAGAAACCAGTCTATCCCAACTCACAATTCTACAACTCTCTCATCATCAAAACCCTTTGTGTTCTCCAACGTCGGGCCCTTATACCCCAAAACATACCCCCTCTGATTCGCAACAATCTTCACACCACCCTTCTTAAACTCCGTCGTATAATGCGTATGACCAAACATCCAAACCTGCACTCCACGCATAAACTCCCTCGCCTGGATAACATCCGTCGAAAACGCCGTCTTGTACGGTGCATTCGCATGTTCTGGTCTCGAAGACCCTTTTACACAGGGTGCGTGGTGCGTTACCACTAAGACATTTCTCTGAGATTCTGCTGGAAGGTTGTTGAGCTCGGATATGGTCTCTGTGAGATAGGCGAGATCCCGGGCGTGACACTCATTGTGTTTGGCGACGGTCCAGTCTTTAATAAGTTTGTAGTCTGATACTCGGAGGGCAATGGTCTCAGCTGCTGAAGAATGGATATTCGACCATAATGTTGCGCCGATAATTGTGAGTTTCGAATCCGGATCGTCCCAGCGATTTCGATCCAAAACCACAAGTTTTCCCTTCAGAGACTTTTCTTTCTCCAGCTCCCTCGCCTTTTCAATACCGTCCTCATAGCTCATCTCATAGAACTCATGGTTGCCAAGAACTAAGAAAACCTTCTCGAAGCGTTCTGTTTGGCGTGCGAGGAAAGGAAGAAACATGTCGTAGTCGACTAAACGGCCTATATCACCCCCAAGAATGAGAAAAGGTGCTTTGACAGGGAAGTCAAACGTTGCGTATTGTCGATTTAGCTCCAGATGAAGATCCGACATGATTTGTACTGCTCGGCCACATGGTTCTCGATGAGGAATCGCAGGGCCGAAGAGATATTCTGAGACACGATTTAAGGCATCCATTGTGACCGAAACTGATATGGTTTGTGTGACGAGAATAGAATAGAATAGAGAACAACCCGTGAATTGAATGATATTGGCGCAGACTTCTCTTTGTGGTTTCTAGGACTCTTATACATAGGACTTGGCCAACCCTCCATGAACTGGTGGGTCTAGAATTATAGCTGATTGAGGGCAGTGCTCTCTAGACCGGGGCCTCCAACGCCACGTCCATTCAGCCCCTGGGAATCTGCCTACGCTACCGCGGAATCTACACACTTAAGGGATGGGTGCATGAGGCTCAAGGTTTGCAGTAGTAAGAACCATAAATTAAGGTCAGGGCGATCACTTATGCATAATACCACCAAAAGAGACATGCAACAAAACCACTTCTCTGTGGTTGTAGAATGAGCCGGTCCTCATCCTACATGTATCATTAATACCAACGGGTTCTCTGACATCTAGAGTAGAATGTAAATCCATCATCTCTTAGATCATCTTGACAAAGACCTCCCAAACCGTGTATGCAGCAGATTCCCCACGATGCGCGTGCCCTATCCCTTTAGTACAATGATAGACGAGTATCCCGGCCATGGCTAAAGCAAAGGCAGGATGCTCGGGACAAAAACAAAACGCCGCACCCTCTTTTATTTTCCCTGTCCCCGAATGTGTAATAATCCCTTTGACCTAGTCGAATGAAGTTGCTTATGCCCCCGAAGCGCCGTTGATGTTTGGTTGATAATTGCAGTGCTCGAATGCTGATGATGATCCGTTTGTTAGAGTCCATACTCAAGACAGCTCAAGTCTAAAGTGGCCTAGTACGGATGCTCCCAGCCGCCAGCAACGTCGACCCATTCTGCAAGACATGATCCCTCTTTGCCTTCAACGTCGACAACGTCTGTATCACATCTGCAGCGACAGCCAATGCCACCTTCTTGCACGTCGTCCCAATGCTCCCAGTAATCGTCTTCCTCAAATCTCTTATACTCGGGGAATGTTGTCTTTTCTAGGTAGGGCTCACGTTCGAGCTGTTTGCCCGGCGCATTGGCAGGGCAATGCTGAATCGTTGTATGTCGGTAACCAAAGTCTCGGAAGTAATGGATATCCTGGGGCCCGAGGAGAGCGCCAGCGGCAAGGGAGTGAATAGGAGCATCGCCCCACTAAGCAATGTTAGCATCGTTACAAAAAGGGGGACTTTGGCTTGCATACTCGTTCCATCCAAAAGCCACCGCTTCTGTCCATCATTTCAAAGAAGTCCTGGTACTCCTTGCTGCGGAACCAGCTGAGCTTCGCAATTTCGAAATTGGACCAGAAGTGGCACATGTTGTAGGTCTCTCCCTCCATTGACTCAGGGTCGACAATGTTCTCCTTTTTACCCGTGAGGGTATCCCAGAAACTCTTCTCGGGATTTGGCGAGGTATCGCTGTCCTTAGAAGCGTCCTCGTCATCGTCCTCTGGTGGCTCGACGAACATTTCCCACAAGCCCTTCGATGTGATGTTGTTAAGTCGCTTGTAGGCGGAGGCGTATCGAAAGATATTGGGGACAGTCTCTCGAAGTTCCTTGACGGCGATGGTGAAGCCGTATGTTTTGTTGTGTTCGATCATTTTCTGGAAAGGGTCGCTGCAACTAGTTAGTAATGCGACTGCGTCTTACTAGAGAAGAACGTACTATGTGATGTCGCAAAAGTAGCTGATCTCGGGCTCGACTCGCCAGTACCACTCATACTTGAGTAATAAGGGGTGGTTGAAGAAGAAGCTATTGCGCTGTTAGTCAAGCTGTCCTTGATCGCTAAGAGAACCTCGACCTACCCAGAGTAGAACCTGCACATTTTGTGGTAGCTCTCTAGGCCTCCGTACATGACGGCAGCGTCACCCTGCTTGGCAATACCCTCTGAAGCTACCTTGGGGTCAATCCAATCGGGGAACCCCCACATGTCTGGTCCAACCTTTCCAAACTCAACATCTCCGGAGGTGTGGTTTCTAACAGCCTCCTTGAAGTTGTCGTCGAAATCACCATCGTTGAGGAACACATAGGGGTAATGATACCAGCGATTGAAATGTCTCTCGACTGATTTTATGGATTGCAAAACACCATCGATCTCCTTGTTTCGCGCTAATATCACAAATGCGGCGTTGGCTCGAGGTTGGCTGGTGTCAGGCTGGGCGCAGCCCTCGACGAACACCTTATCGTACTTTTCGCTGATTTTCCTGTTTGGGCTGTTAGCTATCTGACATGCCAAGCATGCTGATATCAGACTTACCGCATCTTGGGGGGAGCACCCCCTGGTATCAGAAACCTGCCGGGGGAACTGGGATGGCTGACGAAGAGAATAAAAATAAGGATTAAAACAAGCATTGGAAAAAAGACAACCACGCCCAGAGGTACGGAAATTGTAGAGTTCCCCTTTAATCGCAGGGGTCTTCGGAAAAAGGCCATGCGAGAATCGACCGACTTGTTATGTTTGGAATCCCTCTTCTCGTCGAGGGGAAGTTGTAGAGGAGGTTTGCTGGGAGCCACCTTGGTGGCCCTCCTGATTAAGTCCATGGCGAGGAAGATCCTACCACGGCGGTAGGTATTGTGATCGGTAACAGTCGGAGTCTGGAGGACATGAAAAGCGCCGTATCGTGGCGCCTGCGACAGCCGTCGAAGACAAGATTGAAGTTGTAGATGTGGTCGTGGTCGAGGAATAGGAGGCCAGGGAGGGAGATCGGTATTGGTAGATGGGGCAATTAACTTGTACGGTAGCCGTAGGTAGTTCGGTCGATCTTCAAGGTGGGACCGGGAAGTTTAAAAAAGGTAAAAAAAAAAATTATGCCAAATGTGATCGCAGAAGAGAAGACGGTCGTGGTATCGTTGTCGTGGCTCGTGGATTTCGATGGTATCGTCGCACGTCGTCCATAGACGTAACATTGAAGGAGAAGCAGTCGTGGGATGGGATATTGGATCTCTAAAAGACAGACAGGGAGACGGTTTGAATTAAGTAATGAGCGGCAGGGACCACATTCCCTGATTCTAGTGCAATACAGTAGAAATTCCACCAAAGTCAAAGCCAAAGGCAGGCCCAGAGTTTGATCTAGCAAGCAAAAAACTACTGACGCGTCGACCTGGTAGAGACGGTCGGTGGGGCACAGACTCCTTGTTCTTGGCGGATGATAGCGAGAGATCACCAATGAATGAGGGAATCCATGTTATGAGTTACATTGCATGTTCTATGTACATGTACAGCAAGGGCGGTAGAGACTGACTGACTCTTGTACTCAGACTAAGGGTCTTGGCCTTGAAAGGGATGCCCAAAAAAAGAATAAGAGAGAGGCAAATAAGGGAGAGGACACAGACAGATAGAGCATGAGAGGGTGGGAAGTGGGAGCACGCAAAACATGACGGGGCCGTGAGCAGAGTCTGTAGCCACTGAAGATAATGACTGATGTAGGGGAGCAGGGAGGTACTGCAGGTGTAGCTTGAGCTGTACCAACTGCAGTTATTCATGCACATTCACCAAGATCCCGGGTCGTTACAGGGGGCACGGGCTCGTCCGTGAGCCAATAGCTTGCTCATCCTTTGAATCATGACAGCGTCGATCCAATCAAACACCAAACAAAAAGGACGGAACACTACCGGACACCGATATAAGGGCCCACGTTGAACCGGTACATGTACCTAAATGCGTTTGATGCAAAACTGACTGACCTGAAATGAAGAAAACGAAAACTCCCTGTAAGGAGAAAAATAATTAGATTAGGTTCGCACATCCAGATTGTCACCCACAGACTCATGTGGAGGCTTCTACGAACAAGCGAAAGCAAGCAAGAAATTCAATTCAGGTCGCTCCAAGACCCACGTGTAACTTAAGTTAGCGCTTGCATGCAGCTGCACTATTGCTCAGAAGAGTCTAGGCTGGGGTTGGATCTTGAATCTTGATTCCGCTTCATCAAGAACTGCCTGCGATCAACGAATCCTCCCGTCCGTCAAGAAGCCCGTCCCACTGACAAAGAGCCGCAACCCAATCGCTTACAGCTCAACCAACCATAACAAACAGAGCTGTATCTAGTCTGTTTCATGCATCACCAAACATGGCACCCAAAATCAACTCAAAAAACCTGTCTTACGACACCGAAGCAGCGGCACCGCCATTCCTCGCTGCTCTAAGGGCTCAAGCTGCTGGTGCTACAGGGCCTGATCCACTACTCGCTGCGCAACGGAGGTCAGCTAAGAAGCGCTCCAGCAGTGAGGAGGCAGAAGATGTCCCGCTTGTCGTAGATGAAGACGGAAACGTTGTGAGTCTTGAGGTCGACAAGGATGGAGTTGTCAAAGACACTGAAGATTACGACGTGGAATCTGCAGCAGAGAAAGAAACCGCCAAAGAGTCAGAGAGCAAAGCTGCTATTGGAGGAAGGAAACGAAAGGTTGGAAAAGTCATCGGCGAGGCTGCTGATGAGGCTAAGGATGAGGGCAAAGGAGAGGACAAGAAAAAGGAGAAGGATGATGCCGAAAAGGAGTCAGCAAAGAATCGCAAACCCAAAAAGAAGGCCAAAAAGATTAAGCTGAGCTTTGACGAAGATGAAGGTTGAACGCCATGAGCGAGCTCAACGACACACGTTTCTCATCACTCAGAGCTACCATGAGCACCACAAGGATCCCACTCATATATCCATCTACAGCCGGTATACGATGTTATCACACGACTTTGATATCCAGCATCGACCAGATGAGAGCCCAGACTCCCACAATCTCAGGACTGGAAGTCAGAAAATAGATGAGGGTGCGCCAGACGTACGGTCGAATACTCGTCGTCTTGGGAAAGGGCACATCTTATTGGCAGTATTGAGTTTCATAACCGCAAATGGATGTTTCACATCCGTATCACGAAATGACATCACAATCCAGCTATACCCAGACTATGGAAGCCTGGAAAGTCATTCCTGATGTATACAAGCTCAATTGGATCAAACTGCTATTGTCACAAACACAACAAGCCCAATATATAGTCAACATCAACTTCTGGAAGCTAACTTAGTAAATTGACACAGGGAATAAAGGCACCCTATTCTACACAAAACGGCTCCTCTCTCCGGGGGCACCATGCACATCCATCTAGTTTTCCCTTAATGCTACGACCCAGTCTCCTCAATACCTCTCAGCGTAATGTAATGCATTTATTTGTATCGGTACTCGGGCTTGATGTAATCGGCAAAGGTCTTGGGCTCCTCGAACTCGGGAGGATGGTGGTGGTGGTGATCGTCCTCAGGACCGACGTAGTCCATCTTGTAGACGCTGCCGCACTCGGGACATCGCTCGATGGGGCGCTCGCGGGTGATCTGGAGGTATAAATGTCAGCATTTCATTTCCGTCCGTCCGGGATTTCAAGGTAAGACTCACGCCGAGCCAGTGGACGTTGTGAGAGTCGGCGGGGAAACCAGTGCAGCCAGCGAACTGCTCCTCGCCGGCGGATCGGACCATGATGGGATCCTTCATCGTTCCGAGGCGGCTGGCGTCGAGAGGGCGCATGTCGAAGATGTCGACGCCCTCCATCTTACCGAGAATCTCGAGACGCTCGATACCGGTGGCCTGCTCGAGATCGGTAGGGACGGTTCCGGGGGCGGCACCAGGACCGAAGAGGTCCTCCTCAGTTCGGATCTCTGTACACGAAAGCTTGTCAGCGATTGTCGTACGTCACGTCACGATCTGTCGGCCGAGGTTACGGGGTGCCATTGAGGCAGTCGGCGGCGGCATTGTTGGGCAACATACCCTTCAGAGTCTTGTAGGAGCCAACCTTCTTCTCGGCGGTGCCAGCAAGAGCAGCGGCCTGCTCGTTGGGGGTGGCAGGACGGGCAGCATCTCCTGTAGTGGAAGCAAAAACACTAGTCAGCCATCATACTACGATCGCCATTGGCTGGCTGGAGGAGCAAAATGGAAATGCGTACGGCGGACGAAAGAGGTGGTGAAGGTGCGAGCGACAGCAGGTCGAGCGGCGGCGCGGCGAGCCGCAGTGAGGGCGGAGCGTTGCAGGAACATCTTGTTGATGGTTTGCGTCGGGCAATGGAGTCGAGCTTTGAGGATGACTCGGGATGGGCTGAGAGGTGTTGTCGAGGGATTTGTGAGGAATGGGCTGATTTGGGTCGAAGTTGGAAGATGGACCCATCTTCGCGAGCGAATTGGCCAATTGGAGTTGCTGTATTTATGACCACGTGATCTGTCAAAAGCTCCGGCTCTTGACGTTCACCCAATTGCTAAGGCGAGTTTCGGAACGTCATCAAAGGCTTCAAGAGCTTGCAAAATGTCACAATTGGCATTTGAGTGAGGAAGAATAGCTTCTAAATAACGGGCAATGCTGAGAGGATGTCATTAAAGCATCAATTTACATATATGCACTCTTTTGGGCCTTGCGCTCGCTCTGTCAGAATCTCAGCTACAGTGCCTCCCGAGATCGTGTTGTTTGCCGAGGCTCACATTACTTATTACTTCCATGAGATTGATTAACAAATAGGTACCGGCACTCTTTATTAAACTTATACTTGCTTTCAATCGGCATCTCTCATTACCAGTTGATAGTCGATTGGAATGCGATAAAAAGGACGAGTTTCACTTGTACCAAATGTCTTTGAACAGTTGATTTATTTGAGACCTCTACTTCTCTATCATGAGGGCACAGCACTTAGAACAAGTTGGATAATCGAGGCATATGTGTTTCTTTATGAGGCAGCAAGAAACCAGCCGAGATAGCCTGATAGCTGTGTCGTTGGGGCATTAAGTGAGCCTTCAGGTGTATTGATTACTTGATGAACGAAACACCTTCTAACTGCAATGACTCAATTGATAATGCACCGTATATTAATTAAAGTAAGAACCGATATGGACGCGGGCCTCTGTCAGTTAGAATAGTGTCGACAGTCGACTGCCTCTGATTATCAGAATATTTCAGGCCAGGGACTTACTGCCCATTCCTCTACACTCATATCTATCACGCTTTATGAAGCATCTACAAGCACTAAGAGGCATTGAAAAAAAGTTTCAGGTCAAATCCAGATAGAGCGGGAAATCAGATGGCTTTTGATCTCAACCGTGGCCAAAGTTGCGTTTTGCAACGCAGAGATGCATGGCCTCTCAGCTACCTCGGCAGAGATGTAAGATATAAGTTACATAGTATCGTTCGCAAGCTCAGCTATAACCTCGTTAGCTTCCCCCTGCACACCCTTCACGATATTCTCAGCATCCCGCACATCATGTATAAGCCCAACAGCCGCACCCGCATACGTCGCTAATCTCCCCTCTGGCCCCCATCCCTTATCCCCAGACTTCAATGCTTCATCATGCCTCTTCTTCAGTTCCTCAAATTCCACGCCTGCTTGATGATCGTGAAAGCTCTGGTTGATGATACCCCTTGGGCTATACTGCTCTGGCCAACCTATAGTGCCCCTGAGATGGTTGTAGAGCATGGTTCTGGTGGTGCACTGAGCTCCATCTTTAGCTCGGATAATCTCTTGTTGATAGCCTTTGCTGATACGAGTTTCGGTTGCTGCTAGGAAGCGCGTGCCCATTACGATGCCAGTTGCACCAAGTGAGAGGGCTGCTGCGACGCCTCGACCATCTGCGATGCCGCCGGCCGCGAATAGAGACATGCCCGACTCACGGACATGGTCTGCGATTTCAGGAAAGAGTGTCATTATGCCCAGACCGTCAGTGGCTCGACCATGACCGCCCGCTTCTGCGCCTTGAACAATCAACGCATCTGGGCGATGCGCACTATTGGCAGCTTCAATACTCTCTTGAACGGTGCCAATTTGTATCCAGACCTGTATCTCCGGATGGGCTTTTCGTATCTGAGATGTCCACTCATCAAGCTCTTCTTGTCCTCGGCGCGGTGCAAAGAGCCATGCAGCACAGGGCCTGTGTTCTTGCACAGCATTGACAGCAGACTTGAGATCGCCATTCCAGAGCTGAAAGCCAACACCAACAGGAAGGGTATCCTTGGATGGAAATGCGGACGGCAGAGTCTGTGGAGGTGAACTGCGTAGCAACTCCCTCACCGTATCTAGGTCCTTCGACGTATCTTCAGGCTTCGCGCCTGGCCCAATGAACCCAAGGCCTCCAGCTTTGGAGACCGCAAGGGCTAGATGAGGCCCTGACATGACGCGCATTGGTGCGCCGATGATGAAAGGTGAAATGGTCCATGGGAACTGGCTCAAGAAGCGAGCCTTACTGGCTTTGGCAATCGCGTGAGCCGTACTCATATCGGGATCTTATGCTCTTGTTCTACTCAGTCGGTCAGCTTTGTTTTCGATCGATGGTTTGGTCTTACCCGCTGTTCAACGTGGACTTTTATCATTGAGATGCACTGAGTATTTGGAGATTGGAGAAAGAAAGCCACAATCATGTGAGTGCGCAGGAAATGATAAATCAGTTGAAACCAAGAGCTTGAGAAGATGTGAACAATTAATCTGCGACTTACTGCATTTCGGTAAGAAGCCGAGATCATATGAATAGATCAACTTCGCATTACGAAAGAGTCCCCTTCATCAATCCGATGTACCCGACATACCCGGTCATAGAATTTTACAAGAACCTCACGGGATAATGACTAATGTTTGTCACTCTCTTTCAAGTTAGTAAGTGGAGGAGAGTCAATCTGTGTATTTTCATCAAGTCACCAGTTCCGGACTTTGGCGTGGGTTGTTCACTGACACAAGATCATACTGGCAACACAAACATTGGTAACAGTCGTCGTCTTGACGTGCCACTGACAAGATGTTCATCGAAGAGTCATTTCAAGTCGTACGAAAGATTAAATTAAAGTTATGCATGCACCGGAGCAGGTAAACATAGATAGCATTAATGTAAATATGCGTGCAGCAGCTCAACATCTTCCAAAAAGGATGCCTTAGCAAATTATTGTACAAACCCTCTCCAAACTCCGAACGCGCAACGCGCAAATGAATAGACCAGTGGAATAATATGGACCACTGCCATTAACCCCATCTACATCTTCCATCCTCCGAACCTCACATGTCCTCCATCTTCCGAAAGTGACCCAATGACTGAGGCTTGAGATTCTCGAATAGATGCGGTAGAAAGAAGGCTGGATGCCCCTGGGATAAGAACGAGCTATCAAGATAGTATGCCTTTATCCCGCGACGCTCGAAGATAAAACTCAAGTGAATTTAGAGCCTTGAGTTATCTCTCTGTTGTTGTTGTGCCCGGTAAGCATTCACTCCTCCGTATGTCGACGGCTGATTTGACCTCTTCTGGCGCTTATCAGACCGACTGAGAGCTGACTGTCGAATGAGTGCCGGCGGAATTGGGTCGACTTTTGAACGCCGTTGAATGATGCTTCCCATACCGGCTGTGTTGGTCTTGGTCTTTGTGATCCTGCTTTTGTCCCCAGGCTTGCGGAAGCTGGCCAGTCGACCTTGATAGCCAGCTGAGCGGATGATAGCGGCGCGCAGTGTAGGGTCCTCGTAGATTTTAGAGGCACTCTTTGAACCTGAGTCCTCACAGATGCTGAATACAATTCTTTTGATCACATCCCTGCCGCTCTGAGCAGACATTGTGAACATCGACTGCATCTTCTTTGCAATCCGCCATCGGAGGAAATCCCAGGGGTCCATGGCAAGCTCCCCTTTATCATGCAGAACTCGCAAGTCAGACACCTTGCAAGCAAGCTTATACATCAATTCCTGCTCACATAATCCTTCTGCCGGTAGGTGATGCTTGGAGACGAGCTGGTTCGGATGGTATGGCGAATCGTGGCCGAAAATTTCACGGATCTTGCGTTGTTTAGACACATTATCCATATGTAGCTTGTGTTTCTTAGCAAGATCTTTGTTATGGGGGTTAATTCGGTATTGTTCCTTTGACTCTCTTTTCTTCTTTTCTTCCGAGTCCTCTTGTGCTAGGTAGGCTTCAAGGGAGAACCATCTTGGCACCCAGTAGTCGCTGTCTTCGGTGATCTTTTGCACAGGAGTGCCGTTAAGGCATTGCGGTGAAATATACTTCTGACCATCTGGACTGATGCTGTAGACGTCAGTCCAAGGTGTGCGAAGCATCTCGGTCACGGCTTCATATGACACAGCCGTCTCATGACTATAGGCTAGGCTTTGATCTCCCATCTTGCCTTATCAGTTGACTAGCGATCTAACCTGAACACTGGAGTTAGCAACTCCTATCAGAATTAGTATAAGGCTAAATACCTACCTAAGGTCAGGGGTAGCAAGAGGATAGTAGTTGCTGTAAGAAGGAGAGAATTAGTATTAAGTAAGGTAGTAAACACGGCTGGATAAGAGGAGTTCAGTGGATAATAGAAAGAATAGAACTGGTTTAAGAGATGAAACTTCTCGTCAGACCTGAGAGTAGCGGCAAGACCAGAACATCAAGAGGGCTAAAAGAGATTATTAAATCCTCGACTTACCTTGAAAGGTGTAGATGAAGTTACTTCTGGATAGGAGGCGTTGGGTGATGTGCGAATCGTGATGTGTTTAAGAGAGAGAAGTTGTAGAAGATTAAAATCTTTGGCGGTGCTCCTTTAAATAACAAAACCCGGTGGTGCAAGAAGAAGGTGCAGGATAGTTTGCACCAAGGCCAAGCAGATCAAACGCGACTGACAGTGAATCAGAGCCTATGATGCTGGAATTATGCCTCTCTTATAGACTAGATCGCCGTCCAGTGGTGAACAGTGAACCCCCAAATAGAGAGTGCGCTAGCTGGTGAATGTTTATGTTGTTCTGAGGTTTGTTGGGGTTTATAGTAATAATCTCAGCCTTTCCGTTGTTTGGATGCCGAAATCTTTCTCTGACTTGATGCTGTTGATACCAGAAGATGAAGGAGTTTCTGATATCAAGGGAGAGATCAGATGTGACGAGTGCTCAAGATGATCTTGTACTTGGAGGGTTCTTATGGGAAGGAGCCTCGCGATGCGAGTCACTGCCACGGCAAACAGGAGACAATTATAAGATATCCTCTGCCTTTAATGCTTGTGTTATCTTGGACAAGCACCGTAAGTGGCTTGACCTTGATGAGCAATAGCTAAGGAGGTGCGTGAACTACTGAGGTAATACTCCATGCGATGACAAGGAGTTATGTGTCTCCAACTCGCGTCAATGCTATTTGGTTCGAAGACTAGAAGGATCTGAACAAGAGCTCTTCATTATATTTATATATATTATACTGATATGGTATTGTATTTCAGGTTGTAATTATTTTTATATAACAGGAATTCTTGGCCGCGGTAAACTCGGGTTTATCTGTTGTTTTCCCTTTAATGTGTATGAAAGACTTGATCAGGTGCGATATGAAGTTTAAAGAGGACGAGACATCAAGACTAAGACAGATTGAAGAGTGTGATCAAGTATTCCTGAACGAGGACGGGTAGCGACGAAGGTACGCGATTGAAAAGATGTAGTAGGATTGAGGCAGGGTCATGTGCGGAACGAGGCATTGTATAGCTATCTGGCCGGTAGTCCAGAACGTTCCATGTGTTTGATCTATATTCAGCGACATGCATCTGAGGAAACTACATAGATAACTGTTAAATGTAGCAGATAGCGTATACGCTGAAGCAACAGAAATGCCTAACAATGATATTTCGGTCTATCTCGATAAGTATCTAATTAATTGATTAGGGTGCCTTTTCTGCGGAGATCTCAAACTTCCATGTTATAAGAAGCATGTCGTGGACTCGTTTTATTGTATTAGTCCTCACCAATATGAGATGTCAGCACCAGGAGGGATCGTCGTCTCGACTTGGATAACAAGGAAGAGGAAGGAAGCGAAGCTGATGCGATGGTGAGCCTCTAGTCTACACCACAAGTGAATGCCGGGGGATCGAATGTCAGACACAAAGGATCACTCGATTCGCACTATGCCGGGGTATCCTACAATTGAACCAACTGGACCATCTTGAAGTAGTTTTTGGTATCGTCTATGGTGTTTCCATGACAAATTCTTGAAATCGCCAATAATGTTTAACTCTAGCCACGTCCTCATTAATCACAAAGCCTACAGCTTTGTCTCTCTCCCAGGTTTGGCCGTCATAGGCAGTACAATGCCATCCTGGTAGCCAGTCGCGACATGCTTGCCTTGGGGACTCCATATCAGGCTTTCCATTGCGCCTCGGCCAGCACTGAATCTTGGCCAAGAGACTTCTTGCATCCACCATCCGTCTCCTTCCATTACAGCCTCATCAGTGTTGACATGAACGTAGAACGAATAACTTAGGCTTGCTGCGATGCCCAGGTCGTGACCATAGCCTAGATGGTTGCCTAGCATGAAAAGACTGTTGCGGTCTGCCTCGAACGCATGACACAAGATGTGTGCGTTTGTGTCTTCTTTTGGGAGAGGTTTTAGTAATCGGTAGTAGATCAGTTCTCTCCGGTCTGGTATAGCTTTATTTTTGTTGAAGTCCGACATGTCAACTTTGTACATGTCGAGAATAGGGAATGCTCCGTGGCCTTCATTGGGGAACTTTGCTTTCAGAGCATCGACGTCGGCTTGTGGACATGGGTTCCACTGATCAGGTTTGCGTGATGAGAGTATGTCTTTGAATCTCTTCTGTGGCGGGATCCCTTGGACCTCATCGGAGCTGGAAACTGGGCGTTTGAAGGTGACGATACTGGTTAGACAAGGGCTACCGAGAGGTGCTTCGGAATCCGAGTCGGGAAACGGGCCCGATAGGTTACTTGATGGTTGTGTTGGCTGACGAGCGTGAACTAGCCGCGTAGAAAACGAACGGCTTGAATGGACTTCGGATACATCTAGGATGAACGGGCGATCCGAGAGTCCGGGATTGGTGAACACGGCGTGGATGGACTAAAGAGAATAAGTTTGTGTTCGTCCATAAACAGGCCCAACATACATGGATCCCTCGTCTGTTCTCGTCTACATTGCCATGGTCTTCTTCTTCGACTACACGGGTCGCTGCAAGAGCTGATAGGGCATATACGACAGCGCCATAAGCTCCCCTTGTGATCTTTGGCGGAGGAATACCAACAGCATCCCAGGGGAGTTCTTGTCCCGGTGTCCAAGCTGGCTGCCGACTCATGAATCTCTGAACTGCTTGTTGTGTTGACGATGTATCATCCGGAAGTCTGGCTAGCTCCAAGGCTTCTCGGAATGAGAGTCGCTTCCATTCTTTAGGTGTGCTCATTGAGCTTGGAGTTTCGGAACATGTAACTTCAAGGTAATGTCTCAAAAGATTGTGCGGGCGACATCAGGTAATGACAAAGTCTGAAGGTAATTCCGGTGTTTGCCCCCCTTAAGCTCCTGGAGTTGTTTCGCTTTGCGCAGTGTTGGACTTGTAGTTGAGGAAGTGTTAGAAGACGGGTGTTGATGCTGAGTACACCCGGCCCCACACCAGCTGATGATACCGAGGTCCGCCGATTGTCCTCCGGTCGCCGGAAGTTCATTTTAATAATAAAGTGTATAAGAGTGACAATTAGCACATGTGAAAGACAGTGAAATTGATAGAGAATCAGATGGCCCAATGCGGCTGAAATTACAGGAAACAAATTTCTGTTCCAATGTATCGGGATACTGAAGTTAACACATGAGGAATGCCTTATGGTTAGCAGCATTGAAGCTCGGGACAATAGGCGAGTTGGACTGTCAGTAGCATTTCACTCCCAAGCAAATAGACAGTATAACTAGTCCGATCATTGAACTGAAATCTCAAATGCCAATCGTGATTCAAAGCACATATTGCTATGCTGCTGATTGCTAGAAATGCAAGATGATGCCAGTTGAATGCCTTTGTTACTAGCAGATGCATTCCCTAACAAGTCCCTCTCATCATGGACAGGTCGAAATTCTAAAGAAATGCATCATGGTTGCGAAATAAGCTGCATCACCCAAGCACTGAGCTTCGTACAACTGTAACTCCCTAAGATTCACAGGGGTTGTGGTTGCCTCAAAGTGTTACAGCTGTACCTGTGAGCCTAGCCTGCCTAGGACCTGAAGCTCCGGCAGAGTCATGACGTCGTCACTTTTAATCACTGGCTTGGGTGTCTACTATAAAAATGATCAAGCATGAATCTCTTCTTTAACGAGTCATCCCAACCACAAAAAGGCACGACTTTTCTAGATTATCACCAGGCAATTTGCGCCTGCAGCTTTCAAAATGCTGTCGTGCTTTGGCATTGGTAAAAATCGCGAGGACGCAGAGCGCGAACCTCTGCTGCCGCGTTACAATGACGACACCGGCCTGCAGACGCGACTTCATGAGAAGCTCCATACATATCAAATGCTACGCGCAATATCTAAAGGATATATGCCAACAAACGAACAACTTATCATCCACTTGAGAACTCTTCTGTCGGCTCAGATTTTGAACCCTGAGCGACAAGAGCTGAGCCCATCAGGACGAGCCCTGGTCAGAAGCATCAAGCTCTGGATCAAACAGTTCATCGAGGTGTTGCAACACAAGAATAGTAAGGACCAGATTCAGGACTTCATCTGGTATCTTACCAAAGCTCGTTTGGATGTCGACGTCGCACATATTGAGCAACGAGCTGCCAGGGCAAAGTTCCGAGCCGATGCTGTCGCAACCTACAAGAGCTTGCAGACCGTTGGATCGCTTCTCTTGACCAACTCCGATTTCCGCATCTTCCTTTCCGATCTTAGCACTGTTGGAAGAGAGGTGCTTCGAGATACTGCTTTCACCTTGTCCGACGTCTCTAAACAAGCTGGCGAGGCCATCAAGCCCTCCAAGGAGGAGGAAGAGGCTCTTAAACATGCAAATGGCAATGGCAAATCACCTGCTCCACCCTCGGACCAAGATCTTAAGAATGAGGTGGTAGATGTCGGTGAAACCGTCAAAGATGGTGCGATTGAAGTGGCCGACGGAGCGGTGCAGAGCATCAAGGAACATGTGAAGGGGGACGAAGGTGGTGCACTTGTGAAGCGCCTCAAGCAAACCGTGATGAACCTCCGGAAACGAACGGACTACAAGGAGTCGGTTTCAACAATCTCGCTGCTCATCCAACGTTATCTTCTCGCCTACTCCCACGCAGCCGCTGCAACCGTTGAAGCAGTTGAGGAGGACACCCAGCCCAACCCAGAGGCCGACAAAGCAGTCCACAATTTCTGGTTGTTCATCACTTCTCTCGGCAAGCGTGAGCATTGGGATGAGGTCAAGAAATCCTTCGAAGCCGTTGTCGATGATGGAAAAACCGACCCCAACTTTGATGAGCTTGTGCGACAGATTGGCAATCTGGTGCAGGATATGCTGAGCGACCCTGATTTCTTTGACAACATCGAAGAACGATTCCAGGAACTGCGCAAGAAGTCCAATGATCTGACTGCCAAATCATCAATTCGAGATGATCTCGACGTCCTGCTTTCGAGTCTGTATGCCGCTTTCCGCTCAATCTTGGATGACCAGGATATCAAGAAGCTCATCCACACAACTGAAAGAATTGCTCTCCTCTTGTCACCGGCCGGCGAATACGCTAACAGCGACCTGGTCACTGACACTATCAACATCTTTGTCCCTCTCCTCATCCAGGCTATTCAGTACATCCCCATTCCACGTGTTGAAGTATCAGCACCCGCTATCGATCTTCTGCTAGAGAATCTCATCCTTGAGCCCGGTCGCACCATCAATGCAAGCTCCTTCCTGCCCTTCCAGCTTAACATCTCAACTTACAATGATGTTCAAGTGAGAAAGGCACTTCATGGGACGCAATCTACCATGAAATCAATGATGAAAGTGACTGTGTCTGGCCTCTCTATCGCAGCAGACGACCTGGGTTACTGGTTCCGCCTGCACTCTGGTCTTTTCCGTATGGTTGATGAAGGTATCGCAGGATTCCACCTTGATAAGCGCGGCGTGGACATCACTCTTGACCTCGAAATTGGAAAGGATCGCCTGGAACAGATCGTCTCCTTACGCGATGTCAAGGTCCGCATCCACCACCTTAATTACACGCTGAGCAAGTCCAAGTTTGCATGCCTCGCTTGGATCCTGAAGCCATTGGTCCGGCCCATTGTGCGCAAGGCTCTTGAGGTCAAGATTGCAGCTTCAATCGCTGAAGGTCTTCACTTCCTGAACCGTGAAATGCTTTATGCACGGGAGCGTCTCCGTGCCACACGAATTGCTGATCCAAAGGACCTCTGGACGTTCATTCGAGCAGTTGCTGCACGTCTCGTTCCAGCGCCCGACCCAGACATCGACGCCCGCGTTGGCGTCAAAGCAGGGTCAGGCGTGTTCCAAGGGCGGTATGCACCTGGCAGTCTGGTCAAGCTGTGGGAGGATGAAGGCAGGGATGCAGAGCAGAAGCTCTTTGAGTATGAGCAGGGAGGATGGAAGAATGATATCTTTGACGTTAGCACAAGCCGAGTTTAAGGTTGATTTGCGATGCATCATGTATATTAGTTACGGTACGCTCATTAGCTGATTTGCGAGGCATGTTGGAGTTGCTGGAGTTTGTTTTAGGGTGGTGAGGTAACAAGGCTACAGGCAAAAGGGCACATGTTAGGATGGCGCATGATGAATCAAATTTTTTATGATGACTGAAGCGTCTAGAAAGTCCATGACAAAATGAGCTGAAGGCATTGGACAGCTGTAATGCCGTTGTATCCGCTTCAGGAATGTCGTAACGCTCAGCGTCCAAACGTCGAATCGGGAGTGAGATTTGGGCAAGGTAGCATCTAAGAAGAAGTTCTCCGCTTAGAATGGCCAAAACACATCCCAATGATACCACAGTACATGAATACACATATGTACGCGTGTGCATTTGGTGCCAGGGGATGTGATCTCTCATGTTTCTCAATCTTAAAACCAGAAACAGCGGCCGCCTCCGTCCAAGCTCTAAAGGCGATCCCCAGAGTCGAGGGTCCAGTAGAAGAAGAGCATGGTGCAGCACTGCAGGTATACCAATGGAGTGGTTTCAGTTAAAAGAGGAGGTGGCAGTTCTAGAGCATTGACGGTAATGAGCCATGTCATGCTGCTACTGTACCTCTGTGTGAGTTGGCTTGTGGCTGGGACAGCTCTAGTGGAATAGTCTTGTCACGAGGTTGGAGGAGACTTGACAGTCACGAGATATTTACTCGAGGCATAGTACATGCCTACCTGTATAAGCTGAGTAGTAGACCTGCTTGATTATTTTGAGCAGGTCAATAGCATAATATGATCTGACCAGGATACAAACTCTGCCCGCCGCATTGATGCTTCTTCACTTCTCATGAGCATCCATTCTGTTAGACCAAAACCTCTCGGGTTTCCTCCCTTGTGATCCCTGCTGATTGATTTTCCATCCACCCCTTTCTGCCCGACCATCTGGTCTCAGCCAACGAAAAAGCAAGTTCATCTTGTTGATCCCTGTATCCTAGAACGCTTGATTCACCCGCCTGACCAACGCCCCCGGCCTATGGGAGATGCTGTGCGACCATGCCTTTTGCCCCGGATGGCTTACCCCGGACTTGTTTCTTGGGGTTTTTCTTGGGCATGCTACCTTGAGGGACTACAGTATAGGACATACTGTTGCTCGACTAGTTTTCTAGCAGCGACTTCTAGGAGGTGACCGTCCCAAAACTCTGTCTCTGGCTTCGGTCTACGAATAGGATAGACAGGCATGCTGATGTATTAGGAAACCCCCTGTAAACCCCAGGTCATGGTTGTTGCGCCTTGGCCAGAAAAAGCAATCCGAATGTCACAGTCAGCATCTCAACTCGCTCGCTCGTGTCGGCCCCGGATTTCCCATCGAATTGGTTCGGCGTGATCCTTGTTCCTATTGCTTGCACTTGCAGGAGACTAGCTGCTGTAGCTTGGTCCTGGTCTGTCTTGGTGCTCCTTGTCCAAGACGACCTTTCCCCTCTTCAGTCTTTGATTTTCTCCATCATCAGTTGCCAGTCGCCATTTCCAATCTCATTCCAACTATTTTACTCTTATCAATATCTCGTCTCGTCTATCTATCTCTTTATCTCTCTATCTGACTATCCTGAGTCGGATATACCATTTATTGTTGCTCCCCTTATTCCGATCCCGCCTAACTTTGGCCTCAGCTCAGTTCCCCACTTTCGCTTGTCGACAATCACGCCAGTTATCCACCAGCATTGAACGTCTACACTCTTGAGTAGACAACTCTTGACTGCCTGAGAGGCTTGGGAGAGGCATATTAGGTGCACGGAACTGTCCTGACTCGACTCTGCTGCAACATTGAGGTCAAAAGAGTTGCGTCAATTTGGTTCAAGTCATAGCCGGAGACATTTCAAATACCGAGCTCTTCACGCATCACCAGATACAACTTGTGATTATATCTCCAAGTCGAATCATTCTCAGCTGAAAGTCTCCGGCACTGAAAAGCCAAATCTCTCTTCCTCGGCTTTTCTAATACCTGGCCAGCACATCCTCTCATCTTGTTTCACACTGGTTAAAGCGGATGGATCGGACCAGGCAGCTCTGACAGCACCCCTCAGACGAAGCGCAAGCTGTCGTAATGGAGGTAGAGGCTAATGGACAGAGCTCAATCAATCTGCTTGAGCCCTGGCGCTGCCATTCTGCAGGCGGCTGCCACGATGACCTCCCCATTTCTCCACTGGATCTCGCTTCGGATGACTTGACTCAAGTCCCAAGATGCTCCAGCTCAGACCCTTTGTTCGAAGCATTGATGGGAGATTCGAAGTACCGTACTGTTCGGAAAGCAGAAAGTACTGAAGGCTATCGGAAGCCAAATGCAAAAGAAACGTTAATCCCGAGGTCCCGACCCGAAGGCCCGGGATTCTCTTTTCCGTCAACAGAGGATGCAAGAAACAAATCCAGCCCTTTAGACATACGGCCTGAACCAGCATCAACGGGATCTCGCGGTATCAAGAGAAAGCGCTGCAAGTCCGATGTCGATGGCTTCAACACAGCCGACCTGTGTGTCAAGAAACGTCGACTTCGTGCCGAACTTATCACGAGTCGTCTTTCTCAGCCTTATTCTCAACCTGCCACTCACATTCTTAATCGAGAAGGTCAAGAGGCTGGCGACAAGCGCTTCTTGAAGATGGCTACTTCAGTTGATATGACCCGAAGGATCGCACATCTTCACGCAACTTCATTTCTCCGCTTCTCGACTATGAATTGTCTGAGGAAGAGGTTGAGCCTCGGGCAGGCTGCAGGTAACAAGAAATATGAGCAGGAAATTGCAACTATCACTTTGAAAGCTGCCGGCAAGACGAATTGGCGACCTCCGATGCTGCAGGATTCTTCGGCGGGCAAATCTCTGAGGATCTCACCAACTGGCACGGGAGTTGTTGGACCTTCAGGCATGATGGTATCGTCGGCAAGACCTCAGCCAAGCTACCCACCTCAAAAGGCATTTCAACATCCGAAACCCCCATCATGCCGACTATCTAATCCTGTGGCCCTTCCTCTACCCGTTAGTGATGTCGCTGCAACTAAGAAGCGTACATCACCTCGACTCTTCCCCATCCGATCGCCAGAGTTACGGCCTACGGCGCCTTTACCTCCGCTGGACGATCTCGAAGAGGATAGTTTTGCATACATGCATCCTGCAGATGACGACTGGGACGATGTGGGCGATGATCAAGATAGTGTATATTCTGACTTCAGCGTTTTATTTGGACAGAGCGATGATGGCAACAATGGCGAAGAAGACAGATCGTATGAGGAGTATTTGGATGAACTCGACGGCATCTGCTGGATGTCAAGATAGTTAGGCAAATATATAGTGGCGTCTCTGGGCATCTCGGGGAGCATTTAAAGGAATTATGTAAAGTATACTTCTAGCATTGGGTGGCAATATGTTCTTATTCATGTTCAATATGGCGATATTGAAGCATTATCCAGCCGCAAGGACAGGAACAAAAATAGGCTATACTGGTTTGTATTATTATTCGGCCAGATGGGGAGGCTTAGATACACCACAGCTCAAGCAACGGGTAACAGATTGACATTGATACGTGATTATGTTTATGGCTTTACACCAAGTTTAGAGGCTCTGTCGGTTGCAATATCGCACATTGCCTAAACACCGAATTAGTAACAGAAGCATTGAGTTAACTTGCGAGTTATACATACCTGTAACGCTTCATCAACCTCTTTCGAAAAGTCGCCTCTCGAAATTCTAGCCTTCATGTTCTCCATGATCTCAGGCCTTCCCCGTCCGTTCACAAAAACGACATATCGTAATCCGGGAAACTTTTCCTCATACTCCTTGTTCAGCTTTGCCAATTCTTCGCCTTGGCCTTGCAGGTTGGCCTGCTCTGCAGCTGACTGTGCTGAGTCAACTTTCTTGGCTCCTAAACGGGGATGTGATCCGAGTATTGAGAGAAGAGTCTCATCTGAATTGGCTGATGAGTTCGAGGAGGCGAGCGAGGCAAGGCGAGTCCTGCAGGCCTCAATTAACTCCGGGTATGATGTATACTCTGCATCTCGCACAATGGAGAGGAGAGTGGAATGGATTGCTGGACTGGGCTCGAATAGCAGATCCAAAGTCTTGATTTGCTCGGCTTCAGCTGCTACACGAAGATCTTGAGGTTGAGGTAGGGCCATGATGGAGGTTGATGTTGGTGATGTTCGTAGCCAATTGTCACAGTACGTATTCAATCTATGCTCGACATTCACCAAGACAGCAGAAAATAACTATTTCACTCAGTAGCTGTTATCGACAAGCAGTCACATCAATTATCGGATTACGGAGACATGCGAACTCGCTATTACCGGTGCCCCCCGCCTCGAGACATGCATCAAGATGATGCACGATAAGATACAGTCCACCTTATCTTATCATCCCGTGATCCAAAGCTCTGGTCAGTGCACTGGCAAAATCTCGACTAGGCTATTGTTGTCGCAACAGAGCTTCGAGCCGTTGATTTGCGCTATACCTGACGACAAGCAATTGAAAGCTCCACGAGCTCAAATTTGTAGTCGCCATGCTTTGCGGAAGTAAGTTTTCCAGTTTTGCCATCGATAAATAACGGTTCGCTGACCTCTTGACAGTTTCTGGAGAGGCTCCTCAAGAGCCCGTCGTTTCTAAGAAGTCCGGTATGTACTATCAACATCATCAACGCGCAGCTTTCACGGCTAACTCAGCAAAGGTGTTGTTTACGAGAAGCGCCTTATCGATCAATATATCAACGAACATGGCACCGAGCCCGATTCTGGCGAGGCCCTGACCGCCGATGACCTCCTCCCCATCCATTCGTCGCGTATTGTCCGACCGCGTCCTCCTACCCTCACATCGATTCCCGCTCTCCTCGCTACTTTCCAGAACGAATGGGACGCGCTGGCTTTAGAGACATATAACCTTAAGGAGCAGCTTGCGCGCACCAGAGAGGAGCTTGCCACAGCATTGTATCAGCACGACGCTGCCGTCCGAGTTATTGCACGACTCACAAGGGAGCGAGACGAGGCCAGGGATGCTTTGAGCAAGGTCACTGTGACAGGAGGTGCGGTCGATGGTGATTCTATGCAGGTCGATAGCGTGGAGAAGTTGCCAGAGGAACTTGTTGCCAAGGTGGACGAGACCCATCAGACGTATGTTGCCGTCCTTCAACTATACGATTCGGAACTAACGAGCATGCAGATTATCAAAGGGTCGCAAGAAGCGTCCTGTCCCCGAGGGTTGGGCCACCGGCGAAGAGATTTCGGCTTTCGAGAGCGCGACCACACACTCCTTGCCTGTTCCTGAGGCTACCGCCCTTACTGTTGGAGGAACCAATGCCGCGGCAGTTGGAGGCTTGAAGGGACAGGCAGTTGTCTACTCTACCACCGAGGATAAGGTCGAGCAGTCTCTCTCAGTGGGTGAGCCTGTTACAGACGCTGTTTGGGCTGAGGCCGGTGTCGCATTTGCGACTGGCCAAGGCAGTGTCAAGGTCTTCCAGGAGGGTAACCAGGTTGCATCACTGAGTGAACATGCTGGTGCTGCTACGGCATTGAGCCTGCACCCCAGCGGTGAAATTCTGGCCTCTGTTGGTACAGATAAGAGCATCGTGTTCTACGACTTGGTCGCACAGAAACGTGTTGCCCGCGCTTACACCGATGCTGGTAAGTTTCTCCTGGTACATCCAAAGATAATTCTGTGCTAACGTGTTCCCAGCTCTTACATCTTGTGCCTTCCACCCTGATGGTCACCTCTTTGCCGCCGGTACCACATCAGGCGAAATCAAGCTCTTCATGACCAACACTCTTGAGCAGGCAGCTTCTTTCAGCCTGGGCGCCCCTATCCAGGCTCTCAGCTTCTCCGAGAACGGCTACTGGTTCGCAGCTACAGCCAAGGGCCAGACCATGGTCACTATTTTTGATCTGCGTAAAGAGGGAGACGCGGCGGTGGCCAAGGTTCTTGAGACTGGCGGGCCGGTCCAGTCCCTGGCGTGGGACTACAGTGGCCAGTTCCTCGCCACTGGCGGTGCGGCTGGAGTTACAGTGCAACAGTTCACCAAGTCCAGCAAGAAGTGGACCGAGCCTTTGAAGAGTTCTACACCCTCCGTTGCTGTTCGGTGGGGAGAGTCTGCAAAGCAGATCGTAACAGTCAATGGTGAGGGTGTGGTCAGCGTACTTGCAACAAAGGAATAGACTGGGGTTTAGATGGAATTTCGTTGAGAAGGAGACGCCTGGATGATTCCCTTGATAATTTGTATTATACGCCCGAATAAAGGGTCAAAGCAAAGCACAGAGGTTGGTGTTTGAAAATTGATAATTATGGTTCTGGTTTTTGCATATTGAAATGGAAGGCAGAACTTAGCACCTCTATTCTAAGTGACAAAAAAAGTACCGGGTAAACTTAACATAACTTACCTTGGTAAGTTTTTAGACTAAGTGGTTATTTTCGACACCGTTACTGAATGTCAGAAGTCTTCTTGCTCCCAGAGGCAGGTGTATTGTTTACCTATTGATACTTCAAAACAACAACAAAACAACCATCACGAAAAACCATCATGGGCTTCAATATAACAAGGTACCTATTGACAGTGGAGCCAAGCGGTATTAACCCCTTGTAGTGAAGCCTTGAAGCCTATTCTTAGTGGCCACTTAGCGGGGTAAACAGTGTTCGTCAGTGCAGGGTCTCTACGCGCTAGAGTCCTGTCGTCACATGGGGAGCAGCCTTGCATCGATCGTCACAGTAGCGACATTCAATTTCAACTTCCTTTCATACAACTAACTTTGATGCTTACCAACAACCTTCACCTCCCCACAACTCCACGTCTACACCTCACAACGAACCGATACGACACGATACAGACGCTTACGACTCCTCTGAGCATAATTCTATGTCTCATCATCTAATTCAGTCTTGCTGCCATAGCGCATTTGCTTAGCTTTCTCTACTTTAATCGCCACACTTTTCATCTGCTTCGCCCTGGGCGGCCATTCACTGTATAAGTGTTCACTGCCTCGGGTGATATTCAGGAGGCTTTATGCCGTGAATACGATAAGAGAGAACACACTATATCTCCAATTATAACCGTCTAGTCCTCGATACCTCGCATTCTAAGTCTTACACCACCTACCCAACATGGCTGAAAACAGTGACCCTCTCGAGATGTTTGAGGCGGGAGGGGATGAAGATTTTGAACATTTTTTCGAAGGCGCTTACAGACAACGGCAAAATGCTGGAGATCAACTATTTCTTCCACATCCCAATGCACCCGCTGCATATCACAATACACGCCACACTCGCCGCTCACGAGCTGTTCGAAATTCAGCACTACACCAACAGCCGCAAGAAGCCACCCCTGTGATCGACCTCACGGAAGAGCCTGATTCTCCTGTGCAATCGCGAGCTAGACTCGACATCCTTCAGCCCGCGAGACCACCTGCAAGGAACCCGCGTAGAACGAATTCCCAGCGCATATCACCGCCTCAGCTAGCACGCACCGATGGTACTTTCGTGGGACGTGCAGAGAATGTTATTGACTTGACTGCGGATTCACCTGAAGAAGATCGATCACATTTCAGAGGGAGACGCGAAGTGCCTAGGCCGGACGAGCTGATCGAGCTGGAAATAATAAGCCAGCGACCAGCTCTGGGATCTCTACCAAACTTTGCTGCCTTTGGCCCCTTCAGGAGATTGGCTGGTATCTTTGGTGCAGCAGACATAGCTTTCAACCCACCAAACCTTGACATTTCACGCAACGCATTCGCACGGCAACCGACCCCAAAGCCACAGATGTCCCCGCCGCCCCCAACACGAGAAGGGTTCACTCGCAATACCTGCACCGACCCGGAGAAGGAGTCTGAAAGCGTGGTTATCTGCCCAGCCTGTAATGAGGAGCTGGCTTATGACCCAAGCGGCACAGTGACACAGAGCTCTGTGGGTACGCAGAAGGGAAAGCGAAAGCGAGCACCGGGAGAACACCACTTCTGGGCCGTCAAGAAGTGCGGACACGTAAGTTTTACAGTTGTACATGTGGATTGCCACCAGAAACTAACATATACAGGTCTACTGTGCCGATTGTTATGAAAACAGAAAGCCTACGAAGGCGAACCGCGATGGCGTAGGCTTCCGATCCCCTGACGGGCGACCTGCGTCCGCGACTCCAAATGATCTCCGATGCGCAGTGGACGGTTGTGATACCAAGGTATCACAAAAGTCGGAATGGGTTGGAATCTTCCTTTGATTTGCTGGCCTAAGAACCTCACTTGTGGTCGGTCGTGGGAGTTAGGGGCAACGAAGTCACGAATGACGATAGGGATACTGCGAGCATAGCATTGGCGTTAAGGATTGTATCTTATCAGACACTTTTCCCCCTGAAGTCGGCAGGGCTTGTTTTTTACAGTATAGCGGTGATATATGTGATTTCATGGTGAGGATCAGGGGTTGAAAGTAAGGATAGCTTGGTCCAAGAGCATCACTAATCCTTAGACTAAGGTAAACTTCTCAAGTAAAACAGGATAATATTCTAAACGCCGTCGCTATGTCGTGAGAAAATATGCATAATTTGCCACCCAGCACCCGTACAAAAGGGTGATATGATGCCCTTAACTCCGAGCCATCGTGCGATCCCATGCCATGCTATAATTCCTCTCAGTGTTGTGCAATTCGGCCATTTCGGTATTCGTCATCCAATGTACATATTTATCGTTATATCATGAGGTCTAGGTCCAAATCGTCGACCCATCCGCCGCCATATGACTCTTGCGAAGCACTAGGTGCAAAAGGCTGTTGTGGCGGCTTCTGGTTCTCTTTGCTTTCTTGCTGAAGTGGTGGTAGGTGTTGTTTTGGAGTCTCTACTCGTTTTGGTGGAATCCGAGGGTTCATAATGTTGGGGTTGTTGGATAGTCTAGGTAAGGGTTTCTTAAGAGGTTGTTTAGATTGTTGAGGCTCAGTTCGCTTTGCGGAAGTTGTCGTACTAGTGTGTGGTGTTTTCTGTAGTGTTGGTGATGTCTTAAACGGAGGTTTTCGTGGCTGATTGCATTGAGCTGCATGTGGAGGAGGGTTGGAAAACACTGGTGGTTTTCTCATAGGTTCACGCGGTTTGCAAATTCTGCGAGACTCTGCTTGAGCTTGCTCTATCATACCAGCCTGCATGCGAGCGAGCTCGCGTTGCTGGATCTTCTCAAGCGCAGCTGTACGACGACTTCTCTGAATAGCTAGACACATTCTTTCGTGTGAGCCGGAAGAAGTGAAGAAACGTCTTGGTGGTGGAGGTGGCGAGTCCGAGGCAGGTTCAAGTGCTGGTAAGGGGGGCTGGTCTGAGGATTTCTCTAGTCCTTCATCGAAAGATTCCTCTTCCTCTTCTTCTGCAATAGGAGTCAAGTGTAAGGGGGCAGATGGCATTATGCCCTCATCCAGCTCTTCCTCAAGTTCTCGGACTTGTTGAGATGATGAAGGGAAGAAATCATCCAGGTTGAAGAGAATCGCTTGCGTGCTCATGGGTGGTTCTTGGTGTGGTGGACTTGGGGATCGTGATTCTAGATTGCGTTGAGGAAGAGGCGGTTTGGCAAAAGAGACTGGAGGAGCAGGTCGCTTTAAGCCCAAGTCTTCTGCATAGCGATTTGAAATGTCATTCCTAGTGACTTCCAGTGGTTGCTTCGTCGTGTCAAGTGCTTCTTCTGATATTTGGTTGCAGATCTTCTGGACTCCGTGATTCATATTGGATTTTGGATTGCCCATAGCTGCTTCAATATCCTCAAGAATTCCCAGGGCCAGATCTTCCTCGAAATCCGCATCTAATTCGTCCTCCAATCCTTCTAGCTCTATTTCGGGCATTGGTAATTTTTCTAGTGCCGTTTCCGACGCAACAAGGGCTGCTGTTTGTTCTGTAGGTTCTGCGATGGTCTCTTTTCCCCCTTCAGGTGATTGAGGCTTTGGTGATTCCCGTAGCGGTTTTGGTAGGTCCTCGACAATGGCTTCCATAGCAGCATCAGAAATTTCCTCATCGTCTTCCTGTATGTCATCAAGCTTCTGCGCCTTGGTTGCCGGTTGTTGTGGTTGTTCTTCGCTTGTTATCGCTTCATTCGTGTCCGTATTACTCTCATTCGACGTCGCATTGTCGTCTTGAATGTCGTTGCCTTGGGCATCTCTCTTCTTTGAAGTACCATTCCCTCTCACAAACCATGAAATCGTTTCCTGACTGGGTCGAACATTCACCAGAGGCAATCCTTTCTTTCGTTTCGCTTCTTTCTCCACCAACTCTTTCTCTTTCTTCTTGTCCCTCGCAACCTTCGCCTTGGCAGCAGCCTTCTCCCGTTCGAATTCCTTTCTGATTCTTTCCTGTTCGGCCCTCTCTTGTCTCCGTGACTCCTCCCGTGTGAGTTTAGGACCCTTGTTGGCTGCTTTGTAGGCGTTCCGGACTTGTTTCGAGGTCATGGGCCGTAAGGGCGGTTTGTCGGGAGAATCCGCACGACCCGGGAATTTCGGGATGACCGTGAACGTTCGCTGGCCCATGTTGAACTTGAAGACGACATTTGGCCAGCTTGCACGACAGGCGGATGTGGTGTGATGAAGTTGGTGGTGGTGATTGAGTTTGGAGTGGCATGGAACGCGTGGGGGAGGGGACTGACGCGAGGTGGAAACGAGATCACGTGTGTCCATGAACAATAACAGTATGACAAACACCAATTCTTGTAAGACAGCAAGATCCGTTGAATCATGGATAATGGACTTCCCAGACTCTTGAACTTTAGTGATTCTATTGAAGTCCCTTTTATATTCCGTCTCGCGGTATCTACTTCTCAAGAGGCTCACGAGTAGGATCCCAAGCACAAGGGCTATACTCATCAGTTGCCAAATCATTCACTTCCTCCTCCGTCAACTCAAAGTCGAACAATTGAGCATTCTCTAGAATCCTTGAAGGCGTTACACTCTTCACCAGAGGAACATAACCCCTCTGCAAGCTCCACCGAAGAAGAACCTGTGCTGGACTCTTACCATACTTGTCCGCGAGGGTCTTGACCTTGGGGTCATCAAATCGTTCACCACGCACAATGGGGCAGTAAGCCTCAACTGCAATGTTTCGGTCCTGGCACCACTTGACGATGTCAGGTCGTGTAAGCCACGGGTGCACCTCCCACTGCCCGACCGAGATGACGCCTCCCTTGCCCGGTCCAAGCTCGGCATCGAGTTCTTTAATGTATGCCTCTAGTTCATCTAGATGATGAACACCGTAGTTGGAAACACCGAGTGATCGCACCTTGCCAGCTTCGACGCACTCAGCAAGAGCTCTCCAGGCACCCTTTCGGGCATCAGGTCCACCATACGGGGCATGAATGAGAACAAGGTCAAGATAATCGAGCTTCGTCTCATCGAGAGCAATGTCTACCTGCTTGTGTGCATTCTCGTAGTTCAAAGGAAACTGCCTGGTGAAGATCTTGGTAGTGAAGAAGAGCTCTGAGCGAGGTACGCCAGACGCTAGGAGTCCAGCTGCGCTAGGGCCCTGGTTGTAGTACCCTGAAGCAGAGTCGATCTGAGTATGTTAGTTGTGCATTGAACGCCAAAGGCTTTGGATAAACTCACATGGCGGTAGCCTATCTCGATAGCCTTCTTGCAGAGGTCGGGGGCTTGTTCAGCGGGACTGAATGACGTGGTTAGAGTACACAGGGCCTCCGGAACATGACGTGGACTTACACCTTGTAGACCTAGGCAGTTACATTAGCAGGGTGTGAAACGAAGGATTGAAGGATCGAAGGATCACTTACTCCATAGCCAAGAAGAGGGATCTGGTAGCCTGAATTGAGCTTCCTGGTAGAATCGAGAGCGAGTTTAGAGGCCATTCTGAAATTCATGAACACTTTCTTTATGATGTTGGATTGATGTTTGTGGATGAGGGGTAGGGGCAAGGAAGATGGATCATTTAAATAGTTTCAGGTTCAACAAGGTCAACACTTTGTCAACGACGAAATTGTTTGGATATCTATACATATTTTCGGAGCTCGGAGTTACGACATGATTTTGTACTTTCGCGTTTATGGATCAGATAAGCGCGAGTAACTTGTCGTGATGATCATCGTGGCGTTGATTCGACATTCACAGTCGGGTGAAAATGCGGGGATAGTTACGTGCACCTTGTTGTCAATCTTGTTTACTTAACGCCGAGGAAACCGACGATCTTAAGATCTGAGCGTTCTTTAGGAGATACGCAATGAATCAAAACAGATGGGAGGTCAGCTACATACGTTGTTAGGTGAAGATTGGGGGATGTGCAGCTATGGCAAACTGAGCGATGTCCTTTGAGCAGGTTTCACGAAACGGTATAGGGTAGCACCGCAGCGGTAGAGCCTCATGAATTCATATCTCATTTCTTTTGTCTATTCGTTGAACTAGATGACACTATTTTCCATAGTAGGCTCTCCAGTTGCCTCGTTATCTTCATCGGCATCGTCTTCATCAAGGTCCAGCATTGGGTAGTTGAGTATGGCAGCGATATCGCCCAACATAGTCAATCGCTGACCACTCTCATGATCACTGCTGAGAATCCTCGCCTCACCGCCATCACCTCGTACCTTGTCAACCAGAGCGACGTACTTCTTGCGAAGAGCAAGGTCTTCACTTCGGAACAGAGAATTGTTGACCAGGAGAACACCACCACCTGGCCCCACGGCTCCGTCTTTGACGGCCTTTTCGACAGCTGAAGTACCATACCATGCGCGCCCATCGTCCAGCTTTAGCATGTCGAAGAATTGATCAACATACTGCGTTTCACGGGCGAACTTCATATCCTTCATCTTGGCCAAGACTTCAGGGCTTTTAAGGATCTCGTTAAGACTGTGGACGTGACCAGAATTGGAGTGAACCACCGTAGCCTGCTTCGCCACCGCTGTAAGCACCTTGTCTGCTTTATCCCGTCCTTGGTTGGCGATATACTGCTTGAAGTCTCCAGCCACAAAGCCTGGGCTCGCCAGTAACAGCGGCCGTGACTGTGTGAAGTCCATAGTTCGCAAAAGAGTCGACAATGTCTTCTCAAAGAAGCGGCGCATACCTGCATCTTGGTCTGATGCAAGATCGCGTTTCTTGGGAATCACGCTCTCAACACGGACTTTGAGGACGGTTCGGAATGGTGTGATGAGACAGATGTTGGCAAGTCCTTCCTGCATGACAACGGCTGCTACGGCACCATCCTTGTCATCTGATAATGCCTCTTGAAGAGTGGCTCTTGCGACAGAGTCCCATCCTTCTGGCTTGATGATAGTAAACGGGCGGTTCACCTCGAGATCGAGGGTATGATGAGAGCCTAAGGCGGCATGTTGGTTCTCTAAAATGATGGTTCCAGAGACGCGGAGTGATGAGATGATAGGATCAAAGGAAGTGGATTTGACCTTGATAGCCAGTTCAGTGTGAAAACGCTCAGATTTCGAGCTCCCAGTGTCTGAATACACGACTACTTTACGGACAGTGTGAGCATGGATGATGTCTCCAGATAGGATCAGGTTGTATGCATGCCACTATCAACATTGTTAGCGTGCTGCCTCATAAGAACAAGCATTGACATCGGTGGGATTCGGAACAGATAGTGGCTTGAAGTGCGAGACATGCGGTATAAGGTAAATGCTGGACAGCAGAATGTCGAGGCCAGAGACCGCGGAGGGTGTGACAACGGTGGAGGGGGAGGGGTAACGATAGGAATAGAGGCAGGGTCTAAGGGACAATAGAGGGAAAACGATATGGCAGACCAGGGGTATAAACTTAGAAGGGACCAAGCAACAGGGGCTACTGACCATATCTTCGGGATCCTCGGGCAGGAGAGAAACGGTCTCGTCCGCGAGGGAATTGGGGACCTTGCGTGATACTAACTTCATCTTTGGCTAGGTGTGCGAGCTGTGGCTGATGAAAGCTGAAGTGTGAAGCGTGAAGATGTCAAGCTAGAGGCTGGATATCAAAGCCTCGGACCTCGGTGGGTTTGTGACAGCGACAGAAACAGGAGTTGGCCCGTGTCTGACAAAGACCCAGATAATTATTGGGTAGTTGTCTCACCAGAGAACTCGCCGATGACAAACTGATGTTGGATGATGATATTGATAGTGATACCCAATAGATTGTTGGCCCAAGGTGGGTGGTGCAATGCGGCTAAGACTAGTAAGGCTGGGCTAGACTAGGCTGGCTGACCAAGACGAAAAAGCCAAGACGGGCAGATTTTGAGGCTCAACGGCTGTTGGACAGTGGAGGCTAACTCTTCCGGAGGGAGTGACCATCAAAATCGAGTATGAATCGTGAATGTGAAGGGCCAAGTGGATAGATGGACCACGGTAGTTCGGCGATACGGCAGTTGGACGGCTCAGAATAGATCTCTCGGTGCCGCTGTCAGGTACAGACAAGGATAAGTTGAGGATGTTGACGTCGGAGTCGGTGGTGGAGAGTGGCCGGGCCCGACGGGGTTTTGATCTTGTCCGTGGACGTGCAAGTGACTCGTGAGTGACCACTCTTGAAACTATCAGGCCAAGTTCTGAGAGTTAGAAGCACGGGATTGGAGTTTAGATGCCCAAAAGTGGATAATTAGACGACAATTTGAGTGACGTGACTCCACAAGCTCAAAGTTCTCGAACACAAGATTTGTTTCTGGTGCATGGATGCGGAGTCTTAGAAGCTCCGCGGATTGCGGAGGACGAGATGAACGGAGTTCAACACAACCCCGGTTGCTTGAAGCTATCACAGTGACAGAGCACTAAACTAACTTTTCTTTTGCGCTTTTTTCCTTTCGTCTGGCGGAGTTTGAGGGGATTTACAGATGGAACGAAAATGGATCGATTTGTTCGCTCTACGCCGAACGCCATAGAGACCCATGACAGGCCTTGGCGATCTTGGCGACTGAGACATCGAAAAAAAAAAAAAACTCTCTGGAAGAACGGCACGAGGTGATCCACGGAACTGCATTGCATTCTTGGCGATATGCTAAGTGCTGCACTTCGCATCGTGTGACAACCAGACAGACTGTCGTCGTTTAAGCAAGCATATGGCTGAGGGAATAAAGGCATTAATGCAAAACGTTGCCGATAAACCATATTCTGATAATTAGTGAGTGATTGGATATAGGTCAAATTATTAGGTCGTAAGCTCTAATTAGGTAGCATCTTCAAATCTTGTCAGCATTTGACGCTGAAAATCATAATGTTAGTTCTTTGTCTGAACAACGCGTCATCATGATACAGCAGATCAAAAGTATCGCTATTGACAGAACAACACAAACTTACATATGCACTTGATACTTGATACCTGCTGATCTGACGTCGTGCATCTCGATAGTGCAAGGCACCGAGTTTCCTCTCCAAAAACCATGCCTGGTTAAGAAGCTGCTAATCCCGGTCAGTCTCGGAAAGTCAACGACGTAAGCCCAGCATGTGAAATGCACGAGTGAGTCTGCGTCGTTTAGCTGGTGGTTCTCGCATACTTGTCTCACTTGAGATGCATTCGATGCAACTCTCTCATCATTTTTACCCCCTCGTTCATGGGCCAGACCCGACGTTATATGTGCAGATGTGCGAATGTGGTTGTGCTAGTGCAGTTCCTGTAGGCTTGGCTCCAAATGCAAAGCGTCCCGAATACGCGGAAGCAACTAAAACGAGTATCGAATACAGAGCACGAGACATTAGACTTGTTGATGAGCTTCTAATTATGGTTGAGATATCAACAAGCTCGTATACTCGTTTACTCGTATACTTGATACGATGCCCTTCTGAAACATGACATGATGGGTCAATTACCGTATTTTCGCTGTTGCGGTCAAGATTTCATCGTCTTATTCTCTCATTCACATGTACTGTACGGAGTACATGCGGTGAGTACTGAGCCGTGGGTTCGCATTTGGCTGTGGCACAGACAATCTGGAGAACAGCCCGTTGAGACGACGGTCGATCATCCAGCCTTATGCGATTAATTGCCAACTATGTAGCTACGGAGTACGTAGAAAGAGAACAGCCATCAACAAGGCGATGCCATTATCAACATAGCCAGCCTGGAATGTTCACTAATAACCGTCACTAACAATGAGACCAATCAACAGTTGCCATGGTGAGCCATCAAACTGCCAAATTGGCTCTGCCCTATGAAACTCAGCCTGATTGATGCACTCTCAACCAAGATCATCGCACTTAAGTCTTGTCTTACCTCATTTAGACTCCATCTCATCCATTCTAACCCCAGAAGATCCAGCCGATATCCGGTAAAGGTGTGATACAATCCTACAAGTTGCACCTCTTTCCCCCTTATTTCCTGTAAATTCACTGGAGAGCCACAGCACAGCCCGCCCATACTAAATTCGGTGCTTACCTATTTCTCACAGAGCCGGGGGCCTGACCTGAGTGTCCAGCACGGTAACGAGCTGCAGCTACACATCAGCTGCTCATACAATTGTCAACCTTTTTGTCATCCAGAGTCGCAGCTCTGCGCGCGTGGGCATCAGCTCTCCCTTTTCCAACATCTCATTCGTAGCTTCCTACCGGCACATTTCAACACCCCTTTTACTCCTTTTTCTTTCACTATTATATCACGCGCCAAAAAAAAAAAAAGAAGCCCATCGAGCTTCTCTTACACACTAACACCGTTTGGCTTTCGACCCCACTACACTGTACTGTAAGTAGCTGGAAGCACCTAGTGGCCGCTGTCTGGTTGCTGTGCAGCGCTGTCCCCAGCGCACTACAGCGCCTGCCTGGCTGTCGCATTCGCCCGATGGATCGTTTTCGCTTAAGTCCTTCATGGCTGTCCGTCTCATATAACCATTGCAAAAATCGCTGGTTGCCCTGCTACACTTTGAGCACCTGATTCTGATTCTGTTGAGCTCTGTATTACAAAATACAATACATGCGTTCTTGCTTGGTTGCTTGCAATTGAACAGCCTTACCTCCTTTCTATCTCTCCCTTGAGCAACATCCCTCCTGTCATCATCCATTATTCACCACTACCAATACCTGTCTGACACGCCTGGAATTAGACCTCACTCAGCTGGAGACTAACCAACATCACTTGCATATTAGTCCAGTCGGAGCGGAATATAAAATAAGGAGACAACATTCACCGACGGTCTATTGACTAAACACCAGCCAGTCGGCATTCATTTCACTGCCAGAGGTACACAGCTACAGTACATCGAGCCCGTACGAAAGGATCTGCCTTGAGCCAAGCCTCCCAGCCTCACGTCTCGTTCCCTCTCGCTCGCTCTCGGACCCTTCGGATTGGACTTCAGAAGCTCGTTACCCCCGGTCTCCGCCACGCCCGCCCACTTCTCAGTGCTCACCCCCCCACGAGTCTCCGAGTCCGTCAGCCAAGGCCACACTCTCTCGTTTTGATCGGGTCGGGGACTGGACTCCCACAAGTTGCGCGAGGCCGACCGCCCGCGCAATCCGGTCTATCTCGTTCAAAATTCTTTAGGGACTGGTTGCCCATCAAGTATGGAAGATGTCCGCCTCCAATTCTTCGCCTGCTGTCCGGGGCGAACGTGGTTTGTATAGACGACACGATTCTGCCCTTTCCAGCCTTCCCGAGTCTGAGCCTCAACGCCGCCAGAGCCTCGCTGCTCGTTCTGATTCTCAGGGTATGTACTGTATATGCTTCTTTACTCTTGCCCCTCCACTCGGTCCTATGGCCAAGTCACAATGCCCTACCTACTAAGTGAACGCCTGGGCGCATGTCCGCTTATGCAGGGACTTGTTGCGACTGGAGCTTCCTATGCGCCCAAGGCCCTTTTCACTGGCCACTATTATACTAGCTATACACAATGCTCACTATAATACTATGTAAGCTGACAATTTGTCAATAGGTGCTGGTGCTTCCCTGGACCTCCCATCGAGCAGGCTCTCGACTACACAACCATCTGTGTCAGGCTCTCAGAATGCAAAAGAAACAAAGGACTGGAAACCTCCCTTCAAGTCGAGTTCTCCCAGTCCTCCCCCAAACGCTGGGCTTGACCCTTTGAGTACGGTAAGTATTTGCGACTAGTTGACTCAAGGGCAACGAGGTATACTTGGACCGCAACTAACATGTGATGTTTAGCAAATCTACTTGCGTACCAACAGTAACACCGCGGAGCCTACCATTGCACAACGAATTCTAAACCAGGGTCGTTCCGACAGCCCTGCTGCAGACAACCTACAAAGACAAAGCTCCGAACTTAGCAAGTCGCCAAACACTACCCAAGATTCTAGCAAGGATCGGAGGAAAGGAGTTTCTTTCCTGAGTCGACTGGGAATGCGCGGAAGTTGGAGGAAAGATGATGACATGCAGGAATCCGACTCCGAACTGGGTGAACTGCGAACCGATGGCACCTACGCACGAGCTCTCACATCCGTCATCGGTGCAGGTGGAGGATACATACCTCTTCATAAAGAACCTCCACGATATATCCGAGTCAAGGCGCATAACAAGAAGGATAGAGACTATAACCACCTATTCCTCGCACAAGAACTTACCGCCTCAGAACACAAACATACGCACGGCCGAGCGGTAGCAACGGCAGTTGGAAGCAAGATCCTTAGGGGTGGTGATGCTATCTGGGCAGCCGAATTCAGCTTGGATGGACGATACTTGGCCGTCGCAGGAAAGGATCAGATCGTACGAGTGTTTGCTGTGATATCTACGCCGGAGGAACGCAAAGCACACGAGGAAGAGGAGGCACAAAATGGTACTCATGGCGAGAAGCTTAGTGCTCCTGTCTTCCGCACAAAGCCTGTGCGAGAATTCAAGGAACACAATGGCGAGGTGCTTGCCTTGAGCTGGAGCAAGAACAACTTTTTGCTATCCTCTTCCATGGACAAGACCGTAAAGTTATGGCATATGAGCAGGAGTGATTGCTTGTGTACTTTTGTGCACAAGGATCTGGTCACGTCGATCGCCTTCCACCCTACAGACGATCGATTCTTTCTTGCAGGATCACTGGATGCGCAACTACGATTATGGAGCATTCCGGACAAGAGCGTCGCTTTCCAAGCACCTGTGGGTGAATTCATTACTGCGGTAGCATTTTCCCCCGACGGAAATATTGCTATATGTGGTGTGCTGAGTGGTCTATGTACTTTCTACGCTACCGAGGGCTTGAAGCTCAAGTACCAAATTCACGTCCGCTCATCAAGGGGCAAAAATGCCAAAGGAAGTAAAATCACTGGCATTCGAACTATGACGATACCGTCAGGACCCGAAGCTGGGACGGTCAAGGTCCTGGTTACTTCGAACGACTCTCGAGTTCGAGTGTATAACCTAAACGACAAAGTGATCCAGGTTAAGTACAAGGGACTGGAAAACCAGTCAAGCCAAATTAATGCACGCTTCAGCGACGATGGCAGCTATATTATCTGCGGCAGCGAGGATCGGAAGGCCTACATCTGGAAGCTCGGTGGCCAAGACGAGATCAAGGACAAGCAGCCATACGAAACATTCGATGCTCACCCCGAGGTCGTCACCACGGCTTTGATGGCTCCGTCAAAGAGTCGGCAGCTATTGAGTGCTTCTGGGGATCCTATCTATGACTTGTGCAACCCGCCACCCGTGATGCTGCGAAGCCTCGAAGAAAGCACGCCAAGCCATTCGGCTTTGTCAGACGAAGACCACGGCGACTCGCTTCACAGCAACAAAAAGCCCGAAGAAACACCAGCATACATCGAGCGCTCAAGGCATCTGGACGGAAATATCATCATCACCACTGATAGAACTGGAAAGATCAAGGTCTTCAGACAGGACTGTGCCCATAAGAAGCGCCAGCAAGGACTCTGGGAGTCAGGTTCTCGATTGGGCAACCGTCTCTCTGGTGTCGGTAGGAGTGGCAGTGTCATGACGAGAACGAGTGCGAGCAGTCGTGTGCAATCGAGACGTGGATCACTTAACATTCCTGGTCCCAATCCGATCCAACTCCAGCATGCTTCTGACAGAATTAACAGCTGGCGTCAGGATATCGATGGAGGAAGACCCAGCATGAACAATACACCAGCTCGAAGCGAGCGATCTATGTCTCCTACCAAACCGGGACAGTCACCGATCAACTCAACGGCCAACCTGGCACCAGAATCTCGAAGGAAGCCCTTACCGACGAGTCCGATCAGCCGCCCAACTCCTACAAGTCCTACCGGCAGTGGTCTATCTAACCGCACCACAGTCAGAGCTTCACATGACCGGGAGAGAAACGGCATCACAAGCCCACCAACCCCAAGTTTCAGTCTTATCAGTGCCTCTGATTCTGAGGGTGTTAACGACAAGGAGGGCAGTTTCTGGAATTTGAGCAGATGGAGAAGTTCACGTCAAAGCCTCCGCTACTCGTCGGCGTTGAACTCACCTACAAGCCCCAACGGATCGCCAAACCCCGGTCATAGTCGCTCTGGAAGCCAGTTTCTCAGCGTTAGAGAGAGATCCTCGCCAAGAATGAGTCTGGGTGTTGACGAGCTGAAGCCACCTCGCCAAGATGTTGCAAACCGGCGCAGATCAGCAGGACCAAGGTTGACATCGAGGCTTTCGGTTCAAGGTGATCAGAAGAATGGTTTCGAGGATCAAATCGAAACACATGAGGAAATCACACCAAGTAAGAAACGAGTGGATTCTGGCGTCGGCCGCATTAGTGATGAGTCGGCGGATTCAGTTGTTCAATCTTACTGAGATACGACATGGGAATGATATATCTCAGCAGCATTTGTTGGAGTTGGCGTTTGTTTTGCTTATAGGGGCTTGATCGTATACCACTTGGAAAGGCGTCTGATAGGGTGTTTACACATCGAACCCTGTACAATAACTTACTTGACTTTTTCTTGTGTCAAAGAGGATAGGAATCTTGCAGGGGGAGGTTCGAAAAGGGGGCTCAAGAGAAGATTCCAGAGAAGTAAGAGGAGTTTGACGATAGCATGAGTTCTGGAATCCTTAGCATAGCGAGATATGAAGTCTCGGATTACACGGCCAACAATGAGCCACAGCGAACATTTACTTGATATCACAGTACGTATATACAATTTACCTCTAGAGGTAACAAAAAAAAGAATTACAAATATTTCACAAAGAGACAAGAATTGCGTTGAAGTGATCAGGTGTATTTCTAGCTAAGCAATGCAACCCATCCTCCTCAAAGCCTTGCGCTTTCGCATAGCCATATGCCGCAATCCTAGCTCATGATGGTTTTCGCCTTGGTGAATGGCGCCCGTGATGTGCGCCTTGTTTATAGGGGGGGTATCCTTGCGAATCTGCGTTCTTAACGCCATTTGCTCTGTAGTGTTTTTATTTTTCGCCCGAGGCTTTCCATCTAGAAGTTCTCATCGGTCTTGAGGGTGTTCTCCTCGGCGGGCTTCTCGGCAGCACCGCCGGTAGCCTTGTCGGCGTAGGTCTTGACAGCGGCAGTCAGCTTGGGGGGGACAGCGCCGAGCAGATCGCTGGCCTTGTCGCCGTTCTCGAAGAAGAAGAAGGCGGGGATGGAGCGGATGCCGAGCTCAAAGGCGAGATCGGGGACGTCGTCGGTGTCGAACTTGGCGAAGGCGTACTTGTCGGACTTGTGCTCGGCGGCCTGCTTGTTGAAGATAGGGGAGATGGCCTTGCAGGGACCGCACCATGAGGCGTGGGCTTGGAGAGCGACGTAGGGAGTAGTCTTGACGAGCTCGTCGAATTGAGCCTTGGACTTGATCTCGACAACAGCGGAGGAGGGGGCAGCCATTTTGAAAGGTGTGGTGTGGTTTTGGTGGTATAGGTGTTGGTCTGTAAGTGTGTTTTGTTTGGTGTCGAAGGGTTGAGGGGTTTTGGCGGGGGGATTGTGTTTATATAACTAAGTAAATATGATATGGAGGGGTAGAATTCAAAAGGTCAAGATGGATCTACTGTAGCGGAGTGGATACGTTTATATACTTGGTTATTCAGGCTTCTAGAAGCTCCAGTTTCGCGATTGATTACTCTACCTGGTCTACTCAGATACTCAATTATTCAGGAACCCGGGAGTCGGTGGTGGTGAACATGACAGGCACTATGACACAATCGTGAAATTTCGGAGAGGCTGACGTGGGGTTCCTTGGGCCGAGTGCCGCTGAATGAATGGAATTGACTGCTGACAAAACAGGCCCAACCGAGTTTAATGGCCCAATGGCCGAGCTATGTCCATGGAACGTATTCCATGCGTAACGGAAGCCATTTGGAATCAAACTACGGTCCGCGAATACGACCGATCTGTATGGGGCGAAGGGAGGCTTGAATTTATCAGCAATACAGGGTCCAACCAAGGCAAAGCTTTGTTGTAATCAGATTGTCTTACAACTCATGCCTCGGCCTGATTGTTATAAGACATACAATCCAAGTCTCACTCTACCCTTTGGCTTTGGCAATCACCGCGATTTCATCATGCTCATGCCGTGCGGCAGTTGTGATCAAAGGCCTTAGATCAAAGACAGGTACATTCTGGTGGAGTTTCCCTCTTTACCTTACTTGTATCATCTCTAGTCATATAATCTATAGAAATACACAAAATAACTTGAGAGGTTCAATACGACTTACTCCTCTCGCACTCATACTTTGATTCTTCCCATTGCAATGATCTCTTTCATCCCACAAAAGGCTTTGCGCCGGTAAATTCTCGGAAAGCCCCGCGTCATGGCGGGGTTCGGTAGTCTCCAATTTATTTTTTTCCTGCAGTCGATTTGGAGGGGCACCAAAAAGACGGCGATAACTAAAAATTCATTCTTTTTGTGGTTTCAATTTGTAGATCGAACCAAAGAACACCGCATATTCCAATCATGGCAAAGAGAACTGCTGAGGCCGATCACGGCGATGCCCTCAAGGGCGGCGAACGCCCTGAGAAGATGGACATTGACGACAACACCAAGGAGATGGGAGAGTTTGAAGATGAGTTCGAGGATGAGTTCGAGAGCGAGGATGAGATTCTTGAGGCTGGCGTTGATGGAAGACCTGATGCTGAGCGCGAGGCTGAAGAGAAGGGTAAGTCATCGTCCCTGAACTGCTCAGAATTCAGTCTAATGTTGTGAACAGATGCCATGGAAGTCGACCAAGGAACCTTCATCGTCGGACGAAGCAAACTCGAACCCGGCCAGACCCTCGCCCCCGATCTGACAACCTACGAGATGCTGCACAACCTCAGCACACCCTGGCCATGCCTTTCTTTCGATATCATCCGCGATGACCTTGGCGACAACCGCAAGGCCTACCCTGCTACCATGTACACTGTCTCTGGATCACAAGCCGAGACTGGAAAGGCCTCTGACAACCAGATCATGGTTATGAAGTTCAGCGGTCTCAGCAAGATGGACCGTGGTGACGAGGGTTCTGATTCGGAGGACGATGATGACGAGGACTCTGACCCTATCCTGGAGAGCAAGTCTATCCCTCTCAACTCTACGACCAACCGCATCCGCGCCCACCAGATTCCTAGCCAAGAGGCTGGACGACCTGGAACTACCCTCACTGCTACGATGACCGAGTCAAGCAACGTCTTTATCCACGACATTACTCCCCACCTCGCCTCCTTCGACAACCCCGGAACTACTATCTCCGCTCAGCAGAACAAGCCTATCTCTACTGTCCGCGCCCACAAGACCGAAGGTTACGCCGTTGACTGGTCTCCCACAGTTCCCGGTGGTAAGCTCCTCACGGGTGACAACGACGGTCTCATTTACGTGACAACACGCACCGATGGAGGCGGCTGGGTCACCGACAACCGACCTTTCCAGGGCCACACCAGCAGTGTCGAGGAGCTCCAGTGGTCACCCTCCGAGCAATCTGTCTTTGCCTCTGCTTCAAGCGACGGCACCATTCGCATCTGGGACGTGCGATCCAAGTCCCGTAAGCCCGCTATCACCATGCAGGTTTCAAATGTCGACGTCAACGTCATGTCTTGGTCGCGCCAGACAACTCATCTGCTCGCCTCCGGAGACGACAACGGTGCATGGGGCGTTTGGGATCTCCGACAATGGAAGGCCAGCTCCGATAAGCCCCAGCCCATCGCCAGCTTCAACTTCAACAAGGAGCAGATCACAAGCATTGAGTGGCATCCCACCGACGACTCCATCGTCGCCGTGGCCGCTGGTGATAACACCGTCACACTGTGGGATCTTGCTGTCGAGCTTGATGACGAGGAGAGCAAGGACACAGCGGGTGTCAAGGACGTGCCGCCCCAGCTGTTGTTCGTGCACTACCTCAAGGATGTGAAGGAGGTGCACTGGCACCCTCAGATCACGGGTAGCTTGGTCGCCACAGGAGAGGAGTTCAGCGTCTTCAGGACCATCAGCGTATAAGGTGTCTATCTGTGGGACGAAATGACTGGGACGGAAAAGTTTACAGACAGATTCACAGTGGATCTGTTATTGATTGAACGGCATGGCACGGCGTATAATGAGATCTCCTTTGTCGAATTTGATAGATAAATGACTATGTTTTCCTTTGGACTTTACTCTGTTTGGTGTTAAGAATCTGTGAAATGTTTCGATGTTTCTCATCCTTGCATAAGTAAGCTGAGGCTCCAGTGCACGTAAACCAAGCTAATCTTTAATCTTATATAATCCTACTCTAAATTCTCATCGGCACTCTTCATGAAACACTTCTTAGTTTTTAAACCAGGTCAAGGATTCAACTGAAGTCCCAATTAACATTTTACTGTTCTCCATACACACTACCGTAGGATCACGGAGCTGAATAACTAGCAAAACGCCAGTCTATAAACTAAGATTACATCTCTTCCTCCGTCTACCCTGGAGCCGAAACTACACCATATCGCTAAAACCACAATATACCATGTAATCCCCATCATATCTCAAACACAATGTCGACTGCATCTTTTCGTAGGGCTAGACTATTGATTCTAACGGTCCTCCCGCTAGAGACTTCGACTCGAACTAACGCGTCCCAGCCCAGCGGTAGCGATCCTCCCCCGCGCCTAGAAACATGTCAAACCAAGGGAGCCCGCCGTTCCAGAACGGTCTTTTTTTCCTTTTCTTGAGCGAAAGAATGAAATGCCTCACGCCACAAAATGCTTCTATGGAAAAGGGGGTGGAATGTCACTCAATATGCTTAAAACGGGGTTGAGAGCGAAAATTGGGTTAATCTGACATGGCTCAGCCCTGTTCTGCAGGAGATAGGGGTGAGATGAGATTTCTGGAAGATGAAGGAGGAGCATGGAGATTAATGCATGACTTTAAGTCGAGATGAAATTATGGATAAGTTTAATTATTGGTAGGTGATTTGTTGAAGATACTTTCGGTCTTTTACTGTACAAGACATGGCGTCGTTAGTGAAGACTCACACCATGCACTGATGTAACGTTGGGCTTATGTAGCCTCTTGTGTACGTTACTGTAGTGTAGTGCTGTGCAACATGACATGCCATGCCATGCGAGATCTGTGCCAAGGCCACGCCGTTGAACGTTAACCAGTCTCCCATGTCAACGGGCAGGGCTGAGCCGTGTTCCCTTTATGCTGGACGTCATGAAGGCTCGAGCGTTGTCTGTTGGTTCGTCTTCACTACTAGGTAGCCCTGCGCCATTGTTGTTGACATTATGTTTGCAGTAGCAAAAAGACAGTGTATTGAAGCAGGTCTATAAACGCTTTTAAATGACACCCTAAAACCCCATCGAGATAGCGAGCTCTTGCCCCCGACGTTATACAAAAAAATGTCTACATTACTTGTGTCGTTCAAATACCGTGGAACGGTACATTATTGTCGTTCAGGTCTAACCAGACTAAATGGAAATATTGGCCAAAAATGGCCAATTAGCTAATGAGCCTTGCAGAATGGTGACAGCAGCCCTAACAAGCCATCGCCGTGCCATGTCAAATTTACTTTGATGGCTCTCGGCTCTCAGCTGTAGGAAGAGCGTTCTTCTTGGCCTCATTCTCCTTGACCTTGGCCCAAGCATAAACGATACCCGAGACGAAACCGATGAAGATGGCTGAAACACTTCCAACGGTAACGGGAGCAGCGAAGAAGACGAGACCAGAGACGGCGATGGGCAGCTTGTTGAGAGCACCAACCATGGAGTAGGTGGTGGAAGAGGTGACTCGGATGCACCAGGCGGAGCAGTAAGAAATGAAGATAGCGGCCAGACCTGAGTAGATGATGCCGATGAAGATACGGTTGCGCGAGTCCTCGGGGAAGTTCTTGGCGAAGTTGGCGCTGGACCAGTCCTCAGTGACGAGAGAGAAGAAGACAAGGACAGGAATGGTGAGAAGGTTGTTGTAGTACATGGCTATCGATTTGTTAGCAGTTGTTCTCTCATGCAGTGTTTTCGAGCGCAACCCTGAGGTTGCGCCCAGAGGATAAACGTACTGTCCCAATCCTTGAAGTTCATCTTGTGGATAACCTTGCGCATGCCCAAAACATAAGAAGCAGAGCAGAAGACGTTCATCGCCATCCAGAAGTAACCGGCATTCAGAGTCGCAAGCGCATCAGCATCACCAGTAGTAGCGCTGTAGTCACCAGAGATAGCGCTCTTGATATCAGCCCAGGCAGCAACCACAGAGCTCAGAACCATGAGACCGAAAGAAGAGAGGGCGATGGGTGTGACGGAACCACCAAACCAGAGGACCTCACCATAAGCAATGGCGATGATGGTCAAGTTCTTGAAGATGGTGTAGACAGGCACGGAGAGGTACTGCAGAGCCTTGGTGCTTGTGTAGATCATACCAACAAGGACGAGCGAAATTGGGTACCCTGTTCGGATCGCATTAGCCACTGCCCCTCATTCGTGAAAAGCAATTACAACGTACACTTCTTGATGCGGTCCATCTCAAGGGGAGCAAGGGACTTGATCATGCCGAATTGCTTGCATGCTGTGATGGCAACAATACAGACAATGGACTACAGAGACACCGAGTCAATTGGCATTCCTTAAACTCAGGGAATAGCGAAAAACATACCTGAACAGCGAGGTAGAAGAAAGTAAGGTTCCATGATGTACCAGACACAACATACTTGTTGACGACGGTCATGGAAATAGAAGACAGACAGTAAGCAAGAATAGAGAATGGCCCGCTGTTCTCGATCTTGTTCATGAAGCCTGAAGGCTGCGCGGGGAGGGCATCAGTGCCTGGACCGCGGCCAACAAGGGAGTCGTTCTCCTTGTCACCATCACCAATGTTGTTCTCGTTGGCAGACTCGGGCATCTTGGCAACGAAGTCGTCGTTCTTCTTGTTCTGGTCAGCCATGGCTGCGGCGTCGAGTCGGTCGGTTGGTCGGTCGCAAGCGATTAAACGGCTTCTAAAAAAAGAGTGGACGAACGGCCGGAATGTCGTTCAACAGTGATTCAATGCGTAGCAGAGAATGACGAATCTCGAAAAGAACACGAAGCGATACGATACGATATGCGGGACAGGACAAGACAAGACAAGACGAGAAAAGCGAAGGGCTCCAGATAAAAAATCGATCCAGTCAATCAACCAAAGGCCACCGTGGAGATGCCAAGTCAAGTGAGTGGATAGGGATAGGGAGGGATAGGGAATAAGAGAAAAAAGGGTGTATCACTGTAACTTCTGCTGCACGGTACAATTGAGGGAAGTGAGGAAAAGGGGGCTTGCGTCCGTTCTTGGCCAACTTGGCTACATTCAACTAAGGCGATAAGGATCCCGGTAAGACCTTTTCCACTCTTTTTTTTCTTGCGCCGCGTAAGAGTCAATAATCGCATCTTCTGTCTATCTTCATATACTGTATAAGTGAATAACCGCGCTGTGTGAACCTTACTGGGATACGAAGTTGATGAGGCCGACTGTCGACGTCAGGAACCCACATCCCGGCCGAGGGTCCCTGGCACTCCAAACTGGCTGCAGACAGAGTCTGCTTGGATATATACATATGCCACAGAGGAATAGGGGGCTGCAACGATTATCATCAAAATCAGAGACTCTGCATCCCTGCCGAGACAATCTGTGGATGGGTCATGGGTGCGGTGCAGGCGCGTGGCCGTGGCGCACTTTGAACGCATCCATCATCGAATCGCCCGAGTGGAGGAACCAGCCAAGACCAAGTTCAAGCCCAGGAGATGGAGGTGGGTGAATGTGGATTAGGTATGGATGGGATGGGAGACACTAAGTTAGAGCCTAGAGGTAGGTACCGACTTAGAAGGGCTAGGATGCTATGCTATGGAGATGGGGGGTCGCATCTTTTCATCCCCAAGTTCAAAAGGCGTTTCAATATACTTTCTTTTTCTCTTTCCCTTCCATTGCATTTTCCATCTTGTCTTTTCGCCGCTTTTGCTTGCTTCGTTAAGCCCAGCCCGTGATAGAAATATCCGGGTGTTCCACTCCTTTTCCACAACCATAACTCTAACCTAAAACATCTACTTCCATGAGTTCATCATGTTACCTGCGATGAACCGCTTCACACGCATCGCGCTAGCCGTGATTGCTGTGCTCTTTGTCTTCGCTATATTGGTGTCTTACCAGGCACCTGAGAGCTTTAAGGATCATTTACCAAGCGCAGACTGGCATTGGCCTTCGAAAGGCGACAATGTCACTATCGACGAGCCCCCAAAGCCTACCGACGCCGCTGGCGCCGTGGGTGCTGGAGAGGAGGACACAGAGTTGGACAAGGACCCCAACACAGACATCTCCTACGATTTGACTCGAGCTCCTACACCGGGTTGTGAGAACATCGTCAACGATTTACAGCAGCGTCTCATCCATGCTTACCAGAAGAGGTTCGAAGGAATTCGCTATGCCAACATCTGGGGTTATCTCGAGACGGAGAACAAGGGTGATGCTGCGATTTGGTCCGCACAGCAGATTCTGCTGAGTATCCTTGGAATCGAGACTATGGAAGCCTGCCGGTAAGGATCTCGCCTGTACCACGTTGGACAGCATCAATACTAATGTAATGTGTTACAGCTTCATGTACAAGGACTGCGACATTGCAAAGTTCCGCAGAAAGTTGGAGGAGCACCGCCCACACTCTGGTATCATCATGGCTGGTGGTGGCAACTTCAACGATTACTACTGGGAGGACCAACCTTCGCGCATGAACATGATTGAGAACTTCCTCAACGTCTCCATCCGAGCTTTCCCCCAGAGTATCTACATGACCAACCCCGAGAGAATTGACAAGACCAGAAAGGCTTTCACCAAGCACCACGATTTGCAGTTGGCTGCTCGTGACAAGCCCAGCTACGACTGGCTCATGGACAACTTTGGACAGACTGAGGGTATTCAGAGTGATCTTGTTCCTGATATTGCTTTCATGTGGGGCAACCGATCTGACTTTCGACACAACACAAAGAAGACGTTAGTATTGCCAGCCTAACCGTTGAACTAAAGCTAACTTTATACCTAGCCACGATATTCTGATTCTCGCCCGAAAGGATGCCGAGATTTCTGACGGTGACTCTGCTGGCATTGAGTTTGGCGAGGGCAAGGTCGACCTAGGTGGCAGCATCGGCAACGTAACATACAACAAGGTCGACTGGAAGTTCACCAAGACCCCTTCGATCGACGATGACGCCGAACGCGAGGAGGGTAAGAACCAGCGAGCGTGGGCCAAGTCGATGGCGGGCTTTGAGCTCTTGGGCTCTGCTCACTTCGTCATCACCGACCGTCTCCACGGTCACATTCTATCGACAGTTATCGGCGTACCACACGTGCTGATGGATAGCAAGTTGGGTAAGAACCTCAACTTCCACAACACATGGACGCGCGATTGCGGCTGCACCAAGATTACAAAGAGCATCGACTCTGCGTTTGATGTGGCGCGCATGTACTTTGAGCAGGAGGTCAAGGATGGCCTCAGGGCTGTTGACCCGCCCAAGCCCAAGTCTGTACCTACACCTACTCCCCAGGCTGAGGCTGGCTCATCATGATGAACTGGCTAGCAGCCAGATATAATGTTTTCCTTACTACCCATACCCAGCATTGGAGCTCTTTATTATTGCCAATGGTATTTTTCTGCTTAGAGTTGAATGGTTGCCCCGAGCCGGCTGGGGGATATTCTGCTATTTTGATGGGAGACACTTAACATACACATACATACCAACATGTCACCCATCTCATCATGATGGAGCTGGCCTATCTTGTCTGGGGCACTGAATGGGGAACGGAACAGGGGATACCATGCATGGCGCTACCATATTGTGTTTAATTTCGTCACCGCATCTTAGATTTTTTACTCGTCTTTTTACAGTTATGTCCTTGCCTGTCTGAACAAGAATTGAGACAGAGCGAAAAAAGAAAATCGCATACACTGCGCCTCGCGTTTCGTTGCGAGCTGTACAATAACGAAACCAAGAATAAAACAATCATCACCTCACCCAAGTCTCACGTTGTTCACAGAGTGGCCAGTTCAGGGCCCATTATTCGCAAACGTGATTGATACACGCATCGCCAAGCATTCAATGCTTTACTCAGGTTTCACATAATCATCATCCGGGCGGAGCAGCTTGTCCATCTTCATCAAAGGGCCGTCCACTTTTTCTTTCCCTCGATTATTTTTTTCGGGGCTAAGATTCCTTATAATGCAACTCACCGAAATCTGCCCTGTCTTAATCAAGAAAATGACGAGCACGGAGGAAGTGAGAACTAAGACCTTAGGGATCGTCTCTCTAAGCTGAAACGCTCCATGGATTCCTCCAGTCGGTCCCTGGCCACTGAGGCGAGTTTGTGTGATTATCACGTGGAGAATATCCCTACATCGGAGTAATGAAGGGAAGAGCAGAGAAATGAAGGTAGTATTCGGCTGAGGAGATAATGGAAGATCATGGACGGGGGAGGACAAGGTGATGGGTTATGCGTGGCTACAGCAAAACCTGATTATTGATATCTTGGCTCTTGTCTCGCTTCCCATTTACTCTTGGCTACGGTTCAGTATACAATAAGGTATCCTCGGGCGTTTTCTTGCATCTGCAGTAAGGTATGGGGAGGTATTCCGGTGGAGTCTCATGCATTACTCGCGCCTCGAGTGCGTTTGTGCAAACAATCAACGGCTGACTGAGTCGGCATGGCACTGATCATCCTTCCGAAGCTTACAGCGGGTAATACTGTAAAACAAAACATCGAATCCATCCATCCATTCATTCAAACTGACTGCAACCCTTAGCACATAGACTTAAAAATTGGCTTATTTGTTTGAGTTTTAGTAAGGGGTCACCCTACCTTATTCGCCCGACAGGAGACCAATGGCGGAGGTTTGATCAGCACCTGCATTTCCCAGAATCTCTACGTCACTCGCAAGAGCCTCTGTAGCTGCATATCCCCAGTGACTAGAGGGACCCCCCACAGCTGGCATAAGCGCTATCCTGCAGAGTTCCCACCAAGTAATTCCTCCCACTTCCCATCATTGCAGCAGATGCAGTGCCACTCTCCGCCTTGTCACAGCCGCCGATTCTTCGCCAACACCCCACGTCCTGTTAGTTAAGTTAAAGCCAAGCTAAGGCCAATGTCAAATCTCATCAACGAACCTCCGTCCCCTGGCCCGGCATGGGCTCCAGCACAATAACCCCTCGATGGCGGTACTTCGGTAGAGCTTCCAGGGAACAAGGCCCATGACCCAGAAGGTCAAGGAACATAGTCAAGATGGAGTAGTATAGCGATGGTTCTCGAGTCCTCTCATTCGTTAGTGAGGCTAAAGCAATATCCAGTGTCCAAGTTTAAAACCAAGGCCAAGGTGTGGCGCCAGATTACCCTGCTCTCCACTGGGATAACGCGTTCGATCCATTTAAGCAACGCAAGCAGGCAAACGGAATCCCCCTATTCCGCCTGTGGCACTAGATACACGCACTACTTCTCACTGACGACACCCTAGTCTTTAGTCTTGGGTGGTTCTCTGTGCCTGCGTATTTGGGCCCTAGTGCGGAAATAGACATGATCAATCAATCAACAAAACCTCCGGACAGCCCGTATTTGCCAGCCTCTCCCCTCAGAGAGTCTTGACTTTTTCATACATCTTCGTGTTTTTTGGTTCCTAGTCCGATTTGAGAGAGAGAAGACCCTTGGAAGCTTGTTCACTCGGAAACTCGCTTCAGACATTCGTTTACCCACATCACGTTGACTGACTTGGTTGTTGTTTTTTTATATTACTACTCTACTCTACTCTACTCTACTCTACTCTCTTCTCTCGTATTCTTCTTACTCTTCCATATCCATTTTCGTTTCATTACCTTATCTTCCCTTACATTGCATTACATTCACACTATTGTGGTTGTCGTTGGTTCTACACATAAGTCGACATAAACCTTAATATCTTTTGTCACAATGGCTGCCGCCGAACAACCTCAGGTCGAGAACCGTCCCCCGCCTTCACGGATGAGAGTCGCCCTGGTGGTGCTCTTCCATTCATCATGTGCTATCTGGAGCACTATTCTATCCAAGTCGGCCCTCAATGGCGTTGAGGCCCCCGTCACATTGCTTGCTCTTCAGACAACGATACAAGTGGTACTACTCACAATTATTGGAGTTGCTACAGGATGGGTCAAGCTGTACAGACCACTCAATGTAAGTGACACAACTGAATGTCTCTTTGGTTAAAGACCGTCAATTAACATATAATCTCAGGCTTGGATTGCTCTTCTACCCCTCACGGTCGCACGTCTTATTGGAATCTTGGCCAAGACATACTGCCTCGCCTCAGTCAACGCCTCCGTCTACCAGATCGCCCGTGGTCTTCTACTACCATTTACTCTCTTCCTGTCTCTGCTGGTTCTCCGACCTCGTCCTTACTACCCTCCTATCTCTCTCGTCGGCTGCGCTATGGTCATGGCTGGTTTCGGAACTGGAATGATGGCCGACTACAGCCAGATGCTCACCTCCGGCAAGGGTGTTCTCCTCGGTGTCGGATCCAGTTTCACCACTGCCGTCGAGTCCGTTGTCGTCAAGCGATTCCTCGGTAAGAGCCAGGAGGGTATGTGGCAGATGGTCTGGATGTCCAACTGTATGGCCATCCTTTTCTATATTCCTCTCTTCCCTCTTTCTGGAGAGATGAGCACTATGAGCAGCCTTTTCACCGTCGAGTCCATGGATGTCGCCCGCCAGTTCCTCAGCTCCGCCTGTTTGACCGGTGTCTCAGCTTTCCTCCTCACCATCGCCACCTTTATGCAAATCGAGGTCACTAGCCCGACCACACATATGATCGTCACTGCCGCTCGAGGTGTCGCCCAGAGCTCTCTCGCCGTTGTTCTGCTCGGCGAGGTTTTGACTGCCGACCGCGCCGGCAGCATGGCTCTTATTCTTGCCGGAAGTGCCCTCTACGGCTGGGCCCGAGACCGATACCAGCAGGCCAAGAAGGCCGCTGGCAGCTACCAGCTTCTGCCTCGCGAAGAGGAGGGCCGAGCCGAAATGGTGGACAGCAAGGAAGCCAAAGATCTCAAGCTATAAGATCTTCACTTCCTCTTGCTGGTCATGAGATGAAATAACATATACCATTTCCTTTTTTCTTTTATTATTCTTGGGTATGGCGGGCTTCATCATGACGACAGGTGTTTGGATGATCAGGTTTTCGGCATACTTTTTTCAGATTCTATATACCTTAGACATAGAGACGATTTACTATGTAATCTGGGGTATCCAGTTTAGCCCTTATTTTTCTCCCTCAGCAGTGCGCAACGAGGGAGAGAAGCTTCAAGATCAAAAATACACGTTTATATCAAACTTGTCTGAGCTCCGCAGTGAAAAGTGTACACGTAAGAGAAACTGAAGAAAGACATTGTTCATCTGATCTTGTAGAGCCAAGACGGGGCAGCTTTTTAAGCTTACCTATTCCTTGGAAATATCTCACGCCTTCTATTGGTGGCGCTCTGCCAACCGGTTTTCTGGAATAATGATTCACTATTTTCTTTTCTCATGTTCCAAATGCCGGTTTCGATTCCATGGCTTTACGCAAGGGAGCCGGAGAATTGCGGCTCGCTATGAGACTCCCGCCAGCCACCCGTTGTGAATTAGATGGAGACATGTTGAAAACTGACATCACTGGAATGTTGGAGCAAAAACTTCATGTAAGTGGTATTTCGTGATTGTATTTTCAATGTACTAAGAAACCGTATATTAAGAATGTTTGTTCATGCATGGTTCAAAAAACTCTGGAAACATAGAGCCGCTCATCCTGATTCCCGATCATGTGAAATGGTGCCTCGTATTGTACAAATAAAAAAAAAAAGTGCAAAAATCCCAGTAAATCATATCTAAGTGTCTTTAGTTGCGGTTATACTTTTCGAAAGCCTCGTTGATCCAGGCCTTGGTGTTGGCCTGGTTCTGTTCCAATAGGGACTTGGTAAAATCCCTCACTGCCTGCCTTCGCTTAAGGAAACCGTCTCGGTCATCAATCACTCGCTCAATAACGTCCATCTCGCCCTCACCAGGTCGGGCAACCCAGGTAGCCTCCCGGGGCATGTAAGAGTAAGCCTTGAGCAGCTCCTCTGTCGCAACGATGGGGGCTCCTGCGATCAAAGCTGCGGGAATGGTTGAAGAAGCCTTGCGGTCGAAGTATGTCTCAGAGGCAAACGCCGGAAGAACAGCGAAAGACTTGGACATTAATGTGTAGAAATCGGGGTAAGAAAGACCCTCGTCGAAGAAGACGTGGTCCTTAACGTGATCGGGAACCGAGGGATGAGTGCCGTGTCCGATAAGGTGAAGGCTGACATTCTGAGGTGTGTGACCCTCGGACTCCTCGTTGGCTTTTCGGATGACGCTGCCGAGATGGTTGAAGACACCGTTGTAGTCACGTCGGCCGTCAGAGTAGTCGCCCTGAAGAGACAGAGAAATGCCGGGCTCGAGATCAGGGTCGGGAATGTGGACAGGGAACACCGGGGGAATGACGCGGGTGGTAAGGTTAGCAGCCGTGTGCCACTTGGGAATAGTGTCGTTGAGGAAGAAGTCAAGGGTGTGCTGACTCAGACCAACAAAATCGACGCGCTCGTGCTCTGCCCAGCTGCGGACGGCCTGGACGTACTTGCCCTGGGCCCATCGATCAGCGTGGTGGATTGTGCAGAAGAGATGGGTGTTTGCGGTCTTGAGGAGGTTGACGATAGGATCGGTGCCACGGTCGAGATCGAACTCGCAGGTGGTAGAGACGAGGATGTGCGGGGGGTTCTCGGTGACATCGTTGGCGAACTTGTCCCACTTGTGGACGGTGACGTTGGCAGCGAGGGTGAAGTTGGCCATGATGCCCTGCATGTTGAAGCGCTGGTTGGCGAAGTAGACGTCGAGCGAGGAACCCTCCTGGTTACCGAAAGCGTGCATGAGAGCAGCGGCGACCTCGTCGTGTGTGCCCGAGGACTCTACGAGCATGATGCGCAGGGGCTCCTTAGGGTCCTTACCCTTCTTCTTGCTACCACCCATCCATGATGAAAGAACGCCATCGTCTGTGGTGAAAGGAATCTTCCAGCCGCTGGGAGGTCGAGGAATTGAAGACCAGGTGTCTTCGCGGAGGAAGATGAAGAAGACAACGAGCGCAAGGAGGATTGCGACCCAGAGTAGCGAGTAAAATCGCCTCGGAAG